>NC_134797.1:46730320-46735320 GCF_046742065.1 Oratosquilla oratoria | reverse complement strand
CCCTTCTCCGTTTGCGTACTTGGACCTTGTTCTAGTGGTTTTACGTTCGTTACATAATGATTTCATTTTGCTACATTTGTTTTATGACCACAGCCATATAGACTTATTATATTTGGTGCCACAATTTCATGTTAATTGCATTTTAATTTTGTAAAGAGGATTGCTTTGTATGTGTGATTGAGAGGTTTACCACTTTGAACATTTATATTTGAGTTCACGATCTTGTACCGAATATACCCCCTGAAGACGATTCCTGGACGGGAATCGAAACGTCGAGCAAATAAACCCTTGATTTGAGTCTGGTGTTTACACTTTTGTCGATATAGATCCCAGACTCCAGATCTTCACGTGTTTATGTATACATACATACATACATATATATATATATATATATATATATATATGTATATATATATATGTATATTTACATATACTGTGAATATACATGTACATTCACATATACACATACATAAACATATACATACACAAATACATATACATATACATGTACATGCACATAATCATACACATATACATGTACATACACATATACATAGATACATAAGCATACATACATACACATGCACATATGCGCGCACACGAACAAAATGGACTTTCCCTCTTACCCACGTTGTGCGTGAGCTGAGGTTAAAAGCGCTTACAAGGTCGAAGAATAAAATTGTGATTGAAAGCAGGAGAGTAATTAATCTGTAATTGAAATCAAGAAGACATCTGGCTGCTTGTAGGGAGGAGGGAGAGGGAGAGAGAGAGGGAGAAAGGTAGGGGAGAAAAGGAGTGAAGAGAGAGGGAAGGAGGGAGGGAGGGAGAGGAGGAAGGGGAGGATGGAGAACGAGGAAGGTAAGATAATATTAGTCACATTACCTTCCCTCTCGCTGTCCTCTCCCACTCCCTCCTTCCTCTTTCCCCCTTTCCACTCCCACCTTCCCCCTCTCCCCCTCCCCTCCCTCTCCCCTGGCCCTCTCCCCCTCCCTCTCTTTTCCTCTCCCTTTCCTCTTCCGTCCTTTTCTCCCATTCCACCCTTCGTCCTTCCACTTCTCTCTCTCCCCCTCTCCCCCTCCCTTTCCTCCTCTACCTCTCCCCCTCCCCCTTCCCCTCTCCCCTTCTCCCTCTCCCGTACTTTTCTCCCCCTCCACCATCCCTCTTTCCCCTCCCCCCTCCCCCTCCCCTTCTCCCTTTTCCATCCCTTTCTCCCCCTCCACCCTCCCTCTTTCCCCTTCGCCCTCTCCCCCTCCCCATCTCCCCTCCCCCTCCCCTCTCCCTCTCTCCCGCTCCCTCTCCCTCTCTTCCCCCTCCCCTCTCCCCCTCCACCTCCTTCTCCCCTTCTACTCGTCCCTCTCTCCCCCTAACCAGGGCAATGCCTGTGTAATCACAAAAGGAAAATGTTCTTTCAGTTAAAAATTCTTTGTTATTAATATGATATTCGAGAGATTATAGCGATTTATATATAACCAGGCTTCCTCACATTGGAGCAATAGTGGTTATGTTGCTCTTTATGCATGTGTGTGTACACACACACACACACACACACACACACACACACACACACACACACACACACACACACACACACAACACACACAACACAATTTTATATATACATATATATTATATACATATATATACATATATATACCTATACATATATATACATATATACATATACATATATATATAGCATATATACATGTGTGTATATATATATATATATATATATATATATATATGTATATATATATTATATATATATATAAAAATATATATATATATATGTGTGTTGTATATGTGTGTGTGTGTGTGTGTGTGTGTGTGTGTGTTGTGTGTGTGTGTGTATTTTATATATATAATATATATATATATATATATATACATACATAGGTATATATGTAAATATATATATATATATATATACATTATATATATATATATACATATATATATATATAGTACTGTAGGATAGTGCTTACATTCGGTGGCACACTGCCCGTAAGCAAACGAGGCAATGCGGTTGGACCTTTATGAGACGATGATCAAACAGGAACACCCGGTTTTATTTTGGTTGTGCTGTTCATATTGGCTATGAAGGGGGGTTAGCAGTAATCTCACCTCCGTGCCAACTGGTTTCTGGTGAGATATTTCTCTAGTGTCACCTTATTCATTATATTCGGTGAAGCCCTATATCCATAGGGTGCCCAATGGTCCTCGCCGTCATTATGACGGTACCCCATATATCTATGAGGAGTTTCCCTGTTCGCCATCAGGGACGTGCCAGTTTGCAGTGGATCCTGCGACTGTGCGTGTGAGCTACTCTTTGTTTGATCATTCTTACAAAACCTGTTCGATATGGGTGACCCTGCAGAGATTGTCTCTCTATCGACATAGCTTTTATAGTCATTAAGATTCTCAAGCCTATCCACCACGTCAAGGTGTCAATTCTTAGATAGGGAGTCCAAGCACTGTCCAAGCAGATCCAAGTCTTGGACATCACACAACATGAAGAAAATGAAGATCTATACTTACAACGTAAGAACTTTCTCAGAAGATCACAGGTTGGAGAGTTTAATGGAAGAACTAGACATCAAGTGGGACATCGTAGAACTGAGCGAAGTCCGAAGAGCGAAAGAAAAGCTGATAAAATTACAAGATGGTCACCACCTTTTCTACTATAGAGGTAAGGACAAAGAAAGATCTAGTGGAGTAGGATTCTTGATCAACCGAGAGGTTGCTGGTAACGTAGTCAAATTCAGTAGGTTGTCAGACAGGGTAGCTTGGATTGCGATTAGGCTGTGGAGAAGGTGCACTCTAAAAATAGTTCGGATTCATGCATCAACCTCATAGAGTTCAGACGATGAAATTGAGTCGTTCTATGATGATTTAAGTCAGGTAATGGATCAAGAAAAAAGTAAGTACACGTTGGTAATAGGCGACTTTAATGCTAAAGTGGGGAAGAAGATGGGCGATGGGACGTGCATTGGTAAGTTTGGAGTAGGTGAAAGAAATGACAGAGGCGAGATGTTAGTAAATTTTACAGAGAACTACAACATGAGGATAATGAACACTTTCTTCCAAAAGCGTGTAGGTCGTAAATGGACGTGGAGAAGTCCAAATGGAACAACAAAGAACGAAATAGACTTCATATTAGGAGATGAGAGCAAAAGCGTTAACAATGTTACGGTAATAAATAAAGTCAACATAGATAGTGACCATAGAATGGTAGATTGCACAGCTAAATTCAATTTCAGAGCCGAGAGAAATAAACTAATTTTAAGAAAGAAAATAAGCCTTGCAAAGGTTAAGGATAATAAGAAATTTCAGTTAGAAATTAAAAATAGATTCGAAGCTCTAAGAACTAATGAGGACACCGTGGAAGATATTAATTTGAATTTAGTGAATATCATTAGGGAATCGGCAGAGAAAGTAGGAAGTACAAAAAACATTAGAGAAAACAAATACTCCTAAGCTACAAATTACCTAATTAAAAGAAGAAGAACCATGCAGATTAAAAGCAGGAGAGACGAAAGAGAAAGAGTAAAACTAAACAAGCTTATCAATAAAAGGCAGAGATTAGAGAAAAGAAAGAGAAACATGGATGAAATAGAGGAAACTATTCGGAAGGGTAAAAATATTAAAGTGACCGAGCGCAAACATGCTTTAGGAAGACAGCAAATTATATGTTTGAAAGATAGAAATGGAGAAATAATTAAGTATAGAGACAAAATGGTAAAAGAATAGAAGAATTTTACCAAGAGCTTTACTCGTCGAAGACCGTAGTTGAATAAGTAAATTCATGTATAGACGTTAGTAGTGTATCAGAGATTACAAAGGAAGAAGTAGAATTTGCTCTAAAAACTATTAAACGAGGAAAAGCACCTGGGAAAGATAGTATATCGATAGATCTGTTGAAAGACCCAGGGAAATTAGTTCACATTAAATTAGCTGAGTTGTACACCCAGTGCTTACGTCAAGAAAGCGTTCCTGATGCGTGGTGCAATGTTATAATGATTTTACTTCATAAAAAAGGAGACCAGAAGGACTTTAGTAACTATCGACCAATTAGCTTGATATCAAATGTATATAAAGTATTCTCGAAGATCCTTACAAGTAGACTAAGTCAAGTTTTAGATGAAAACCAATCGAGAGAACAGGCAGGCTTTAGGAGCAGATATTCGACCCTAGACCATTTGCAGGCGATAAAGCAACTAATCGAGAAAACGACAGAATACAATACACCTCTCTCTTTAGCTTTTGTAGATTACGAGAAGGCCTTTGATTCGGTAGAACAAATAGCAATACTAAACTCGCTACGCAAGCAGGGTACAAACGAACAGATCGTAAAAGTTTTAGAAAAGATTTATGCGAAAGGTACCGCTATAATTCGACTAGATAAAGATACAAAAAAGATCAAGATCGAGAAAGGAGTACGGCAAGGCGATACAGTTTCACCGAAACTATTTACAGCTTGCTTGGAAGATGTTTTCAGAAGATTGAGTTGGGAAAAGAAAGGTTTAAAGATTAATGGTGAATATTTAAACCACCTAAGATCTGCGGATGACATTATTCTTATTTCAGAAAGAGCAGAAGACTTGCAAGATATTCTGAGTGATCTAAACAAGGAAAGTGTCAAAAGTAGGTTTAAAAAATTAATAAAATATGTGTGTGTTGCATGATAAAAAAAAATTCTGAAGGATCTAATATTAATATTAGCTATGGTATGTTTAAATTAGATAATTTTATCATTGAAAAAATTTGTAATCAAATTAAATCATTACAAAAATGATTTAATTGTAAGTGTTCAATGTTTGTGACATTTTCTCCATGTGTTATGTCCGTTCCTTTCCCAGTTTATTGTATTACCTCTTATATACCTATGTGACAATTTTCTTTGTTGTAATCCCCTGAAGATGTGAAATATCACGAAAGCGCTTGGGAATTCTAGTTTTCTTTTCCGTTTTTCCCTGTGGTTATCAGCACATATATGTATA
>NC_134797.1:46720320-46722820 GCF_046742065.1 Oratosquilla oratoria | reverse complement strand
AATAATGGGGATAGTGAGTGAGTGAATGAGTGAGTGAGTGAATGAGTGGGTGAATGAGTGATTGCGTGAATGAATGAGTGAGTGAATGAATGAGTGAGTGAGTGAGTGAGTGAGTGAATGAGTGATTGCGTCAATGAATGAGTGAGTGAATGCGTGAATGAGTGAGTGAGTGAATGAGTGAATGAGTGAATAAATGAATGAATGAGTGATTGAACGAGTGATTGAGTGGGTGAATGATTCAGTGAATGAATAAGAGAGTGAGTGAGTGAATAAGAGAGTGAGTGAGTGCATAAGAGACTGAGCAAGTGAGAGAGAGAGAGAGAGAGAGAGAGAGAGAGAGAGAGAGAGAGAGAGAGAGAGAGAGAGAGAGAGAGAGAGAGAGAGAGAGGGGGGGGGGACTGGAAGGAAATGAGTGAGGGAGAAAGAACAAAAAATATATAAAGAGAGGGATAGTGAGGGGGAAAGAAGGAAAAGAGTGAAGGAAGGAAAGAAGGAAGAGAGTAAAGGAAGGAAGGAAGGAAGGGAGGAAGAAATGAAGGATAGGTAGAGGTAGAGAGGAAGAGCAATTAAGTTAGAGAGAGAAAAGAGAGATTGTATATGTGAGTGTGTGAGTGAGTGTGTGAATTAGTGAAAGAGTGAAAGTGCGAATTAGTGAGAGAGTGCGTGAATGGGTGAGTGACTGCCTTCCTGCCTTCCTGCCTGCCTGCCTGCCTGCCTGCCTGCCTGCCTGCCTGCCTGCCTGCCTGACAGAGAGGGGGGAGGGAGAAAGTGCCTGAAAAGGGGATGGAGGGAGAAAAGAGGGGGGGGAGTGTAGGGGATTAGGGGTCAAGGCAGCGCACGCGTCGACGGCGCCGCGCCGTACCAAAGAGGAGGTCAACAACGGAGGCGCCGGGTAAGTGAGGACGTTTCTGAGCTCGGTGGCAAGGAGCTGGACTCGCCACAGAGAGGATCTCCCTCACAGGGGTGCCAAGCATCTGGAGGTGTTGTGTCTGAACAGAGGAGAGAGCGTCTGAGACAAAAGGAGGAGAGAGCGTCTGAGACAGAGAGAGGAGAGAGCGTTAGAGACAGAGAGAGAAGAGAGCGTCTGAGACAGAGAGAGGAGAGGGCGTCTGAAACAGAGAGAGAAGAGAGCGTCTGTGATAGAGAGAGAAGAGAGCGTCTGTGATAGAGAGAGAAGAGAGCGTCTGAGACAGAGATAGGAGAGAGCGTCAGAGACAGAGAGAGGAGAGAGTGTCTGAGACAGAGAGAGGAGAGAGCGTTTGAGACAGAGAGAAAAGAGAGCGTCTGAGACAGAGAGGGGAGAGAGCGTTAGAGACAGAGAGAAGAGAGCGTCTGAGACAGAGAGAAGAGAGAGCGTCAGAGACAGAAAGAGAAGAGAGCGTCTGAGACAAAGAGGTGAGAGCGTCTGAGACAGAGAGAGAAGAGAGTGTCTGAGACAAAGAGAGGAGAGAGCCTCTGAAACAGAGAGAGTAAAGAGCGTCTTAGACAGAGAGAGAGGAGAGCGCCTGAGACAGAGAAGAGAGCGTCTGAGACAGACAGAGGAGAGAGCGTCTGAGACAAACAGAGAAGAGAGCGTCTGAGACATAGAGATAAGAGAGCATCTGGGACAGAGAGATAAGAGAGCATCTGAGACATAGAGAGAAGAGAGCGTCTGAGACATAGAGAGAAGAGAGTGTCTGAGACAGACTGAGAGAGAAGAGAGCGTCTGAGACAGAGGAGAGAGAAGGGAGCGTCTGAGACAGCGAGAGGAGAGAGCGTCTGAGACAGAGAAGAGAGCGTCTGAGACAGAGAAAGGAGGGAGCGTCAGAGACAGAGGAGAGAGCGTCGAGAATGAGAGAGTCATGGAGTGGGATGGTGAAGACAAATGATCTTGTTTGTTTGTTTGTTTTTGTTTGTTTGTTTTTTGTTTTTTGTTTGTTTGTTTGTTTGTTTACTATTTTCTTTTTGTTTGTTGATTTTCAATTATTTACTTTTGTTTATCTATATATTTATTTTTACTAATTTATTCATTTGGTTGTTTTTTCATTTGTGGAGACAAATGATCTTGTTTGTTTTTGTTTGTTTGTTTATTTGTTTGTTTGTTTGTTTTTGTTTGTTTACTATTTTCATTTTTTTTCAATTATTTACTTTTGTTTATTTATATATTTATTTTTACTAATTTATTAATTTGGTTGTTTTTTCATTTATCAATATATTAATTTATTTATGTGTTTATCTATTTATCTATTTATTGATTAATTAGTTATTTGATCAATTTATTTATTCACTTATTTATTTTGTTTATTCGGCTATTTATTCATTTATCTATTTATTATTTGATTTATTCATTAATTTTTCTATTATTCATTAATCTTTATTTATTTATCTATTTATTTATTTATTTATTTATTTCCTCGACGGTCACTCTTTGCTCATACAACAATCATATGTCATTTTTGTTTACCTTCTCTCTCTCTCTCTCTCTCTCTCTCTCTCTCTCTCTCTCTCTCTCTCTCTCTCT
>NC_134797.1:46695320-46697820 GCF_046742065.1 Oratosquilla oratoria | reverse complement strand
CAACCGTTCGTACGTAAGCGAGAGTATCCGTACGCTTAGTGTACGCTTAGCGTACGCTTAGCGTACGCTTAACTGGATTACTTAGAAACACATATTAACTCGCTGGAAGAGTACGAGAGCACGTAGGAACGTGCCGGAACGTGTAGGAACGTAAGGAAATACACAGGAACGTACAGGAATGTACAGGAACGTTCGGGAATATATGGGAACGTACCGGAACGTGTCGCAACGTGTAGGAACGTAAGGAAATACGCAGGAATGTACAGGAACGTACATGAACGTTTGGGAACATATAAGAATGTAAGGAACGTAAGGAAATATGCAAGAACGTACAGGAATGTACAGGAACGTTTGGGAACATATGGGAACGTACAGGAACGTAAGGAAATATGCAGGAACGTACAGGAATGTACAGGAACGTTCGGGAACATATGGGAACGTACAGGAACGTGCAGGAATGCAAGGGAACACGCGGGAAAATGCGTAGAGAACGTTCGGGAATACATGGGAACGTCTAGGAACGTGAAGGAATGCAAGGAAACGCGCAGGAACAAATGGGAACGTGTAGGAACGTAAGAAAACACAGAAACGTACGGGAACGTGTAGGAGCGAAATAGAATATGCAGGAACGTATAGGAACGTAGATAAACGTGCAGGAACGTATAGGAACGTCGATGAACGTTCGGGAACGTTTAGGAACGTAGATAAACGTACAGGAACGTATGGGAACGTCGATGAACGTTCGGGAACGTGTAGGAACGTAAGAAAACACGCAGGAACGTAGAACAGGAACATAAGAGAACACGTACGTAGGTGAACGTGCGGGAACGTAGAGGAACGTGTAGGAACGTAGAGGAACGGCACCCGAGATAAAAATGCTTGAGTTTAGCTTGGCTTGTCTTCCTTGTTACAAAACCCATTTTCCTTTCCTCTCCCCACCTCTCCCCCTCCCCTCTTCCCCCTCTCCCCCTCCTCTCCCCCCCCCTTCTTAAATAGAATATTCGTAAGCGGGGTCACCTTCATAATAGGACCCGCTACTCTCGACTGAAACAAATATTTTTCCCTTCCCTTTCCCTTCCCCTTTCCATTTCCCTTCCCTTTCCCTTCCCCTGCCTTTCCCTCTCCCTTCCCTTCCCTTTCCCTTCCCTTCCTTTTCCCTTTCCCTCCCTTCCCTTCCCCTTCCCTTTCCCCTTACCTTTCTCTTCTACCTTTCCCCTTACCCTTCCCTCTCCTTTCCCTTTCCCTTCCCTTTCTCCTTACATTTCTCTTCCCCACCTTTCCCCTTATCCTTCCCTCTCCTTTCCCTTTTCCCTTTCATTTCCCTTCCCTTCCCCCTTACCTTTCCCTTTCCCTTCTCTTACCTTCCCTTCCCTTCTCTTCCCTATTTCCCTTTCATTTTATTCTCTTTACTTTTCTCCCCCTTCCTATCCCTTCCACACATTTCCTCTCCTTCCACATCCCTTCCACTCACGTCCACTTCCTCTATTACCGACCCTTCCCCTCCCTTTCCCCTCCCTTTCCTTACCCATCTCCTCCTACTCCTTCCTTTCCCTTCCACTCCTATCCCTTCCTTTTACATCCCTTTCCCTTTTCCTTCCCCTTCCCTTTCCTTTCCCTTTTCCTTTCCCTTCCCTTTCCTTTTCCCTTTTCCTTCCCCTTCCCATTCCCTTTCCCTTCCTATTCCCTTCCTATTCCTTTTCTTTTCCCTTTCCTTCCATTTCCTTCCATTTACCCTCTCTTCCCCTTTCACTTTTTATGTCCCTTTACCTTTCTCTCCCTTTCCCTTTCCCTTCCCTTTTCTTATCTATTATCCATTCCTCTCCCTTTACTTTTCTTCCTTTCCCCTTCCCTCTCCCTTTCCTTTCTTTTCTATTTCCTTTCCCTTTCCCTTCCCCTTACCTTCCCATTCCCTTTACTTTCCTTTCTCTTCCTTTTCCCTTTCCGTTTACTTCCCTTCCGTTTCCTTCCATTTGCCCTCTTTTACCATTTCACTTTTCATATCCCTTTACCTTTCCCTTTCCCTTTCCTTTCCTTTTTCTTATTTATTTCCCAACCCTCTCCTTTCATTCATTTCCTTCCTTTCCCCTTCCCTTTCTTTCCCCTTTTCCTTCCCTTTCCCTTCCCTTTCTTTTCCCTTTCTCTTCCCTTTCTTTTCCATTTCCCTTCCCTTCCTCCCTCCTTCCCCCCACCCCCACCCCGTTCCCCCTTTTTCGCATTCTCCCCTGCCACGTCCTGGATCCAGATAAAGTGCTGTAAAGTCGGCCGCTAGATTAAATTTGTGCATGTAAGTCGGAAGAATCATGGACGTATAAATACACGCCAGGGGGAATGGCCGAGGGGGAACACTCATGAACGCATACAAACCCACATGCGTAACCTTTACATACACACACACACACACACACACACGTACACACACACACACACACGAACACACGCACGAACACACGAACACACGCACACACGCGCACACACACACACACACACACACACGCACACG
>NC_134797.1:46680320-46682820 GCF_046742065.1 Oratosquilla oratoria | reverse complement strand
TCTCTCTCTCTCTCTCTCTCTCTCTCTCTCTCTCTCTCTCTCTCTCTCTCTCTCTCTCTCTCTCTCTCTCTCTCTCTCTCTCTCTCTCTCTCTCTCTCTCTCTCTCACTCTCTCTCTCAAAATAGCTTAATTTCAATCTTTACATACTCTTTCTATCTACATGTCTATCTCTTGCATGTCTATCTATCTATATGTCTATTTTATCTACTAATCTTTATCTTTCTATCTCTATCTCTTCCCTCTTTCCCTTCCTTTCTCTCTTTTCTTCTCTCCCTGTTCTTCTATCTTACTTTCCTCCTCTTCCTTTTTCTTTCCTCCTCCTCCTCCTCCTTGTCTTCCTCCCTCTTCTTCAACTACTTCTCTCTTTTCTTTCTTCTTCGTCTCCTTCTTCGTCTCCTCTTTTAATATTCTTCCAACTTCATTCCTTCTCTTCCTATTTCTTCCTCTCCCTCCTCTCCCCCTTCTCCTCGTCCTCTTCTCTCCTCCTCCATATCTTCTTACTCCCCTCCCTCATTCCTCTCCCTTCATTTCCATATTCTTCCTTCCTACTCCTCTTCTTCCTCTTCCTCCTCCTTCTCCTCTTCCTCCTCTTTCTCCTCTTCCTCCTCATTCTCTCTCCTTCTCCTCCCTCTTCCTTTTCCTACTCATTCTTCCTCCTTCTCTCCCTCCTCCTTTTCCTCCTCCTCCTCCACCCACTTCCAATCTCCTCCTCATTCCCCTTCCTTCTCTTCCTCCTCGTCTTCCTCTCTTCTCCTCTCTCCTCCTCCTTTTCCTTTCTCCTTTCTCTCTCCTCCTCCTCATCCCTCTTCCTCTCTCCTCCCCCCCTCTCCCTCCTCCTCCTCCTCCTCCTTCTTCCTATCTCCTCCACTTCTCCCTCCCCCTTTTCCTCCTCCTCCTCCTCTTCCTCCTCATCTCCGTTCCTGTTTCCATTTGCTCAGATTGTGCCGCGCTGGGTCATTCCCGATTGTCCTTTGTTTCTGCTCTGTACTCGGAGACGCTCCTTTGTCTTCGCCTTCCCTCCTTACCTTCTCCTTCCCTCCTTCCTTCTTCCTTACCTTCTCCTTCTCTCCTTCTTTTCTTCTTCCTTACCTTCTCCTTCCCTCCCTCCTTCTTAATACCTTCTTCTCTTCTTCCTTCCTTCCTATTTGCCTTCTCTTTTCTCCTTACATTCTCCTTCTTTCCTTCCTTCCTTTTTTCCTTACCTTCTCCTTCCTTTCTTCCTTCCTTCCTTTCTTCCTCCCTCATCCTCACTCACCCCTTCACCCTCAACTCACCCTCAGACGCATTTTACCCTCACCCTCAACCTCATCCATAATCTCACCCTCATCCTTACTCTCACCCTTGCCCTCCCCCTCCTCCTCCCTCTCCCCCTCTCCTCCTCAAACCCTTCATTTCCCACACCCTCTCTCCCTCCCTCTCCCTCTCCGCCTCCCTCTCCCCCTCAAACCATTCCCTTCCCCTTTCCCCTCAAGTCCTCCCCTCTTCTTCACACTCCTCCCCCTCCCCTTCATACTCTTCCTCCCCCTCCCCTCCCATTCATACTCTTCCTCCCCCTCCCATTCATACTCTTCCTCCCCCTCCCCCTTCCCCTCTCCCTCACTCTCACATCTTCATCTCCTTTCCCTTCTCTTCCATTTCCCATTCTCTCTCCCTCCTTTTCCCTTCCTTCTCTCCCTCCTTCTTCCTCTTCCCACTATACCTCCATCTTTAGACACTCTCCTCTTCCTCTCATATTCTTCTCTTCCTCTTACTTCCTCTTTTCTCCCTCTGAAATCCTCCTCTTCCTCCTCCTTCTTCAGATTCCTGCTCCTGCTCCTCCTCCTCCTCCTCCTCCTCTTCCCCTCCTCTTCCCCTCCTCCTTCTCCTCCTTTCTTCCCCTTTCCCTTTTCCATTAGTTTTGTTTCCTTTCCCCTTCCTTCCTTTCCATTTTCTATAACTACTTCCCCTCCTCTTCCTCCTCCTTCTCCTCCCCTCCTCCTCCTCCTCTTTCTCCTCATGCTCTTCCTCCTCCTCTTACTCTTTCTCCTTTCTCTGGTCTTTCTTCTTCTCCTTATTCCTATCATCTTCCTCCTCCTCCATCCTCCATCCTTCTTCACCTCCTCCTCCTCCTCCTCCTCCTCCTCTTTCTCCTCCTGCTCTTCCTTCTTCTCCACGTACTCTTTCTCCTTCCTCTGGTCTTTCTTCTCCTCCTCCTTCTTCCTTTCACCTTCCTCCTCCTCCTCCTCCATCCTCCTTCACCTCCTCCTCCTCCGCCCTCCCTCCTTACTCCCCTATACCCACACAATTAGTTTGCTCTTACATTTTCCCTTTCATTTTGCTTTCTGTAACTGATCCTCCTCCTCCTCCTCCTCCTCCTCCTCCTCCTCCTCTTCCTCTCCCTCTTCCTCCTCCTCCTTTTCCCCCTCCTCCCCTATTAATTCCATACTTAGTTCTGCCCAACATCCGTTTTCTATGCGACCCTTTCCCCTTTGATGTGACTTGTCCTTACGCTTACTTTGGT
>NC_134797.1:46650320-46662820 GCF_046742065.1 Oratosquilla oratoria | reverse complement strand
TAAGGGTATTGGTGTATCGAGCAGTGCCAAAAATGTGACTGTTTGGGGGAAAGGAGGAAGTGGTTGAAGAGCCTACGACAGGAGGCGCTGAGTATCTGCGGCCGAAGCCGTCACCTTTGCTCTAGGGGGGGGGGAGTCAGGTCACTAACAGTCACAGCTGGGAATTGAAGAGAGTTACGGGATTCGAACCCATAACTAAGCGGGAACCAGATCAGAGGGAGTTGGGTTCGCGTAGACATTGTACTCGTAGGAATTCAGTTACATTCTGGAATGGTGATCGTAGAACGTATATTGTTTGATTTTCGTTCTTGGTTACAAAACAAAGAGAGGTTTTGTAGATCTAGTTTGATTTGGTGCTTTTGGATCCTTTGAACCTTCTCATTTGATATCTATGACAGAAATAAAGGTACATGGTAGGTAATTGTAACAACGTATATATGCATACATACATACGTATCTATAACACGTGTATAAATATGCATACACACACACGCACATACACACACACGCATTCAGGCACACACACACACACACGCACACACACACACACACACACACACACACATATATATATATATATGTATGTATATATACACATACATATATATACATACATATATACATACATATATATACATACATACATATATATACATATATATACATATATATATACATATGTATATATATATATATATATGTATACATATATACACATACATATAAACAAGCTGAACTCTTAGCTGAGTCTAACAAACGCCGTGGCTCACATAGCAGTAAGCTCCTGTCTAAAGATTTAATGAAAGCTACAAGAGACCTTAGAAGCATTCCGGATATCACGATCAGGCGTACTGATTAATGTGCATTTTTTGTTACTGTACCTACAGAAGAATACCTAGCCCAAATTGATAACATTCTCAAAGACGAGTCCGAATCTAGACTCGTTACACGGAATGCGGTTGAAGACATCAAAAGGAAGGAAAACAAATTTACTGAATCCGTGAACGAAATAACAGGCGATATCAAACTGCCGCTATTAGGTGGACATTATGGCCTTGGATACATGTATGGTAACACCACAGGGAAAAGAGAAATTCTTGGAATTCTTGGATTCCAAGCATTTTTCCTTTCCCTGTAGTGTTCAGCATATCGGTGTAGTCACGTGTGTTTTGTGATATTTGTGCATGTATGGTAACGTTAAAACCCATAAGCCAGATAAGTCTTTACGTTCTGTCGTCAGCCAGATTCCCACCCCCAACGTATTCCATGACCAAAAGAAGACTCGCCTCCCTTTTGACACGATACGTTCCAGAGAGGTACGACAAGACTTCTTCGTCTGACCTTCTGGTGCTTGTAAAAAGGTCTAGACTCAAGCAAGCATATTGCCTCGCTCGACGTGAAGAGTCTTTTCACTAATGTTCCCATAGGTTTAACTATATGTTTTATTTTGGACAGAGTATATCGTGACGTTTCTACTCTAGTGTGTGCTGCACTTAATCCGGCCTAGACTTAGTGCTAGTGATGGGACGATACCAACATTAACGGACGATTCCGATGCGAGTCGCAATAAAGCTTCAAACTTCTGATCTCTATACAAGTCCGATTACGATACCTGGAATTATTACAATTCACGGTTATTTCCAGACCCTGCAGATGGCTTGGGAAAACAAATACTTTATGAACAAAATACATTTATTAATCATTCATAGAAATCGGAAGGTAAGAGCAATATCGGGACTCGTATCGGAATCGTTAAGAATGTTGGTATCGTCCCATCATGACTTAGTACGCACCCTTACGGTGAACACAAGAAACTGGTGTAAATGCTCTGAGGGCGTTATCACGCTGGGATATTTTTCCTCCGATTGTTGGAACAGATCTCCAGCCCAAAATTTTAGGGAAGTAATGTGATATACCGGAGGAAAATGATTTTCCTCCAGCTTATCAAATGACATTCTATGTAAATTGTTGAGAAAAGAAAACAGTTTGCCATAGTGATTTTACGGCGGAAGAAGTTCTAGAGGTGGCCGGTACCGCCGATTAATCGGAGATCGGAGGAAAAATAGCCCAGTGTGATAACCTTTTGATGCAATCCCGTCAAAGACAATCGTGCCCAGGATGACCTCATCTTTCCAGGCGTTGGAACGCGTGTACATTAATAATCATGGGAGAACTTAGCCGGTGGTGGTAAGGCGCCTTCGCCAGGGGGCGCTGAATAGCTGCGGCCGGAGCCGTCTCTTTTGCCCTGGTATGTGCTTTAAGCCCCAGTCACATCAAGCTTAGACCTGTTTCTGACCACCTTCGACGGTGGCACTTTTCGTAAGCGCCAGGTGGATATTTCATTTTCATCTTCATGACGGGGGAGAAGATTCATTCCCAATTGCATCATTGTATTCAATCCTTTTTATAAACAGAGGAAGAGCGCAAATCAGACTGGTCGCTGGTGGTCGGAAACAGGTCGTAGGCTTTGTGTGACCGGATCCTTGGGGACTGTTGGGGGGATGGGGGCAGGTAACACTCACTACTGGAAGTCGGAGAGAAGTTCGGGATTCGAACCCACAATTAAGCGAATGCGAGACCAGCACGCTTCCGATTATGGCACCAGCGCACAGTTAGGCAGAGGATGTGATGATGCATCTCCTGAGAACTCATAGAAAACATAAATAATATCTTAGAAACTCGTGAATACTGATAGAAAATATCACAGCCTTGGCATAATGATCACTGAGAGGCGATGATAAGTTTGTTATTATTCAAAAGAATCAATTTCAACCAATTCACCCCTAAAGATGAAGAGATACATAGTAGAGGGTACATATACGTTACCTAGACCTTTAGCATCAATTCTGTATTACGCTATACCAGGCTGACCATATGTTATCTGCACGAATGGAGGTTTAGATATAATTCCTTAATGAAAGTTTATTCTAGATATACCTTTGTGTTAAATGTTTTCCTGTTACCGAAGAGACTTTCTTCCAAGCTCAATGGCGGGATTATATTCATTATCTGTCCAATTGAACAGATAATCATTCTCATGTGTTTAGAACTGATGTCAATGTTCAAAGCCGTTGACAACATCGAGAAGAACAAATATGGCTTTGTATAACACGCATAACATGAACGTGTATTGCGTAGTGTTCCATCTGAATGATCTAGATATGATCTAGATGACGTGATTAACCTGTTACTCATTAATTCACATGAATCCCTTTCTTCCAAAAGAGGGAGATAGGGGGATGAATAATACGGAGAAGGACAATAGATCCTGGTGACCAGTTTAGCCACCGTGATCTCTGTTAGTTCCCACAAATGAGTGAGGTTCTTCCAACAAAATCCCCCCACAAGGAAATCTGGACTTCCACATTTTCCACCACAAAAAAAACAGGAAATATCATATACACAAATAAGTTCATTGCAACATATAATTCTTCAAATTCTACATGTACTTCTTCAAATTTCTCCCACAAGTTTGTGGAGAATTCCCACAAAATGGCATCGATGGTGGCGACAGACGAAATAAAAGGAAAAGGGTCAGGAACTGTAGACCGGGTTAATGAAACTCGTTTGTTACGGGGGAAGTGCCACAAGGATCACTGAAAACGCCGCCCGGCGGCAGAAACAACAAAAGGGAAAGGAGCGCCAGGTATGGAAGGGATTAAGTAGAATATAAGCTTGGAAATGTATTGTACATTCCATATATAAATCCCAAATAATTGCCCATTGGCTAGGCAGATCTCTTAATGATCTTAAAACGTTTTATATGATGAAAATGCCGCGTAACGATATGATGTATTGAGTTGGAAACAATAGGGTGATTGAAATGATGCTTATTCTATACCGGCTATATATATATATATGAATATGCATATACACATATATATACTGTATATATTCATATACATATGTATATATATATATATATATATGTGTGTGTGTGTGTGTGTGTGTATACATATGTATATATATATATATATATATATATATATATATATATCAAATGTGTGTGTATATATAGTTTAGTCCATAATAATGGCAAGGCAATTTTTTTTTTTTTTTTTTTTTTTTTTTTTTTTTGAGACAGGACGACGTGAAATGAACTGGTATGAAAACAGATGGCATGAGGTGAATTAGTATGAGAAGAGGTGGTATTAGGACATTTGATATGAGAAATTGTAGTATGAGAAGTGTTATGAGAAGAGTTGGTATGAGCAGAGGTGGTATGAGGAGAGGTCACATGAGAAGAGGTGGTATGAGGTGAGTTGTTATGAGAAGAGGTGGTATGAGGAGATTTGATATGAGAAGAGGTGGTATGAGAAGAGGTAGTATAAGAAGAGGTTATGGGGAGAGTTGATATGAGAAGAGGTGGTATGGGAAGAGGTGGTATGAGAAGATGTGGTATGAGGAGAGTTGATATGAGAAGTGGTATGAGAAGAGGTGGTATAAGAAGGGGTGGTATGAGAATAGGTGGTATGAGGTGAGTTGGTATGAGAAGAGGTGGTATGAGGAGAGTTGACATGAGAAGAGGTGGTATGAGAAGAGGTGGTGTGAGGCTAATTGGTATGTTGCGAGTTAGATCAAGTTTCTCCTTCCATGTCAATGCACAGCACATCACCATAATTTCTCTCTCTCTCTCTCTCTCTCTCTCTCTCTCTCTCTCTCTCTCTCTCTCTCTCTCTCTCTCTCTCTCTCTCTCTCTCTCTCTTTCTGTGAGGTGAGTCTCTCTCTCTCTCTCTGTGTCTCTCTCTGTCTGTCTCTCTCTCTCTTAAGGTGACGTCTCCTCTCACCATATATATATATTTTTTTTTTGTAAGGTGACTTTTCCTCTCACTATTTTCAATAAACCACTTCAATACCGTGGCTGATTGCACAAATGTTGTCCTAGGCAAAAACCGGACGCGTTCTTGAAACGGACCACGGTCCCTAAAGACCCCGTTCAACACAGGGGTCGGGCTCTCGCCTGCAAGAAAAAAAAATACAAATAGTCTATTTCCTTCTCCCCCCTTATCCTCCAACTCGTAACCTATCTCTCGGTTCAAGTCCCACTTCAAGAAGGTGTGGAGGAAGACCTCGGGGGCGCTTCCAGAAGTCCCACTTGAGCCTCTTCGGGTGTTCAGATGGACCTCGGAATATTTTATTGCGTCCATTTTAACCTGAGGGAAAGACCGCGTCCGTTTTTCAAAATATACGACCAGCACTCGTATCTGATTGGCTGGCGTGTCTTTTCATAAGCCGTATGAATTTCCTATTTTCCTTTTTTTTTTTTATCTATTTACGTTCTCGTTTTTATTCATTTGTGTTTTATCCAGGATGTAAATGTTTATATCTCAATTAAAAATTCTTTATTTTACCTAAAGGCAACGTAATAAGGATTAGGCAATCAAATTTATTAAATAGAATCATCGTACATCAGATGGCAATTAAGAAATGTTTTCAGCCAATCGCTGATGACCACGTCACTAGGGGGCCTAGCTTTGGGAAAGTCTACTACCAGGGTAGCTTGATCTACCTTACCGTTGCTATGAAAACCAGGTTCAACCCTAGGGACGTAGATAAGAACATAAGAATGACGGAGACTGCAAAAGACCATAAGGCCTACATTAGGCAGTTCCATGTCTATTACCACATATCATCCCAATCCATAACCTTCTCTTAAAAAATAACACGATAGTTTCAGCGCTCACTACAAGGTTACTAAGTCTATTTCATTCGTTAACCACTCTATTGATAAACTAGTTCTTGCTTATTTCCTCCTAATATACCCTGTTGTCTTAATATGATGACCTTGTCTGCAACACCCTTGTTAAAGCCATTGACTCGTATTAACAACCCTATTAGAACAAATAGAGGCCTTCCGTGTTTATTCACACTCTGAACAAACTATTTTACTCAGTAATGAAGAGTTAATCTCCTGCCGATAGATAAAAATCGAATGTGGGACAAGATGATGATGACTATTATTATTATTATTATTGTTATTATTATTATTATTATTATTATTATTATTATTATTATTATTATTATTATTATTATTATTATTATTGTTATTATTCTTATTCTTATTATCATTATTATTATTATTATTATTATTATTATTATTATTATTATTATTATTATTATTATTATTGTTATTATTATTATTATTATTATTATTATTATTATTATTATTATTATTATTATTATTATTATTATTATTATTATTATTATTAATATTATTATTATTATTATTATCATTATCATAATAACAAGGAAGGGCAGTCTGATGTCTGCTCACATTATAAATATATAAGTAAATGCATGAAGAAATGAAGAAATAAATGAATAAACAAATAAAAAGAAATTAAATTAATAGATAAATAACAAGTATATAAGTAAATAGATAAAAAGATTTATAAACAAATAAATGAATGAATTAGTAAATGGATGAATAGATAAACAATGAATGAAAATAGTAAGATGAAATGGAACAATAAAATAAAATCTTTTATTCAGAGTTTAACATATGAAACTCTTTCTTGTATATACATACATACATACAGATATATATATTATATATATAATATATATATATATATATATATATATATATGAGAGAGAATTAGAGGGGAAAGGTAAGCTAGAATGGGTTGGGAATAAATTTATTGACCTAACGTTGGGACCACTTCGGTCTTCTTCGTAATAACCTCAGTGTCATTTACAGTATTCCCTGCAGCAGCTGTCCCTCATCATACTTCGGTGATTCAGGTCGAGGGATTGATAAACGCACAAGTTGAAAAAATAAATAAATAGATAAAAATAATAATAATAATAATAATTAGGGCACATAGAACCTCTAACACTCTGGTTCGTCAACTACACCAATACAGACATCTACTTGAGCAGAATAGAAACTCTACACGAGGGACTCGAGAAAATGATGAGAAAATCTGTGGAAGCTGCGCATATCGTCCTTTGGGAAAACAACGACGAGAGAGAAGGATTTGCCTGGCTTTCGAAAGCAGCGTCTTAATAATTAAATCGGAAGCCAAAGGGAGAACCTGACACATCCATCCATTCATAGCTTGATGGGGTCCCTCTCGTTACGCGTATAGAACCTGTGATCTGATTGTAATGCAGCAAGTGCTATGAAGAAGACCAAGGTGGTCACAACGTTAGGGTAATAGACCTATTCTCAACCCATCTTCGTTTGCCCTTCCCCACCTAATTCTCTCTCATTTGTCTTGAATACTGTACACACACACATATATATATATATATATTTTTTTTCAGAAACCACCGGGAAATTGAAAAAAAAAACAGATACCGAACGTTTTTGTCTATTAAGACATTTTCAAATGCACCTTTGGAAATGTCTTAATAAACAAAAACGTTCGGTATCTGTTTTCTTTTCAATTTCCCGGTGATTTCTGCAAAAATATTTCATCATGTGTGTTTTGTGGCTTATTTGCATATACATACATACATACATACATACATATATATATATACATATATATATACACATATATATATCACTTAGACAAAATGTTGTAGCACATCATTTGTAATTAATAATCACGAAGAACTCACAGTCGGAATAAAAGGAAACTTAGAAGAAAGTATAAATTCTATATTTCGGCTATAGCCCTCTTCAGGAAAGTACTTTTCGGAAGAGGGCTATAGCTATTAGCCGAAATATAGAAGTTATACTTTCTTCTAAGTTTCCTTTTATTCCGACTATGGGTTCTTCGTGATTAATATATATATATATATATATATATATATATATATATATATATATACATATATATATATATATATATACATATATATATATATATATATATATATATATATATATATATATATATATATATATACCGTATTTGCTTGGTCTCGTGGTTCCTATAAACCCGTCCTGTAACCTTGGAGCTAAACCAGCTTAGCTAACCAAACTCCACTAACTTCTGTAGAGGAACGAAAAGATGTCGGAATAACTAAGTTCGTCCTTGAATATTTGACCCTCAACCTATCGTCCTCCAGCCTTCCAAGGCCCCAGGGCCTAGTGGGCCTTCCGGGAGAGTCTCGACTGTGCCCTTGACGTGCCCTTAGTTGGCCTTCCTTCAACTTCTGCTCTCTCTGCCTTTAGGAATGAAAAATCCATCAGTCCTTCCAGTAGGTTCTTAGTTTGTTCATGAAGTGTCCTTAGTTGGCCTTACTTCAGCCTCTGGTCCTGCTGCCCTTAGGACTGAAAAGTCTAGTAGACCTTCCAGTAGGTTCTTAGTTTTGCTCATGAAGTGTTCTTAGCTGGCCTTCCTTCAGTTTCTGGTCCTTCTGCCCTTAGGACTGAAAGGTCTGTCAATCCATCCAGTAGGTTCTCAGTTTTGCTCTTGAAATGTCCTTAGCTGACCTTCCTTCGCTTCCTGGTCCTTCCGCCCCTGTCACTGAAAGGTCCGGTAGGCCTTCCAAAAGGTTTTAAGCCTCGCTCTTGAAGTGCTAAAGGGTCCAGCGGGCCTTCCGGGTCTTCACCCTTAAAGTGTCTCATAGACTTCTTATTTTTTTGTTTGACAGCTTACTTTTTTTTTTTTTTTTTTTTTTTTTACTCTTTCTTGGTCTCATCTAGTCCTCTACCTCGCATTCTCTCAATTTTGATTCTAGAAGCTCTATTTATATTTCCTTCTTCCTTCCTTTACCTCCTCTTTCCTTCCCTCCTCTCCTTCTCTCTTTCCCTCCTTCCTTATGTATTCCTTGGTCACCTCTTTTTTCCATCTCTATTTTTATCCTTTTCTATTGACTGCCTGCTCTCTTTCTCTCCTTCTCTTCCTTCCCCTCCTCTCCATTCCTCCTCTTCCTCATCTTCTCCTTCCTGACCCTCCTCTTCCTTCTTCTCCTCGCCCTTCTTCCTCCTCCGTATTCCTCTTCCTCCTTCTCTTCTTCCTTCTCTTCCTCTTCTTCCTCCTCCTCCTCTTCTTCCTCTTCCTCCTGCTCTTCCTCCTCCTCCTCTTTTTCCTGACCCACCTCCCCTCCTATATTTCTTCCTAAGCCTCCTCCTCCTCCTCCTCACCCTACCTACCTCCTCCTCACCTTTCCTCCTCCTCGATCTACTTTCGCCCTTCCTCCTCCTCCTCTTCCTCCTCCTCTTCAGGCTGCTTTTCTGTGTTCAAACCTGAAATGCGCCTCGAATCTTATTTATCTCTTCATGATATAACCCTCCACATATCCCCTTGCCCTCCATAACCCTCCCTCCACATCCAACTCCACTTTTACCCCATAGTGCCCAGCCCTCCACTTACGTCCACTTTTTTATTCGCTCCTCCATTTCTTCTCCCCATTCTCCTCCATTTCTGCTCTCCTTCCCTCCATATTTTGCCTCCTCTCCCTCCACTTCCAGGCCTCCGTTTTACTTACCCACTCCAAATATTCATGTGACACCTAGTCTCCCTCCTCTTCATCCTCCTCCTCCTCCTCCTCCTACTCCTCCTTCTCTTCCTTCTTCTTCTCCTTTTCCCTCTCCTCCTCCTTATTTTCTTACTGCCTTTCTTCTGTACCTCCTTCAAATCCTTGCCCTCCTCCTCCTCTTCCTCCTTTTCTTATTGCCTTTCTTCCTTCTGTATCTTTCCCTACTCCTCCTCTTCTCCTCTTCCTTTTGTTCCTCCTCATCTTTCTCCCTTTCTTTCTGTTTTACCTCCTCCTCCTCCTCCTCCTCCTCCTCCTTCTCCTTCTCCTTCTCCTCTTCCTCGTCCTTCTCCTCCTCCTCAAGCTCCCCTTCCTCTTCTATCTCCACTACCTCCTCCTTCACCTTATCCTCTTCCACCCCACCTCCTCCCTCTCCTCCCCTGCTCCTCCTCTTCTTCCTCCTCCTCCTCGCGGTCTTCCTTTTACTTGTCTTATAAATCCTCCTTTTCTTCCAATCCTCTCCTCTCTTTCTTCCTGTCCTCTCTTTGGCGCCACGTCCTCCTCTTCTTTCTCTTCGTCCCCCCTCGTTCCTTTCTCCTTTTTCAGGCGGTCATAACATAGCCCTCACTTCAAGAAATCAACACCAGCTCGGAGTCCATCATCTTCCCGTATCGTCTTCCTTCACTCTCCCCCTCTCCCACTCTCCCCCTCTCCCCTCGCCTCACTCTATCCCCTCTCCCCTCGCCCCTCAGAACTTCCTAGACAGAAACTCCCGAAGACACAGATAGCCTTCCCCCAGAAATCCCTCCTCGTCCCCCTCTACTCCCCTCCCCCCCCTCAACTCACCATCCTACTCCCACACAGTGGGAAGTGAGAAACCTCTAGTAGGTTTTTTTTTTTTTTTTTTTTTTTTTTTTTTAGGGCCGACGTTGGGTCGCCTCCTCACCTGGTAAAGGCTGTCGGGAACCAATACTCCAAGCCCGTAGCG
This sequence comes from Oratosquilla oratoria, assembly GCF_046742065.1. Taxonomy (NCBI): domain Eukaryota; kingdom Metazoa; phylum Arthropoda; class Malacostraca; order Stomatopoda; family Squillidae; genus Oratosquilla; species Oratosquilla oratoria. The sequence goes on along the minus strand of NC_134797.1, from coordinate 46,652,457 downwards.
GGTCCAGGAACTCCCGAAGCTTCACTGAAGGGAGTCCGTAGATTCCCTAAATCGTCCACTCCAATTGGGGGAAAAAACAATTCCTAAAGGATGTAATCCACAATCCACCCAGCCACAGCTCCACCAATTATATGCCCTCCATATGTCCCCTCCTTCTCTTCCTCTTCCTCCATCCTCCATAATCCTTCTAGAGCCTCATCACCCCTACTTGATCCTCCTCCTCCTCCTCCTCCTCCTCCTCCTCCTCTTCTTCCTCCTCCTCTTCCTCACCCTCCTCTTCTTCCTCTTCTTCCTCTCCTCCTCCTCCACGTCTTCCTCGTTTTATTTCTCCTGCTCTTCCTCTTGTTCTTCATTGTTATATTCCTCATCCTCATCCTCATCCTCCTGCTCTTCCTCCTCTCCTCCTCCTCCCTGTCCTCCTCCTCTTCTCCTCCACCTCTTCTTCCTACTGTTTCTGCTTCCCCTGCTGCTGCCTCTGCTCCTCCTCCTTCTCCTCCTCCTCCTGTTCCTGCTCGTGCTGCTGATGCTGTTCCTCCTCCTCCTCTTCCTCCTGCTCCTCCTCCTGTTCCTGCTCGTGCTGTTGCTGCTGTTGCTCCTCCTCCTCCTCCTCCTCCCCTTCTCCTCCTCCTCCTCCCCTCCTCCTCCTCCTACTCCTCCTCTTCCTCCTCTTCCTCCTCCTCCCGTTCTTCAGGTGAGAGCGCAGTGGAAGATTTGGACTCAAAAGATACGAGGCGACTTTTGAAACCGTTACTTTTCGACGACCGTTACTTTTTCCCGACTTTTGAATCTTGACTCTTTTCGCATCTGGAGGGCTCGCGTGCGCGCGCGCGCGCGCTCGGGCGGGCGGTTCGTCTCCGTCTTGCATTTGTGAACGCGCTCCTCCCTCGTCCCTGGGATTTTCTCCGCTTTTGACCCAAGAGTCCCCTTCTCTGTCTGTTTGTCTGTCGGCCTGCTAGCCGATTGGCTGGATGGCTGCCTGTTTGTCTGTTTTTTTTGTTTTTTTGTCGTTTTGTTTGAGTCTATCTGGCTGCCTTTTTTATCTCTTTGTTTATTTGACTACTCCCTCTCTCTCTCTCTATATATATATATACATATATATATATATATATATATATATATATATATATGAAACACGAAGATGAAGTATAAATTTTTAAGTCATATGGTCTTGAATGAAACTCCATAGGGCTTCACTACCACTCCATCTCCAGCTTCAGTTAATCTTTATGATGTTATATATGTACATATGTATATACACATATATATGCATACATATATATATATATATACATATATATATGTGTATATATATATATATATATGTATATATGTATATATATATATTATATATATATATATATATATATGAGAGATAGTAGAGAATCCTACGCCAGGAGACGCTGAGTAGCTGCTGCCGAGGCCGACACCTTTGCTCTAAAATGCGTTTGGACTGTTGTGACAAGTGATTCTAATCACGAGTAGAAGCTGTCTGGAAAAAGGATTAATCAAAGTGGAGAATGAAAAGTAATTTCATGTATTTTATCAAGAATGAACCTGTAACATCTAAACATTATGTTTTTTATTTTAGAGAATACAAAAAGGATAGTGGGATTGGTATTGCGGGGTTTTTTTATTTCGAAAACTTTGCTATCATGAACCAATTATGTAGATTACTGGTACGCCTACATTTGGAATGCTCTTTGTTTGTATGGTCCCCAGATCTCATTAAGGACATTTATAGGCTGGAAAGTGTACAGCGACGAGTAACAAAAACACATACCGAATATGAGGAACAAATCATACGAAAACCACTTAAAACATTTGAGCCTATCAAACATCAGAGACTCTGGGTGTGAGTGGGACTTAACACATGTTTTTTGAAAGTTAAAAAGGAATTGATAACATCGAAAATTAAAATATTTTTACACGAACTGCTAAGCGGACGAAAAATACACGTAATGGCCTCAAGCTGTGGGGAAGAAGATTTGACCTAAAAATAGATATAAACCATTTTGAAAAGAAAAAAAAAAAAAAATTGTAATGAACAGAATGGGCTTCCGACTGGGGCAATTGGTTGTCATGCATCTCAAAATTTTACAATTATTTTTAATAAACACAATGTCATTATACCTTTGTT
>NC_134797.1:46635320-46642820 GCF_046742065.1 Oratosquilla oratoria | reverse complement strand
CTTCCTCCTCCTTCCTCTTCCCTCCTCCTTCTTTCCTTCTCCACCTTTCTCCTCCCTCCTCCTCTCATCCTTTTTCTTCCTTCCTCCTCTTTCTCCTTCTCCTTCTCTCCTCCTCCTCTTCCTTTGTCTCCTTCATCCCCAATTCTTCCTCTACTCCTTCGTCTTCTCCCATTCTTCCCTTTCCTTTCCTTTCCTTCCTTCCTCTTCCACCTCTTTGTAATTCTTCTCTCCTCCTAATTTCCTTTACGTCTTACCTAATTATTCTTCCTTATATAACATTGAAACTCTGTTGGCTTGCGTATTTCTTTGAATAAAAAGGAAATGACGTGATAACGAGACGTCATCAAAGCACATGATAACGTATCGTCATCAAATCACGTGATAACGAGACGTCATCGAATAACGTGATAACGTGACGTCATCAAATCACGTGATAACGAGACGTCATCAAATAACGTGACATAATGTGACGTCATAAAATTATGTGATAACGTGACGTCATCAAATCTCGTGATAACGAGACGTCATCAAATAACGTGACATCATCAATTTAATTACGTGACGTCATCAAATAACGTGATAACATGACGTCATCAAATCATGTGATAACGTGACGTCATCAAATCACGTGATAACGAGACGTCATCAAGTCACGTGACGTCATCAAGTCACGTCTTCCTTGAAATAAGCAGCTAATTACATTGTGTTGTGACGTCATATTGTTACGCCATCATGTCACGTGGTTATTGATATAAAGAGTAAATTGCGTGATGCGACCCACATCATAGTACGTGATACTGAGAACAAAGAGAAAATGACAATTGTAACGTTATTGTTACGTGTTAAACAAAGCAAATCACGTGATTTGTTACGTCATCCAGTCACGTGCTTGTTGGAACAAAGAACTAAACTTGTTATTTTGTGACGTCATTTATGCACGTGCTTCTTGGAATAAACCAAATCACGCGATTTCGTGACGACATCCAGTCACGTGTTTCTTAGAATAGAGCAATATAATGTAATATAATTGTAATATAATATATAATACAATATAATATCTAATATGATGTAATATAGTATATGATATAATATGACATATCATATAATGGGTCTTCCTTCTGATGAATAAAATCGTCATGATTTAACCAAAATAAAGCCTAGAAAGCTGACACCATATATACTTTAACACCAGACGATTTCATTCGTCCTCGGGTAATCCCTTTGGGGTCGCGGTCCCTCACGGCCCCCAGTTATGAAAGTAATTCTCTAGTGTACTTACCGGAGACCAGGAGCATGGTGAGAACGATCTCCAAGAACAGTTGGAGAACAAAGTCCGTCGAGGGGGACATTTCTGCAGCTGTAGAGGGGAAGGTCTTCTGTAAAATGGACTTCGAGGTCTTCAACTTCTTCGTCTTCGTCTTCGTCTTCTTCGGGAGCTCCGTCGTCTTCACGTTCCTTTTTTCGGGTCTTCTACTTTGCCAAGACCTCAACTATCTGAGGTCAGCCTCCGACTTAATTCAAAGTTCACTCACTGGAGTTTGTGACACACAGACATGACACTTTGAGTGACACAGAAAACGGTGTGACTGTGTCCTAAAGTGGAGAAAAACCCCTTGTGGGTTGCCAAGTGTTTTACCGCGAATTTTCTCAATTCTGTCGAATTCTTCACGATTTTTTTTTTTTTCTTTAGCAAATTTTGAAGTCACTCAACTGACCTTTGTTGTTTAATTCTCACTCGAAAAACACACACACACACACAAACACGCAATGTATCTTTGTATATTCATATACATATATAGATGTATGTATATGTATGTTTATAGTTCACTTGGCCAAACAATAAAACACACAGCGTACTTTGCTCAATAGTAGAACATATACATTTCTAGGTGTGTTTCACAGGCATACTGTACACCATTGTACGCAGATGTACTTTTTGGCGTAAGGCGTATTTTCAGTCGCGTACGCACTTCTTCGAATGGGGAGTTTGTACGCTTGTTATGTACGCTTTGGAGACGTACTGATCTCGTTGCACATGCGTAACATGCGTACGCATAGTCTGTGGAATACGCGACTACGCGTTTACAAGCAATTTTCGTCTTTACTGTGACCTATCATAGAGTCGCTTGTTTGCTAAATCATGCTTGTTTCTCTCTCTTTCTCTCTTCGTTGTTTTCTCTCTTGGGTGTACGAACATTAGCTTTTTCGTTATCTCATATTTCTCTATCTTTTCTATCTTCTTTTCTTTGTCCTTGTTATTCCTTATTCTCTCTTATTTCCTCTTTCCCTCATTCTTTGCTCTTTTTTTTAATCTACTCTCTTCTTCGTTGTGATTCAACTTTTATCTCTCTCTCTCTCTTTCTCTTCTTTTTCTTGCTTATTTCTCTTTGATTTGTTTTATATTTTCTCTTTCTTTCTCTTTCTAGTACGTCTTCTAATATTCATTTATCTATTCATTTATTTATTAACTTATCTATTTACTTGTTTATTTATTTATTAATTATTTTATTTACTTCATTATAGTCTTTTCATCTTCATCTAAATTCTTCCCTCTCAGATCTTTTAATTTTGATTTTCATTTTTTTCTTGCTCTTCTTTGCCTCTTTTTCTCTTTTCCACTTTATTTAAGCTCCTCTTTACTTTCATTCTTTCTCCTTTCTCCTCCTCCTCCTCCTCCTCCCCCTCCACCTTCTCCCCCTGTTACTTTTTCTTCTTCTTCCTCCGTTTTTATTTTTGTTTTTTCTGTTTTTATTTCTTCAGTCTCGGTTTTGAGTTCCTCTGAAGTCGGTTTGTCTTTGATTTCTTTTTTCTTCTTTTTTCTTGTCCTCCTCTGCCCGTTTTTTCTTTCCCAAATTCTCGTTTTCTTTTTCCCCGCGTAACGTTTTCTTCCTCAATTTTTGTTTTGTTTTGTTTTTTTTCTTTCTTTTTTAGTTTTCTTCTTCCACCTTTCTTTATCTGTCTTTCTTCACTTTGTCCTCACGTTTTCTTTTAATTTCCTCCACCTTTACGTTTTCTTTTATCCAAATTCCGTTTTTTGTTTATTCGTTTGTCACGCATACACGTTACTCATACTGAAACTCACAGCAAACCGCGTGTCACCGTTACGCATAGTCTGTGTTAACCGTAACGGGTTGACCGTAACGGAATAAACGTAACAGAATAACCGTAACGGGTTAACCGTAACGGGCTTCGCCGATGGGCCTGTAACGTAGAGGACGTAACATGCAGGGAACGTAACAACGACGTAAAAAATGTAGAAGCATTTCAATAAAAATATTTCTTATCTATTCAATTTTGTTAATTTTCTCTTTTATTTACTTTTTTTTGTGAATTTTGTCTTTGAGGACACGATTTACATTTTCAATATATTTTATATTTTGTTCTTGTTCTTCTTTCTTGTCTTGGTCTTGTTCTTGTTCTTCTTCTTCCTCTTCCTCTTTTCAATATATTTGTGTTCTTGTTCTTGTTCTTGTTCTTCCTTGTCTTGGTCTTGTTCTTGTTCTTGTTCTTCTTCCTTGTCTTAGTCTTGTTCTTGTTCTCGTTGTTCTTCCTCTTCCTCTTGTTCTTCTTCTTAGTCTTGTTCTTGGGCTTGTTTTATTGCTTTGTAATCAACTTGGAAGATTGATGTCGGCCTATGAGGTAAGAATGACGTCACATTACATCACAGCTACGTCACGAGGCCCCGTTATGACGTCACAATAAAGGCACCGAGAGGTCAGATGACGTAATAGAAAATCTGTCACATTAACTTATAACACTAGATAGAGCGACTCTACCTTGAGTGACGTCATATCGTCATCTCGATTCGATTTTATTCTATCTATGACGTCATATCGCCATGTCGATTTGATTTTGTTTTCTTTATGACGTCATGTCACCGTGTCGATTTGATTTTGTTTTGTTTATGACGTCATGTCGCTTCTTCGGTGTTCCGCGAAGGAGGAAAATCGCGTAAATTTCAGTCCTCTGTTTCAGAAATGTATATATATTTTGACTTTCAATCAGTTCATACACTAAAACACCTGAAAATAAAAACACAAAAATTCACTTCCTATTCCAAAAAAAATTCTGTTGTTCCAGAAGAGTAATTTTTCAGTCAAGACACGTATTTTTTTTTTCTTTTTCACGAAATATTGTGAGAACTGTGAGGTTTTTCCGTCTCACGAGTGGGTGCTGGATTTATCGTGAGAGAGTTAACCTGCATCTGCCTGGAAAATAGCGAGAAAAAATCAGGTTAGTTAACAAGATTTTTATGAATTAACGAGATTTATATAAACAGTACATATTTAAGTGGCAAGCATTTTGTTAGCTTGTGTGTTAGTATATGTTTGGATTGTGTGTGTATGAGTGCGTGCGTGCTTGTGTGTGTATTCACCTTGGTCTTTGGATCACGTGTTGGACTCGTGATCGACAACTATTTCCCTCCCGGAAGAGAGCTCAGAGCTCGTATGACCGATCTATGGGTAATGCTATGACCTTTCACACACACACACACCCAACTCCCCGCCCACGAGAGTCAGAGTAACGACCCGAAGCACAGCGATACCGAAATAATTTCGGCCCTGGGCAGGATTCGAACCAGGTACTGCGAGCACCACCGTACTTCCCAGTCCAGCGCTCTACCAACCGCGCCACCGAGTCGTGTGTGTGTGTGTGTGTGTGTGTGTGTGTGTGTGTGTGTGTGTGTGTGTGTGTGTGTGTGTGTATTATGTACGTGGATGTATACAGTATGTACATGCGGAACCATACGTCCTAGCACATGTGTATTTATATGCGTTTATGTGTACATATACACAGAAATACATGATAATATTTACACATGATCATAAAACTACGCATACAGTAGATCCCTGCTCCTTCAGGAGACTGTACCCTTCTTTCAGCTCCTTCAGGAAGCTCCTTCTCCTTCTGTAGTTCCCCTTCCCTTTCAAAGATTTTTCCTCTTCTTCGGAAGGTTAAAGTTCTTCCGTAGGTCCGTCTACCATCAAGAGGGTCTTCTACTTTCAGGAAGTTCCTCCTCCTCCTTCAGGAAGCTCCTCCTTCTCCTTTAGGAGCTTCTTCTTCCTTCAGGAGGTTCTTCCTTCAAGAGGGTCTTCCTCCTTCTGGAGCCTCACCTCGTTCAGGAGGCTCTTCCTTTTCCTCCTCTTCCTTCAGGAATTTCTCGTCCTCTTTCAGGAGTTTCTCCTCCTCCCTCAGGAGTTTCTCCTCCTTCAGAAGGTTCTTCCTCCAGGAGGTTCTTCTTTCAGGGGGATCTTCCTCCTTCAGGAACTTCACCTCGTTCAGTAGGCTCTTCCTATTCCTCCTCCTTCTTATGGAGGATCTCCTTCTTCAGGAGTTTCTCCTCTTTCAGGGTGTTCTGCTCCTCCTTCAGGAGTTTCTCCTCCCCCTTCAGGAGCTACCCCCTTCTCCTGGCGAAAGGTTGTCTCCAAACTTAGCCTCCTTCGATCTGTTTACCTTGACTTGTGCCTAACATGTGGAGGACAAAGACATACCACCCGAAGAAGACATCTCCCGAAAGAGTACCCAACCACAACTCGAAGTCGCCTCAGATCGAAAACCCTAGAATACTTCGTGTAGCTCTCCAGACCCGTATCTGGGAGTACCCGACCCTACCCATGACTTTAGAAAAGTCTTTAGGCATATCTAGAATCAAGAAATCTAAGTGGAGATCCTTTGGGACTCCACAATCCAACCCAAAATCTCCATGAGTGTCTCTAAACTCTGGTCAGACATGTCTTGGTGTAGTCTCGAAGGAAGCAAAGGCGGAAGCCTTCTTCCCCTCTCCCCCCTCTCAACCCCCCTCCACCCCTCCCCCTCCCTCTCAACCCCCCCAATCCCCTCTCCACCCCTCCCCCTCCCACCCGTCCTCTTTAGGTCTGGAAACAGTTTTCGAGGAAAAAACATACTCAGGATGTGTTGCGATTTGCATGAAGACAATAATAAAAGTGGCGCTGGCTGCTTCCCTTGGGGGCGTGAGATTGGGGCAGAGGGAGGGTGAGGGGAAGGGTGAAGGAGGAGACAAGGGGAAGTCAGCGGGAAGGAGAAGGAAAGAGAGAGTGGTAAAGGTAGGGTGAAAGTGAGAGAGATTATCAAGATTAGGGTGAGAATGAGGGTAAGGGTGAAGGAGTAGACAAGGGAGGCGAAGGTGAAAGAAGGGAAGAGTGATAGAGGTAGGGTAAGGGTGAAGATGAGGGTGAATGTGAAGGGAAGGGAGAGTGGTAAAAGTAGGGTGAGTGAGAGGGAGATTGTGAGGGTGAAGGAGATAAGGAGAACTCAGGGTGAAGGAGAAGGAGAGAGAGAAAGTGGTGGAGGTAGGGTGAGGCTTATGAAGGTCTAGACAAAAAACAAAGAATTCTGTCTTGAGTGTTTTCTACGCACGCTCACTTCCGACTCCCCATGACGTCACGTGGTGTAACTACCTCAGTGAGGAGTTGCCATGTTGGTGGATAAAATCACACTGGCGGCATTTAGAGTAGAAAGGGAAAGCACTGCGAAAAGCCTGACCTTGTTTGCCTGTAAGGCAACTTTGTGTTTATCCTGGCATCCTCTTCCCTCTCCTCTTTCTTCCCTCTTCCTCTTCCTTCTCCTCTCTCTTTCCTGTTCCTCTTCTCCTCCTTCCTATCCCCATTCCTCCCACCTCTCTATTATTTGCTCCTACTCTCCTCCTTTCCTCCCTCCCTTCCTCTCCCTCCTTCTCCTCCCTCCTCTTATCCATTCCTCCCACTTCTCTCCTCCTTCCTCCCTCCCTCTCCCTCCTCCCTCCTATTACCCTCCCTAATCCTACCTACACTACCTCCTGTCCCCCCACTCCTCTCTTCCTTGTCTCTCCCCTCCTCCTTCCTATCCCCACACCTCCCTCTTCCTCGCCCCTCCTTTTCTCCTCTCTATCCCCACTCCTTCTTCCTTATTCTTACCCTCCTCTTTCCTATCCCCATTCCTTCATCTCCCCTCTTCTTCCTTCATTACTGCCTATCCCTATACCTCCCTCTTCCTTATCCCTCCTTTCCTCCTTCCCCTCTCCCACCCCTCCACTTCCCTCTTCCTTTTTCCTCCTCTCCTCCTTCCTATCCCCACACCTTCCTCTTCCTTGCCCCTCCTTTCCTCCTTTCACCTCTCACCCCTCTCCCTTCTTCCTCCTCTCCTTCCTATCCCCCGCTCCTCCCTCTTCCTTGCCCCTCCTCTCCTCCTTCTTCCTTTCCCACTCCTCCACTTCCCTCCTCCTTCCCTCCTCAACCCCTCCCTCTTTCTTCTTCCCCCTCTCTTCCTTCCTATCCCCATTCCTCCCTCTTGTCTGTCCCTCCTCTCCTCCTTCCCTCCACTTCTGACCCCTCCCTCTTCCTTCTTCCTCCTCTCCTCATTCCCTCCATTTCTGACCCCTCCCTCTTCCTTCTTCCTCCTCTCCTCTCCCTCTTCCCTCCAACTTCCTCCGCCTTCCCTCCATTTCTGACCCCTCCCTCTTCCTTCTTCCTCCTCTCCTCCTACCTCTTCCCTCCAACTTCC
>NC_134797.1:46627820-46630320 GCF_046742065.1 Oratosquilla oratoria | reverse complement strand
GAGGAACAGGAGGAGGAGGAACAGAGGGAAGAAGAGGAGGAGGAGGAACAGGAGGAATAGGAGCTGCATTGTATAGCCTTTTTTACTGTAATCACCAAACGATGCTACTGCCGAGTTAAAAGGGGGGACTCCTTACCCCTCCAACCACTCTCCTCTCCTCTTCCCCCTTTCCTCTCTTCTCTCTCTCCTCTTTCCTCTCTCCGTTTCTCCTACCCCTATACTCTCACCCTCCTTCTCCCCTTCCCCCTTTCCTGCCCCCTCCTCCTTCCCCCTTTCCCCTCTTCACCCCTTATTAATCCTCCTTCCTCCTCCCCCTCCCCTTCCTCCATCCCCGCCTCCCCCACCCTTCCCCCTCCCCTCCCTTTCCCACACCTTCCTCTTCTCAAATCAATGAATATTCCAGTGGAAGTACAGCTGAAGTCAAGGTTTTCCACCAGGAGGCGCCTAGCTGCGGCATAATCCGGCACCTTTTTCCTATGTGCCAGGGTAATTTATTTTTTAACACCTTAAGATGCACGAGTGGTTTCTGACTAGTGAATAAAATCACCCGACGGCAGCCACCAGAAATATTTGTAGTGTATATATATATATATATATATATATATATATATATCATATATATGTATATGTATATATATATATATATATATGTGTGTGTGTGTGTGTGTGTGTATATGTATATATATATTATATATGTATATATTATGTATATATATATTATATATATATACTGTATATATATATATGTATATATATACATATATGTATATATATATATATAAATATATACTGTATATATATATATATATATATATATATATATATATGTACAGTATATATATATATATTATATATATATACATATATATATATACATATATATGTATATATATATATATAAATATATACTGTATATATAAGATCGTTGTTGAGAATAACGGTCACTGAAGTAAAAGATACGTCGGAAACAATAATGAGCCAGTGAAGAATAAAACTAGACCGAAGGTGGATGGACGAGATGGAAAAGCTTGCAGGAATAGCATGGCAAAAGCTGGTGTGGTCGTGAGAGTCGCAGAAAAAGTTGAGAAAGTCCTTTATCTAGCAGTGGACTGAGCGATTAGTGGTACACAGATAGGCCAGGGGGCGTAGATAGGAGTTGAAGAATTGATAAGAGGCACAAATGGACAGGACTGAATCCCCTTAACGAAGACACTAATACCTCTTGCGCTGGGAGAATGTGGGGTTCGATCCCACATCAAAAGGATCTGGTCCTCTGGAAAAAGCAATCATATTCCTTTTTTTTTTAATTCTTTTTAACCGATTACATGCAAACCCTCTCTCTCTCTCTCTCTCTCTCTCTCTCTCTCTCTCTCTCTCTCTCTCTCTCTCTGTGTGTGTGTGTGTGTGTGTGTGTGTGTGTGTGTGTGTGTGTGTGTGTGTGTGTGTGTGTGTGTGTGTGTGTGTGTGTGTGTGTGTGTGTGTTTGGGAGGCAGGGTGTATTAGGGGAGGGTGGAGGGGCGTTAAGTGAGTGAGTGGGGGAGAGTTGGGGGGTAGGGCGAATTGAGGGAGAGTGGAGGGGAGTATGGGGGAGTGGGGGGAATGGGAGAAGCTCCCTCAGATGAATAAAGTCGCCTGTGAACAGTCAGAATAATGTGTATACGAACCAAACTATGGCCAGTCTTCATCCAATTAAGTGTCCTTAAAATATCTCACATTTTATCATTTTTTTTTTTTAGTAATTTTTATAATTCTATGATTTTATCAAGTTTAAATGATGTTGCAATGTCTCACATTTTATCATTTATCTCATTTTTTTTTTTTTTTTAGTAATTTGGATGATTATATGATTTTATCAAGTTTAAGTGCCGTTGCTGTGTCTCACATTTTATCATTTAATTGATTTTTTTATTTATATTTTTTAGTAATTTTGGTAGTTCTATGGTTTTATAAAGTTTAAGTGCCGTTACAAAGTCTCAAATTTTATCGTTTAATTAATTAATTAATTTTTTTTTTTTTTTTTAGTCATTTTGATAATTCTATGATTTTATCAAGTTACCGTCAAATGATTGAAGTCACTCAAGGAGATATTATTGTTTTAAATTAGGACTTTAACAGCTGAAGTCTCCCACATAGAAATAAATGAACAATTTAGTCAATAAACAAACAAATAAATAAATAAACAGATAAATCAACTAATAAGTAAATCAGTGAATAAATAAAAATAAATAAGATAAATGAATAAATAAATGAATAAATTAATCAATAAACGAATAGGTAAATAAATAGATTAATTAACTAATAAGTAAATCAGTGAATAAATAAAAAAAAAAAATTAATAAACAAATAAATATATTCATAAATAAATTAGTAAATGAATAAATAAATAAACAAGTAAAATATAAAACAAAAATAGAAATATAGAATGCAACAAATTAAACAAACAACTGAACATACAAATCGACTAAAAGAAATCTATCAAGCAAAAGATGGTTCAGAATAA
>NC_134797.1:46607820-46610320 GCF_046742065.1 Oratosquilla oratoria | reverse complement strand
ATCATTAAATATACGACTGATATATAGAATTATAGATCCCTTCCGTTCCGGGTAATCTTTTCCTCTTTGTCTTTTGTGACGTCATACGATGTCATTTATGTGATATCTCCCTAGTCCCACTCCCACACTCACCCCCACTCACCCTTCCCCACCCTCTCCTACTCCCCACTCCAACTCCCCACCTCCTCCCCTTCCCCTCCTCCACCCCCTCCCACTCCTACTCCTACTACCCACTCCCCCACCCCCTCCCGCTCCCCCGCCCCCACCCATTCCTTCTCCCCTAATCCCCTTCCCCTATTCCCCCTCCCCCACCCACTACTACTCCCCACTCCCCCACCCACTCCTACTCCCCCCTCCCCCTCCCCCACCCATTCCTACCCTCAATCCCCTTTCCCCACCCACTCCCTCACCCACTCCCACTCCCCCTCCCACTCCCACTCCCACTCTCACTCCCACTCCCCCACCCACTCCCCTTCCCCTTTACATCCCCTCTCCCCACACTCCCTCCTCTTTTCTCCAAAAAGCTAAAAAAAAAAAAAAAAATCATATTCTGTTGAAAATAATCTTTTAAGATTTTTCCAGCGATAGGAAATGTATATGTAGTGAATAGAAATTGGCAGACATTGCTCCAGTGTCCTAGAGGAACAAAAATTCGAAACTGAAAGCCCAAAAGCTGTAACTCGAAACCAAACTGTACGAAAATTGATGAAAACAATTTTGAAAAAATTCCGTAGAATTTCATTCGGCTGAAACACCAGACTGAAAGCAATATACAGTCTAATCCTCGACTTGATGTAGTCTTTAATAAATAACATCAACAATGACATTGACAATGATAATAGTAATAACAATAATGATTATAATTACAATGATAATGATAATAATGATGATAATGATAATGATAATGATGATAATAATGATAATTATAACAAAGCAACAACAATAATAATTATGATGATAACAACAATAACAGCAACAAATATTTATAATAATCAATTGTCATAGAGCTATTACCCCATAATTACGGCAATTGAAAAGTGTTGGTTTAATTTAAAAAAGAAAAGTCAAATAAGGGTAAGAAAAAAATTCTTCTGGAAATTTAAGATATCTCGGTTTCAGTTAATTACTCTTCTCTCTCTCTCTCTTTCTCTCTCTCTCTTTCTCTCTCTCTCTCTCTCTCTCTCTCTCTCTCTCTCTCTCTCTCTCTCTCTCTCTCTCTCTCTCTCTCTCTCTCTCTCTCTCTCTCTCTCTCTCTCTCTCTCTCCTAGTGTCCTCCTTTTTCTTTCTTTATTGGATTCCTTCCTCCATTCCAACCACAAATAAAAAGAAAAAAGAAAAAAGAAAAAGAAAAGAAAGGCACTCCAGCAATTGCATTTGCAATATCTCACATAAACACAATAAGAAATAAAAACATTGAAGACGCAAAGAAACACAAATAAATACACACACACACACACACACACACACGCATAAACACACATAAACACACACAAACACACACACACACACACAGACACACACACACACACACACATACACACACACACACACACACACACACACACACACACACAACCCACACCCACACACACACACTCACACACATACACCCACACACCCACACACACACACACACACACACACACACACACACACACACACACACACACACACACACACACACACACACTCACGCACATACACACACACACACACACACACACACACACACACACACATACACACACACATAATCACACATACACACACATACACACATAAACACACACACACACACACACACACACACACACACACACTCACATAAAACCATGAATGGAATGTCTGTTGACGCAAACATATGTATTCACTTGTGACTGTGGCCTCAGATACAAACAGACAAACAAACAGACCAACAGGCCAAACCTCTTATTTACTATTTGCCAACTCCACTGGTCCCGTCTCACTCCTTTGTGAAACCTCCATATTCACTCCATGCTCCTCCAAATGGAGTGCCCCTCCTCCTCCTCCTCCTCCTCCTCCTCCTCCTCCTCCTTCTCTTCCTCCTCCTCCTCCCAAGATCCAGCTTCACTCCACACACAGCCATTATTTTTTTTTCTTTTTCTTTTTTCTTTTTTCTATTTCTTTTTGTTTTTTTCTTTGACATTGTTCTTTCCCTCTTTCTTCCTTCCTTTCTGTCATTCCTATTTTCTTTATTATTTTCTTTTCTTTTTCCTCCTTCCACATTCCTCCACTTCTTTTTATTCTCTCCTAATTGCCTCACGCCATCTCTATTCACTACAGCACAGTAACACCACCCCTATGGACCGGAGTAACATATAATACCTCATAAATTAAAACTCATCTCCACACACACAAAAGGAAAATGAGCTTATATTCCTTTCAAAGATAAAATACATTCCTTCTCCAAGACCTAATTGTTCACTACTCCCTCGTCCCTCCAAAACTCCTTCCAATACTCCCAAAACTCCCCCCTACT
>NC_134797.1:46587820-46590320 GCF_046742065.1 Oratosquilla oratoria | reverse complement strand
GTTAATGAGGCTTCTGATTGTGTTCTTAAGGCGATAACAGTAACCGTGATAAGGCCAGACGCTTTGGAAGGCTCCATTACAGAGCCAGGATGAGATTGGACCCAGCAATTGGAACGGATAAAATGAGGACCAAAACTCGCCTCAGAGGGTGATTAACACGTACTAGAGTCTAGACGATTATATGAAAAGAAAACTTCCACTATGGCCTTGGTTTGGGTAGTTTGTAAGTGACTACTAGTGTCAACGATTTAAAAAAAAAAAAAAAAAAAAAAAAAAATGTCATTGAAGCGAAAGAGCTGAAACCGAAAATTTCGAGAAGAATATATCATAAATACGTCATTTATTGATATCAATAGTAGTGGTAATAAGGAGGATGGTGAAAATAACGCTAAGAATGAGGAAAGGTAGCTGGAAGAACACGAGGAGGACAAGGTGGAGGAGGAGAGGAGGAGGAAGAGGAGGAGGAGGAGAAGGAGGAGAAGTTGGAAGGGGAGGAAGAGATGGAGGAAGAGGAGGAAGAAATGGAGGGAGAGGAGGAAGAGGAGAAAGAGGAAGAGGGGTTAGAGGAGGAGGAGGAGGAGGAGGGGAGGAGGAGGAGTAGGAAAAGACGACAAAGACGACGACGACGACGACAATGACTCTGAGGGAAAGAGCTTCCGCGCCCATAGTGACGTCATATACGGATATGGCGTCACGGCGCCCTCCCCCCTCCCCCCTCCCCCCTCGCCCGCCATTACACTCGCGAAGCGTCCTCTCCGTCCGAAATGGTATTAGAAAAGTTTGACTCCTCATCACCAAATCCGGGTCCGCTCTCTTCGCATTCATTCCTCCAATGGCCATGTATGTCTGAAACTTGATATTCCTTAGATACTTTTATCTCTTTATCTTTATGCACATGTATCTATTCGTCTTCGGATATGGCCTGAAGGGGTCTGTCTTCAGAAGGAGAAAGGAGGAATGGGGGGGGGAGAAGGAGGGGGGGAAGGAGGGTGCGGGGAAGGAGGATGGGGGAAGGAGGGAGTGGGGAAGGAGGAAGGGGAAAGGGAAAGGGGGAGGGGAAGGAGGGAATGAGGAAGGAGGAAGGGGAAATTGCATTAGGTAAAGAGGCGAATGGAGGAGGAAAGGGAAAGGGGACGGGGGAAAGGAGGAAGGGGAAAGGGGGAAGGAGGGTTACATTAGGTAAGGAAGCCAATGGGGGACGCAGAAGGGGGAAGGAGGGAGAGTGAGGGGGGAGGAGGAAGGGGGAAGGATGAGGGAGGAAAAGGGGAAAGGGGTAAGGGGAGAAGGAAGAGAAGGGATTGCTTTAGGTAAAGAAGTGGATGGAGATGGAGAAGAAGGAAAAGGGAATGGAGAAAGAAGAAAGAGGGTAGGGGGAAAGGGGAGGAGGAGAGGGGTAAAGGGGGAAGGAGGGACGAGGAAAGGGGAGGAGAGGAGGGGAAAGGAGGGAGGAGGAAAGGGGAGGAGGAGAGGGATAAAGGGGGAAGGAGGGAGGAGTAAAGGGGAGTAGGAGAGGGGGAAAGAGGGTAGGAG
Source organism: Oratosquilla oratoria (assembly GCF_046742065.1). Lineage (NCBI taxonomy): Eukaryota > Metazoa > Arthropoda > Malacostraca > Stomatopoda > Squillidae > Oratosquilla > Oratosquilla oratoria. The sequence goes on along the minus strand of NC_134797.1, from coordinate 46,588,790 downwards.
GAAAAGGGTGGAGGAGAGGGATAAAGGGGGAAGAAGGGAGGAGGAAAGGGGAGGAGAAGAGGAGTAAAGGGGGGAGGAGGGAGGAGGAAGGGGGAGTAGGAGAGGGGAAAGGAGGGAAGGAGGAAGGTTGGGTATGCTTTGCTAGTAAACGGAGCAGTCTGTAACACGTCCCTTCCCAGGAGGAAATATCCTAATCCACTAATAGACTGATATAGCTAGGGAAACCAGAATGGGATTGGAGTCCTAGAGGGAGTGGAAGGGGACATAAGAGGAGTCTTCTGAGGGGGGGGGGGGAATGAGGTTCAGGAATGTCGCCTGTTTTCGTGACGAATAGTAGGTAACCCTAGGCCAACCACTGGGAGTATTTTTTTTCCGTAGGGAGTCTTCAGGCATCCTTTGGTCTGATCTTTGTGTTTCTTCCTGTTATTTGTGTTTTGTTTTGATTTCATATAACCCTTTCTGGTATTTGTAAGCATCGTTTGATTGCCTGGTACTGTTTTATTTATTTGTTTTTATTTTATTTATTTATCTTTATTTATTTATTTATTCTATCTATTTATTTTATTCATATACTTATTTATTTATTTATTTATTTATTTATTTTATTTATTTATTTTTTGTACACGAATCCTTCTCACGGTAGGGAACCCAAAGTCAAACAAGGGTTTATTTATTTATTTATTCATTTTTTTTTTTTTTTTTTTTTTTTTTTTTTTGAGGTATCCTTCGGGTTCTTGAAAAATGGTTCCATAGAAAAGAAGATCTTTACCCTGTCAAAGGCTGTCTTGAGGTGTTATCACACTGTACTATATTTCCTCCAACCTACACCACTTTACTTGGCATCAAATCACTATGACTTTTTTTTTTTTTTTTTTTTTTTTTTTTTTTTTTTTTTTTTTTTTTTTTTTTTTTTTTTTTTTTTTTTTTAGCAATGCACATAGAATGTCATGTGCTGTGCTGGAGGAAAACG
>NC_134797.1:46565320-46567820 GCF_046742065.1 Oratosquilla oratoria | reverse complement strand
AAAGAGGAGGAAGAGGAGGAGAAAGAGGAGAGGAAGAGGAACAGAGGAAGAGGTGAAGAAAGGATGGAAGAAGAGACAAATGGAGGAAAGGGAAGATGGAGGGAGGGAAGAAGGTAAGGAGGGCAGAGGAAGGAAGGAAGGAAGGGAAGGAGGGAGGGAGGGAGGGAGGGAAGGAAGGAGAGAGGAAGAAATGGAAAGAGAGAGGGAGGAAAAGAGAGAGGAAGGGAAAGAGGGAGAGAGGAAGAGGAGGAGGGAATGAAGGATATATAGAAGGAGTGTGGAAGAGAGAAAGAAAAGAAGAGAGAGAGGAAGCGAGAGAGTGGTAGGAGAAAGAGAGGGAGTGAGGAAAAGAGGAGTTGAGGGAGGATGGAGTCAGAGGAGGAGTGAAGGATAGAAGGAGGAAAGGGTGCAAGGATGGAAGGAGGGAATGAGGAAAGGAGGGAAGGATGGACGAAAGGAGGGAAGGATGTAAATAGGGAAGGAAAGGTGGATAGAAGGATGAAAGAAGGGAAGGTGGGAAGGAGGGAAGAAGGGAATGATAGAAAAAGGAATAAGGGAAGGAGGGGAAGGAGGGAAGGCGAGAAGGAAGGAAGGAAGGAGGGGGGAGACTTTTGTCATGCTCGGCTGAGAGGAGGGACGACGTCCAGCTTATTCACGTGTGGTTCGTTTTTGTCCTCGTGATCCGATTGGACCACTTTTCCGCGCCGCGCTGCTGGACCATTTCTCACCCATTCTATACAGAGAGAGAGAGAGAAAGAGAGAGAGAGAGAGAGAGAGAGAGAGAGAGAGAGAGAGAGAGAGAGAGAGAGAGAGAGAGAGAGAGAGAGAGAGAGAGAGAGAGAGAGAGAGAGAGGGGAGATAGGGAGAAATAGAAAGAGGGAAAGTGGGACGGAGAAAGAGAGTGTGAGAGAGTGTGAGAGAAAGTGAGGGAGAGAGAGAGAGAGAGAGAGAGAGAGAGAGAGAGAGAGAGAGAGAGAGAGAGAGAGAGAGAGAGAGAGAGAGGGAGGGAGAGAGGGGAGAGAGGGAGGGGACAGATAGGGAGAAATAGATAGATAGAGGGAGATTGGGAGGGAGAAAGAGGGTGTGAAAGCGAGAGAGAGAGAGAGAGAGAGAGAGTGGGGGGAGGGGAGAGATAGAGAGAAATATGTATATATATATATATATATATATATATATATATACATATATACATATATGTATATATATATATATATATATATATATATATATATACGTGTATATATATATATATATATATATATATATATATATGTATATATATATATATATATATATATATATATATACATGTATATATATGTATATATATATACACGTGTATATATATATATGTATATATATATATATATATATATATATATATATATACATATTTATATTTATATATATAAAGAAGAGAGAGAGAGAGAGAGAGAGAGAGAGAGAGAGAGAGAGAGAGAGAGAGAGAGAGAGAAAGAGAGAGAGAGAGAGAGGGAGGGAGAGAGGGGACAGATAGGGAGAAATAGATAGAGGGAAATTGGGAGGGAGAAAGAGAGTGGAAGAGAGAGAGAGAGAGAGAGAGGGGGGGAGGAGAGAGATAGAGAGAAATATATACGTATATATATATATATATATATATATATATATATATATATATATAGACAGAGAGAGAGAGAGAGAGAGAGAGAGAGAGAGAGAGAGAGAGAGAGAGAGAAAGAGAGAGAGAGGAGAGATAGGGAGAAATAGAGAGAACGAGAGTGGGAGAAAGAGAATGGGAGAGAGAGAGAGAGAGTCTGAAGAAAAAAGAGGAGAGAAATCTTCAGAATTAATAAAATCATCTGGCGGCAGTCCTTAAACATGCAAACATCAATCACCGTCGTTCGGAATCGACCTCTGTCATCGAAGGGTCCGTTGAGGAAGAGGGGGAGTGTGGATGGGAGGAGGAGGGGAGGGGGAGGGGGAGGGTTCTTCATATTAACGAAATAGTATGACGTCACTGACAAGAACCTATGCAAGCCCAGAAGGGTCTTCTTCCAAGTGAATAAAACTCTCTATCACTATCCATTCCGAATGTTAGTGAATACAGGGATCTGGTGATTCCCAAGAAATGTCTCTAATTGTTCATTAACGTAAAGCTTTTAGAGTTGGCTTTGAATTTAGGGTGATGGTTGATAGGTGAGTGTGGAGATGCTAACAAGGCATTTGTGCAATAAGATATCTCGAATGGGGGAAGAAGAGGGATGGAGGGGAGTGGAGAATCTTAGTTTTCCCAAGCAATGCAACCTAACCCCCCACCCCACCCCACCCCACACCATCAACGTGTGAGAACTACTCTATTATCTATCCACAACCTTGATTACTGTGCCTTTCACTATGTTCAATCCCAAAATTATATTTCCTTTTCTACCCTGGAAGTCAAATCAATCTAAGAACGCGGCAAGATCGTGTGGTCGGGATGTCGAACAAGCACTAATGTTCGTGAGTGACGCAATGACTTCGG
>NC_134797.1:46547820-46560320 GCF_046742065.1 Oratosquilla oratoria | reverse complement strand
CTGAATAAGCTAAAGAAACGAAGGTTCATAAGAAAAGCATGAGGACAGAAAGCGTGGAGGAAGCGACGCCTTGGGAGGGGCCGTGAATGTGTTTTCTTGATTAGGCATTGACGTGAAAGAAATAACAGAGGAAAAGTTCAAAGGGGAAGGAAAGGAAATGTTTATGGCGTTCGTCGGTCAGGCAGAGGCGTGTCGAGGATGTGAATTTGCTATGGCAAGTCTCCGAGACTTGTGATGCTGAGGGCTTTGACAGCATCTATGATAAGAGTGTGACATTTGTGAAGGTGTGCATAGGAGAGACGGAATAGTTCAACAAAGATCTGAATCTGAGGAATGAAAGTGTGATGTTGCCGTAGTTATCCAGTTTATTTGTAAAAAAAATAATGATAGAGTCTAAAGGACAGTCAAAACTGTAATCTGCTATAAGAGCGAGACATTTGTGATGGTGTGGAAAGAGACGACAGAATAGTTCAACATAGATCTGAAGCTGATGAATGAAGGTGTGAAGTCGCCCTAGTTGTTTAACATATTCGTAAACGAAATAATGATAGAATTTAAAGGACAGTCAAAACAATCATCTATGATAAGTGTGAGACATTTATGAAGGTGGGCAGACAAAATAGTTCATGAAAAAGGATGAAAAAGTGTAGTTCAACAAAGAACTGAGGCTGAAGTAATGTGTGATGTCGCCATATTTGTTTAACACATTTGTAAGCGAAATAATGATAGAATTTTAATTACAGCCAAAACAGACTGAATCTTTTTGAGAGGAAGAAGAGAGTATATTTTATGTTACATGTACGTGATGTATGTAGATAATATGGTGATGGAAATAAGAAGAAAATAACTGTTTTTTTTTAAGTACAGTAAGCGGAAAGAAGATGAAAGTACAATAAAAAAAAAAGAACATGATTACGAGAATGGCAAAGATTGAGGAAAAATTTAAATGTAACAGGAGAGGATGCAAAAGGTGACAATAATGATATACTTGAGATAGAATATTGCAGTGGAATGATAAAGAAACAGGTGATGTAGACAGAATATAGAAATGGAAAGAAGGAGAGGAAGGAGCAGACAATTGTACACGGGCTGACAGAAGCAAGAGAAACGATAGGAGAATGAACGAAATGACTGTGAATACATAGAAAATCTGTGTGAAAGAAAAGAATGATAGAAAGTATAATCGAACCAATGTATCTGTATGTAAGTGAGCTGTGAACGCAAGTGGAGGGGGGAGATAGCTGCAATTGAAATAAACTGTTTGGAGAAGTCTTGTGGTACGAGAGGAGAAAAAAAAAATATCCAAAAATGGAATAATAAAAGAAAACAGGTGGAAACGAGAAGAATGTAAATTGGAAAAGGAACAGGGGATTACTGATACAAGAGAAATAAAAATAGATAAGACATGGTAATAAGATAGGAATTATTGCATAATAGTAGATATTATAACACAATACAATAGATATATAATAAAAGAATAAAGGAATAGATATAATTGAATATAGATGGATAGGAAAATAGATATACAATCTAAAAAAAAAAAAAAACTCACTATCTCACCCCATGAAGTGGTAAACATTTTTTTTTTTTTTTTGGTCAGTTGAAATGACCCATAAAATAGACGGATGTGTGTGGAAGGGAAGATGATGAAGGCAATAAGGTACAAATAGAAAAAAATAATAACAAAAATATTTTGACATAGCATGTAAATAAAACTATAAAGTACAGAAAAGTCACGACCCACATGAAGAAGAAGAAGAAGAAAAAAAGAGGTATCATAAAGGAATGCATGAAGAAGTTAAACATAAAGTAAAAAAAAAGATGTCGATAGAGAATATGAAAAAAAATTGTGTAGAAATAGATGATTGATCAAATTTGTCGAGGAGGGGAGAAAAAGGGGGACATACAATAAGAAAATAAAAGAATGTCGATCAAGGATGCAATATGATGCGTCTTGGGTCCATTTTTCCCTTTTTCTTTATTTGCCTTCTATTTATTTTCCTACTTACTCTATTTACTTATTCATTTATTCATCTATTTATTTTCATTTATTTACCTAATTATTTGTTTATTTATCTATCTTTTATTTTATTGGTGTCTGCCAAAACAGAATCTTTCAAGACTGTTATGTGCCATAAAGAGTCGAACAAGATCATTATACACCCTCTCGCGACCTCTCCCCCTTCTTTCCCCTCTCCCCCTTTCACCCCTCCCCCTTTCTCCCTCTCCCCATCTCTCTTCCTTGCGACCCTTCTCCCCTTCCAAACCTGACCTCGCTCCCCACAACCTTTCGACCCTCCCCCCACTTTCGACCCCCCCCCCACACACACACTTTCCAAACCCACTCCATTGCGACTCCAACACTGACCTGAGGAGTCTTGTACCCCCCGCCCTACTCGCTACTCCCCGTATGGGGGGGGAGGGAAGGAGGGGGAGAGGAGGGGGGAGGGGGGAGTAGACCCGATTAGAGTCCGGAACAAGGCTCATTGAGTTACCGCTGAGAACTCGTTTACGGCCTGGGTGGGGATGAACCGAGTTAAGCTCAAGGGCTTCCAAAAGCCCGGTTTAAGACCGGTTTAAGCCCGGACGCATCGAATTATGCCTGGCTGTGGTCGAAGGCCCGGACGACTCATGCCGACCGAATTCGGGATTTTTCAAAATCGGTTCTTCGAGACGCGACTTCGGCTGATAGATGGTCAAAGAAAAAAGAAGAAAAAACAAAAAAAGGGGGGGAGGTTAAGGGGAGGGGGAGAAGGGAAGTTTAGGGGGTTAAGGGGAGGGTAAGAAGGAAAGTTTAGGGGGAGGGGGAGAAGGGAAGTTTAAGGGGATAGGGAGAAGGGAAGTTTAGGGGGGAGGGGGAGAGGGGAAGTTTAGGGGGACAGGGGAGCGGTAGAAGGAAAGTTTAGGGGGGACATGGGGAGGGGGAGTTGAGGGGGAGGGGGAGAGGGGAAGTTCAGGGAGATAAGGGGAGGGGAGAAGGGAAGTTTAGGGGGGACAAGGGGAGAAGGGAAGTTTAGGGGGACGAGGGAAGGGGAGAAGGGAAGTTTAGGGGGACGAGGAGAGGGGAGAAGGGAAGTTTAGGGGGATAGGGGGACGGGGAGAAGGGAAGTTTAGGGGGGACAAGGGAAGGGGAGAAGGAAAGTTGGGGGGTAGGGGGAAAGTGATAGGGAAAGTTAGGGGGATAAGGGGGAAGGGGAGAATGGAAGTTGGAGAGATAGAGATAAGAAGAGACAAGAAACTTTGGGATAGTGGGTGCAACCCCGAGGGGATGGCACTCCATCCCTACCACCTTCACATAAGGAGAACTGACAACCGGCGACTGATCACTCCATATACGTTGAAACAGCCCCACAAATACACACCACAGATAACAATCCCAGAGAGACGCAATGGGGCTGCGGATTTTGAGGCAATGGAACTCAGAGCAACAGTGTATATGATAATCATCCTTCCCCTCCCTCCACCCCTCCCTCCCTTACTCCCCCTCCAATCTTATCCACTCCCTCCACTCATCCTCCTCCTCCTCCTCCTCCTCTCTCTCCTTTCCCTCCTCCTCTTCCTCCTCATCCCCTCAATCTCCTTTCCTCTCCTACCTCCTCCTCCTCTTCCTCCTCCTCCTCTCTCCTCTTCCTCCTCCTTCTCCTCCTCTTCCTCCTCATTCCCTTAATCTCCTTTCCTCTCCTACCTCCCCCCCTCCTCCTCCTCCTCCTCCTCCTCCTCCTCCTCCTCTTCCTCCTTCCCTCAATCTCCTTTCTCCTCCTACTTCCCCGACTCCTCTCTCCCTACCCCCTCCTGACTCCCCTCACACTTCCCCTCCTTCTCCCCTTCCTCCTTCTTCTCCTTCCCCTCCTCTTCTTCCTCCTCCCCTTCAATCTCCTTTTCCTTCCAAATTCCCTTCTCATCCCCCCAGTCTCCTCCCCCTCCTCCTCCCCCAAAAACCTCCCCCTCCTCCCTCCAAAAAACCTCCCCTCCTCCTCCTCCCCAATCTCTTCCCCCTCCTCCTCCTCCCCTAATCTCCTCCTCCCCCTCCTCCTCCTCTTCCTCCTCCTCCCCTCCAATCTCCTCCTCTTCCCCCTCCCCTCCAATCTCCTTTAGCAGGTCCCTCTGGTCGCGTCCCTGGCACTAGTCCATCGGCTCCCCCCCTCCCCCCACACACACGATGGTGGGAGAGGGGGAATTGGGGGGAAGGTGGGGGAACTGTCCTGGCGCCGCATTCCAGTTGTCCTGGCGCCGTGTCCTACTTGTCCTTCGGGCTTCTCGCTGGGTCTTGACTCAATGGCTCGATAAATTGGGCTTATCGTCGCTATTAGGGCGGGGCAAGAGCCGCACTCCGCAGGGAGGAGGAGGAGGAGGAGGAGGAGGAGGAGGAGGAGGAGGAGGAGGAGGAGGAAGAGGAGGAGAGGGATGGGGAAGAAGAGGCGAAGAAAGAAGAGGAGGAGGAAGAGAAAGAAACAGAGGAGGAAGAAGAGAAGAAGGAAGGAGAGGAGAAGAAGGAGGAGGAGAAGGAGGAGGGGGAAGAAGAGGAGGAAGAAGAGGAGGAGGAAGAAGAAGAAGAGGAGGAGGAGGAGGAGGAGGAGGAGGAAAAAAGAAGAGAAGGAGGAAAAAGAGGAGAAGAAGAAGGAAGAGGAGAAGGAAGAAGAGAAGGAGGAAGATTAGGAGAAGAAGAAGGAAGATGAGGAGAAGAAGAAGGAGGAGGAGGAGAAGGAGGAGGAGGAAGAGGAAGAAGAAAAGATGAGGAGGAGGAAGAGGAGGAAGAAGAAGAGAAGGAGGAAGAAGAGGAGAAGGAGGAGGAGGAGGAGGAGAAGGAGGAGGAGGGAGAGGAAAAAGAAAAAGAAGATGAGGAGGAATAAGGAAGATGAAGAGGAGGAGGAGGAGGAAGAAGACGAGGAATAGGACGAGTTGTTGGAGGAAGAGGCTGAGAAGGAGGAGAAGGGGGATAACAGGGAGGAAGACGAAGAGGAGGACGAGAAGGAGGATGAGGATAAGGATGAGGCTAGAACTAGGAGGAGGAGGAAGAGGAGAGGAGCGGTAAAAAGAGAATGATGTGGAGGAGGCGGAGGAGGGTGAAGGGACGAAAAAAAAGAGGAGAAGGAGGAAAAGGAGGTTAAGAAGAAGAAGGAAGAAGCAAGGAGGAAATAAAAGGAAGAATAGGAGGAGCAGAAATGGGAGGAGAGAGTGACCAAATGAGGAAGAGCAGAGATAGGAGAAGGAAGAAAAGGAAGAGTACTAGAAGGAAGAAAGAGGAGGAGGAGGAGGAGGAGGAGGAGACGTCATAGTATGCTGAAGAGGTTGGAAGAACAGGAGAATGAAGAGAATAAAGGAAAAGAGAACAAAGAGGAAAAGAGAGCAAAGAGGAAAGATGGAAGTAGAGGAATGGAAGAAAAGAGGAGACAAGGGAAGAGGAAGAAGGAAAGAAGAGAGGGGATACGAAGGAGATAGAATAGAAAGAGGAGGAGGAGCAAGACGAAGAGGAGGAGAAGGAAGACGAAGAGGAGGAGGAGAAAGAAGAGGAACAGAAGGAAGAGGAGAAGGAGGAGGAGGAAGAGGAGAAGGAGGAAATAGAATAGGAAGAGGAGGGCGAACAGGAGGAGTAGAACGAGGATGAAAGGGAGAAGAAGAAGGAGGAGGAAGAGGAGGAAGAGGAAAAGGAGGAAGAGGAAGGGGAAGCGGAGGAAAAGGAGGAAGAAGAGGAGGAGGAGAAAGGGAAGGAGAAGAAGGAGGAGGAGGAGGAGGAACAGGAGGAGGAGGAGGAACAAGAGGAGGAAGTGGAGGAGGAGGATATCGGAGTAAAAGGAAAAGGGTAGGAGGAGGAGGAGGAGGAGGACGAGGAGGAAGAGAAGGTAGGCGAGGGGAGGAGAAGGAGGAGGAGGAGGAAGAGGAGGTGGAGGAGAGGGAGGAAGACTAAAAGGAAAATGGAGATAGGAGGTGAGAAAAATATCAAAATAAAAAAAAGGAAGACAGCCAAACGATAGAAAGAGGAAACAAAGGAAAACAAAGGAAAGGAGAAAGAGAAAAAGAGAAAATACGAAGCAAAGGACGAAGAAGGAAATAGAAAAAGAGGAAAGAGGACAAATGAAAGAGACGAACGAAGGAGAGAGGAGAAAAATGAAGAAGTATGGACGCGTTAGAGAGATAAAGGGAGAGACAATAAGAGAGAAAATTGGGTACAGAGAAGAAAGAGAGAGCAGAAAAAGAGAAACGTAAGGGAAGAATAGACTTAGAGAAAGAGAGAGAGAAAGAGAGAGAGAGAGAGAAAGAGAGAGAGAGAGAGAGTTGAAAAGAGGAGAATGAAGGAGTCATTTGAGGAGAAAAGAGAGAAGAAAAGAAGAGACAAAGAGAAAAGAGAAATAAAATAAAACTGGAAGGAAGAAAGAGAGAGGGAGCGAAGGCAGGAGAGAGGGAGGGAGGGAAGGATTGAGGGAGGGAAGGAGGGAGAATGGAGGGAATCGTGGTGGAGGGAGGGGGAGAGAAACAGAGGAATGGAGGTAGGCGGGCGGGCTGGCTGGCGAGCAATTTGCAGAAGGGAGAAAAATAGTCCGACCAAGCTTGGAGTTTGACAGCGCCCAGAGTATACTGGCCTAGACATGGGACCGTCGGGAGGTGGGGAAGAGGTGGAGCGAAGGCAGGGGTTGGGGGGGGGAAGGTGTGGGGAAGGAGAAGGGAGGGAGGTGGGGAAGGGCGGAGGGAAGGCAGGGGCTGGGGAAAGGTGTGGGGAAGGAGAAGGGAGGGCAGTGGAGAAGGGTGGAGAGAGGGAGGAGTGGGGGAAGGTGTGGAGAAGGAGAAGGGAGGAAGTGGAGTGGGTGGAGAAGGTTAGGGAAAGGGGGAGAAGAGGTGGAGGGAAGGCAGGTGTGGGGAAGGAGAAAGGAGGGAAGTGGAGAAGGGCGTAGGGAAGAGAGTGGGTGGAGAAGGGTAGGGAAAGGGGAGGGAATAGGCGGAAGGAAGAAGTGGGGGAAGGTGTGGGGAAGGAGAAGGGAGGGAAGTGGAGAGGAGCAAAGGAAGGGGAGGGGAGAGGAGAAATGGGGGAGAGAAGGGAATGGGAAGGTGGTGGAAGGGAGTGGGTGGAGAAGGGTAGGGGAAGGTGTGGGGAAGAGGAAGGTATGGGAAAGGGAATGGAGGAGAAGGGAGGGAGGTGGAGAAGGGTGGGGAAAGGGGAGGGGAGGGGAGAAGGGTAGGGAAAGGGGAGGGTAGAGGAGAGATGGAAGAGGGAAGGAGTGGGGAAGAGGAGGGGAAGACAGGGTTGGGGAAGGTAAGGGAAGGGGAAGGGAGGAGAATGAAGGGGTGAGGTAAAGGTGAGAGAAGGGGAGGGGAGGGGAGGGGAGGGGAGAGGGAAGGGAAAAGGAAGAAGCGGTGAAGACAGGGTTGGGGGAAGGTGTGAGAAGGCTAAAGGAGAGGAAAGGAAGGAATGGGGTGAGTGGACGGGAGGGGAGAGATAGGAGAGGGGAAGGGAATGGGAAAAGTCCTTGCCCTGAGAGCTTGGGGAAGAGTGGAAAGGCGTGGGGAGGAAAGGTGTGAGGGAAGGGGAAATAAGGAAAGTAGAAGAGAAGGGAAGGGAAGGGAAGAGAGGTGAAGGTGAAGGAAGGAAGAAAGAGGTGTCAGGAAGCCTAGGAAAGTGGGGAAGACTATGGAGAGGAAGGGTGAGGAAGGGGTGGGGAAGGGGTGGGGAAGGGTGGAGAAGGGGTGGGGAAAGGGTGGGGAAAGGGTGGAGAAGGGGTGGGGAACGGGGTGGGGAAGGGGTTGGGGAAGGGGTGGGGAAGGGGTTGGGAAGGGGTGGGGAAGGGATTGGGAAGGGGTAGGGAACGGGTGGGGAAGGGGTGGGGAAGGGTAGGAAAGGGGTGGGGAAGGGGTGGGGAAAGGGTGGGGTAGTATGGGGAGATGAGGATGTCTTGAATGTGTCTTGCAAATTGTAAGAAGTTGGGAACTTTCTTCTTTGAAAGAGTGAAGAGAGGAGGACGAGGGGAAGGAGGGGAGGGAGAGGGGGAGAGTGGGTTGTTGGGGGGAAAGAGGGGGGAAGGGGAGGGGAGGGGAGGGGAGGGGTGGCAAAGATAAGGTGAATTATACAGCTGAAGATGTAAAAGTTTGGTTAGCAATTTCTTTTCTCATTTTTTCTCCCTCCCTCTCTCTCTTTCTCTCTCTCACTCCTCTCTCCCCTCTCCCTTTCTCTCTCTAACTCTCTCTCTCTCTCTCTCTCTCTCACTCACTCTCCCACTCTCTGTGACTGTCAATCTCTCTATGTCTATCTCTTTCTATGTATCTCTCTCAGTTGTTTCGGCTGATTATGTTTGCAAATTCCCAACAAATACAATGTTTCCTTCAAGTTCAATTGGTCTGTTCTACCGGTCGCCTAAGAAAATTCCCTTGCCGGCTCTCCTGATCCCTCCCGTCATTCCGACCGACTTCCCTTAGCCGGCCGGTGCTGCCGGTTGTCTAAGAGATCTCTTGCGCCCATCTCCAACCACATCAGATGACCTATGCCGGCTTCATATCCGGTGTGTGATGAAGCCGGCCAGGGGCTGTTCATTTCCGATGATCATTTCTTAGCCGGCCGGTCCTGCCGGTTGTCTAGGATATCTCCCTCGCTGCCTCCCGGCCACGCCGGAAGATCTATGCCGGTTTTTTATCCCGTATATGGTGAAGGCCGGTCATATCTTGTGGCCATTCCTTAGCCGGCCGTCAGCACTGGTCATATAAGTGATCTCCCACCGGCTTTTCATTCCTTCTTGTGATCATTCCTTATCTAGCCGGCTCTACCGGTACTCTGGGCGATCTACCGCCGGCTTCCTATCCCATGTGTAGTTAAGCCGGCAAAGAGCCGGCCCATTCCACTGTGCATTCATACTTTACTTTCTCTTTGCCGGCGCCGGCCACAGCCAGTCAACCTCTCCACGTGTCAAGACTTATTCAGTGTCTTTAAGCGTCCACGATCCCATTTGTTGGTCTTGGTGGAACTGGAGGGGGGGGGGGCACTTGGTGGGGGGTAGTGCCTGCGAACGGGGGAGGGGGAAAGGGATTAGGGGGCGAACTGGGGGGCATAGAGGACGTGGGGAGTTGGAGGACGAGGGAGAAGAGGGACGAGGGGAGTAGGGGGTGAGGGAAAAGGGAGAGTGGGGGACGGGGGGAGTGGAGGGACGGGAGGAGTGGGGGGAAGGGGAGAAGGGGAACGATGGGAGTGGGGGGAAGGGGGAGAAGGGGGAATGGGGATGGGGGCATTTGGGGAGCTGGGGGAGTAAGGGGGAGGGGTATGTTCAATGGTCATTGACACGTGGCTTGGTGGTCCATAGGATACATGTGTAAGGGCTTAGGGTGCAATGTAGCGCCTCCTGGCGTATGGTCTTCGTCTTAGAAGTAGACAGAGATGTCGTTAGGCCTTTTTTTTTTCATGATTTAGGCGTAGTTTCATCCACTGATTTCTCTATTCATTCATTTCTGTTTGCCTATTCCCCGCCTAATTATGTTATAGCTACGCAGACATCGTTAGCATACATGTATTTTATTTTCATTTATACATATTTATCTAGGAAGCTCACTGGCTGAGCGGGTTAGAGCGTCGTTACTTGCGACGAGGGTCGAGGGGATGGCTGTTCGAATCCTGCCACCGGCGAAGTTGAACCAAGGGCATGGTTCATTAAATTCCACGCTACAAAATCCTCTGTGAGGGGTACCGTCCTAGCCTTCCGATAGGCGGGAGTTTGTGACGTAAAACCATATCATATCACATATTTATCTATTAACTTGTTTATCTGTTTACTTGTTTGTTTGTTTATTTAGTTATTCACCTATTTACTTATTTGTTTATTTTTCATTTGCTTACTTAACAAATGGATTTAAATTTGTTTGGAATGTTATCCTCATTTTTTTTTTTTTTTTTTTTTTGTATTTTTGTATTTTGGATTTGGATTTTTTTTTCTGTAATAATTTATGATGTTTTATTTTCTGGAAACAATTAACCTTTGTTATTGAGAAACTCCTACAGTGAATAAAGTCGCCTGGCAAAGAGACCATTTGGCCTTAGTTGACAAGCAAATGACCATTTATGGTGCATACCGTGTGTCCTTTGCATTATCATTTGTCCTTTTTTGGGGACCTTTTTAGTTGCGTTTACGTAATGGCGTGTAGTAACTTTGGTAGCATTATTTAGACTTGTTGACATACCTCTCCTTGTTATGCATTGCCTTGTAAATTGTCGGAAGACAAAGTAAAGTCTAAATCGGGGTTTCCTGCCCTTTGTTTATCCTTTGCTTGAGTTGTGTCTGTCCTTTGTAAGGCCTGTTGCATCATCCATAGTCAGGTCACCCTCTTTTTCCTTTTTTTATTCGAACTTTGTTGTTTGTTGTTGTTGTTGTTGTTGTTGTTGTCGTTGTTGTTTCTAATTGGTAATAGTGGTAGTGGTGGTGAGGGTTTTATGTTGTTGTTGTTGTTGTTGTTGCTGTTGTTGTTGTTGTTGTTGTTGTTGTTATTATTGTTGCTGCTGTTGTAATTGGTAATAGTGGTAGTGGTGGTGATGGTAATGTTGTTGTTATTTTTGTTCTTGTCCTTGTGTTTGATGTTCTCGGTGTTGTTGTTGCTGTTCTTGTTGTTGCGTTTATTGTTGCTGCTATTGTTATTGTTACAGTTTGCTGCTACTATTGTTTTTGTTGTTTTTGTTGTTATTTTGTTGTTGTTGATATTATTGCCCCTAGTGCTACTGCAACTGCCACTCCTGTTGACGTTATTTGTTTCCTCTTTTGTTGTTTAATTGTTATTACTGCTGTAAATGTCGAGCCTTAATACTTCTCTACCCTCTCTACCCCCTTCTCCATCCTCGGCTCCGGCCGAAAGCCCTTGCCCTTTGTCAGCCTTTGTGGACTCGACATCCTTGATGTGGTCACAATTCTTCAGCCTTGGTTACGCTCGATTACTCTCAAAACACGAAAGCCATGAAACTGGTCTACACCAACACTTGATCTTGATTTTCTTGTTTATTTATTTGTTTATTTTTCTATTTATTCATTTGCGCGCGCGCGCGCGCGCGTGTGTGTGTGTGTGTGTGTGTTCCTCTCTCTCTCTCTCTCTCTCTCTCTCTCTCCCCTCTCTCTCTCTCTCTCTCTCTCTCTGTTCTCGATATTGTTCTTTCTACTAACGATAAACAAGTAACAGATGTAAATATTGGACCAAAATTTATCACCAGTGACCACAGTATCTTCACATTCCACATAGACCGCTGTAACCATTACTAACCATCACCTACCACGCACGTGATCCACATGCTTGCGACATGACACTCAATCCCCTCTTGCTGACCTTGCTTTCCCAGAACAACCACCTTACCACAGAAAACCTAACGCAGCAGAATTCAGACAAAGAAGATGTAGATGCCCAATGTCACCAGAGAAACCTATTAAACCCCCTTTATTATACCTGCCCCTATTATATTACCCATAAACTAGTATATATTTATATACATATATATATATATATATATATATATATATATATAACATACCTAACCATACCCACCAACTATACGACTAACCCTCATATATAGAACTGACCCCAATGCATAGAATAGCCGGACTAACACCTTTTCTTACGACAACCCACTAACCCCCTATATCAACTGACGATAATGTAACCAAAGAGGAGAGCTGGGCAGGTCAAGAGCCTGCCAGCCAGAACCTGGCTAGGTCAAGTGCCTGCCAGACATAGGTGTACCCGAGGTCAAGGCCTGGCACTTTACTGTATTTTTGCCCACAGGGCATATATAGTTTGTTAATATCAAATCAGATTACTTTGTAATAAAATAGAAGAAACTCCTGTTTTGGAGTTTATCTCGCCCACATTAAGCCCACCTTATGTAACCACAACAATCACCAACCTTGGTTACACTGCAACATCGAACTGCAAAACAAAGGCTTTGCAAAGGTACCAAACTTCCAGAAATCAGACTTAGAAAAATTAAGAGGCATACTTGGAAACACCGACTGGTCAAAAATTTACAAAGGATGTTGAACAAACTTGGGATATATTCCCTAATATACTCAAGAAAACAGTTGATTAATGTTTTCCAATGCGAGCTAGATGTCCATCAAACAATGTCAAAGCTAAATGGTGGAATGTTGACATAAAAGAGAAATATTTTGTTAGCCAAGAAACATACCTATAGGAGATACAAATCAACACGTAGCCAACCAGATTAGAGTACGCAAGATGTCGCCGAGAATCCAAAAGTCTTATCAAAATCAGTAGAAAATCACAAGAACAGTATATTGCCTCTAGGTGCAAAGAAAGCCCCCCCAAAAATTCAGATATATCAGCGATAAAAGTACTCAAGAGCGCCATTTGTCCACTCCAATCACCAAGAGGTGGGAGAATAGTAACAGACAAGAGTGCAATGGCAGACATCCTAAATGATTATTTTCCGTCAGTGTTCACTATTGAGAACAGCGGAATCGGTCCGCCAGTACCACTAGGACAGTCAGTATCCACACGCCCACTTGGCATGGATATTGCAGAGCATGATGTGA
>NC_134797.1:46532820-46537820 GCF_046742065.1 Oratosquilla oratoria | reverse complement strand
CAAATTTATTACGTAGTTTCCACATTAATGTAGATTTTAACAATAAGAACACTGTAAGACAATTGTTCATAAATAATTCCGTCAATAGTGATAAAGGATGTGTGTATAAAATATCTTGTAAATCATGTAATCATTTTTATGTTGGTCGGGCTGCTAAAACACTCATAACACGAATTAATCAATAGAAGAAATACGTTAGAGTATGAAACCAATCTAGTGATATATTCAACCACATGAACAATTCTAAGCACTCAGTTGACTGGGATAATGCTAAAGTCATCACATATAACAATAATATCACAGAAAGAAATTTAATTGGATGCAGTTTGATCAAATCTAGTAAGGGAATAAAGGTTAATCGCCATCAAGGTTTGTACAAATTAGAACCTCAGGATGTCTAAATAGACGAAAGCGCTTGGTCATCATTTTATGATTTTCCTTGGTAGTTTTTCTGCATATATATATATATATATATATATATATATATATATATATATATATATATATATGTATGTATATATATATATATATTTATATATATATACACATATATATAATGTGTGTGTGTGTGTGTGTGTGTGTGTGTGTGTGTGTGTGTGTGTGTCCGTGTGTGTGTATACGTACATGAGTGAAGGAATTTATCAAAGGAAGGGTCGACCAAGGGTGCAATAGCTTCCGTCTATGATTTAAATATTAACGACGTCAGCAAGAAGGACAGACAGACACAGACACCAAGAGACAGACAGAAGACAGACAGAGAGACAGACAGACAGGCCTCCTGCTTCCGGTGTCATTTGCTTAATCTGTTCAGTGCCGTGGCTCACTGTATAGATGAAGGAATTTCCGGCTCCAATAGATGTTATGATCTGATTACGGCGATGGTGCAATTACCTCATTGTGGTCGCGGTCCCTTTGGGCCACGTTCAAGCCGGGGGGAGGGGGGGGTCGCCGCCTCAGTTGTATAATACATCGTCTGATGCGTGAGAGAATAGGATTTATACAATTTGGAACGGAATTGATAGGGTTTGAGATCGCAATGGAGAGTTGAATGCCAGAGGTGAATTGGCATAACATCAGGCACATCTTGAAGGCCACAGGAGGAGGAGGAGGAAGAGGAAGAGGAAGAGGAATAGACGAAGGAGGAGAAGAAAGAGGAGTGGGAGACTGAGGTTCAGGTGAGAGCAGCATGATGAGGAGGAGGTGGAGGAGCGAAAGGAGGAAGAGAAGAGGAAGAAAAGGAAGGAGGTACATGTGGTAAAAGGAGGAAGAGGAGGAAAAGAAGGAGGAGGAGAAGAGTGAGGTTCAGGTGAAAGAAGCAGGAAGAGGAGGAGGTGGAGGAGGGAGAGGAGGAAGAGGAGAAGAAGGTGAAGGAGGAGGAAAAGAGGCGAAGGAGGAGGAAGGTAATCAGGAGAAGGGGAGAAAGAAGAGGAAGAGGAGGAGGAGGAGGAAGATAATGAGGAAGAGAAGCGGGAGGAGAAGGCGGAAGAGGAGGATTAAGGATGAGAAGGAAGAGGATAAAAACAGAGTAAAAGGGTAGAACTGAATGAGGAAGGAGAAGAGTGAGATTCTGGTGAAGGAGGAGGAGGGGGAGGAGGAGGACGAGGAGGAGGAGGAGGAGCAGGAGGAGGAGGAGGAGGAAAAGGAGGAGGTGGAGGAGGAGGAGGAACAGAACCTGGTGAAATATCAAGAGTTTGTTGATAATGGAAGTAGCAGTGTATGTCAACACAAAAGGGAGAGGGAGAAAGGGGAGGAGGAAGAAGAGAAGAGAGAAGAGGAGAAGGAGCAAGAGAATGAGGAGGAGCAAGAAGAGCACGAGTGGGAGGAGGAGAGAGAAGAGAAGAAATGGCAAAAGAAGGAGGATAAGGAGGAATAACTAAATGAAGAGGATAAGGAGTGATTGTGCAGTAGAATGAGAAATAGAACGAAAACATAAAGTAGGAGGAAGAAGAGGAGGAAGAGAAAGAGAAGGAAGACGAGGAGGACGAGGAAGAAAAGGAAGACGAGGAGGACGAGGAAGAAGAGGAAGAGGAGGAAGAGGAAGAGAAGGAAGACGAAGAGGACGAGGAAGAAAAGGAAGACGAGGAGGACGAGGAAGAAAAGGAAGACGAGGAGGACGAGGAAGAAGAGGAAGAGGAGGAAGAGGATGAGAAGGAAGACGAGGAGGACGAGGAAGAAAAGGAAGACGGGAAGGACGAAGAAGAGGAGGAAGAGGAAGAGGACGAGGAAGAGGTGGTTGTCGAAGAAGAGAATGAAGGGCTGTAGGGATTAGTAAACGATAGTCCAGATAATGGAGAAGAAAAGAGAGATTAGATAAAGAGAAAAATAAAGAGAAGTTGATTAGCGGCGAATAGAGAGAGGAAAAGAGGAGAAAGAGGAAATAAAGGCAAAGAAAGGAGAACACAAAATTGAAAAGGAAGAGGAAATTTTGGGGAGGGAGAAGGAAGACTCAGACAACGTCATAGAAAAAGAAAAAAAATAGAAGAAGGAATGAAAGGAGTAAAAGAAAAAGAAAGGCAAGAGAGAAGAGGAGGAGCAGGAGGAGAAGGAGAAGGAAGAGGAGAAGAAGGGGGAGTAGAAGAAGAAGGAGGAGAAGAAGGAAGAAGAGGAGAAGAAGGAGGAGGAATGGGAGTAGTAGTAGTAGTAGTAGTAGTAGTAATAGGAGGAGGAGGAGGAGGAAGAGGAGAAGAAGGAGGACTAGAAGAAGGAGTAGAGGAAGGAGGAATGGGAGTAGTGGTAGTAGTAGTAGGAGGAGGAGGAGGAGGAAGGGTAGGAGGAGGAGGAGGAGGAGGCGGAGGTGTAGGAGAAGAAAGAAGAGAAAGTAAATGAGGAGGAGAAAAATTATCCGGAAGAGATGGTAAAGAAGGGGAAGAAGGAGGAGAAGAAAGAGGAACGGGAGAAGAAAAGATAAGGAGGAAGTAAATGGAAGGAAGAAGAGAGTGACGAGGAGGAAGAAAAGGAGGAGGAAGAAGAGGAGGAGTATACAGAACAATTACAGAGGAGATGAGAATGAGCGACGAGAAGTAAAAGTTTTAAACAACATCTGGGAGAAGAGTGAGGAGGAAGAGGAGGAAGAAGAGGAAGAAGAGGAGGAGGAGGAGGAGGAGGAGGTGTGTAGTGCATAATTATTGAAGAGACGAGAGAGAACGAGGAAGAAGAGAAGTTTCAAACAAATTCTGTCTGGCAGACAGGGTGAGGAGGAAGAGGAGGAGGAGGAACAAGAGGAGGAGGAGAAGGACAAGGAGGAGGAGGAGAAATGTAACACAGAGGCGTAGAGAGAAGAAGAGGAGTAGATAAAGAAGAAGATAAAGAGCTAAAGAGTAGTTTTCCAGTTTTCGGTGGAAGACGTTCAAAATGTCAATTTAAAGTTTTGCAAGAAATATTACAAAAAGTGCTCCAGGTATGCAAGGAGAGGCCAGGAAGGGAAGGAAGAAGAAGGGAGGAAGGAGGGGAGGGAAAGATAGTGAAAGAAAGGGGGGTTAGGATTGGGAGGAGAAGGAGGGAGGGGAAGGGAGGGGAAGGGAGGAGAGGGGAGGGGAGGGAAGAGAAAGAGAGGAGAGGAGAAGAAGGAGGAGGGGAGGTGAGGAACGTGGAGGGGAGGATAGGGGAGGAGAGGGGAGGGAAGAGAAAGAGAGGAAAGGAGGGAGGAGGGGATAAGAAACAAAGAAATTGGGTGGGGTAGGATATGGTAGATAGGAAGAGAGGGGAAGGAAAGAGAGTGAAGGAGAGGAGGGAAGAGGGGAAGAGAAGGAATAGGATAGTGAGGCAGAGAAGGGAGGGAATAGGAGAGGAAAAGAAAGAAAGTGGGCCAGGGTAAGGAAGAGTGAAGAGGAAGAGAGAAGACAAGAGGATAGAGGAAGGGAAGAGAGGGGGGCAAGGAAGGGGAAGAGGAGGAGGAGGAGGAGGAGGAGGAGGAGGAGAGCAGATGAAGGGAGGGGAAGTGATGGTAGGGAGGGAGGAATGGAAAGATAGCAAGTGGAGAAGAAGAGGAGAAGAAGAGGAGGATCAGGAGGAGAAAGAGATGGAAACGGAAGAAGAGGAGGAGGAGGAGGAGGAAGGAATTAAGGATGATGAAAAACAATGAGATCATAAGTTGAACGTATGCTATTGCAATGAGAGAGAGAGAGAGAGAGAGAGAGAGAGAGAGAGAGAGAGAGAGAGAGAGAGAGAGAGAGAGAGAGAGAGGCAAAAGACTAAACACAAACAGAACCGGAGCAGACCCAAACAGAGTAAGAAAGCTTAATCGAGAAATCAAAACACCCAACAGACCAGACGCACTAATAACCCAAACATTCAAGACGAGGAGGAAAAAAAAAAAAAAAAAAAGAAAAAAAAAAAAAAAAAAAAAAAATCATCTTCCGGGGTGATTGTTTGCTCAGTTCAATCTCAATTTTGTGCTCAATTCTTTGATTGAGAGAATCTCTGTTGGAAGAGGAGAGTTAGGCGTGGAACATGCTGGATGACCAGTTGGTAGCTCTGTTTCATCTGTGTACAATAGGGAACATAAGTTCTGAATTATATTTCAAATAAATAGACAAATATATACTTAATACCGAGTATTTAGTGCTTCTAAGATAAATTTTCGTATACTGATTAGATGACATATCTAGCAACTTATCTCTCTATTTATCGATTTAATTCGATCGTATTTTTGTATTTATCTATTTACTTATTTAATTTATTCATGTTTTAGTTTATTTACCAATTTGTTCATTTATTCATTTATTTATTTATTTATCTATGTCTACTTTTCTCTGTTAATTTTTTATCTATTCATCTATTTATCTATTTATTTATTCATTTCATCTATTTTCCCTTTATTAATTTATCTTTATTTACTTACTAATTTTTAATTAAAGTTGTATACAATGAATGACGCTCATAATGCTCAGTAAAGGGCCCTCCTTGCTGCAGAATCGAATCGTCTGCTTTGACCAGAAAAAGGTGACGGCCGAGATCTAAGTGGTTCTGAAAAGCACTTGTGTTGTCCATTTGCCGAGCGG
>NC_134797.1:46512820-46520320 GCF_046742065.1 Oratosquilla oratoria | reverse complement strand
TGACATGCATGTCTAATTATGAGCTACCTAATCAAGGAATGGATTAGATTTTCATATTTTTCTAGTTTAAAAAATCATGCCACACTGAGGGTAATATTAGACCAAAATATAGTGAATGTTATTTTAAACTGACCTGTACTTAGTTTGTGACACTTTGTGTATTCTGTTAACCTTGCTTTTCTAATTGTATTTTGATTCTAGCTGAGGCTAGACGTTTTTAGACAACGGCCTTTTCCTTGTAAGGGACGTATTTACCACTTCAAACCTTTTTTTTTTTTTTTTTTTTTTTTTTTTTTTTTTAGTTACGTTTCTATTCAAATTGGTAACAGATGACTTTATACAGTTAAGAAATCCTCCTTCAACCAAAGAGTTTGGACAGTTAACTAGGATTGTGATGCTAAATACTATCATTTGTTAATACAGAATCTAGTTAATATACATGAGCGTATCTAAGTACATATTCACTATAGTTATTAGCGGTGATACACTAAGATAAGTTTTAAAGATTTCGGGGCCTCTGAAGTTTTAGTTTCTTATAAATGAGAAGAACCTAAACTTCATTACAACGGACAACTTCTCAGCTGAATAGAATAATTTAACGCAAACCAAAATAAAATACTTAAAGAACATCACTATTGCGTCTGAGGGAATGATCAAGATATAGCCTTTCCACCATCACGTGACGTTGGCTGGGAAAATCCTCGCGAGCAGGTGTTCCTAAAATAGTGCCTAAATGCCCCATTAGAATATCGAAACCAGTTCTTGGTGGTATCCAAAAAGGTATCCTAGAAAATATCAAATTAATCATTTATGTACAATATTATACTCATTTATGTACTGAGATTAAGAATTAAAAGCCCCTATAATTCTGCTGTTTATTCATAGCCGTCCTGTTTTCTCTTTTTAGAATAAATTAAAATTTATGAAATCGGGAACATTTGGCCAATACTGGAGACGGGGGTATCAGATTGTCCTGGAGTTGATATTTGGTGTATCGGGATTGAAAAACTTCAAGAACGACTACCCCTAGAAAGCGTCACTATGCTGAAGATGTTGATGGCACTCTGAGCCTCGGCACCCTGCGGAGCGCCCCTGAGGAGATAATGTCACTGACGTCAGTACAATGGTGGCACTCCTGGTGTGTTGATAGAGCTCCCTTGGCACTGATGGCAGCACGAGTGCCGGCTCCCCGGTAGGCCAATCGGATAACCGCCCCACCGGGTTTCCAGGTTGGATGAAGGTAGAGGTTGGGACAATAGCTGAGGTTGACGGGTGAGGTTGAGGGAGGATAAGGTTGCCAGGGAGATATGAGGTGAGGAGAGGTGAGGTGTGGAAAGGGGTGATTGGTTCTTGTCATGAGACTCTCATTTGCGTCCACTGCCTTCACAATGAAGAAGGACAGCTGGTGTGTGTGTGTGTGTGTGTGTGTGTGTGTGTGTGTGTGTGTGTGTGTGTGTGTGTGTGTGTGTGTGTGTGTGTATGTGTGTGTGCGATTTTGTGTATATACATGTGTCCTGTGCGGATGCGAGTGTATGCTTGAGTACGCGAGAGTATGTGAATATATTGTGTACTCAAACAAAAAACTAAGTACTCGAGCTTTAAAGAAATTTCATATGCCTCTTTGACTAGTTGTCATTACTCATCTAGAGTTTACTGTAAGAAGGCAGATACAGGGTGTTCCAAATGTATATGTCACATTCTAAGAACTCGTTTATCATGAACTACAAATTGTAGCAAGATAAAACTGGTATCATTAAAAAGCTAAAATCGTCAAATTTTCTTGTGTTAATCCTGTTATGGATCGGACTTTCTGGACGAACTGATCGCGTGCTCGTGCAATGGCCCCCAAGGTCCCCAGATCTCACTCCATGCGACTTCTTCCTCTGGGGGTATCTAAAAGGCTTGGAGTATTCACCTCCCCTTTCCAGAGACGCGTATGACCTAAAGATTCGAATAACAGAACCCTTGGCAGCCATCTACAACGTTATGCTAGGTCGAGTTTGGCAAGACATGGATTATCGTTTGGATATGTGCCGTGTAACCAAGGCGCACACATTGAACCCGTTTGAAAAATGATCTAGCACTTTCGTATTCATATTTCTTTACATAAATTTGAAATTATAAGTTTTTATGATATATAAATCGAGTTTCGATACCCTAAATAGTTATTAAGATATAAAATGTCGTAATGTGACAATTACTTTTGGAGTACAATGTATATCGGTTGAATACTGTGAAACGTGAAAACCATGCACCGTAGACTTCTTCTGAATTATCCACGCTTGTGCAAGGTACACTATGGTTTTTTAAGTTTTGGTTTTTGTTCGTAGCCTCGCAGTCCCAGTTGTTATCCCTAGTGACTATTGGCTTCTCGCATTACTCATTTGATATCTTAATACAAAGAACAATAATCACGTCTTTGGCCTCAGCTTAGTGGATCATCACATAAGCTCGCCAGCATTTCACCCCTGTCTCCATCGCATTACGTGAGGATTAATGACACTCGGCACGCAAGGACCGTAGACTTTTACGTTCTTTTTCTAATGCGTATTCTTCGTAAAGTTTACAGATACGGTGGTTTTCTTAAAAAAAAAAAAAAAAAATCCTTATATAAATCTTGTACAAATCTTAAGGAGGGAAATATCTATATAAGGAAAGATTTTTTATAAGAATACCACCGTAAGGTCCTTACGGTGGTATTCTTGATCAAATCTTTCCTTATATAATCTTTCCCTTCCAGGTATTTATACAAGATTTGTATAAGGAAAGCTTTTTCTAAGAAAACCACCGATATATATATATATGTGTGTGTGTGTGTGTGTGTGTGTGTGTGTGTGTGTGTGTGTGTGTGTGTGTGTGTGTGTGTGTGTGTGTGTGTGTGTGTGTGTGTGTGTGTGTGTGTGTGTGTGTGTGTGTGTGTGTGTGTGTGTGTGTGTCTAAAGATGCCATGCTTAGGTACAGAGAGTGTACAGAAGAGAATAATGCTGAAAGAGAGCAAAGGAAATAATCAGATGAGCTTACGTAGACTTTAGTAAAAGATAGTAATAACCTATTAAAGGAGTGGAGGTTAAATTGGGTAATGAAGGAAATGCTGTGGATGATGTTGGAAGAATGGAGGAGAGCAAGTTGTATAAGAGAGTAGACTTGATTGAAATATTTTGTAGAAGTATTGAGGGAATGGAATTGAAATTGGGAAGAAAGGATATGAAGAGTACGCGTGTTACTGACTCAACTCTAACATGAAAAAAGAAAAAGAAAGTAAAAGAAAAATTAAGAAAAACTCAAAAGAAAAATTAAGAAAAACTCAAAAGCATTATGAAAATAAGTAGGTATCCCGCCCTATTCTAGCCACTCCCCTTAACACTCCCATTGCTCCCCGCAGCACTCCCTCGTCTCCCGGCCTCTACCGGCCACTGTCTTTCATAGATTCCCGGTTTCTTACAGAAACTTCCCAACTCTGATGATCGATTGTTCCGGACGTCTTCCGGATTGGTTTGTTTGTGTGAGTCTGAGGAAGGAAGGAAGAAAGGGATAGGGCCAGGCTGTTGCACGCTCAATGCTTTTACCAGTTTCATGATTTCCACTGTAAAGACACATATATACATGCAATGATAGATGGATAGATAGCTATGTAGATATATGTATATGCATATTCATGTATATATATATACATATATATATATATATATATATATATATATATATATATATATACAGGTATATATATATATATATATATATATATGTATGTATATATATATATTATATGTACATATATATATATATATATATATATATATATATATATATATATATATATATATATATATGGGATAGTGGGATATACCAGTAAAACCAAGCGAATGGATGCAAAATATTGCAAAGCTATTTCATTTAGACGAGGCATCTTAGCAAGGGTTGTGTTGGCACAACTAACCATTCAATAACGGTAACAGGTAATTTTATTCAGCTGAAGACATGCTTTTGGACTGAGAGAGTCAGATATATATTTTTTCACGACTCCTCCCTTGGCTTTGTTTATGTAATACGATAGTTTGTCACAAATAAACGACAGTAAAGAATGCTTACCCGCAGTCATTCACTAGTAATTAGGAATCCAAATAACCGAACTGCTACTAAGCTTGTATTTATTTATAAGTGAAATACACTGTACCTGATGATGATAAAATAAGAATAAATGAAATAAATCGTTGAAATGGAATATGAAATTTACTTCCGTTTTGTTTTCATTATATAGTATTTGATTTCATGATTGTGATTAAAAATATATATATTTTTCCCCTGCGTTTAAAAAATGTTATATATAGATAGCGGGCGCAATTTATACAGGCATGTTTTCGATGTGTAATGTAATTGTATTTGATGCAGGTTTCGCTGAAGTGCAATAACAATAAGTGCATTGCATTGGTGTATTTTTATTTGTTGAACAACGCAATTGATTATAGTGACCTACTCAAAATTCAATTTCTTCTCATATACTGTGCAAATGAATGTGTACAATGCCATAAAAATGTACTCCACATGTATTGTTTGATGTAATATCTAACCTCTATCATAGGGGTATCTCTGTGTATTACTCCCAAAAACTATTCTATCTTTTGCTCCGAAGTCGAGTAACTTTTTGGGGTATTAGTACCCCAGAATTATTTTCTTTTAGAATTGTATTACCCTTCTATACCCAAGCAAGACTTAAGCACAGACAAAGGGTAATAAAATGCGTCTAAAATTGTTGCAAACTGTCCATTTATATCTACCGTCCCCAAGTTCGCTGATGATCCTAATTATGTGAAGTTTAGTGACGGTTCGTCACGTTAAGTTAGGTTAGGTGAGGTTAGGTTAGAATACATCCTATGTCATATATACATTCTTTACATTCCTTTGAAGATATAATGGACTGTAATAAATTTAATAATTCATCAAGTAACTTACTGAGATTTTTAGATTAATTTATTACGTCGTTTTTACAAGAATACAATACAATAAACATATGTATGACTAGATATAACACTAATAATAGTAACGATAGGAATAGTGGACATAAGATAGTCATAGTACTTGTTGTCATTATAGTGATGGTAGCGAGGATGATAACACATTGGGAGGATAGGGAAGAAGAGGAGGAGGGGAGGAGGAGGAGAAGGAGGAGGAAGAGGAGGAAAAGAAGGAGGAGCATACGCCAGGAGGCGCGTACCTACGGCCGAAATCTTGAGGGCAAGTAGCCAACACTTACTGCTGGGAATAAGAACACAAGAACATAGAAATAGGGGGAGACAGCAAAAGACCATATGGCTGACACTAGACAGTTCCGGTGCCCGCTACCATTTATCATCTCTATCCATAAAGCTATTTAATCTTCTCTTAAAATAAACAATAGTTTCAGCGCTCACTAAAGGATTACTAAGTCTATTCCATTCGTTAGATGTATTAAAAAACCAGCCCTTGCCTATTTACTTCTTAAACCTGAAATCAGCTATTACGGGATTCGAACCCACAACTAAGCGAATTGGAGACCAGCATGCTACCGATGACGCCACAGGAGGAGGAGGAGGAAGAAGAGGAGGAAGAGGAGAAGGAGGAAGAGAAATGGGAGGAAAATTTAAGGTGATTTTTATAAAGGGCCGGACCTCATCTCTTGACCTCCCGCCGTGGCGGGGATTCTCCGCTCTGTACATATTGAAGTCTGAAATTCATATTAAACCAAAAGAAGCAGAGACCCCCTCCGCGATCCTCGCCAGCGAAGGCCTCCAATCCTCGGCCAAGAGCGATCTCGAGCACAGGAAGAGGAGGAAGAGGAGGAAGAAAGAAAAGAGGAAGAGGAAGAGGAGGAAGAAAGTAAAGAGGAAGAGGATGAACAGGAGAAACGGGAGGAAGAAGAGAGTGATGTATGAGAAGAAGGATGGAGAAGAGGGAGGAAGAGGAGGAAGAAAGTAAAGAGGAAGAGGAAGAGGAGGAAGAAAGTAAAGAGGAAGAGGAAGAGGAGAAACGGGAGGAAGAAGACAGTGAGTATGAGAAGGAAGAAGGATGGAGAAGAGGGAGAAAGAAAATAAAGAGGAAGAGGAAGAGGAGGAGGAAGAAGAAGAAGAAGAGGAGAAACGGGAGGAAGAAGACAGTAAGTATGAGAAGGAAAATGAAAAAGAGGGAGGAAGAGGAGGAAGAAGAATAGGAGAAACGGGAGGAAGAAGACAGTGAATATGAGAAGGAAGAAGGATGGAGATGAGGAGGAAGAGGAGGAGGAAGAAGAATAGGAGAAACGGGAGGAAGAAGACAGTGAGTATGATAAGGAAGGAGGAGGAGAAGGAAGAAGAGGAGGAGGAGAGGGAACTGGAGAAAGAAGACAGTGAAGATGAGAACGAAGAAGAGATTGAGAAGGAGGAGGAGGAGGAGGAAGAAGAGGAGGAGAAGGAGGAGAGGGAACGGTGGAAGAATAGAATGACTATGGCCGAGTAGGAAGAAAATATGGAGAAGGAGGAAGAGGAGGAAGAAGAGATGGAGAAGAACGAGGAAGAGGGGGAAGAAGAGATGGAGAAGAACGAGGAGGAAGAGGAAGAAGAGATGGAGAAGAAGGAGAAAGAGGAGGAAGAAGAGATGGAGAAGAACGAGGAAGAGGAGGAAGAAGAGATGGAGAAGAAGGAGGAAGAATAGGAAGAAGAGATGGAGAAGAAGGAGGAAGAAGAGATGGAGAAGGGGGAAGAGAAGGAAGAATAGATGGAGAAGGAGGAAGAGGAGGAAGAAGAAGAGATGGACAAGAAGGGGGAACAGGAGGAATAAGAGATGGAGAAGGAGGAAGAGGAGGAAGAAGAAAAGGGAAAGAAAGAGGAAAGGGAGGAGGGACGATAGCAATAAGGCAACCAGGGTTAGAAAGAGGAGGAAAAAGAAATAGAGAAAAAGGAGGAGGAAGAGGAGGAGGAAGAGAAGGAGGAAGAAAGAAGAGGAGGATGTGGAATAAAGGAATGGAAGTGGAAGAGGACGACAATAAGGTGAGAAGGAGGAAGAAATAAAAGAAATAAAAAGAGGAGAAGGGAGAGAAAAGGAACTATGAAGGCTAAAGAAAAGATAAGAGATAAAAATAAGGAAGAGGAGGAGAAACAGGAAGAAAGAAATAAAAAGAGGAGAAGGAGGACGAGGAAGGGTAGAGGGAAGAGAGGAGATGGAAGAGGAAGAAATAGAGAAAAGGGGGAAAATATGGAGGAGGAGGAGGAAGGGGAAAGGGGGTAGAAGATAGAAAAAAAAGAAAAAGAGGAAGAGGAGGCAGAAGAAGAAGAGGAAGAAGAGGGTGTGTGAGGTCACCTTCAGAAGAGGAAGAAATAGAGGAAAAGAGAAAAAGGGGGAGAAGGAGGACGAGGAAAAGGAAAGGGGGATAGAAGAAAAAGAAAAAAAAAAGAGGAAGAGGAGAAAGAGGAGTGGGCTTGTGGTCACCTTCACATGGATTTTGCTAATATTAGTTCGGAGAATCTCTCGAACTGAGTTCGACTTCGGGCT
>NC_134797.1:46500320-46502820 GCF_046742065.1 Oratosquilla oratoria | reverse complement strand
GTGATTCCGACAGACACGGTCACCAGATTGTGTTATTTGTGACTTCATCAGTCCTCCATATCCGTCCTCATGAGTTCACCATCCACGGCTTTCAGGACCTGAAGTGAGTGAGTAGGGAGTGATGTTTGCTGGCAGTGAAGAGGCAAAGAATGCTTACTTCCTTTCCTCCCCTCCTCCTCTTCCTCCTCCTCCTCCATCCATCCATCCACAACCCTGCTGACTGCAGTTGCTGTAAGAATGATTTATTGTTGTCTTTTTCTCAGCTTCCAGCTGGTGATTCTGTGGTCTCCGGTTCTTTGGAGCTTTGGGGGGATAAAAAAGTTACTTTTTGGAACGACTTTATGTTTCGCTATTTTTATTTTCTTTTTCTTCGTTTGTTTCATCCTATGTGTGTGTACATACATACACACACACGTGTACACACACACACACACATACATACACACACACACAAACACAATTACATTCGACGGCGCAGTGGTAGCGTTCGCAACTGCTGCTATAGCGGTCCGAATTTAAATCCCACCCAGGGCTGAAATAATTTCAGTATCGTTACGCTGCGAGTCGTTACTCCAACTCTCGTGGGCGGGGAGTTGGGTATGTGTGTGTGTGTATAAGGTAACAGCATTACCCATAGATCAGTCATATATGAGCTCTGAGCTTTCATCCGGGAGGGTAATAGTTGTCGATCAACGAGTCCAACACATGATCCAAGAACATAGTGAATCACACACACACACACACACACACACATACACAGGGAATAGGACTTCAGTGAAGAGAAAGGAATAATATATTAAAGAATTTTATTTAGAAATTAGAAATTAAACATTAAGTAAACAAATAAAATAACTTGCTAGATGCTCATTAACTGTTCGAAAACTTAAAAAATCAAAATGGCTTTAGATGGGATTTCCAATTAAGTAATAAAAGAAAACAGAGGGTAATTGCAGGACAAGGTACACAATTCGACCAAGCGACCCTTAGAAGAAATAAAAGTGAACCGGGACTGGGAAAGAACAAACGTGGTACCAACGTGGTTGTAAGTAGTCAGAAACTTCCGATTTGTTTACAAAACAGAGTGGTTAACAAATCGAATGGAATTATTTACCATGCACTGAGCGACGAAACTATTGGTTGTTTCAAAGGAAAAGATAAATTGTTATACATGGAAGATAGGTGGTAATGGACATGGCCTTATGGTCATTTTCAGTCTCACCCGTTCTTGTGTTCTTACGTATGCATGCCACGTACAAAAGCAGAGATTTGTGAGAGAATTGTGGAATAAGAGTGTGCAAAGAGCTCTAGGAACATACGCCGGGAGACGCTATGCCTCATCCCGAAGCCAATGATCATGGCTTCTCCAGAGGAATCACCCATGCAATCACCCTTCTCATTCCAAATGGTTCTCGGCAAAATCTGTCAGTTCGTTCCAGTATATCTATCTTCATTTTTATCTTTATCTCTATATTTATCTTCATATCTACCTCTATTTCTATCTCTGTCTCTATTATTATATTCATCTTTCTATAAATATCATAATACCTATCTTTATTCTTATTTCTATATATGTATCCCTATATTTATCTATTTCTACTTCTATTTCCATAGTTCTGTCTCTATCTCTGCCTTTACATCAATCTTAATTTCTATCAATATCACTAAGCTAATTATATCGCTATTTCTATATCTCTACCCCTTTATTTATCCTAATATGTATTTCTATATATTTTCTACCACTATATCTATCTTTATTTCCATCTCCACTGCATCTCTATCTCTCTATCACTATCTTTATATCTATAACCCTCGTTCTATGTCTCTACCATACTTTTATATCTATATTTGTCTCTATTTCTCTATCACTATATGTCCATAGCGCTCGTTCTATATCTCCATCCTACCTTTGTATCTATATTTGTCTCTATCTCTATCTCTATATCACTATATTTATGTCTATAGCGCTCGTTCTATCTCTTTGCCCTACCTTCATATCTATCTTTGTCTCTATCTCTATCTCTCTATCATTATTTTTATGTCTATAGCGCTCGTTCTGTCTTTGCACTACCTTTATTTCTATCTCTATCTCTATCTCTCTATCACTATCTTTATGTCTATAGCGCTCGTTCTGTGTTCCTACCCTACCTTTATATCTATATTTGTCTCTCTCCCTATCTATCACTATATTTATGTCTATAGCGCTCGTTCTATGTCTTTACCCTAGTACCTTTATACCTGTGTTTGTCTCTATCTCTATCTTTCTATCACTATTTTTATGTCTATAGCGCTTGTTCTATGTCTTTACCCTAGTACCTTTATACTTATCTTTGTCTCTATCTCTATCTCTCTATTACAATATATCTTTAGCGTTCGCTCATTTCTCTATCCTACCTTTATACCTATCTTTGTCTCTATCTCTATCTCTCTATCACTATATATCTTTTGCGTTCGCTCATGTCTCTATCCTACCTTTATATCTTTGTCTCTATCTCTATCTCTC
>NC_134797.1:46487820-46490320 GCF_046742065.1 Oratosquilla oratoria | reverse complement strand
TCGTCCACCTACCTGTCCCTTTGTGCTGTATGTACGAGGGTCATTCAAAAAGTTCTGAGCCCCCCTTCATAAAATTTGCCACAGTGAACAAAACGTGATCAAACTTCTAGGTCCTGATTGTATATGTGTAATGTAACATTGAGCTGAATTTTGTTAAATATACTCATCATTTACTAGTATAAAGACGACCTTGATCAACACACCTTGTTCCATTTCAGAAATATGAGCTTCTCAAAGGAAGAAGTGCGAACGATCATCAAATTTTCGGTTCTTCTGGGCAAATCTGCTTCTGCCATCCACGCAGAACTTGCCCAAGTTCTTGGTGAAGAATCTGCACCTGGCCTTTCCACTGTGAAGCGTTGGGCGGTGAAGTTTCGTGAAGGAGAAGCAGAAGTCTCGGATGCCCCCAGAAGTGGACGACCAAGAACAGCGACCACAGACGACAATGTGGCGCTGGTGCAGGAGCTGTTAGCAGAAGATCGGCGTCTGACAGTTCAGGAGATCAGCTTGGAGGTTGGGATATCTGAAGGAAGCGTTTGGGATATCCTCCACAACAAACTGCAGAAGCGGAAGAAGTGTGCGCGGTGGGTTCCACACCTCCTCACCGACGAGCAGAAGGCCTGCCGCATCACACTGGCTCGTGCGCATCTTCGACGGTTCAGGAGGGAAGGAGATGCTTTCTTGGACAGAATAGTAACCGGGGATGAGACCTGGATGCGGTCTTATGAGCCACTGCTCAAGAGACAGAGTGCAGAGTGGCGATCTCCAGAATTCCCACGACCGAAAAAGGCTGTGCGCGGCTTGGCCAAACTGAAGACGATGCACATTGTCTTCTACAGCTCAAAGAAGGTTTTGGTGGACTACGCAGTACCTCAGGGGACCACTGTGAATGCTGAACTTTATCGCTGGGTGCTCATCAACAAATTGAGACCCGCAATTTACAAGAAGCAGCCGGAGATCCTTGAGGCTGGTCCAATTCTTCTGCATGACGGTGCAGGTCCACACCGGGCGGCTTCTGTGGTGAATCAGCTGGACAACTGGGATTGGGAAGTCCTTGGACATCCTCCATACTCCCCAGACCTCTCTCCATGTGACTTCCACCTGTTTGCAACCCTCAAAGAGCCGCTGCGTGGTCAACGATTTCAGGACGAAGATGAGATAAACATCGCCGTTTCCAACCGCCTGAAGACCATCCAACGCGAAGGCCTGGGAAATGGTGTTCCCAAACTTCCTCAGCGCTGGGAAGCCGTCATAACCAAGAATGGGGAATATATTGAAAGTGACAAATAAAGTTTTTGTAATAAATCTTCTGATTAAAATTTTGTGAAGGGGGGCTCAGAACCTTTTGAATGACCCTAATATGTGTCTGTATATGTCTGTATACCTGTCTTTATATATTTGTCTGTCTCTGTCTCTCTGTCTGACTGACTGTCTCTCCGTCTATTTATATGTCTGCATGTATGTCTCTATACCTGTCTTTATATGTCTATCTGCCTTTGTCTTTTTGTCCGTTTGTCTAACTCTGTATCTGTCTGTCTGCGTGTATCTGTCAGTCTCTCTCTCTCTCTCTCTCTCTCTCTCTCTCTCTCTCTCTCTCTCTCTCTCTCTCTCTCTCTCTCTCTCTCTCTCTCTCTCTCTCTCTCTCTCTCTCTCTCTCTCTCTCTCTCTCTCTCTCTCTTTCACTTTTCATCCCATCCTCCTGTCTGCCTACCTGTCTGTGAGCCCGTCTATCCGTCGCCGCCTTGCCGGTCAGGCGAGCGAAATGAATCCTATGGCCGACACATCCTTTTTACAAGGATCCGACACATTGCTGGTGAAAAGGAGAAAGAAGGATTGAGGGATACGGAGAGGAGGGTGGGAGGAGTGAGGGAGGAGGGGGAAGAGGGAGGGAGGAGTGTGGGAGGAGGAAGGGAGGAGGAAAGGGGGAGGGGAAAGAAGGAGGAAACAAGGAAGGAGGAGGAAGGGAGGAGGGAGGAAGGAGAGAGGGGGAAGGGAGGAGAGAAAAGGAAGGAAGGAGGGAGGGAAGAGGGAGGAAGGAGGGAGGGAGGAGGAAGGAGGAAAGGAGAAGGAAGAGAGGAGAAAGGGAGGAGGAAAGAGGGAAGAGAGGGGGAGGGAGGAAGGAGGAAGAAGGACTGAAGGAGAGAGGAAGGAAGGATGAATGGAGAAGGGAGGAAGGAGAGAGAAAAAAGGATTGAGAGAGAGAGAGAGAGGAAGGAGAAAGGAAGGAAGGATGGAGGAGGGAGGAAGGAGGAAGGAAGGAGCGATGTAGGAGGGAGAAAGGAGAGAGGAAGGAGGAAGGGAGGAAGGAGGGAGGAAGGAAGAAGGAGGAAGGTAGGATGGAGAAGGAAGGGAGGAAGGTAGGATGGAGAAGGAAGGGAGGAAGGGAGGAGGGAGGAGGAAGGGAGTAGGGAGGAGGGAGGAGGGAGGAGGGAGGAAGGGAGGAGGGAGGAAGGGATCTTCACCATCTTTTCTCCATTCCGATGTGTCTTCGGATCTGTGT
>NC_134797.1:46455320-46472820 GCF_046742065.1 Oratosquilla oratoria | reverse complement strand
ATATTATGTGTTTGTTTCATGGAGCATATAATGACGCGTACAATACTTATAGTGTATTTCTGGGGTACTCACAATACTATAAGAGCATTTGTGAACACACACACCCTCTCCCCCTCCTCCTCCTCCCCACAGCAACACTCTAATCTTCTGGATTTGATCTTTTGATACTCATAGATACCTTAAATTCGGTAACCCTCTTCATGGATTTCATTGTTTTCAGTCCGCTTAGAGAGCGTCCCTGTATTGAAGGGGATAGGTGTTCTTCGGCGCCAAGGCTCCTACCAACTGTGGCGACAATGATTGTGTGGTCAGCGATTCGCTTATACCCAATCAAACAATCAGATAGTTGGGCAATTAATTACTCAACCAATTCCTCTCGCGACCAACTTCCGATTCACCCATAACGACCCTCCTCCTCCTCCTCCTCCTCCTCCTCCTCCACTTCCTCCTCCTCCTCTTCCTCCTCCTCCTCTTCCTCCTTCTCCCCTTTCTCTTTCCTCTCCCCTTTCTGCTTATATTCCTTCTCCACCTTATCTTCCCCTTCCTTCTCCTCTTTCTCTTTCTCCTCCCCTTCCTCTTCCTCCTCCTCCTCCTCTTCCTCCTCCTCCTCTTCCTCCTCCTCCTTCTCCCCTTTTTCTTTCTCCTCCCCTTTCCTCTTGTATTCCTTCTCCACCTTATCTTCCCCTTCCTTCTCCTTCTCCTCTTTCCCTCTCCTTTCTCTTCCTTCTTCTCTCCTTATCTTCCTCTTCCTCCTTTACATTATGTCTTTTCTCTACTCATCCACCTTCTTTTTCACTTCCTCCTCCTCTTCCTCCTCCTCCTTTTTCTTTTTCCTTCTCCTTTTCCTCCTCCCCTTCTTCTTTCTTCTTCTCTTCCTTCTCCACCTCATCTTCCTCCTCCTCCCCTTCCTCTTCCTTCTTCTCTTCCCTCTCCACCTCATCTTTTCCTCCTCCCCCTTTTCCTCTTCCTTCTTCTCTTTCTTCTCCACCTCCTCTTCCTCTTCTTCCTCCTCTCCTTTACTTTCTATTCCTTGTCTTTCTCCTTCTCCACCTCATTATCTTTTTCACCTCCTTCTCCTACCTCTGTTCCTCCCCCTTTTCTTCCTCCTCTTCCTCCTCCTCTTCTTTTTCTTCTTCCACATTTTATATCTCCTCCTCTTCCTTCCTTCCAAAATCTTCCTCTCTTCCTCCTCCCAATCCCAGTTAGCGACCCTCCCTCACTCCCCTCCTCTTCCACCCTTCATCCCTCTTCCCTCCTCTTCTTCCACCTTCCTAATCTTCCTCCCAAAACGCTACACCTAACCCTCCTCACCTTTCCTCCCTCCCTTTCTCCCTTTCCCCCTCCTTCTCCTCCCATCTCCACCTTCTCCCCCTCCCCACTCCCTCCTTCCTCCCAACTTGAAACTCATCCATAACTCCGTCTTCCTCCTCCTTCTTCCTCCTCCTTCTTCCCCCCAGCTCCCCCATTCCCACCCCT
This sequence comes from Oratosquilla oratoria, assembly GCF_046742065.1. Lineage (NCBI taxonomy): Eukaryota > Metazoa > Arthropoda > Malacostraca > Stomatopoda > Squillidae > Oratosquilla > Oratosquilla oratoria. The sequence goes on along the minus strand of NC_134797.1, from coordinate 46,471,344 downwards.
TCCATCCCTCCACTTCCCCCCATCCCTCCACTTCCCCCCATCCCTCCACTTCCTCCCCCGTTCTTCCTCAGAACTTGGATCGTGACCGTAAATCAAGCCCCGTACGAATGGTGGGAGGGGGAGAGAAGGGGGGGAAGGGGGAAGGGGGGAGGAGGGGTTCGAAATTAAACAAAAACAAAAGACGATCGCCCCCTGACACTTGTAAACCATTTGTCGAACTCGCCCGATGATGCATGGAGACGAAGAACCAAGAAGAACTTCGAGAGAAGAACCAACCAAAGGGTCTTGCCGTGCTCCCTCAGAGGTCTTCCCTCCCCCTCCCTACTTCCTCCCCACTGTGAGGGAGGTAAAGGGGGAGATGAAGAAGGGGGAGAGGGTACTGGGGAGGGGAGGGGATTTCCGGAGGAAGGGGGGGAAGGGGGGAGGTGGGGAGGAAGACACGAGTGACTTATGTAAATTCTTTGTCGCTTCACTCTTGGGCCGTCTGCTATCCGCAATGAAGCCATTTGTGTACGTCAGGAATAAGCACACTACACGCTAAGCCACCAGCATCCCCTAACTCCCTCCCTCCCTTCCTCCCCCTCCCCTTCCCCCTCCTCCTCCTCCTCCTCCACCTCCTCCTCCACCTCCTCCTCCTCACGAATCATTTCCTCCCGTGTAATTCTTTATAGTATTAGATTATGTTAGGTACTAAGCAGCCATGCAAGTAGATAATAATAGGTCTGTTACTAATCGTTTGTTCCTGTAACTTCATGCAATTCCTCCTCCTCCTCTTCTTCTTCTCATTCTTTTTCTTCTTATTCCTCCTTCTCTTCCTCTTCTTCTTCCTCCTCTTCTTCTTCCGCCATCTCCTCCTCGTCCTTCTCATTCTTCTTCTTCTTCCTCCTCCTAAGTTTTCATCCACGTCCCGCAGAGAAATTTGAATACTCGTTAGTTTTATTGTGATGGGCGTCAGGCGATTTAATTCATTTGCTAGCTGATCTGGAATCTGAAAAAAGAGTGTCCTCTTCCTCCTCCTCTTTTATTCCTCCTCCTCTTTTTATTCCTCCTGCTCCTCTTCATCATCTTTTCATAATCTTCCTCCTCTCCTTTCCTCTCCAAGCCCTCCTCTTCTTCTTCCTCCTCCTCTTTCTCTTCTTCCTCCTTTTCTTCACTTCTTGCCATTCCCTCCTCTTCTCCCTCCTCCTCCTCCGCCTCTTCCTCTTTCTCTTCTTCCTCCTTTTCTTCTCCTCTTCTCTAGGCTTCTAGATTCAGTCTTCCGGTGTGTGTGCGCGCGCCCGCCACCGACCTCTGGCATCCATAGCAGTTGTCCATTACACGTTACCACTGTTCGTTGTGAGGTTTCATATTCATTTGTGCGTCGATACGACCCCCAAAATACGACCCCCATAATACGACCCCACAAAATACGACCTCCAAAACACGACCCCCCAAAAATACGGACCCCAAAATACGACCCCCCCAAAATATGAAAATACGACCCTCCAAAAAATACTCCCCCAAAATACGCCTCCCCAAAATACGTCCCCCAAAATACGACCCGTTGTGAGAGGGCGACGTCTTCTCAGCAATTGGTCTAAATAGATAAATAGATAAGAATGAAAAAAATAACAATTGATGAATAAATACATAACTAAATGAATAACTTCATGAATAAACCAATAAATGAAAATAACAATAAGTAAACAAATGAATAAATAAATTAGTAAATTGATTAATAAATGAATAACTACTTAAACAAATCAATAACAGAAAATAACAATAAATAAATGAATAAATAAATTAGTAAATAAATTAATGAATGAATAACTACTTGAACAAATCAATAAAAGAAAATAACAATAAATAAATTAATAAATAAGTAAATAAATATATACATAAATAAATAAATAAATAGGTAAATGAATAAACTAATATGAATAAATAAATGAATTAGTAGATAAATAAATGAATCAATTAATTAGAATAACAATAAATGGATAGGTAAATCAATTAATAATCAAATAATAAATTAATTAGAAATTAAATAAATACACAAAGAAATAAATGAGTAGATAAATAGATATATAAAGATAAATAAACAGATAAATGAAATAGCGAAGACGTTTAGTTATAACTCTTAGCAGGCCCCGTTATTATCTTCTATTTATTTGTTTATTTACTTATTCATATATTTATGCTATTCTATTTTATCTTATTTTATTTTTTGTCTAGTCGCTTGTGTATATAACTTTTTTTATATCCTGTGCTGTGCAAAGGGTATGCAAATGTTCTGTCGTACAAAAACAGATGTTAATACATATTATTTAACACGTACACAAGACTAAATACACACACACACACACACACACACATACACACACACACACACACGAACAAAGATGTACGCACACATGAACATTCACACACGTACATACATACACGTGCACGTCTATACATGCACATACGCGCACACTTACACACACACGTACACGTCTACACGCGGACATACGAGTACACATACATACACGTACAAGCCTACACATGTACTAATACGCGTGGACATACATGCTCATGCACATACATATGTACACATATACATATGTACACATACGCGTACACATACATACACATGCATACATACACATACGCGTACGCATACATACACCTGCGCATACACATATGCATATACACATACATCTTTCATTACGAGGGACATCTCTATACCTGGTTAAAATTGCGCGGTTGTGTGTGAACGGCGCGGTTGTGTGTGAACGGCTCCACTGACTTACGTTACAATTGAACCGCAGCGGTTCAAAACAATAGTGTGAACAGGACATTAGGGTGACTGAGGACAAGGAAGCCGCTTCACTTTTTTTTTTTTTTTTTTTTGGACAGTCAGACTTGCAATCGACGGCACAGGATCGAAGGATTCCAGGATGTCATCCTTATTAATCTAAGGTGTTTCTCCAAAAGTAAACAAAATTACCTGGTGAGAGAAAGAGGGGAGAGGGAGGAGGGCAGGGGGAGGTAGGAGGTAGGAGGGGGAAGGGGGAAGGGGGAGGTAGGAGGGGGAAAGGAAGGTGGGAAGGAGAAAGGAAGGCGGGAGGGGGAGGGGGAAGGGAGGTGGGAGAAGGAAGGGGAAGTGAAGGTGGGAGGGATAGGGGGAAGGTGAGGTAGGAAGGGAGTTGGGAGGAGAGGTGGGAGGTGGGAGAGGAGGGGGGAGGAGAGGGGGAGGTGGGCGGTGGAGATGAAGGGGACGATATTAACATGTTCTTCTGTTACTTTTGTGTTAAAAGGGATCTAGGAGGCTCCTGCATCTCGATAAACGAACGAGTGTGTATACGCGTGAGCTTGCGTGTATACACACGCACACACATACACACACACACACACACACACTTGATTATGTCAGTCTGCCAGTGATCGACGAGGAGAGTGCTCCGGTGAAGTGTGAGGATATTGAGTGAGGCTGAGTGAAATATCATGCACACACACACACACACACACACACACACACACACACACACACACACACACACACACACACACACACACACACACACGCGAAAAGGAGCACACTTGCGACCAGTAAAGATCTTTGTCCTTTTGAGATTGGTTGACTGATAAAAACAGCAAAAAATATCATTAATAGAAATAAAAAAAAATCAACATAATAGTCACCCTTGAAAGAAAACGCGTGAGTGATTTCGCCTCTTAATGTGTATGCACCCCCCTCCTCCTCCTCCTACTCCACTACTCCACCACCACTTGTCATTCAAAGTGGACAAGCACATTCATTCCACATTCCAGCCGCGTTATGTTTGTCATGTGTGTATGTGTATTCATACAAGGTACATACACTGTATACACATAAATTTGTGCATTGTATAATTCACCATGGTCTTGGATCACGTGCCAGAAGAGAGCTCAGAGCTTATATATGACCGATCTACGGGTAATGCTGTGACCTTACACACACAAACACCACCAACTCCCCGCCCACGAGAGTTGGAGTAACGACTCCCAGCGCAGCGATAATGAAATTACTTCAGCCCTGGACGGGATTCAAACCCGGACTTTCGTAGTGGCAGCCGGGAACTTTATCCACTGCGCCACGAGGTGTGTGTGTGTGTGTGTGTGTGTGTGTGTGTGTGTGTGTGTGTGTGTGTGTGTGTGTGTGTGTGTGTGTGTGTGTGTGTGTGTGTGTGTGTGTGTGTGTGTGTGTGTGTGTGTGTGTGTGTGTGTGTGTGTGTGTGTGTGTGTGTGTGTGTGTGTGTGTGCGTTTCATACCTGTGTGTAGGCTTAGGATGGAGGCATTTCCAATATCTCACTCATGTATCTTCTCCCCCTCCCCTCCTTCCCCTCCACACCCTTTTCCACATTCTTCCTTTCCCACGGCTACGCTCGTTCCACATCCCACTCCACATCCCCTCTCCACATCCCCTTCCATACTTACCCTCCACGTCACCCTCCACATCCCTATCCACATTTTCCTCCATAACCCCCTCCATGTTTCCGTTTATATTCCCTCTCCACATCCATATCACCCACCACACCCCTCTCCACATACCCTCTTCACATCTCCCTCCACACATCCTTCCACCTTTTCCTCTCCACCGCCTTCCCTTCCAATCCCCCTTTACCCTCCTTTGCCCTCCATCTGCTCCCTCTCTCTCTCTCTCTCTCTCTCAGAGGAGAAGACTCTTGAAGACCTCAGGAGAAAACTCTCGAAGACCTGAGGAGAAGACTCGACTCTTGAAAACCTGAGGATGAGACTCTTGAAAAGCTGAGAAGACTCTCTCTCCCAGAGGAGAAGCCTCTTGGAGACCTAAGAAGACTCTTGAGGACCTGAGGACTCTTGAAAACCTGAGAAGGAGGCTCTTGAAGACCTGAGGAGAAGACTTGAAGACCTGACGAGAATACTCTTAAAGACATGAGGATGAGCCTTTTGAAGTCCTAAGAAGACTCTTGAAGACCTAAAGAGAAGACTCTTGAAGACCTGAGGAGAAGACTCTTGAAGTCCTGACGAGAGACTCTTGAAGACCTGAGAGAAGACCCTTGAGGATCAGAGGAGAAGACTCTTGAAGACCAGAGGAGAAGACTCTTGAGGACCTAAAGGGAAGACTCTTGAAGACCTAAGGAGAAGACTCTCTTTCCCAGAAGAAAAGACTCTTGAATACCTGAAGATAGAACTCTTAAAGACCTGACGAGAAGACTCTTGAAGACCAGAGGAGAAGATTTTTGAAGACTTGAGGAGAAGACTCTTGAAGACATGACGAGAAGAATCTTGAAAACCAGAGGAGAAGATTCTTGAAGACTTAGAGGGAAGACTCTTGAAAACTTAAGGAGAAGACTCTTTCTCCCAGAGGAGAAGACTCTGGAAGACTTGAGGAAAAGACTTGAAGACCTGAAGAGAGGACTCTTAAAGACCTGAGGAGAAGACTCTTGAAGACCTGAAGAGAAGACTCTTAAAGATCAAAGGAGAAGACTCTTGAAGACCAAAGGAGAAGACTCTTGAAGACCTAAAGGGAAGACTCTTGAAAACCTAAGGAGAAGACTCTCTTTCCCAGAAGAAAAGACTCTTAAAGATCTGAAGATAGAACTCTTAAAGACCTGACGAGAAGACTCTTGAAGACTAGAGAAGAAGATTCTTGAAGACTTGAGGAGAAGACTCTTGAAGACATGACGAGAAGACTCTTGAAGACCAAAGGAGAAGACTCTTGAAGACCTAGAGGGAAGACTCTTGAAAACTTAAGGAGAAGACTCTTTCTCCCAGACGAGAAGACTCTTGAAGACTTGAGGAAAAGACTCTTGAAAACCTGAAGAGAGGACTCTTAAAGACCTGAGGAGAAGACTCTTTCTCCTAGAGAAGAAGACTCTTGAAGACCTGAAGAGAAGACTCTTAAAGACCTGAGAAAAAGACTATTTCTCCCAGAGGAGAAGATTCTTGAAGACGTGACGAGAAGAGTTGAATACTTGAGGACACACATCGATTTCTTTCAAATGATTGTCTCTAACCCTTCCTAATTTCTCCCTCCATTTCTTCCTCCATCCCCCTTCCACCCTTGCATCCCAATCCCTCATATCTCCCACAAATTCCTCTCCGACTCTCCTCCAAGACTTCTGCCCATTTCTTTTTGACACGCACCAAAGAACGACAAAATGGCGAAAGATAAAACCCGCGAAAGTAAAATCCAAAGAACTTCTTCGGAAAGGAAGAGGAGAAAAATATATTCGGATTCGGAGTTAAGTGCCTGAGGAGAGGAAGTGTCTTGGGATTTTTTTTTCTTCTTTTCGAAAAACGGTTTCAAAAAGTCAGGAGGAAGAGAGTTTCAGAACCTCACAATCAAATAAGAGAATGTATCGACTATTAGTTCCACAAAAAAAAAAAAAAAAAAAAAAAAACGTATGAGGCATTTCAATAGGAAGCATCACGATATGGCAATACCATCACAGTTGTACCTGATTGGCTCTTGCATTCATATCTTAAATGCAGCAACCAATAAGGTGTCGTTACGAAGCAGTGTTGCCATAACGTTATGTTTATTATTGAAAGTCACCGAGACGATTTTCGTACGATTTATTATAATTGGTATGATTTTTGTGCCCCACCAATGCACACTTTACAATCTACCAATGCCTTTAATGAGATTTGAAGATCAAACAGACAGTGTGAATGAACCAGTGATCAATATAATTTAGTGATAATATTTGGACTTTTTTAAGTCAATAGATTGAGTACTAACTCATTTTTTTTTTTTTTTTTTTTTTTTTTTTTTTTTTTTTTTTTTTTTTTGCTAAGCTTCGATCCTGGATAGGCTATCAATTCCCTCATGCAGAGCATCTAAAAGGTCTGTAACCAGGTATGATCTTACGGGTCCCGTATGGAAGCGTCACGACGGCTGGATTTGATTGTTTGAAAAACTTCACCAGCGACACTTTCGAGACTATCACTCGTAGTTTTTCTTAATCTCTTTAAGTTGACTTAAGCGATCATTTGCTTTTCCGTACATCTTACAATCATCTGCGAATTAGCAGACAGAAGATTCAAGTCCGCAATTGTCGTTGATAGCGTTCCATGAAAACAAGTGGACCGAGAAGGAAACCCAGAGGAACTTCCCTCTTAACATCTTTCCAGCTAGAAGTTTTCTCCAGCAGACCAATTCACTTTGCGATTGTTCATCCAGTTTTTAACCCAGTTTAACAAGTCTTATTCTATTCCCGTGAAGCAAATGTAGTTAGTAGTTTCTTGTGTAGGGCAATATCAAAAGCTTTATATATATAATATATATATATATATATATATATATATATATATATATATATATGTATATATATATAGTATATATATGTATATACATATATATGTATATATATATATATATATATATATATATATATATATATATATATAAATATATATATATAATCTATACTGTTCCTTTTATCCTTCAAGGTTATTTGTTCCGGGCACTATCAAAAGATTTTTCCAAATCTATATTTATCAAATCTACACCATTTCTTTTTTCTTTTCTTTTTTCTAGGTTAGCCGTGGAATAGCATTTACGTCTGAAGCCATAATGGCTGTTATTTATTAGGCAGCTGCTTTTTATGTGACGATCTATGGCCGATATTAAATGTTTCCAACATTTTTCCTAATATCGATGTCAAGCTTATTGCCCAGCAGTTCCATGGCTTCTGCTTATCACTTCCCCCTTTCCTTTTACATCTCCTCTCCCTCTCTCATGTTACCCCCCCTCTCTCTCTCTCTCTCTCTCTCTCTCTCTCTCTCTCTCTCTCTCTCTCTCTCTCTCTCTCTCTCTCTCTCTCTCCTTCCAGTCGCCTCCCCTTGCCTCTCCCAACAAGGTTCAAGCAAAATGACAACCCTTGCAGCCCCCAGCAGCTTCCTTCGACAGGTAGATCTTCACATACACCTCCTCTCTCTCTCTCTCTCTCTCTCTCTCTCACACACACACACACACACACACACACACACACACACACACACACACACACTTCCCTCTCTCCCTCTACCTCTATCCCTCTCTCTCTCCATCTCTCTCTCTCACACAACCCCGTCTCCCTCTACCTCTATCCTTCTCTCGCTCTACCTCTATCCCTCTCTCTCTCCACCTCTATCCTTCTCTCTCTCTCACTGCCCCCTCTCCCTCTACCTCCATCCCTCTCTCACTTTACCTCTATCCCTCTCTCCACCTCTATCCCTCTCTCTCTCCACCTCTATCCTTCTCTCTCTCTCTTTCCCTCTCTCACTCACTCTCTTTCTCTCTCTCTCTCTGTCTCTCTCTCTTTCACCTATAACCACCGCCTCCCCTCTCCTCTCTTCCTGACTTACGAGCTCTTTCAAAACCTTGAACTCCAAAGGTAAACAAACTTTTTTTTTTTTTTTTCATAGAATCAACTTTCTCCTCGCCTCTGGAGCTGTGCCATTGTGGAAGCCATCTGTGTCTGCGCTGTCAGTCGCACAAGAATTATGAAACCTAATATTACGATATTGCTCATAATGGCTTGTGATGGGACGAGACTTCTTCTTCGTTGTTGTTGTTGTTGTTGTTGTTGTCGTTGATGATGATGATGATGATGATGATGATGATGATGATGATGATGATGATGATGAAGATGGTGATGGTGAAGGTGATGGTGGTGGTGATTTTTGTTGTTGTTATTATTATTGTTGTTGTTGTTGCTGTTGTTGTTGTTTATTACCAATATTGTTATTGTGGTTTTTACTTGAAGCCCACGCCTTGTAATTGGGAAATAATATTTTGGTGTACGTTTGTAAATACTTTTTAATTTCAATTTTAAATCTAATATAACAATTTGAAAATGTCATATAGCTGTGTACAAATACTTACAAAGAGCCAAGAAACTTATAAACTGAGGAAACTACCGACACAATAGCATCAAACAAAAGCGTACAGACGTCTTTTACGAAAAATAAATTCCTCACTTCAAACCAGACTCCTAAAGAGAGTAGACCCTCGTGAACAAAATTGGTACTACACAAGGGCCTTCAAAAAAGAGAGAGAGAGAGAGAGAGAGAGAGAGAGAGAGAGAGAGAGAGAGAGAGAGAGAGAGAGAGAGAGAGAGAGAGAGAGAGAGAGAGAGAGAGAGAGAGAGAGAGAGAGAGAGAGAGAGAGAGAGAGAGAGAGAGAAAGAGAGAGAAATTATTTTCCTTCGATGTGATCCTGTAGGTCATGGACCTAGATGGACACAGTGACCTCATGATTGTGTGTGAGTGTATACGTGTACATGTACGTCCGTGTACGTGTGTGTGTGTGTGTGTGTGTGTGTGTGTGTGTGTGTGTGTGTGTGTGTGTGTGTGTGTGTGTGTGTGTGTGTGTGTGTGTGTGTGTGTGTGTGTGTGTGTGTGTGTGTGTGTGTGTGTGTGTGTGTGCGCGCATGTGTGTGTGTACCTGTGTGTGTATATATGTGTTATGTGTTATATATATATATATATATATATATATATATAATATATATATATATATGCATGTGTATGCGCGTGTACATGCAATACTTGTCTGCAAACGTGAGTTGGTTGGCCGTGTCCGTGCGTGCGTGTTCAATTTCTTTGTGTTCACTTCGTTCCTCAAAGGCCATTAACGTCCAATTCCGACCCCCACTTCCCAGTAGAGTTACTCAGATACACTATTGAGTTACACGATTGGCAGGACAGATGGACACGGCCCTCAGGGGGAGTGGGAGTTAGGGGGGGGGGAGTGAGGGATTATTGGGGAGAGATCCTCCCACCCCTTTCTCCACTCTCCCTCCCCCTCCCTCCGTCCCTCCCTCCCCACTCTCCCTCCCCCCCCCCGGCCTCTTTCTCGTATTCCCTGATAGCTTTCTTTCCTTCTACTTTTCTCTACTCCTTCCATCCCCATTCTATTTCCTCCTTCCTCCCTCCTTCCTCTTCCTACCTCCCTCCTTCCTCTCCCGACCTCCCTCCTCCCTCTCTCTACCTCCCTCCTCCCTCCTTCCTCTCCCTACCTCCCTCCTTCATCTCCCTACCTCTCTCCTTCTTCTCCCTATCTCCCTCCTTCCTCTTCCTATTTCTTCCTTCCTCTTCCTACCTCCCTCCTTCTTACTTTATCCTTTCCCATTCCTCATCTCTTTCCTCATTTCTTCCTTCTTCCTTCCCTCTATAGTAGTTCCCTCCTTTCTTCTCCTCTTCCTCCTCCCTTCTCCCCTCCTCCCCTCCCTTCCTTCCTCCCTCCCTCCTCCTTCCTCCCTCCCTCCTCCTCCCTCCTCCCTTCCCCCCTCGCTTTTGTTAAAGAGTGGAAAACCGAGCTCAAACGCTTCCAGACAAGCCGAGACCATGCCCTCGGACACCCCCGGCACCCCCGGACAACGAGGCGCGCACCTGTCGGGGGCCGCCCGCACACTCGACCGCCGGCGGCGGCGGCGGCAGCGGCGGGGATCAAACATTACGACCCCGCTGAGGGCCACTTGCCCCGCCAGTTTAGACACTTGAGTTGCTGAATAGTAATTACACAATTACTCCGGAGGGGGAGAGGAGGAAAGAGGGAGGGGGAGAGGGGGAGGGGAGGAGGAAGGGAGAGGAGGAGGAGGGGAGAAGGAAGGGGGGAGGGAGGGGAGGGGAGGGGATGGAAGGGAGGGGAGGGGAGAATGGGGAGCAAAGTGAGCGGAAGAGAGGAGGTGAGGAGGACGGGAATGGAGAGAATGGAAGGGAGGGAAGGAGGGAGGGAAGAGGAGCAGCGGGAGGGAAGCAAGGGGAGGGGAGGGGAGTAGAAAAGGGAGGGGAGGGGGAGCGGAGGGGAGGGGAGGAGGGAAAGGGGAGGGGGAGCGGAGGGGAAGGGAGGAATTGGAGGGGAGTAGGAAGAGGAGGGGAGTAGGAAAGGGAGGGGAGGGGGAGCGGAGGGGAGGGGAGGAGGGGAAGGGGAGCGGAGGGGAGGGGAGGAGGGGAAGGAGAGGGGGAGCGGAGGGGAAGGGAGGAAGTGGAGGGGAGTAGGAAGAGGAGGGGAGTAGGAAGGGGAGGGGAGGAAAGGAAGGGAAGGGGACGGGAGGAAGGGAAGGGGACGGGAGGAAGAGGAGGGGAGGACGAAGGCAGGGAGTGAGGAAGAGGATAAAGATGGGGTAGTGGATAAGGATGGGGAATGGGAGGAGGAAGGGAGGGGGAATGGGAGAGGGGGAAAGGGAATGGGAGGAGGAAGGGAGAGGGCGAAGGGGAAGGGGAGGAAGAAGGGAAGGGGGGATGGGAGAGGAGGAAGGGGAAGGGGAAGAGGAGGAGGGAGGGGATGGGAGAGGGGGAGGGGGAAGGGGAGTAGGAAGGGGAGTAGGAAGGGGGGAGGAGGAGGGGAGGAGGAGGAGGAGGAGGGGAGGAGGAGGAGGAGGAGGGGAGGAGGAGGAGGAGGAGGAGGGGAGCTTATCTTATCTTACCCTATTCAATTCTGTCTCATTCAATATTTTTCTCTTCTATTCTGCCATTCTATTCTACTCTATTCCAATACATTCCGTTCTAATTTTTATATTCCGTTTAACTGAATTTCATCCATACATTTATTCATCCTTTTATTCATCCATTCATTAATTCATTCATCTACCCGACCATTCATCCAGAATTTCTTTTATTAATTAATTCATTCATACATTCATTCACTCATTCATTCAATTATTCATGCATTCATTCATTCATTCATTCATTCACTCATTCATGCATCCTTTCATTCATCCATTCATTCATCCGTCCTTTTATTCATCCTTTCATTCATTCACCCATGCATTCCTTGAACCACCAATTCATTCATTCATTCATCCATTCATTCATTCATATATTCATTCATTTACATATTCATTCATTTTTTCATACATCTATTCATTCATCTATTCATTCATTCATCTGCTCATTCATTCATCCATTCATTTATTCATTATTGTCTCAAGCACCGCTGCACATTCACTGATGGCGTCATCGTAACCATGCCAATCTCGCATTCGCTTAGTTGTGGGTTCGAATCCCGCACTCCTCTCCGATTCCCAGGGGCAGTGACTGTTGGTTACCTGAACTCCCACCCCACAGTCCCCCAAAGCGCATGTACGTAGGGCAAAGGTGACGGCTCCGGGACGCAGCTACTCAGCGCCTCCTGGCGTAGGCTCTTCACCACACACACACACACACACACACACACACACACACACACACACACACACACACACACACACACACACACACACACACACACACACACACACACACACGGTGTTTTAGTAAATATCATAAAAAATTATCTAAACATAATGGAGGAAAGGGGGATGGAGGGAAGGATGGAGGGAGGAGTGGAATACGAATGGAAGGAGTGGGCGTGGAGGAGGATGCGAGAGTGAAGGGGTGTGGGAGAGAGGACGGTAGTGCGAGAGTAGAGTGATGCGAGAAAGAGTGGAGGGGAGTGGGAATGGAGGGAGGATGAGTATGTGTGTGGAGTTGAGAAAATGAGGCCGGATGTGAGTATGGAGGTCGGTACGAAAGTGGAGGGGGTTAGAGGGAGGTGGAGGGGTATCAGGGTGTGTATTTTGTACACGAGGACTCGGGTACTGGTTGTATACGAGCTTTATGTAGTCACTATCTTAGGAACTTGGTGAGACTCCTACGGACCAGAGCTACGCAGAGTTCTTTTGTGACTGGAGACCAAAAAAAAAAAGTTCCTCTGCTGTTACCTCTGCCTTTTCTTCACCTCCTCCGTGACTCAAAGTCACCAGTGGGATTTTGTCCCCAGGGACAGAAGATCCGGTTATTATTAATAAATGTCCTCAGAAAAGGGTGGATAATGTTAAGGGGAAAGGTGTAGAGGTAAGTAGGGAGGGTAGGTAGGGAGGGTAGGTGGGGAGGAGGGGGAGGAGGAGAGGGAGGAGGAATTGGAGGAGAAAGGGAGGTGGAGTGGGAAGAAGATTAAGAGGAGGAGGAAGGGGAAGAGATCTAGGGAAGTAGAAGAGAGTAGGTGAGGAGGAGGGGAGAGGAGGAGGGGAAGGGAGGGAAGGAGGAGAGGGAGCAGGAGGGGAGGAGGAAGGAAAGAAGGGAAGGGAGCAGGAGGGGGAGGAGGAGGGGAAAGAGGAGAGGGAGCAGGATGGGGAGGAGGAGGGGAAGGAGGAAAGGGAGTAGGAGGGGGAGGAGGAGGTTGGAAAAAAGGATTAAGAAAGTGGAGGGATGGAGGTAGTGGGGTGATGGATGTTCACCCCCTGAAAGAAGTCGCACATCCTCAAAAAAATAAATAAATAAAATAACAATAATAATAATTAATAATAATAATAATAATAATAATAAATAATAATAATAATAATAATAATAATAATGATAACAATGATAATAGTAATAATAATATAATAATAATAATAATAATAATAATAATAATAATAATAATAATGATAATAATAATAATAATAATAATAATAATAATAATAATAACAACAACAACAACAATAATAATAATAATAATAATAATAATAATAACAACAACAACAACAATAATAATAATAATAATAATAATAACAATAATAATAATAATAATAATAAAAACAATAATAGTAATAATAGAAATAAAATAAAATAAAAGTACGGGGGCAAGAAGGATACCGACTCTCGGATCTAAGGATCAGATGAATATGGAGGAGGAGGAGGAAGAGGAAGAGGAGGAGGAGATGGGGAAGGCGATGGGGAAGAAAACAAAAAGAGGACAATTTGGGGCGGTGGTAATAGTCTAAGCGGAGTGGAGCTATAGAAGAAAAAGGGAGATTGAAAATTAAAGAAAATTTGCGTGGAAAGGGGAGGAGAGGAAAAGAAAGAAGCCACAAATTGCATAAATCGGGGAGAGAGGGGGGAGAGGGGGCAAGAGGGGGGAAGTATGAGCGCCATTTTTTTTTTTCGAAATCACACGGAGGAACGAGAATCCAGCGACCATTTTGATAAAAGAAAAAAACTCGAAAAAAAAAATGAAAAAGTAGGAAAAGAGAGAGAAGAGGGAATAAAAGACAAGAGGGGGCATGTGAGGTTTGTATCAAAAGAATAGAAAAGAGAAAAAAAGAAGATTAGAAAAAAGAAAAAAGGGGGGGGGGAGACGGGGACGGGAATGATCGAAAAATGACCTAAAGGATTTCTGAATAAATCCGTTGGGATACATGGTGGACGGATAAATAGACAGACAATGGACAGACAAAAGACACCAGCAGACAGGCGGACAGAAAGACAGACACAGCCAAGGGCCCAAGGGCAACAGGTACCTCTGATCAAAAGGAGAAAGGGGAATAAAGGTGGAATGAAGGAGGAGGATAGTCGAAAGAAAGAATAGAATATACGCGTGTACATGTGTGCGTGCGTGTGTGTGTGTGTGTGTGTGTGTGTGTGTGTGTGTGTGTGTGTGTGTGTGTGTGTGTGTGTGTGTGTGTGTGTGTGCGTGTTTTTGAACACACAAATGCATTCCTACGTATATATTCATTTCCTTATTATGAGAGACAAGAACGTGTGTATAAAGTCGTATAGCTGTAATAACTATAATACTTCGAGATTTACTGTTAATGATATGTGAGTGAGTGGGGGGAAACGAGAAGGAGCAAGAGAGAGAGAGAGAGAGAGAGAGAGAGAGAGAGAGAGAGAGAGAGAGAGAGAGAGAGAGAGAGAGAGAGAGAGAGAGAGAGAGAGAGGGGGGGGAGAGAGAATGGGTGAATGATATATTATTTTTCTTAATCAAAATGAATAAAACTATGGATATCCCAGAGAATATGGTGAAGAGACAAGAGGAGATAAAAGGAATTATATTAATGAAGAGAACATGTGAGTGGATAATGTTAAATTGGTAGAAGGGAAAATCTGAAATAACATGGATGAAAACAGTTATGTGTAGTAAAAAGAGACATTACTGTGATATATGCAGCACTTAAGAGCATAGAGCGAGGTCGAATAGTAAGAGATGTTGCTAGATAAGGTGTAATCACCCAAATAAGATATTGAAAATAATGACAATGTGGCCCTTAGGAGGACTTCAATTGTGAGAAGATGAACTGGGAAGAGTGGAAAGTAAGCGGGAGAGAGTAATTACGGGGAATTACTGGTAAGTACAACAATAAACAATGTAATGACACAATGGGCCAAAGAAACGACTAAAGCTGGAGGACATAACACACCAGAACAAGATGTTATTTAATTCTTGAAATACTTATGGACTGGTAAGAGTAATCATGTTGCTATAAGTCTCATAGGGAGTGAAGAAGCAAAAGTTGAATCACATAGACAAGGAGGACTAAGCTTTTGAAAGTTGAAATTCGTGGAACTGTGAAAATTATTTGAAGGATCAAATTGGAGGGAATTGAAAGAGACAAAATGATTACGGACAAAATGCGACATCTTTCAATATGTTTACAACTCAGAAACTGAAACGAAAAAGGTCCCAAGACTATGAGGGGGAGTGTATCGGAGAAAGAATTGGTTTAACAAATATGAGACAAAAAATAATAATAATAATAATAATAATAATAACAACAAAAAGATGAGTCAAGGGAAATGTAGAAAGAGTAGGGCTGATAAATAAAAAGCTGATTACAAGAAAACCAGAAATGAATACATAGGAATCAGAAGAGAAGAAGAAATCATTTAAAAAATGGTGCAGTTGGTAAGTAGATTTGTTAAGCATAAATTGAGACACCGAGAGCGAATTAAAAGGCGCAAGTAGATGGAATAGTTTATGAGGATGTAAAGGACGCAAGTTGACTTTTTTCTTATGAAGAAAAGCTATTTTGAAGAGGGGGGGAATGATGTAGCTAAAAACGGTGTTGAAAGACATCTAAATAAAAACGAAGGAAATGCAAAAATTCGAGAGAAACTATATATGACGTGTGCGCTGGCGGCGTAATCGGAAGCGTGCTGGTCTCACATTTGCTTAGTTGTGGGTTCGAATCCCTCACTCCTTTCCGATTCCCAGCAGCGACTGTTACCATCCTCAACAGTTCCGAAAATATACAACAGGGGAAAGGTGACGACTTTTTCAGCCGCAGCTACTCAGCGCCTCCTGGCGTATGT
>NC_134797.1:46442820-46447820 GCF_046742065.1 Oratosquilla oratoria | reverse complement strand
AACGCATGTAAACGCATACATATAAACCCGCACATGTAAACACACGCATGTAAACGCACACATGTAAATACACGCAGGTAAACGCATACATGTAAACGCGCGCATATAAATACATGGATATAAACACACGCATGTAAATACAGGCATGTAAGCACACGCAGGTAAACACACACATGAAAACACACACATGCAAACACACGCATGTAAACACACGCATGTAAACACACATGTAAACGCACGCATGTAAACACACATGTAAACGTACGCATGTAAACACACACATATAAACGCATACATGTAAACGCACACATGTAAACATACACATGTAAACACACACATGTAAATGCATACATGTAAAAGCACGCATGTAAACACACGTATGTAAACACACGCATGTAAACACACACATATAAACGCATACATGTAAACGCACACATGTAAACATACACATGTTAACACACACATGTAAATGCATACAAGTAAAAGCACGCATGTAAACACACGTATGTAAACACACGCATGTAAACACACACCTATGTACACACACGCATACATGTAAACGCACACATGTAAACATACACATGTAAACACACACATGTAAATGCATACATGTAAAAGCACGCATGTAAACACACGTATGTAAACACACGCATGTAAACACACACATATAAACGCATACATGTAAACGCACACATGTAAACATACACATGTAAACACACACATGTAAATGCATACATGTAAAAGCACGCATGTAAACACACGTATGTAAACACACGCATGTAAACACACACATATAAACGCATACATGTAAACGCACACATGTAAACATACACATGTAAACACACACATGTAAATGCATACAAGTAAAAGCACGCATGTAAACACACGTATGTAAACACACGCATATAAACACACGTATGTAAACACACGCATGAGTGTAAACGCATACATGTAAACATATGCATGTAAACAAGGATGAGCGAGAAATAGGTATCCTGAAGTTTTTTTCGGGTAGATTACTTGGGAGTCGGGGGGGGGGGAAGTATCGGAATATAGTTTAGACAGTAGAAACAGCTCAGAGAGGGACTGTGAAAAGAATCACCTAATCAGGTAGAGGAAGGATAAACTATAATTGTACTCTACAAACAGCAGAAGCGTACATACATATATCACGGTTTTCTTTCCCCCTCACAAGGGAGGTAGCCAAAAAGAAAAAGGCATAAAACCATTCCCACCCATTCCATCCCTAAATACACTCCACCCCCCTCCACCCTCCCTCTTATCTTAGCACCTCCTGGATGACGGGTCATCCCTGCACCTTGTCCACTGCCCTGGGTCAGAGGCAGTGTCGCAAGACACAGCACATCCACAGCAAGGCCGCTTCATTAAATCGGCGACCCCCCTATCCGTCCCCAGTTTGATAAATAAAATATATTTACTGCGAGGTAAACTATGCGTAGGGGGATTGCATATTATAGCTATTACTGAATCCTGGATCAATATGGCTGATAGACATTTTCTCCCGGATATAGAGATAGAAGGATATTATCTTTTTCACAAGGATAGGGTTGGCAGGAGTGGGTAAAGGGTCCCACTTTTTGTTAAAAATACAACAAATATCGTTAACAATTTGATTAAGGAAGAGGAAAGTACGGAATCTATTTGTATGGAGATTATAGGCAAGAATAAGAAACTTATTATTGGCGTATTAAATAGAACTCCTAACCTCAGCATTGAATAGACTGATCCCCTGATTCATGAAATTTGCCGGGCGTCCCAGTACAAAAACATTGTAATCATGGGAGATTTTAATAATAGAAACATTGACTGGGAAATTTTAGTAGATCAGGAAGCGCAAAATTTCTTAAGAGGCGGTGCAGGATAATTTCCTAAAACAAATTATTACCGATCTACATACATATACCAAAGGCTTTTTCCCCCTTACACGGGGGGTAGCCAAAAAGAAAAAGGCATAGAAACCACTCCCACCCATTCCATTCCCTACATATTCCACTCCCCTCCACCCTCCTCCCTCCCTCTTATCTTGGCACCTCCTAGATGACGGGTCATCCCTGCATCCTGTCCACTGCCCTGGGTCAGAAGCAGTGTCGCAAGACACAGCACATCCACAGCAAGGCCGCTTCATAAATTCGGCGACCCCCCCTCTCCGTCCCCTCATGCAGAAAAGGAGAAGACGGGGAGAAATCCCTTCGGGCTGCGTCAAATTTTTTCTCATACATACTTCCTCAACCCCCATCCCCCACCCACTCCCCCTCATGCATCACAGCATTGTCCATACACAACCCTTCTCCATTCACCCCTATCTTCTGTCCTCTCCCGTCCTTCCTCAACAGACATTCCTCTCTTTTGTAATGCCCCTTTCACCCCATCCATCCATCTCATCCTAGGACGCCCCCTCATATTCACTCCTTCCACCTCTGCCTTCCACACCTCTTTTACTAATCTTTCTTCACTCATTCTTTCCATGTGTCCAAACCATCCTAATACTCTTTCATCAACCCTATCTCCCAGCTTCCTTTCCACCCCTGTTCTCCTCCTCACCTCCTTATTTCTCACTCTATCTAGCCTAGTAACCCCTATCGTACTTCTCAGACATTTCATCTCAAACACATTCAAACTCCTTCTGTCTTCCTATCTTATGTTCCATGTTTCTACCCTGTACAGTGATGTTGGCACAATCACTCCTTCATAAAACCTCCTCTTAGCAGCCATTCCCAGATGTCTATTTCTCATTACACTTTTTAATCCACCGCTTCTCTCAATCTACATTCTACCTCCACTTCCACTCCTCCCTTTCCTGCCACATTCGCACCCAAGTATCTAAAACTATCACCCTTAATGCTCACTTCTATCCTGCTGTCACTCTCTCCCTTTGTACATCTCATCACCTTACTTTTGCCCACATTTATCTTCAGCTTCCTTCTTTCACACACCTTCTCAAACTCTGTCACTAACTTCCTCAATCCCTCCTCTGATCCTGGTACAAGCGCAGTGTCGTCAACAAACAACAACTGGCTTATTTCCCACTTTTCTCCATTTTCTTTAACCATCTCCAACCCCTGACCCACTATCCTTGCATTCACCTCTCGCACCACCCCATCCATGTTTAGATTGGACAGCCAGGGCGACACAACACATCCCTGTCGAAGTCCCACCTTTACCTCAAACCATTCACTCTCTCCATTTCTAATCCTGGAAATTCAAGAAATAAGATTTAATATTATATGGGAAGAATTAAATAGTACGAGTAACGTTCTAGTACCGGGCTTAAGTAGAGCCAATTTTGATAAGATGAGAAAGCATTTAAAGACAACTGATCACTTACGAGACCGACCCAGGGGACTGTGATGGGATAAGACACTTGGTCAGTCAGAACGTCATTAGCGCAGTCAGGTGTCGAGTCACGGAGGGTAGTATACGTAATTTGGGTCAGGTCACTTGCAAGCGCGAGGTCAACAGCCCGGTCAATGATTTGGAAGAAATGTACAGTAACCCAATAGCTTTAATTCTAAATGCACAAAATAATATTATTCCCCACAAGTCAATACGGTAATGGTAATGGTAATATTCCCAAATGGAAGACGGACAGGCTGAAATATGAGATCGGAATGGAAAGAGGATTTTACGCCAGAATAAAAAACGAAGAAAAACACGTTAGATCTATATATAACGGTATGGCAAAACTGGTTAAACAGAATACCCGCACAGCGAAACGTAACTACGAAATTAAGGTCACCAGACAAGCGAGATCCAACCTAAAGGGATTCTTTCATCTTTCCAGAACAGAAAATAAGAAAGGGTAGGCCCAATTAAAAATGCCAAAGATGTTATGATAGGATCGGAGGAAAAAATTAGGAGTTTAGCAAATATTTCTCTTGGTGTTTACTAAGGAGAGGTTAGATAAGGTACCTGACTGAGATCCGATTTCCAGTGGGGATGAAGAAAATAGACTAATATCAGCATTAGTAAGATATTAGAAGTCAGACAGATTGAAAGAGTTAAAGCTACAAAATCACCGGGTCAAAAAAACAAAAACAAAACAAAAACGAGAGGGTTCAAAGAGTGTAAATTTAAAATCTGCGACCATTTAACAGAAATATTTAATAGGTCGGTAGACATTGGCTTTGTCCCTATTGCTTGGGGGCAGGCAAATGTTGTTCCTGCTTTCAAAAAGGGAGATAGATACTTTGTATGCAATTACAGGCCAATCAGTTTGACATCAGTCATGGGTAAAATGCTTGAACCAATAATAGCTAATACAATCAGAGATCACATCAAGAGACATAATTTGATTCGTGACTCACAGCATGGTTTCTCCAAGGATAAATCATGTGTAACTAATCTTCTACCTTTTTACACTCACATGTATAAGGTGTCAGATAACAATGATAGTAACGATGTTATTTACCTTGACTTTAGCAAAGCGTTCGACAAGGTTCCCCACGAGAGACTATTAGATAAAGTCAAACCTCATAGCATAGGAGGAAAAGTGTTTGAATGTATTAGAGCTTGGATCAGTGATGAAAACACTGGGTCACCATAAATGGGGTAAAATCCAAATGGGTGAGTGTCTCTAGTGAAGTTGCCCAGGGCTCGGTTTTGGGTCCCTTATTGTTCATTATGTACATAAATGACTTTGACAATGGGATTAATAGTAATGTTAGTAAGTTTGCTGACGACACTAAAATAAGACGCTTAATTAGGTCAGGAAAAGATGCCGAGATTCTGCAGGAAGATCTTAACAAATTGTTCACATGGTCGGTGAAATGGCAAATGGACTTTAGTATCTGCAAGTGCAGCGTGTTAAACGTAGGGGTTTACAACATCGAAAGCAGATACAGTTTAGATAACACATTTTTAGAGAAAATTTAATACAAGAGAGTTCTAGTGAGTCCTGACCTTGAATCCAGGAAACATTAGCGTCAGGAAATGAGCTAATAGAGCATTAGGTTTCATTGCTAGGACGGTAACGAATAGAA
>NC_134797.1:46430320-46432820 GCF_046742065.1 Oratosquilla oratoria | reverse complement strand
GGAGGTGGAGGAGGTGGGGAGAGGAGAAGAGGAACCTTAATGAGGGGAGATGGTTGTGGGGGAGAATAAGGGAGGTTAGGGTGGTGTTAGGTGAGAGGGATTTGAGGTTGTGGGAAACGAGGATTGATAGCTTGAGGGGTGTAGGGGGGAGTAGGGGGAAGGGAGAGTTGGGGGAGGGGGAGAGTTGGGGGAGGGGGAGATTTGGCCTGGGGAAGGTGGAGGAGGTGGGGAGAGAAGGACAGTGAGCTTAGTGTGGGGGGAATATTGTGGGGGAGAGTAAGGGGGGTTAGGGGGAGAGTAAGGGGGGTTAGGGAGAGAGTAAGGGGGGTTGGGGATGGTTAGGGGGGAGTTAGGGGGGTTAGGGGGGATTGGATGTTGTGGTAAGCGAGGAAGATGAGGGGTCCGAAGTCGAGATGGAACCAATTCGTTGCTAATTAGGGTCGTGTAAGAGGACGTGTCCCCTTCTTAATTAGGGGATATAGTGAGGAACGTCCCTCATTAAGCTAAAGCCCCTGCGAAGGGGTTAGGCCTCCGGAGGTGTTTAGGTATCCAAGATGGCGTCTGAAGCAAGGAATTGCTAACAAGAGGGGTTCGATGTATACTACAGGTGATTTCTTAATTTACGCGAATTGGTTTTGCGCGACTGATAAAGTGTTTTATTTATATTATGCACTTTGGTTGAATTAATATGATTCGGATTCAGATGTACATATATATATATATATATATATATATATATATATATATATATATATATATATATATATATATGTATGTATGTATCCAGAAATACTTCTTAAAAAACTGTTTATCTGCCCTGGCCCCAAATTCAATTTACACTTTTTTTTTTTTTTTTTTTTTTTTTTACACGATGCCTGTTCTTCCTTATATGTCGTTAAATTAAGAACATGTAGATATGTATATATATATATATATATGTATATGTATATATATATATATATATATATATATATATATATTTACATATACTTGTAAGGAGTAACCACCACTATTCCTAAGACTTGTATTAGTAGTCACACTTTTGGGTGTAGGAAGGAGAGAACCCATTTCCTCGCCGTATTACTACTACTACTACTACTACTACTACTACTACTACTACTACTGCTGCTGCTGCTGCTGCTGCTACTACTATTCTCATTATCATTGTTATTACTATTATTGTTATAATTATTTTGATTATTTTAATTTTTCATGTATTTACTTACTTTATTTTTCTATTTACATACTAATCTTATCTTTTCTTTATTTGTTTATATATTTATTTTAATTTCATTTACTTTTTATTTATTTATTTATTTATTTTCATTTTTTCGCTTATTTATTTATTTATTTATTTATTTATTTATTTATTTATTGTTTTTGTACATCTACCGACACTACACTCTCTCCCAGTCGCCAGTCGAGTTGCCGACTAACAACCATTGGTTCTGCTTATGACAATATTTACGTTAAGTGAAAGAAGAACGAGCCTCTTCGTATCAAATTTAGGATGGCAAGACTCGAAAATAGGGGCATTTAATTAGGGTGGGGACTGCCCTAATTTAGTGAACATACGTAGTCATGACCGACTCGGTAAGTGAAACAGAGTATCTTGTATGTAATTAGGGCGATAATTCGTGCAATTTAGAAGTCCGTATTTACACAAGAATGATAATGGACAAGGGATTTCGGGGCGGTTTCTGCATTCTTAGGTATCGGCATTTTGGGGCTTCAGGATTTTGGGGCCCCAGAAATTTTGGGTACCTGGATTTTGGGGTTTCGTAAATTTGGGCTCCCGCAATTTTGAGTCCAGGAATTTTGGGAGTCCCAAATTTCTGGGGTCTAAAAATTTAGGGTCCCAAAATTTAGGGGTCCACAATTTTGGGTCCAGGAATTTTGGGGTCCCAAATTTCTGGGGTCCCAAAATTTTGTGTCCCAAAATTTGGGTTCCCGAAATTTTGGGATACTGATATATAATCATTCGAGTTTTCCAAAAACGTGTCAATTGAGTAGTTTATGGCCTAGGTCCCCAGTATTATCTTCAACATTCCCATGATGTAGAAATGTTAACTTTATCAACCTTATTACCATCGTCATTGTTATCGTTACCATCGTTACCACCACCATTGTTACCAATACCCACAGTTACCACCAGTGTTATTTCCACCATTTATATCATAATACCACCACCAATACCATTATTACTACCACCTTTGTTTCCACCACCCCCGTAATCGCTAGTACTATTTCCACCACTAACACCAACATTACCACCATCCATACCACCACCCACAATACATTCCCCGCTCCACCACATTCACCACCATTTTCACCATCATCATTTCCACCATCATGAAAACCGTCTCCATCATTATCACGTTACTTCACCACCATTTTCACCATCACCATTTCCACCATCAGGAAAACTGTCTGTACCATTATCACCAATATCAATTCGTTATCTTACCACCATTTTCACCATCACCATTTCCACCATCAA
>NC_134797.1:46417820-46425320 GCF_046742065.1 Oratosquilla oratoria | reverse complement strand
GACCGAACTCCCCCGTCCGTCAAACGCCTTCTCACGCCCTTCCCCCCTCATCGGAAGAAGACGCATACCCCTCTCCTTTCCTCCCCTCCCCCCTCCTCCCCCTCGCCTGCACCTCCCTCCCCCTAACCTCTCCTCCACTCCCTTCCCCTCTCCTTTCCTCCCCTCCCTTCCCCTCTCCTCTCCTCCCCTTCTTTCCCCTCGCCTGTCCTCCCTCCCCCTCTCCTCTCCTCCACTCCCTTCCCCTCTCCTCCCCTCCACTCCCTTCCCCTCTCCTCCCCTCCACTCCCTTCCCCTCTCCTCTCCTCCTTTCTCCTCTCCTTCCCTCCCTTCCCCTCTCCTCTCCTCCCCTCACTTCCCCTCTCCTCTCCTGGCCTCCCTTCCCCTCTCCTCTCCTTCCCTCACTTCCCCTCTCCTCTCCTCCCCTCTCCTCTCCTTCCCTCCCTTCCCCTCTCCTCTCCTTCCCTCCCCTCCCCTCTCCTCTCCTGGCCTCCCTTCCCCTCTCCTCTCCTGACCTCCCTTCCTCTCTCGTCTCCTCCCCTCTCCTCCCTTCCCCTCTCCTCCCTTCCCTTGCAACTTCAGCAGTGCTTACAGGAGTAGAAGTAGTAGGAGGAGGAGTAATAAAGGAGGATAAAGGGGAGGAGGGAGAGGGGGAGAGAAGGGGATGAGTAGGAGGAGGAGGATAAGGAGAGGAGGAAAAGGGGAGAAGGAGAAGGAGGAAAGATGTGGAGGAAGAAGAAGTAGAAAGAGGAAGAAATGGAGGAAGACTAGGAGGGGAGGAGAAGGAGGAAGAAGGGGTGGTGGGAGAAGGGGAGGAGAAGAAGGAGGAAGAGGAGATGGAGGAAGAAGAGGAGGGGGGAGGAGGAGGAGGAGGAGGAGAGTGAGGACGATGCTATTGCATGTCTATGACCAATATGTTTGTCACCTTTTCAGGGGATTATATCAGGTTAAGGATCTCCCCACTTTCAAAGGGTTAACCTTATTTAATTTACTCGTAATCCCTATTACCGCCTTTCGTGGTTAATCTGCTTGCCGCTGGAATATTTTGGTTCAGGTGGTAAGGATTAGTCAACTCACGGTTAGCGGTTTACCTGCGGTTATGAATAAGATTGTCCTAAAATGTTTTCCCTTTCTGTCTCCCCCCCCCCTTCTCTCTCTCTCTCTCTCTCTTCTCTCTTTCGCTCTCTTTTTTATATTAATTGCAGCCTCATTCTCTCTGTTGGCCATAGCTTTGCAGACTTTTTTTTTTTTTTTCGAGGTCAGTATCTTCTAAATTTAGAGTCTGTGTGTCTCCCTACCGTGGGTAAGTTTGTAATTATAGCCGTTCCAATAAAAAGCCTCACTTTTTTTTTTTTTTTTTTTTTTTGCAAATTGCCATTTTGTGAGTGTCAACCAGAATGCTTTTTTTTTTTTTTTTGCGTCTTCCTTGTCTTTTTCTTTTCTTTTCTTTTTTCTTCTCTTTTTCTTCGTCATTTTTTGTTTACTGTTTTCTTCTTCTTCTTCTTTTTCTTCTTCTTCTTCTCCTTTTTTTCTTTTTCTTCTTTTTCTTCATCTTCCTTTTCCTTCTTTTGCTTTTCTTTTTCGTTTACTTTTTCATTTGTCTTATTTTTCTTCTTCGCCTTCTTTATCTTCATCTTCCTTTTCTTTCTCCTTTTTTTCATTTTCTTTTTCATTTACTTTTTTTTTCTTCTTCATCTTGGTCTCCTTTGTCTTCTTCATTTTCATCTTCCTTTTCCCTCTTCTTTTGCATCCTTTTTTGTTAACTTTTTTCTTCTTCATCTTGTTCTTCTTCGTCTTCTTCATCTTCGATCCTCCTCTTCATCTTTTCATCCTCCTCCCCTTCATTGGGATGTCTTTGAACTCTCTTATTGCTGTCTACAAATGTGACGCTTTCAAAACTCAAATTCTAGGACACCTCCCCTTTCCGTTCTGGTAAAGTCTTCTGCAGCCTTTTTACTGAAATCTTTGTTTTTCCTCTGTCTCTTTTTGAAGGATAAAAGAGAACAATGTCAGCTCTCTCTCTCTATTTATCATCTTCCATCCTTCCCCTTTCCTTATCATCCCTTATCACATTGATAATGATAATGATAATAATGATGAAAATTATAATGATATTGATAATAATAATAATAATAATAATGATAATAATAATAATAGTAATAGTAATAATAAAAATAATAATAATAATAATAATAATAATAATAATAATAATAATAACAATAATAATAATATTAACAACAACAACAATAATAGTGATGCTAATAATAAAAACGACAACAAACTCTCCTTTCCCTCTCTCCCGTACCCTCCTGCATGTACAAGTCGCCCCTGAGGGAGCATAGTGTCTCAGGTGCACGGCCACGCTCATAACAATTCGTTTGTGGTACTGTACCAGGTGCAGATGGAGGCGACTGTGTGAGTGTGTGGATGTGGATGAGGGTGTGTGGGTACGTGTGGGTGTGGGTGTGAGGATATGGATGGCCACAGAATGGAGAGAAACGTGATTAGTTAGTTGAGATAATTGTGCCAAGGAATCTTTGCCCTTATTGAAAACATCAGCAAGAGAGAAGGGTAGGTGGAGGAATAGAGAGACAGAGGAAGAGGAGGAGGAAATGGAGTAGACTGGTGGTTGGAGGTTGGAGGTTAGAGGAGGAAGTTGGAGGTAGGAGACTGGAGGTTCGAGATGTGAGTAATGAATAAAACAAAATACAATCAGACAGAATCTAGAGGAAGACATAAACAATTAATGTTGTTTCAATACCTCTCTCTATCTTCCTCGACAGGCATGCGCGGAGCATATGACCTCTATTTGTTTACTTCTTCGATTACAGTACATTGGTAATTCAGTCAGGTAAACATCTGAGCCCCGACGCTCTTCGCCACCCAGGGCTGCCAGTCACACAGGGGCGCCAACTGCACAAGGATCCCAGTAACACAAGGGTGCCAATCACTTAAGGTTACTAATTTCACAGGGTTACCAATATAAAAGGGGTACCAATCCCACAAGTGTGACAATCACTTAAGGTTACTAATCCCACAGGGGTACCAATATCACTGGGGTACCAATCCCACAAGTGTACCAATCACTTAAGGTTATTAATCTTACAGGATTATCAATATCACAGGGGTGCCAATCCCACATGGCTACAAATGCCACATATGTGCCAATCATTTAAGGCTACTAATGTCACAGGGGTATCAATCCCACAGGGGTACCAGTATCACAGGGGTGCCAATTCCATAGGATTACCAATACAACATGGGTGTCAATCTCACAATGGTGCCAATCCCACAGGGATACCAGTAATTCAGGGTTATCAATTCCACAAAGTTAGAAATCCCACAGTATTATCAATCCCAAAGGGGTGCCAATCATTCAGAGTTATCAATTACACAAAGTTAGCAATCCCACAGCGTTACCAATCCTACAAGGGTCCAAATCCCGCAGAGTTACCAATCGCACTGGGTTACCAATCCTACAGGGTACCAGTCACTCAAGATTACCAATCCCACAAAGCTAACAATCCCACAGGGCTACCAATCCCACAAGGGTGTTAATCCCACAGGGTTACCAATCCGACAGGAGTGCCAAATATTTAGGTTTATCAACCCCACAGGGGTGCCAATCACTCACGATTGTCAATCCCATAAGGTTAGTAATTCCACAGGGTTACCAATCCCACGCGGGTGGTAATCCCACAAGGGTACCAACCATTCAGGGTTATCACTCCGAAAAGTTAGTAATCCCACAGGATTACCCATCCTGCAAGGGTGCCGATCTCACAGGGTTATCAATCTCATAGGGGTACCAATCACTCAGGGCTACCAATCCCACAAAGTTAGCAATCCCACAGGGTTACCAATCACTCAGGGTTACCAACCCCACGGTGTTACCAGTCCCATAAGATTAATAGTCTCACAGGGTTACCAGTGCCACTAGGTTATCAGTCCCACAGAGTTACCAGTCCCACAGGGTCACCAGTCTCACAGGGTTACCAGTCCCACAGAGTTATCAATCCCACATGGTTACCAATCCCACAGGAATACCCATTTCACGGAATAGTGAAAATTTGATGGATTAATTGGTGACAGAAAACATCGAGTCTCCTTTAACGGTGTAAAATCCAAATGGGAGTGTTATTAGTGGAGTTCCCCAGGGTTCGGTTTTGGTTCCTTTATTGTCCATTATGTATATCACCGACTTGGACAATGTCAGTTTGTGGACTACACTAAAATATGATGATTTATTAGGTCCGGAGAAGACGCCTAGACACTGGTCGGTGAAATGGCGAGTAGACTTAAACATCTCAAAGTTCAGTGTGTTTAACGTAGTTTTACACAACCCAGAGAGCGGATATAGCTTATATAAAAAGATAAAGAGGAAAAATGGATGCGAGAGAGACTTGGGAGTTCTAGTGAGTCCTGACCTTAAATCCAAGAAACAGTGCATTAGCGCCAGGAATAGAGCTAACAGAGTATTAGGTTTCATTGCTTGGATGGTTACAAACAAAAGTACAAATGTACTTATTAAACTCTATCTGGCAATAGTCAGACCCATCCTTGACTACGCAGTTCAGTTTTGGTCTCCGTCCATAGAAAGGATAGAATCTAGAATCTGTACATAGAAGGACCAAAATGATACATGAGCTCAGAAATCTAACTTCAGTGGTTTTTTTTTTTTTTTTTGTTTTTTTTTTTTTTTTTTTTATGGGCGATATGATGCTTTTATATATTCTGGGTAAAGAAAATTCAATTGTCTGACATCGTCTATTCAGGTGTACCAACCTTACAGATTCGGCACCTTCTTACTTGGGGTTAGCCAACACTGCGTGAATGGAAGACAATGTGCAACTGAGGCAGAAAATAGGCTTAAGAGGGATTCCAGAGTAGTTCAGTTTTGTTTTATATCCAGAGGTACCAACCGTGTTCTGGTCCAGACTTCTAAGATATACAGGGTTGCCAACTGCGTTATAATCCCGCATTTAAATATTCAGAGAGAGAGAGGGAGAGAGGGAGAAGGAGGAGGGAAAGAGAGAGGGAGAGAGGAGAGGGAGAGTGAGGAAGGAGAGGGAGAAGGAAAGAGAGAGGGAAAAAGAGTGATAGGTAGAGGGAAAGAGCGAGGGAGAGAGGAAGAGAGGGAGAGAGAGAGGGAGAGTGAGGGATAGATAAGGAGAAGGAAAGAGAGAGGGAAAAGGATAGTAATAGTGTTTTGAAAAGAAAAGAAATATAGAAGACAGCGATAGGCAGATGGAGGGAGAGGAAAGGAGAGAGAGTGGTAGATAGAGGTAGAGAGAGTAATAGTATTTTGAAAAGAGATTTAATAGAGATGACAGTGATAGGCAAAGGGAAGGAGAGGGAGAGGGAGACTGAGGGATGAAGAGCGAGGGAGAGAGAGAGTGAGGGATGAAGAGCGAGGGAGAGAGAGAGTGAGGGATGAAGAGAGGGATAGAGAGGGAAAGGTAGTGGGAGAGGGAGAGAGTAATAGTGTTTTGAAAAGAAAATTAATGGAAAAGACAGTGAATGGCAAATCGAGGGAGATGGAGGGAGAGGGAGAGGGAGAGGAAGAGTCAGGGATGGAGAGGGAGAGACTGAGGGAAAAGGAGAGAGTAATAGTGTCTTGAAAAGAAAATTAATAGAGAAGACAGTGATAGGCATAGGGAGGAAGAAGAGGGGAGAGGGAGAGGGAGGGATGCGGAGGGAGGAAGAAAGGGAGAGTTAGAGGGAGAAGGAGAGAGTAATAGTGTCTTGAACAGAAAATGAATGGAGAAGACAGTGATACACAGAGGGAGGGGGAGGAAAGGATGGAGAGGGAAAGGGAGGGAGAGGGAGAGGGAGAGGGAGAGAGAGAAGAGGAGAGTAATGGTGTCTTGAAAAGACAGTGATAAGCAGGGGAAGGGGGAATGCACACAACCGACGCACTACATGTTTGTTTGTTGCAAACAAGTCTTTGCCGGACAGTAGTTAATACAACTATTGCTACAACTACAAATGTAACTACAACTACTCGTGCCTCTGCTACTGCTACTTTCGCCTGTAATTTTCGTAGTTGTAGTGATTGTTTTGACATTTCCTACAAAGAACTGGAAAAAGGCTGAAGAAACTCAGACTATAAAGGTCACACGAGACACATAGAGATCCCCTTAATGTCGCCTTAAGGTCGCCTCGGAGGCATCTGATGCAAAGGTCCCCACAGTACTTAAAAGGTCGTGAATGAGTTACGTATTAAGGTCATATATGACATTAATATTTACGATATTCGTATTACTGTGATCTTGACGTTTGCGATAATTGTATTACGTGTGACCTTTATGTTTGCGATACTCACATGACCTTAACGATTCCTATAATTGTCTTGCATGTGAACTTTATTTGCCATTCTCGTGTTACGTGTGACCTTTACATTTGTGATTCTCGTATTGTTTGTGATACTCTTTATGTGTAATCTTAACGATTCCGATAACTGTCTTACGTGTAACCTTTGCCTTTGCGGTACTTGTGTTATATGTGACCTTTATGTTTGCGATTCTTGTATTGCGTGTGACCTTTACATTTGCTATTCTTGCATAATTTGTGACCTTTATATTTGCGTTACTTGCATAACGTGTGGTTTATATGCACGTTATGTGTGACCTTAATATTTGCGATAATCATTACGTATAACCTTAACGTTTGCGATACTTTGAACGTTATGTGTGACCATGTTTGCGATAATCATTACGTATTACCTTAACGATTGCGATACACGTTATATGTGACCTTTATATTTGCGATAATCATTACGTATAACCTTAACGATTGCGATACACGTTGTGTATGACCTTTATATTTGCAATAATCATTACGTATAACCTTAACGTTTGCGATACTTTGAACGTTTGCGAGTCTGCATATCACGTGACTCTCAAACGTTTTTAGCGCACGAAATATGTCATTGTCTTTAGTTTCGAATAGCCAGACATTTGACTTTTTTATTTTTGTATTTAAAAAAATAATGACAGACATGACAGTCGTTTCGCAAAATTATTTCTTTTTTATCATTATTCGTCTCGCACTACCTGTCATCGTAACCATCATCATCATCATCATCAACATCGTCGTCGTTGTCAACATCGTCGTCGTTGTCACCATCATCATCATAATCACCATCATCATCATCATCATCGTCGTCGTCATCATCAACATCGTCGTCGTCGTGAACATCATCATCATCAGCAGCAGCATCACCATCATCATCAATATCATCATCAGTCATCATCATCGTCATCATCATTGCCATCATCATCATCATCATCAACAACATAGTCGTAGTCGTCGTCTTCAACATCATCATCATAATCATCATTATCATCATCATCGTCATCATTATCATTATCACCGTTCACTTCTACTCCTCCTCCTCCTCTTCCTTCTCCTTTCCCTCCTCCATTTTATTAACTCCTATCGTCCCATTGCTTCCATCATCATCTTTTCCCTCTCCTTACCCTTCTTCTTCTTCTCTTCCAC
>NC_134797.1:46410320-46412820 GCF_046742065.1 Oratosquilla oratoria | reverse complement strand
GATCGTTCATTAGTTCTATCATTCGTGAGTTTGTGAATTCGTTCATTCACTCATTCGTTCGTTCTTTCACTCATTCGTTCGTTCTTTCATTCGTTCCTTCATTCGGTCATTTGCCCATTTGTTAATTCGTGAGATTATGAGAGAGCTCTTTCATCATTAGATCCTTTAAAGGTTTGGACAGAAATCCAAATGAGGTTAAGAAACGACCAATCAGAAAAATAATAATAATGATAATACTTTACTGAAGGGCGTTTGATGCGCTACAAGAGAGGGAGGGATGGGTGGACTGTGTATATATAGATCTAGAGAAAGCCTTTGACATGATAGCACATAAACGACCGTTGTGGAATCTAAAGCACATTAGAAGCCAAGAGCCCACGCCTGGAGACGTTAAGTATCTGCGGCCGAAGCCGTCACCTTGGCCGTATTAAGCGCTTCGGGGAGTCAGGGGGCAGGTCACTAACAGTCACTGCAATTGCGAATCGGAGAGGAGTGCGGGATTCGAACCCATAACTAAGCAAATACGAGACCAGTACGCTTCCGATGACGCCATCAGTAAGTAACAGTCACTGCTAGGAATTGGAGAGGATTGCGGGATTCGAACCCACAACTAAGTGAATGCGAGACCAGCACGCTACCGATGACGCCATCAACGTAAGATGGACTGATGAGGGAAAAATCCTAAGAAAAAATGTGTATATACTGTATATGTATATATATATATATATATATATATATATATATATATATATATTCATATATATATATATATATATATATATACACATCATATACATATCATACATATACATATACATATACATATCATACATATATACATATACATATCATTTATATATATATATATATATATATATATATATACATATCATATACATATCATATACATATCATACATATACATATCATACATATATACATATACATATACATATCATTAAAAGTGATGGCTAGTTTTGCATTAATTATTTTATTATATGTATTTTACATATACCTTATTATATATTTTTGTTACTTAGTAAGGAAATTTATGACTTGGCTGTATGTAGTCATATTAGCTAGTTCGCGATTTCCATTGACATATATATATATATATATATATATATATATATATATATATATATATATATATATATATATATATATATATATATAGGGAATGGTTACATAGAAATTGAATTTCTCGTCAGAAAATAAAAGAGAAAAAGAAAGGAAAGTTTGACATGATCGCTGTGTTCAAAATATCAAAAAAGAAAAAAAAATTGAAAGGGTTTGCGACAGGTAAATGACAAGGAGTCATGGAAAAAATAAAAAGATAAGAAAAAACCAATTGTCTGATAGAACATCAAGAAATAAAGCTTTCCATAGAGGCGTCAACTTTTGGAATATTTTGAAAGAGAACATAGACGGTTTATGAAAAATAAATAGATCTAATGTCAAGTTTGACGAATGGAAGAGGGGAAATAAACACATACTCACAGCCACAGACACACACACACACACACACAAACACACACACAGATACGCACGCACACAGTGTTGAATAAACTATTTGTACCTCTCAATATTCTCCTGTAAAGTCTTTCCATACGTGTATATATATATATACATATATATATATATATATATGTATATATATATATATATACGTATTTACATATATATATACGTATACATATATATATATGTATATAACATATATGTGTATACATATATGTGTATACGTATATATATGTATATATACATATATATATAATATATATATATACGTATACACATATATGTATACATATATATGTTATATACATATATATATATATATGTGTGTATATATATATATATATATATATACATATATATACATTATATATATATATACATTACATATATATATACATATACATATACATTATATATATATATACACAAATATTTATACACACACACATATATATATATACATATATACTGTACATATATATATACATACATACATATATACTGTATATATATAAATATATATATATATTGCAAAAATAATCACAATAACGCGTGACGAAAAAATATTGCAGAAACCACAGGGAAATTAAAGTCGGAATACTGGACGTTTTCGTCTATTAGGACATCCTCAGAGTACAAGAAAGAAAAAATAGAACACAATACTTATACAGAAGTAAGAAAACTGGGAGAGGTACTGCTTAAATATCCTATGATTATAAGATTGTTTAACCAAAACACAAGATAATATTATCAAATTGTACAAAAAAACAACAACACAATATCTAACAGAAATAAGAAATATTGTGTTGTTGTTTGTTTTTTTTGTACAATTTGATAATATTATCTTGTGTTTTGGTTAAACAATCTTATAATCATAGGATATTTAAGCAGTACCAAGTTTCCTAATTGTACCAAATGTCCTATGGACCTTTCGGCCACATGATTTTGCTCTTTTGAATTTTTGTTTTTTTGTTTTGTG
>NC_134797.1:46357820-46407820 GCF_046742065.1 Oratosquilla oratoria | reverse complement strand
TCCTCCTCTTACAACTCCTCTTCCTTCACCTCCTCCTCCTCCTGCTCCTTCTTCTCCTCCTCCTCCTTCTCCTCCCCCTCCTCTTACAACTGATCTTCCTCCAATTTCTTCTCCTCCTCATCCTTCTCCTACTCCTCCTACTTCTGTTCCTTCTCCTCCTCTTCCTCTTACCCCTCCTCTTCCTCCGCTTCCTCCCCAGTTTCTCCTCCTACGTCTTCTGTTCCTCTTTCTCTTCCTTCTCTCCTTATTGTTCTTCTTCTGTCTCCCCTTCTTCTTCTTCTCCAAATTTTGATTTTCTTCTTATTCCTCTGTCCTTTACCATTCTGCTCCTTCTCTTGTTCTTCCTCCTCCTCTTCCTCCTTTTCTTATTCCCCCTCTTTTTCTTTCTCTTCTTCCTCCTCCTCTTCCAACTTTTCTTCGTATTTCTCCTCTTCCTTCTTCTTCTCTTTCGTTTTCTTTTCATTCCCTCTTCCTTTCTTCTCTCCCTCCCACTACCGTCTCTTCCTCCTCCTCCTCCTCCTCCCTACTTCCCTTTCTCCCCTCCCCACCCTTCCTCCCCTCCCTCCTTCCCTCCACTTTTTCCCTCTCTCCCCTCCTTCCCTCTTCTCCCTCCCTCCTCCCCTCCCCTCCACTCCCTCCTTTCTCCCTTCCTCCTTCCCTCCACTTTTACCCTCTCTCCCCTCCTTCCCTCTTTTTCCTCCCTTCCCCTCCCTCCTCCCTTCCACCTCCCTCCCCCTCCACTCCCTCCTTCCCCCCTCCCTCCTTCCCTTCACTTCCTCTTTCCCTCCCTCCCACCCTCCCTCTTCTCCTTTCTTCCCACTTTCTTTCCATCTCCCTCCCTCCTTCCACTTCCTCCTTGTTAACCTTGACACTGTAGCACACAGTCCTGTACTTCTTGTCCTCCTTCTCCTCCACGTGACACGTCTCTCCCTCCACATGCCTCCTCGTCCCCTCCACACTTTTCTCCTCCACTCCCCTTTGTCTGATCCTCCACCAGAATGAAATCCGCCTCCTTCCACCTTCCTCCTCCACATACTCCACATTCCATCCTTTCAAGGTTTTCATTCAACACCAAGCCAGACCTCCTTCCCCTCCATTCCCCCTCCAGTCCTCCTCCTCCTCCTCCTCCTCCTCGTCCCTCCTTCCTTTCCCTTCTGCTCCTTTTCTTTCCTTCCTCTTTCACGCCCTCCTTCCCCTTCCCCACCTTTCCTCCTCTTCCTCCTCCTCCCCCTTTCCTCCTCCTCCTCCTTTCCCTCTTCCTCTCCTTTTTCGCTTCCATCACCCCTCCACTTATCTCCCCACCCTCTTCTACTCCCACTCCACCCCTTCCTTCCCTCCCTTCCCCCTCCCCATCCACTTTCCACTCCACATACACCTCCACTCCTTTTCCCCTCCTTTTCTCTCTTCCTGTCTCTCTCTGCCACCTCCCCTTCCCCTCCCACCTCCTCCCCTCCATCAGCAATAATTGATCCACATTCCACCCCTCATCCATTTGAAGTGGATGACTTAATCCACCAAATCCATTCATATTAGCGTGACGCGCGGGCTCTGACGGTCATAACGGCGGTTTGGATAAAATAAAATCGTCTGACGGCACCTAGAATAAAATATATAAAGACCGTCACTGGAGTGAGGATTCTGCCGCTGTGGCGCGATGCATTTGGTCCTCGGCTCGTGAGTACAAAGCCCCGGGCTCGATTCCTAAAGGCCACCGGTGACGGAGATCAGCGTCTCCTGGCGGAAAAATCTTCTCTTGTCATACCTCCACCCTCCATCCTCCAACCTCCAACAAAGAACGTCAAAAATAAAATATCTATATAAATTATTTTCCATCCATTTAGCTCAGTCCGTATAGTGAGGGGGAGGGGGGAAGAGGATAAGAGGGGGAGGGAGAGGGGGAGGGAGGAGGGGGAGAGGTGAGGGATGGGGAGAGGGAGGAGTGGAGGGTGGAGGGAAAGAGGGGGAGGGAGGAGGGGGAGGGGAAGGAAGGGAGGGAGAAGGGGGAGAGAGGGAGGAGGGAGGAGGGGGAGGGAGAGTGGAGAGGGGGGGAGAGGGAGGGAGGGGAGGAAAGAGGGGAGAGAGGAGGGAGAGGGGGAGGGAGGAGA
The DNA here is from genome assembly GCF_046742065.1 of Oratosquilla oratoria. Classification (NCBI taxonomy): domain Eukaryota; kingdom Metazoa; phylum Arthropoda; class Malacostraca; order Stomatopoda; family Squillidae; genus Oratosquilla; species Oratosquilla oratoria. Next base: position 46,405,715 of record NC_134797.1, on the reverse strand, counting down.
GGGAGGAGAGGGAGGGGAGAAAGGAGGGAGGAGAGGGAGGAGAGAAAGGAGGGAGGAGGGGGACGGGGGAGGGGGAGGAAGGAGGAGGAGGGGGGATTGGCGCCCCCCCCCCAAAAGCAATGCTGACCTCGAAACTAAAAATTAATTAGAAATTTTGATCTCTCAGCCCAACTTCGGAAGAAACACTTTGCCGAATGAAGAACTGCAGCGAGAACCTCGCTCCGCGTTCATTCACAAACTCACAAATAAACTCACGGACACACGAATGAAAAAGGGAACAAAATAACAAACCTACGAATAAACTCACGGGCACACGAATGAAAAAAACGAAAAAAAATAACACTCACGAATAAACTCACGGACACACGAATGAAAAAAAAATAACAAACTCACGAATGAGCGAATAAACTCATGAATGAACGAATGAACTTACGATATAACTAACGAAATCACGAATAAACGAATGAACGAATGAAAAAACGAACTAACGAGCTCACGAACGGACAAACAAAGGAATTAATTAATGAAAGAACGAACGAACGAACGAATGAGTGAACGAATGAACGTTCGACTGAACGAATGAACGGATGAAGGAATGAATGAAACAAGGAATGAAGGAACGAAGGAATGAAGGAATGAAGGAGGAAAGAAATGAAGGAACGAGGAAAAGGGCTGAAGGAATGAACAAATGAACAAACGGACGAATGAACAAAAGAACAAACTCAGAAACTCCAAAACTAAAAAAAAAAATCATAAATTCCAAAACTAAAAAAAATCATAAACTCAAAAACTAAAAAACTCAGACATTCAGAAACTAAAACTCAAAAACTCAGAAACTCAGTAAGCTCAGAAATTGAAAAACCCAGAAACTCAGAAATTCAAAAAATAAAAACACAGGAATGCAGACACTCAGAAACTGAAACTCAGAAAGTGAGAAACTCGGTAAACTCAAACAATGAGAAACTCAGAAACTCAAAAACTTGGGTCACGAAAATTCCTTCACTTTATTCTCCTCCTTCACACCTCCTCCTCCACTTCCGCTTCCACCTCCTCCTCCACATCCACATCCTCCACATCCACATCCACATTCACAATAGGCTACGGATTTTTTCACATTCTTTCCACGCTAATCCATGCGTCCTCCCTCCTTCCCTCCAAACCCTCCACCTCCACACCTCCTTCCCCTTCACATTCCGTTACTCTACATAGAAGAATATCTGCATAATCTCGTCCTTCCCCTATACTCCACCCGCCACCAGAACCCAACTCCATATATGTACATATTCACTCCATACAGATTCACTCCATACGAAGTCCCCTCCACATTTAACCCTGTTAGAGCAAATCTGTACCGAAGAGAATTCCTCCACAATCTCCCTCCACATGTCCCTCTCCCTCTCCCCCTCTCCACTCCCTTCCTTCCTTCCATGTCTGCAAGAATCTGGGTCCACTCCATTTCCTCCTCCACTTTGATCTCGCCACTTTAGACTCCTTGACCACTCCACATCTCCTCCACATTTCCTCCCAGCCCTCCACTTTCTCGCTCTGGGCGATAATCCTCCATCAAACAAGGAGGCAGGATTACTCCATCTGGATGGATGTATTTGCGTGCGTGCGTGCGTGTGTGTATGTGCGTGTGTGTGTGTGTGTGTGTGTGTGTGTGTGTGTGTGCATGTGTGTGTGTGTGCATGTGTGTGCGAGCGTGCATATGTGTGTGTGTGTGTGTGTGTGTGTGTGTGTGTGTGTGTGTGTGTGTGTGTGTGTGTGTGTGTGTGTGTGTGTGTGTGTGTGTGTGTGTGTGTGTGTGTGATTCACCATTATCTTGGATCACGTGTCGGACTCGTCATCGACAGCTATTTCACTCCCGGAAGAGAGCTCAGAGCTCGTATATGACCGATCTATGGGTAATGCTGTGACCTTACACGCACACGCACACCCAACTCCCCGCAGCGCAGCGATACTGAAATTATTCAGCCCTGAGCGGGATTCGAACTCGGACCGCCGTAGTGAAAGCCAGGAACTCTACCAATTGCGCCGTCGAGTCGTGTGTGTGTGTGTGTGTGTGTGTGTGTGTGTGTGTGTGTGTGTGTGTGTGTGTGTGTGTGTGTGTGTGTGTGTGTGTGTGTGTGTGTGTGTACATGTACGGCCTCGTGTACCATGTGCGTAGGAGTTTGTATTGTATGCGCGTGGTTGTATGCGTAGAACTAAATATTTGTGTATATGTAAACCCGTGCACCCATTTCCATAAAAGCGCATGCGGGGACTTGTCTGGAAAGCCGAGTACGAGATTGTGGAAGATCCTGGAAAGGCATTCCTGGACACACGGCATAGTCCTGGAGGCTCTAGCGATTGAGATCGAGAAATTTTAGGCAGAATAAAAAAAAATAATAGAAATAAATAAATAAGTAAATATATAAATGAATAAATAAATAAAATTTGTAAAAAAAAAAATTAAATAATATTGACAAAAATAGTAATAGAAAATAAATAGAAAATAAATAGACTATAAATAAACAGATAAGTGAATAAATAATTGAATCACTATACATATTATGTGCAGATTATACATGTAATTATACATTTGCATAAAGTATAAAGGTATATACGCATACGTTCTGTATATACATAGTAATGTCTATATATATATACATATATATATATATATATATATATACACAGTATATATATATATTTATATATATATATATATATATATATATGAATACATATTTGTACATGTATGCATAAAAATACATATACATACTCATACATATATCTATAAGTACGTATGCATATACGCATGAGTACATACACATATGCATGATGTACATATATTATATATAAATATATATGTGTGTGTGTGTGTGTGTGTGTGCGTGTGTGTGTGTACACATGCATGTATATACATATGATATTGTATTATCTTGTATTTCTTGCCTTTCTCCACACTTTGAAACACGTACGAGTAGGTTTGAATTTGTTTCCCCTCCTCCTCTTCCTCCTCACTTTTTTTGACAGCAGAGTTGGCTGGCCAACTGCACACACACAAAAGAGAGGTCGTATTTCTCTTTTATTTGTTTGTTTATTGTCTATTGATTTGTTTATTACTTGTTGCTTTATTTTTTTATTTATATACACTTATTTTTCTTGTACACATATTTTTATGTACATTTTTATTGGTTACTTTATTTCTCTCTTTATTTTTTGATTGATAGATTTGTTTGGTTTTGTAATTATTTTTTTTTGTGTATTTGGTTATTCATCTATTTTCTATTTATCTTTATTTCTTTACTTCTTTGTTGATCTATTTATTTGTTGATTTCCTTGTCACCTTTATTAATTTTTGTTTTTTCTGTTTATTTATTCACTTACATATATGTTTATTTGATATTAATTATTAATTAATTAATCTATTTATTTATTCATTTTTATTCATTTATTTGTTAATTTATTTATTTATTTATATATATTTATTATTTATTTATTTATTCATTTATCTAACCATGAACACATTGTTGTAGAGTTTATAACAACCTCCAGTTTACTTTAATCATCCTAGCGCTGGACGGTGTCACGACCACCCAAAACCAACTTTCAAATGGGGGTCCGCCCCCCAAAGCGAGATAATACCATCTGGCGTCAAACAAGGCACCAGCTGCACAGTGCGCCACTGCACTTAAGTGGTCGACGTGAGACGTGAGACTCAGACTGGAGACGGGAGACGTAACACGTGAGATAGATGTGAGACGTAAGACGTAAGGCGTCTGATGTGAGAAGTGAGACGTGAGATTCATGTGTGAGACGTGAGACTCAGACGTGAGATGTAAGAAGTGAGACGGGAGACGTAAGACGTGATATGTAAGACGTTAAGGCGTGAGATGTGTGATGTGAGACTAAGATGTGAGAGTAAGACGTGAGATGTGTAACGAGTAAGACGTGAGATGGGCGTAAGACGTGAGAAGTGGGACTTAGGCCTGAGATATGAAACGTTAGGCGTGAGAAGTAAGACGTAAAACGTGAGGCGTGAGACGTTGTCACGTGTAAACCCTCACTTTGTGTACACTTGACACCTTTTCGCAGGTGTCGGACACCTGTTGTGTGTCTCATACACCTATCATTATGTAAAGTGTTACATTTGGGTGTTGTATGGCAAAAATCATTGTCAAATTGGTGATAAAGTCTCTTAAATTGGCCTTCAGAAAGTTGTCACTAATTGGTTTAACAAATTGGTGTCAGGAATGGGTGTCACAAATGGGTGTCAAAAATTTGTGTCAAAATTGGGTGTCAGAAATGAGTTTCAAATATGGGTGTCAAAAATTGTGTCAGAAATGGGTGTCACAAATTGGTGTCAGAAATGAGTGTCATAAATGGGTGTCACAAAATTGTGTCAAAAATTGGCGTCAGAAATGGGTTTCAAATATGGGTGTCAAAAATTGGCGTCAGAAACGGGTGTCGCAAATTTGTCAACAACTGGTGTCAGAAAAGTGTGTCAGAAATATGTGTATTTTTTATTTCAAAAATGGGTGTCAGAAATGGATGTTACAAACTGGTGTCACAAATGGGTACAATGAAATGTCACAAAATGTTACGAAATAGTTACATGGTGATGTGTTGTACATAAAGTCTTTACAACAATGTACTCGATCTGTAACATGTGTTATATGTCTGTAACAGATGTTGCACATGTGGTACACCTGTCTCAGGCGCACAAACACGCACACCCACCTATCAACCGTCTCCAACGCCATTAACAGATGTCAACACCTGTCAAATGCGTTTGATATCTGTTACATTTCCTCACAATGAATACAACACCTATTTCAGTTCTTTCTGACCTGAGCAGGCTATCTTGGTAATTAAGCCCCGCCCACCACATTCCCCCTCGTCCCTCCCCTTAAATCTGATTGGTGGAGGAGCACCCGGGACTTCACGTCAACCAATCAGACGATCTGCCTCCTCTGATCACCAATAAGGAGCAAGAGAAGAAGAGAAACAAGGCTGGGCAGATTTTTTTTACAAACAAGAAATTCATTTCATGATATACTTTCCATATTATGTGTATACGAGTATGTATATACACTATATGTATATATGCATATGAGGGAGTTATGTGAGTGTGGTGTGCAAAGGGGAGTTTGAAGTGGGGAGTGGATCAAGGAGGTTCCTCATGAAAATCAATCTCTCTCTCTCTCTCTCTCTCTCTCTCTCTCTCTCTCTTTCCTTTTTTTTATTCTTTCTTCCTCTCCTTCTCCTACCCCTTCTTCTCATTTTTCTTTTCCTTCTTCTTCTCTTCCTTCTCCTCCTCTCGTTCTTCTCCTTCTCTTCCTCTTCCTTCTTTTCCTTATTTTCTCCTTTTTTTCCTCCTCCTTCTTCTCTTTTTCTTTTTTCTTTGTGTTTCTCCTTCGCCTTTCCATCATTCTTTTACTCCTTCTCCTTCTGTTTACTTCTCCTTTAGTCGACGTCTCCTGAGGAATCTCAACTGAAAAACAACGGCGACATGACGTCACCGAATGTATCAAGAAACGTCCTCCAAGATTTTTCAGCTTCTGCCCCATGAAGGAGGGTCCTCCATCGCTGTCCCTCCGGGAACCCCCTCTGGTTGAAAAACGACGAAGACTTCAGGGTCGCTGGTCACTTCAGTGAACTGGGACGTCCTCTCCACGCTGGACTCCTGCCAGAGGAGGAGCCCCAGGGGCGTCTCGCTTCTGATGGGGAGCAAGCGGGTGAGTCCTGGAACCTTTTCTTCAGCTGAAAATCGACACCGGGAAGTCGAGGAACTGGAATAAAGGGGTGAATAGAGAGATGAGGAGGAATGGAGGGATGGGGTGGCGAATAGAGATAGAAACAGAGACACAGGTAGACAAAGACAGACATAAACAGACACAGAGAGACATAGGCAGATATAGTGAGAGAGGCATAGCCAGACAGAGACAGAGAAACAGACAGAAAGGAAAAACGCAAAGACAAACAAAAATACACAAATACAGAAAGGCATAGAGGAGACAAACAAACTGAGACAGACAGAAACTGGCAGAGACATAAACACAGAAAGAGACAGATTCAGAAACAGGCAGACTTAGTGACAGAGACAGAAAGAGAGAGAGAAAGAGAGACAGAGTGGCGGGTGAAAGGGAAATGAAATAGAATGGAATTGAAACAAGGGAGGAAACTTGAGTGAAAAAGAGAAATAGTATGGAGGGAGAGAAGTGAAGGAGAAGGAAAGGAAACAGGGAGGACTGAGGGAGAAAGATGAAGAGGAAGGGATCAAGTGAAGGAGGAAGGGAGATGGAAGAAGGCGTGAGGAGCAGAGGAAGAAGGGGAGGAGAGAAAGAGGGACGAAAGAATAGGAGAGAGCAACAAGAGGAAGAGTAGAAGGGAGCTACACAAGGAAGAAGAGAGGGGAAGAGAGAACGTGAGACGGGACGAGAAATAGGGATGACAGAGAAGTGGGAAGAAGTATAGAAGAAGGAAGAGAACAAAAAATAAAGAATAAAAAAAGGGAATAAAGGATTGGGGGTAAAAATATTCTTACTCTAAGACACGGGGCTTGTACCTTCTGGGTCCAGTTGTCTCCAGGTGACTTTCATCTCTTGAAAGAAATTTCACTAATCTGAGGAGTTATGTCTCTTATTCTGAGATATGACACTATTTTCTCTCAAAGTCCTTCCATCGATTTTATTCATCTGGGAGAAACGAATTTCTGGGAGAGCAAATGCAGAGGAGGAGAGTGAGGGAGTGAGGGAGTGAGGGAGGGAGTGACAGAGGCAGGGAAAGAAGAGAGTAAGGAACGGAGGGTGAGGGTGAGCGGATGGGAAGGGTTGGAGACGGAACTACGGAGAAGAATTGATGGGCTGATTGATGGGTTGATTAGGCGACTCCCAGTCTATGAAGACTAGACAGACACAGGACCGTCTCTCGACAGAAGTCGTACATGGATGACATCTTGGGGGGAAGGGGGAGTGGGAGAGGGAGGGGGAGAGGGATTTGTGGAAGCTACTACAAGAGAATAGCAAGGAAGACGAAGAATGTCTTCAGCTTTGGGTCATGTTGAGGTCTTGTAGCTTCTGCCCTTGAGTGACATCTTACGATATTACAAAAGAAGGCCAAGGAAGACGAAGAATGTGTCTTCAGCTTCTGGTCATGTTGAGATCTTGTAGCTTCTGCCCTTGAGTGACATCTTAGGATATTACCAGAGAAGGCCAAGCAAGACGAAGAATGTGTCTTCAGCTTCTGGTCATGTTGAAGTTTTGTAGCTTCTGCCCTTGAGTGGCATCAAGATACTACAAGAGAATGCCAAAGAAGATGAAGAATGTGCCTTCAGCTTCTGGTCATGTTGAGATCTTGTAGCTTCTGCCCTTGAGTGACATCTTAGGATATTACCAGAGAAGGCCAAGCAAGACGAAGAATGTGTCTTCAGCTTCTGGTCATGTTGAAGTTTTGTAGCTTCTGCCCTTGAGTGGCATCAAGATCGTGTTGAGGTCGTGTAGCTTCTGCCCTTGAGTGACATCTTAGGATATTACCAGAGAAGGCCAAGCAAGACGAAGAATGTGTCTTCAGCTTCTGGTCATGTTGAAGTTTTGTAGCTTCTGCCCTTGAGTGGCATCAAGATACTACAAGAGAATGCCAAAGAAGATGAAGAATGTGCCTTCAGCTTCTGGTCGTGTTGAGGTCTTGTAGCATATGACCTTGGGTGACATCTTAAGATACTAAAAAAGGTAAAAAAGACAAAGAATGTGTCTCTAGCTTCTGGTCTTTTTGAGATCTTGTAGCATATGACCTTGGTGACATCTTAAGATACTACAAAAGATATAAAAAAAAAGACAAAGAATATATCTTTAGCTTCTGGTCATGCTGAGGTACTGTAGCATATGACCTTAGGTGACATCTTAAAATACTACAAAAGAAGGTCAAAAAAGGACGAAGTATATATTCTTAGCTTCTGGTCATGTTGAGGTCTTGTAGCATATGACTTTGGGTGAAATCTTAAGATACTAAAAAAACAGGGTCAAAAAACGAATATGTCTTTAGCTCCTGGTCATGTTGAGGTCTTGTAGCACAGAAGATGTCTTGATGGATGTCAAGGGATAAAAGGTTTGTTTTAATTTGGCGCAGAAATGTTGACTCAAGGCACGAAATTTTCGAAGACTGATGGTGTTCATAGAAATTGTATTTTCCCTCCGACATTTTGAAATGGAGAGATCACAACTCGGAAAGGCTTCTGGTGGCATTGATGTCTTGAAGCACAGGTCATTTAAAAGTAACTCAAATAAAAGAAGCCCCGGCCGATGTCAAATAGTCCAAAATTTATATTCACTGAAAACAAAGAAGAGAATATTTTGTGTACAAAATGATATCGTTACTATCTTCTACTAAGTAATACCCCACAAAGGATTATATATTTTGGAAATATACACCTGGTGTGCTTGGAATCGGTTGGTACCCATGTCTCTCCACCATTACAGCGGCGCTAACATATCTCTTCCATCTTATAGGCAAATGCATCTCTCCCACGCAATCGTACCAACCCTTCCGAAACAATATCAGTCCCTTTTTACTTTCCAGATCCTTGAGTAGTGATGGTCACGTGACAAAAACTATGGAAAGGATAGTACTAAACAAGGCTTACAGTGTCTCCTGAGCATCTTCTGGTACAAACTCACTTTGGTACCATCTATTCAGCCTCGTATAAAGAAGATCAAAATGGATGGCTTGCGACAAAGATTTTGTGTTGACTGAGCGCTCGAAAAGGGAGATCCCTGGCACGCAACTTTCAACTCTGTGTTTCTTATCAACTATGACGGGATTGAACCTCAGAGGGGGAGGGGGACGAGGGGGAGTTCAGAGGGTCTGTCAACCTACAATGGATGGAGCGAAGAGTTGAGCAATTGATGACAGTGGATGTAGGATGGAAAGCGACAGACAAAAAACATCACATGTTTGACATGCAGGTCGTTACCGAAATATGCTGTATTTGTTTATCTCTTTGTCTATTTCTTTTTCAATTTGCTTCTTTCTTTCTTTCTTTCTTCTTTATTATTTCATTCGTTTATCTGTGTAACTATTTATTTATTCATTTATTCATCTATCTACTCATTTCTTTATTTACTTATTTATTTCTTTATTCATCTTTTTACAACTAATTTACTAATGATATCTCCATTTGGCACCTAGCTCTCCAAACAATTTCTCTCTCTCTCTCTCTCTCTCTCTCTCTCTCTCTCTCTCTCTCTCTCTCTCTCTCTCTCTCTCTTTTAGTAAAAGTTTTATCTGAAAATTAAGTAACGAACTTACCACGTACCTGCGGCCGAAGCCTTCACCTTTGCCCTATGAGCTTCAGGACAGAGGGCAAGTGGCTGTCACTAGTAAGCCCTTGGAGACTGTTCTCACGAGGCCAGGGCAAAGCCGAACAAGCCACAGCCTGGCCAAGCAATTATCGGCCACATTACGTGATATGACGTGTCATTTGCGTGACGCCTCTAATTATTGTGTCGGAGGGGAGAAGGGCAGGTGGGGAGAGCAGGAGAGGGAGAGAGGTGGGGGAGGAAAGAGGGGGAGAGGGGAGAGGTGAAGAGGAAGGAGGAGAGGGAGAGATGGGGAAAGAGGGGGAGGGGAAGAGGGGGAAGAGAGAGAGAGGTGGGAAGAGAGAGGGAACGAAAGAGGAGAGGGAGAGAGGGAGGAGAGTAAGGAAAGGGTAGAGGGAGATAGGGGAAAGGGGGAGAGAGAAGATGTGGAGAGAGGGGAGAGGGGGAGAGGTGGGGAGAGGTGATGAAGAGAGGTGGATAGAGGGAAGAGGGGTAGATAGGGAAGGAGAAGGATGAGAGCGGGAGAGGGAGGAGAGTGGGGAGGGAAGTGATGAAGAGAGGGGAGAAGGGGAGAGAGGAAGAGCAGGAGAGGTGGGGAGAGAGAGGGGAGAGGAGAGGAGGTGGGAAGAGAGGGAGAGCAAGAGGAGGGAGAGTGGAGTAGGGGGAGAGATGGGAAAGAGGGGAAGAGGAAGAGAGGGGGTAGGGGGGGAGGTGGGAGAGGGAGGAGAGGGGGAGAGGGAAGTGATGAAGAGAGGGGAGAGGGGGAGAGGGAGGAGAGGGGGAGAGGGAAGTGATGAAGAGAGGGGGTAGGGGGGGAGGGAGGAGAGGGGAGAGGGAAGTGATGAAGAGAGGGGAGAGGGGGAGAGGGGGTAGGGGGAGGTGGGAGAGGGAGAGGGAGGAGAGGGAGAGGGAGGAGAGGGGGAGAGGGAAGTGATGAAGAGAGGGTAGAGGGGCAGAGAGGGAGAGAGGGGGAGCAGGAGAGAGGAGAAGAGGGAAGGGGAGAGAGGGGAGAGGAGGGGAGGGATGAGAGGGAAAGAGGGGGAGAGAAGGAGAGGGAGAGGGTAGGGGGTAGGGGGAGTGGGGAGAGGAGGGAAGGGGGAGAGGAGGGAAAGAGGGGGAGAGGAGGAAAGGTGGGAGAGGAAGGAGAGTTGGGAATTGAAAATGGACGGATTAGCCAACATATAATTGAATGTCAAACTTGAGGCCTGAACGCCTCGCGACAACAAAATGTCGTCTCTTACGTTGACATGATTATTCTGTTTATTTATTGATCTATTTTTATGTTTATTTATTCATTCGCTTATTTATCTACTTTTCAATCTGTTCATCTATTCATTTCATCTATTCAAGTGAGAGGAGGGTAATGGAGAGAGGGAGGTGAGGAAGTGGAGGTAGAAAAGGGAGGCAGTGAAGGGAGTGGAGGAAGAGAGGAAGGGAGGGAGGGAGGGATTGGAGGCAAAAAGTGGGGGAGGGAGGGAGTGGAGGGAGAAGAGGGAGGGAGGATGGGGAGGGAGTGAAGGTCGAGGAGGGAGGGAAGAAGAGAGGAGGGAGGGAGGGAGGGAGGGAGGGAGGGAGGGATGGGGGAGAGAGGAATGGGAGGGAGAAGAGGGAGAGAGGAAGGGGATGGAGGGAAAGAGGAAGGGGAGGGAGGAAGAAGAGAGAAGGAGGGGAGGGAGGGAGAGGAGGGAGGGAGAAGAGGGAGAAGAGGAAGGATGTGGAGGGGGGGAGTTGAGGAAGAAGAGGGAGTGAAAGGAGGGAGGAGGGGGAGAGGTGGAGTGAAGGAGATTGAGAAAAAGTACCGAAGGGGAGAATACTAGAGAGAAAAAAAAAAACACAAGACATAAGAGAAAACAAATCTTTGAAAGAAAATAGATTTACGAAACGATGAACAAAAATAAAAGAACAAAAAAGGAAAGATAGGAGAAGCTTTGATGCAAGACCAAAGATGACAACGAGAAAAGACGCGGGAAACAGGATACCAAGAGAGAGAAAGACAGAGAGAGAGAGAGAGAGAGAGAGAGAGAGAGAGAGAGAGAGAGAGAGAGAGAGAGAGAGAGAGAGAGAGAGAGAGAGAGAGAGAGAGAGAGAGAGAGAGAGAGAGAAGAGGAAGGTGGAAAGGTGGAAAGGGGGGAGGGGAGAGGAAGTGAGGGAAGGAAAGGGGAGGTGATGGGACAGAAAGGGAGAAGAAAGAGAGAGAGGAGAGGGAGTGGAAGAGAGGGAGTGGAAGGGAGGAGGAGGGAGGGAGGGAGGGAAGAGAGAGAGGGGAGGGAAGAGAGAGAGGGGAGGGAATGGAAGGAAGGGAAGGAAGAGAGGGAGAGGAGGTGGAGGGAGGGAGGTGAGGGCGAAGGAGGAAGGGAGAAGGAAGGAGGAGAGGAGGGAGAGGAGGAAGGAGGGAGGGGAAAGGGAAGGAGGGAGGGGAGGGGAAGGACGGAGGAGAAGAGGAAGAAGGGAGGGGAGAGGGAAGGAGGAAGGGCAGGGGAAGCAAAGAGGAGAGTAGGAAGGAGGAAAGAGGGAGGAAGGAGGAAGGGGAGAGGGAAGGAGGGAGCGGAGGACGGACGAGAAGGAAGGAGGAGAGGAGGATTGAGGGAGGGGAGAGGAGGAAGGAGGAAGGGGAGAGGGAAGGAGGAAGGGGAGGAGGAAGGGGAGGAGGAAGGAGGGATGGGGTGGGGGGGAGGGACGAGGGAGGGGAGGGAGTGGGTGGGGGGGAGATGGAGGAACAGATCATATGAGGCCTTTGCAATCGAGACAGAAAAACAGGAAGTAATGAAACAAGACGAGAGAAAAATCTTAATGAGAGAAGTAAAACAGGACAATGTACGGGTTAAAAGGTGGAGGAGAAGACAGTGGAGGAGGAAGAGGAGGAGGAGGAGGAGGAGGAGGAGGAGGAGGAGGAGGAGGAGGAAGAGGAGGAGTAGGTAAAGGAAGAGATGACAGAGGAGGAGAAGGTAGACGAGGAGGGAGGAGAAGACAGTGGAGGAGGAGGAGGAGGAGGAGGAGGAGGAGTAAGTAAGTAAAGGAAGAGAAGATGAGTGAGGAGAAGGTAGAAGACAAGGAGGGAGGAGAAGACAGTGAAGGAGGAGGAGGAGGAGGAGGAGGAGGAGGGGAGGAGGAGGAAGAGGAAGAGAAGGTGACAAAGGAGGAGGAGAAGACAGGGGAGAATGAAACATGGGGGAGGGGGAAGAACATAAGAACTTAGGAATGAAGGAGACTGCAAGAGACCATAAGGCCTACACTAGGCAGTTCCTTGTGCTTTACCACCTGTCATCGCCATCCATAAAATAACAAATAATTTCAGCGCTGACTGCATGGTTACTCACTACAAAGGAAAGATGAAGAGGAGGAAGAGGAAGAAGAAGAAGAAGAGGAAGAGGAAGAAGAGTAGAGGAGTAAGAAAGGCGAGAGAAACCGGAGAGGAGCGAGGAGGGAACCCGAGAAGGAATAGGAGGAGGAGGAGGAGGATGAAGAGAAGGAGGAGGATGAAGGAGAGGAGGAGGAAGAGGAGGAGGAGGAGGGGGGTGGAAAGCGTAGACGCAATGAAAGGAGAGACGACACGGAAGACGAGAAGGAAGACGAGGAGGAAGACAATGAAAGGGGAATTGAGAGGAAATATGAGGAGAAAGAGAGAGAGAGAGAGAGAGAGAGAGAGAGAGAGAGAGAGAGAGAGAGAGAGAGAGAGAGAGAGAGAGAGAGAGAGAGAGAGAGAGAGAGAGAGGAGAGAGAGGGGCGATGAGGCGATGGGGCGAGGGCGTGCAAAGGAAGGGCGCCGACGGCGATCAAAAGGTGACAAAAAGGCGGAATATACAAGACGAGGAGGAGGAGGAGGAGGAGGAGGAGGAGGAGGAGGAGGAAGGGGTGGAGAAAAAGGGGTAGGAGAAGAGGAGGGGGCGGAGGGAAAGGAGAAGGAAAAGGAGGAAGGGGAGGAAGGAGAGGAGGAGGAAAAGGACGAGGAGGACGAGGCAGAGGAGGAGGAGGAAAAGGAGGAAGAGGAAGAGGAGGAGGAGGAGGGGGAAAGGGGGGAAGAGGACGAGAAATGGGAGGAACAGGAGGAAAAGGAGGAAGAGAAAAAGGAGGAAGAGGAATAGGAAGAGGAGGAAGAGGAAGAAAAGCAGGAAGAGGTAAAGAAGGAGAAGTGGAGGAAGAGGAAGGCAAGGAGGAGGAATGAGAAGGGAAGGAGGAAGAGGAATAAGAAGAAGAGTAAGAGAAAGAAGGGGAGGAAGGAGAGGAGGAGGAAAAGGACGAGGAGGACGAGGAAGAGGAGGATGAGGAAAAGGAGGAAGAGGAAGAGGAGGAGGAGGAGGAGGAGGAAAGGGAGGAAGAGGACGAGAAAGGGGAGGAACAGGAGGAAAAGGAGGAAGAGAAAGAAGAGAAAAAGGAGGAGGAGGAATAGGAAGAGGAGGAATAGGAAGAGGAGGAGGAGGAAGAAGAAAAGGAGGAAGAGGTAAAGAAGGAAAAGAAGTGGAGGAAGAGAAAGGCAAGGAGGAGGAATGAGAAGAGAAGGAGGAAGAGGAATAAGAAGAAGAGTAAGAGAAAGAAGAGAAAGGGTAAAAAGAGAAAGAGGAAGAGGACACACGGGACGAGGAGAAAGAGGACGAAGAGAAAGAGGACGAGGAGAAAGAGGAAGAAAAGAGTAATTAGAAAAGAAAAAGAGGAGGAAGAAGAGGAAGCTCCAGAAGAGGAAAAGGAAGTTAAAGAAGAGAACAAAGAGGAAGAGGAAGAAGAGGGAGATACAAGGGGAGGAAGAGGAGAAGAGTAAAAGTTGTGTAGAGGGGAAAGAAGGGGAGAGGGGAGAGGGGAGAGGAGTGAGGGGAGAGAGAAGGCAAAGAAAGCCGAGGGGAAATAAGAGGGGAAGCGATAGAAGAGAGGAGAGAAGAAGAGACGGAAAAGAGAGAGGAAGAGAGCATCAGAGAAGAGAAAACAAGAGAAATGCAGAAGAACGACCGTAATTATTTATTTGTTTATTTATTTATTTATTTGTTTTTGTTTGTTTGTTTGTTTGTTTATTTGTTTGTTTATCTATATAATTATTTATCTTTTTATTTATAAATTTATTTAATTTCTTATTCATTTGTTTATCTATTAATTTATTTATTTATCTATTTATTTCATAATCATTTATCTATTCATATATTTACTTAATTATTTTTCTTTCTTTGTCTTTTTTTCTTTTTCTTCTTCGTTGCGCAGTTCGCTAAAATCCTCTTCTTGTTCCAAATTGCAAATGCGAAAGATTGCAAAACCTCAGAGTCCCTCTCGTGTCAGGAGGACGCTACAAAGGTGCTGCGTCCTTCCTTACTCGGTCTTTTTTAACGAGGGGGGGGGGCGAGATTCCATTCAAAATCGTTGACACATTCGAAGCCGCCATTCTTTGATGGTCTTCCGGATTTTTTTTTTTTTTTTTTTTGGGGGGGAGGGGGGTGTTCAACTTTCCTTCATCGTCTTTTGTTTTTATTTATTTACTTATTTATTTATTTACGTATTTATTATTTATGTATTTGTTTTAAGGGGTAGGGGGGTTAAAGCAGTTGAGCGTTCTCCCTCATCGTCCTTTGATTTTTTCTGTGAATTATTTTATTTATTCATTTATTTATTTATTTATTTATTTATTTTTTGTAACTGAGCCTTATATTTTGCTCCCTTCCACTTCCCTTTTCATCCCTCTCATCCTCTCCCTCCTCCCCTCCCTCCCCTCCCACCCTCCATCCCCTCCTTCCCTCACCTTTCCCACCTCCTTCTCCCCCTCCTTCCCTCCCGCCCTCACCATTCCCACCTCCTTCTCTCCTTCCCTCCTCCTCCTCCTTCCTTCACTCCTCCTCCTTCCCTACCTCCCCTCCTTCCGTCCCTCACTCCGTTCCCCTTCTTTCTCCTCCTCCTCCTTCCCTCCCCCTCCTTTTTTCCTTTCCCCCTCCTCCTCCCTCCTTCCTTTCCCCTTTCTCCTCTCCGTTCCTCCCTGCCCCTCCTTCCCCTTCCCCCACCTCCCCTCCTTCTCTCCCTCACTCTCCTCCTCCTCCTCACCCTTCTTCCTCCCCCTCCTCCCTTCCTCCTTCTTTAACAGATTTGTTACAAATATACTTCCTTTTCCGCTCAATGTTTACGATGTTGAGATCGTAGTACTTATAAGTGAACTCAACTGCGCTTCTCCGTCGAGTTCGGATAAGATCTTTTGTAATGACTTCGATGTTTTCGACGGCGCTCAAAGGAGCTCTAATTACGTTAAGTAGGAGCGTCTGTTAACTTCACTTCGTCAAAAAACTTGCCATTTCCGTTCTTTTTTTTTTTTTTTTTTTGAAGGTGGGGAGAGATGAAAGCCACTGACAGATTAAATCTGGGTTTAAGGGATTGGATGAGGAGTATGTTAGTTCTTTATATGTTGAAGATGTTAATTTGTTTCCAATATATATACATATATATAAAACACACACACACACACACACATGCACACACACACACACATATATATATATATATATATATATGTATGTATGTATGTATGTATGTATAGGTACTAGGGCACTATACCCGTTGCACTGAGATCTGGCCGTTAGGGCGGAGCACTGGGAGTTCCCCTGTGGTGTAATTTTATAATGTTGCCTCATATGATTATATTATCATTTTTTGTCACACACCACCACTGAGGTAAAAATCAAAGCAATGTTTTCTATACAAAGGTTTCGTTTCTTTAAGTCTAGATATGTGCATGAGAGAGCGACGTTGCCGCTACATCTAATCTCTGGCCCCGCCCCCCTCATACTGCATTCAGAAAATATTGCATCCACATGCACGTTCTCGCCATGGATGCCCACATGTGGCAACACTGGAAGGCTTTAGGTGTTCACACGCATCTATGAAAAGAAGAACTAATTTTATGTTCGTTTGATCACATTTTCAGACCTGTTCAAAAAACAACAACCAGTTTAGTATATGTCTAGGAACCATATCATTCATTAAGTTTAATAAAAAAAAAAACAATACAAACTTCGAGCACTGTCATTCAAATTTTGACAAAGATATTAAAATTACTTTCACGTTTTTTTTTCCTTTTTCCAACTCAAATCTACTCCTGTTGACAAAATTTCCGTGTTTACATTTTGTTTATCCAATCGCCCCGATACTCGACGGCGCGTGTTTGATTCTGAAAGAAAAAAAATTCTGTTTACTTTTGTGACGTCATGGATCGGGGTTGGGTGCGGGCCTGGTTGACGGAACTCACAAGAGAGCTATAAAGAGGAGACCCGGAGAGCAAATGAAGAGGAATGAAGATGTCAGAAGAGAGGAAGAGAGAAATGAAAGAGGAGGTTTGGAAGGCGTGGAGGGGAAATGGGGGAAGAGAAGGAAAGAATCGGGAAGAGGAAGAGGAAGAGGAATGGGGCGAGGATGGACAATATGAAAAGGAAAATGATGGAAAAGAGGAACAGCAAGAGGATTGGGAGGTGGAACAGGAAGAGGATGAAGAAGAGGTTCAAAGAAAGGTGAAGAGGGAGGAAGAGATAGTCAAAGAGACACAGTAAGAGATACAATAAGAGAGAGAGAGAGAGAGAGAGAGAGAGAGAGAGAGAGAGAGAGAGAGAGAGAGAGAGAGAGAGAGAGAGAGAGAGAGAGAGAGAGAGGAAGAGAGAGAGAAAGGGAAGGGGAGAGAAAGACAGAGATACAGAGATGAAATCAGAGACAGAGAGAGAAAGACGGACAGACAGACAGACAGACAAGAGACAAATAGACAGAGAGAGAGAGAGAGAGAGAGAGAGAGAGAGAGAGAGAGAGAGAGAGAGAGGTGGGTAGAGATAGAATGGAAGGGAAAAGGGAGACAGGAAGAGAGGAAGGTAGTGGACTTGCGTGGGTGTAGCCGAGAGTGGTCAAACAAGTTGATATTGCCTGGCGAAACGCAATGAAAACACAAAAGAGAAGAGGAAAGGGAGGAGAAGGAAGAGGAAGAGGAGGAGGAGGAGGAGGAGAAGGAGGGGAGGAAGAGGAGGAGTAGGAGGAGGAGGAGAAGAAGGAGGAGGAGAAGAAGGAAGATCAATGTTCAAAGTTGAAGAACAAAAATGTCGAAAAGTGAGATATCTGGTGACAAGATTGGGACGACGAAGACAACGACGATGACGACGACTAAGAGGGCGATGAGGACACCGACGAAGACGACGACGAAGACGACGACGAAGACAACAAGACAACAACGAAGACAGCGACGAAATTGACAACGAAGAATGCGACGAAAACAAATAGTCAACTACAAAAACGACAAAGAAAACAAAACAAGGCTATGAAAACGGAGACTAAGGAAACAGTGTGCAACAAAGACAAAAAAGACAAAGAAGACAACTAAAGCAAAGATAAGGAAAAAGGACAAATAAAGGACAAAATGGAGGGAACAAAGGAAGAGAAAGGAAGAGGAAAAGGAAGAGAAATAAAGGAAGAGAAGGAGAGAAAAGAGAAGAAAGTGAGGGAAGGAAAATTTTGAGAAGGAAAAATTAAAAAAAGAAAGGGAAGGAAAAAAAGAAAAAAGTAAAGCAGGAAGTAAAAAGAGATGTAGGGAGAGAAAGAAGAGAAAGGAAGGGAGGAAAGAAGAAAAAGGAAAGAAGGAAGGGAGGAGGGAAAGTATGGAGAAGAAGAAAAAGAAGGAAGGAGGGAAGGAAGGCAGGAAGGAAGGAAGGAAGGATGAAAGGAAGGAAGGGAAGAGAGAAAGAATGGAGGAGAAGAAACAGAAAGGAAAGAAGGAAAGAACGAAGGAAGGAAGGGAGGAGGGGTTAGAATAGGGAAAGTGTGGAGAATAAAGAAAATAAGGAAGGAAGGAGGAAATGAAGGAAGAAAGGAAGGGAGGAACGAAGGAAGGAAAGGAGGAAGGAAGGAAGGAAGGAGGAAAGGAAGGAAGGAAGGGAAGAGAGAAAGAATGGAGAAGAAAAAGAAAGGAAGGAAGGAAAGAAGGAAGGAAGGAAGAAAGGAAGGGAGGAAGGAAGGAAGGGAGGAAGAAAGGAAGGAAGGAGGGAAGGAAAGAAGGAAAGAAAAGAAAGATGAAGGTGAAAAAGAAAAGCGTAAAGAGATGATAAGAGATACGAATGGTGAGAATGAAAGACGAAAGAGAGGAAGAAAGAAAGACGAAGAAGGAGAAAAGGAATATCAGAAATGGAGGAAGACAAAGGGAAGGGGAAGACGTTGGCGAAGGAAGGTAAGAAGGAGGAAAGAGGAGATGGAGGGGACAGTTCGAAATCTTGTCACAAAGTCAAAGAGAGAAAGTCGAGAGAAAGAGAGAGAGAGAGAGAGAGAGAGAGAGAGAGAAGAGTGACGGATAAAGAGAGGAAAAGAATTGAAAAAGAGGAAGCGAGGGAATAGAGAGGGAGTTGAGACAGGAAGATATGGAGGGAGGGAGGGAGGAAGAGGAGTGATAGAGAGATGGAGGGGGAAGGAAGATATGGAGGTGGGTAGGGAGGGAAGGAGGGAAGCGAGAGGGATTGGCAATGAAGATATGGAGGGATGGAGGAAGAGAGGGAGGGGGGAAGAAAAGAGAGAAACGGAGGTATGAAAGGAGAGAGGGAAGAAAGAGAGAGCGAGGGTGAAGAGGGAAACAAGGTCATCACGAGTCTCTGTGAGTCAAACCCAAAAACCGAGCAGAAATAAAAAAAAAAAAATTAAAAATGGGGGAGTGGGAAGGGGGAGGGGAGAGGGGAGGGGAGAGGGGGAGGGGAGAGGGGGAGGGGAGAGCAGGAGGGGGAGAGGGGAGGGGGAGAGGGGGAGGGGGAGGAGAAATGGAAAGATTGCCACCTAAGCAACACGACGTGAGCCCAGAGTCAGCACGGTGGAGTGTGGGGGAGGGGGGAGGGGGAGGGAGAGTGGGAGAAGGGAAGGTAATTCCCTTTCCCTCCTCCTTACCCCTTCCTTCTTCTTACCACATTTTCCTTCTTCCCCCTTCCACTTCCTCCTCCTCCTCCTCCTCCATCCTCCCCTTCTCCTCCTCCTCCACTTCCCTCCCTCCTCCTCCTCCTCCCCTTCCCTTCCTCCTCCTCCCCCACCCCTTTCCAACTCAATCCTACCCCTTCCTCCTCCTTCCCCACGTCTTCCACCTCTATTCTTCCCCCTTCCCCTCCTTCTTTCTCCCACTCTTCCACTTCCCTCCTCCTTCCCTTCCCCTCCTCCCCCACCCCTTTCCCCTTCCCCTCCTCACCCTCCCTCCTTCCTCCTCCCCATCCTTCCCCCCTCTCCCCCGAGCTCTTGGGGGGAGAGGGGGGGAAGTGCATCGTCATCACGGACAAACATACGGGACACGACGTCGTCGGCTGCAGGAAGTAAGGACAAAGATAGGGACACGCCGGGAGGGGGAGGGGGGAGGGGGGAGGTGAAGGGGGAAGGGGGAAGGGGGGAGATTGAGCTGGCCTTCTGCAGGCATAAGGAACACCTCGGAGGGAGTCGAGGACCGGGAAGCACTCAAGGAGGATATTCAACCGAGGAACAGGATTCATGGGAGGAGGAGGAGGAGGAGGAGGAGGAGGAGGAAGGGGAAATGGGGGAAAGGAAGTGGAGGTAAAGGTGGAAGAGGAGGCGGAAAAGGAGGAGGAGGAAGAGGAGAGGGAGGAGGAGGAAGAGGAGGTTAAGGAGATAAGAAGGATGAGAAGGAGCAGAAGGAGGAATAGAAGGAGGAGGAGGAGGTGGAGGAATAGGAGGTTAAAGTGGTAAAGAAAGAAAAAGGAGGAGGAGATTAAGGAGGAAAGAATGATGAGAAGGAGCAGAAGGAGGAGGAGGAGGGCGAGGAGGAGGAAGTTAAAGTGGTGAAGAAAGAGGAGGAGAGGAAGGACGAGGAGGTGGAGGCGGAAAAGGAGCAAAAGGGGATGAAGTAGATTGGGCAGGAGGAGGAAGAGGAGGTGGAAAAATAGGAGGTAGAAAAGGAAGAGGAGGAGGAGGAGGAGGAGGGGGAGGTAGAGGAGAAGGAAAATGAGGAGGAGGAGGAAGAAGAAGAGGAAAAGGAAACTGGAAGATGAGGAAGAGAAGAAAGGAAGAGGAAGGGCTAGGATAAGGTCACGAGGTCCAACAGAATTACTCGAGGCAGGGAAGGTCTTCTGGGGGACGAAGTCACGAAAGACCTGGAAGGACTGAAGGACCGGGAATGGACCAGGAAAGACCGGGAAGGAACCGGGAAGGAACCGGAAAGGGAATTTGAATGGACCGTGAAGGACCAGGAAGGACCAGGAAGGACCGGGAAGGGACCGGGAAGAACCGGGAAGGACCTAGAAGGACCGGGAAGTCCCGGAAGGGGACCAGGAAGGACCGGGAAGGACCAGGAAAGACGATAAAGAACCAGGAAGGTCCGGGAAGGAACCGGGAAGGAACTGGGAAAGACCGAGAAGGGATCGAGAAGGGATCGGGAAGGACCAGGAAGGACCGAGAAGGACTTGCCCAAAATTAATAAAAAAAAAAATAAAAAAAAAACATCTCCCTGCTTAAGACAGAAGGGTCTCAAAAGAGGCCGAGGAAGGCCGAAGAAGGCCATTCAGGTCGAGAACTTGAAGAAGGCAGGAAGGCTGAGTGTTTTTTTTTTTTTTTTTTGGGGGGGGGAAGCGGGTAAGTCTCCAATCATGAAAGAATGCTGCGTGATTCTGATCCGTAGGGACACCACTAGAATTGCTAAAATATTGACTGCGCAAAAGTTATGCAGTCAATACCAGGGAGAGAGTGGAGGAGAGGGAGGAGAAGAAGGAGGAGGAAGGAGAGAAAAAGAGGGAGGGAGAAGCGGAGGGAGAAGGAGGAGGTAGGAAAAGGAGAGAGAAGGAGAAGGGAGAAGGAGGAGGGGGAGGAGGGAGTAAAAGGAGTGAAAAGGAGAATGGAGAAGATGAGGAAGAGAAGGAGGAGGGAGAAGGAGGAGGGAGAAGGAGAAGGGAGAGGGAGGAAGGAGGAGGAAGGAAAAGAGGAGGTAGAAGGAGGAAGGAGAAGAAGGTGGGAGGAAAAAGAAGGAAAAGAGGAATTAGAAGGAGGAGGGAGAAAAGGGAGGGAGGAGGAGGATGGAGAAGGAGGGGGGAGAAAGAGGTGGGGGAAAAAGAGGGAGAAGAGGAAGGAGAAGGAGGATTGAGGAGGAGGATGGAGAAGGAGGAGGGAGAAATGTAAAGAAAAAAAAGAGGAAAGAGAGGGTAGGGAGAATCGTGGAGAGAGTGAGGAGAGAGGAGGAGAGTGGGAGTGGCAAGAGGAGAGGAGAGGAAGAGAGGAGAGAGAAGAAAAGAGAAAGAGGGAGATGTGAAGAGAAATTAAGAAGAAAGAGGAAGATTGCAGATTTGGGAAAAGAGAAGGAAAAGAGCGGAGAGGAGAAAAGAGAACAGCCAAGAAGAGGAACTAAGAAAAGAGAGAGAGAAGAAAAGAGAAGAGAGAGGAGAGGAGATAAGAGAAGAGAAAGGAGAAGGTGTAAGAAGAGAAGAGAGAGGGGAAAAGGAAAAGAGAGGAAAGGAGAAAAAAGAGGAGAAAGAAGAAAATAGAAGAGAGGAGAAAAGATGAGAGACAGGAGGGGATAAGAAAAAAAGAGAGGGAGAAGAAAAGAGAAGAGAGAGGAGAGGAGAAAACAGGAAGGGAGAGTAAGAAAAGAAGAGAGAGAGAAGAAAAGAGAAGAGAGAGAAGAGAGGAGAAATGAGGGGAGAGAGGAGAGGTAATGGAGAGTGGAGAGACAAAGAGAGAGAGAGAGAGAGAGAGAGAGAGAGAGAGAGAGAGAGAGAGAGATAACCGAGAGGAGAGGAGAAAAGAGAAGGAGAAAAGAGAAGAAAGGAGAAAAGAGAAGAAAGGAGAAAAGAGATGAGATAGGAGGGTGAGTAAGAAAAGGAGAGAGAGAGAGAGAGAGAGAGAGAGAGAGAGAGAGAGAGAGAGAGAGAGAGAGAGAGAGAGAGAGAGAGGAGAAAAGAGAAGAGAGAGGAGAAGAGAAGGAGTAGAGACAGGAGGTGGAGGAAGACAATGTGATAAAAAATAAATGAAGAGAAGACAAGTGACCGGGAGGAAGGAAGGAGAGTGAAGGAGGAGACGGAAGGAGAGGTGAGGAGAAGGAAGGAGGGGGGAAGGAGGGGGGAGGGGGAAGGATAGGAAGGTAGAGGGAAGGAGAGGGAATAAGAGGTGAGGAGAAGGAAGGAGGGGGAGCAGGGGGAAGGAGGGGGAGGTAGAGGGAAGGAGAGGGAAGGAGACGGAAGGAGAGGTGAGGAGAAGGAAGGAGGGGGAGGTAGATGGAAGGAGACGGAAGTAGGGGGAAGGAGAGGGGAGAAGGGGGAAGGAGGGCGAAGGAGAAGGAAGAAGAAGGAAGAAGGAAGGATAAGGAAGAAGGGGGAAGGAAAGGGAAGGAGAAGGAAGAAGAAGGAAGGAGAAAGAAGAAGAAAGGAGAAGGAAAGAGAAGGAAGAAGGAGGAAGAGGGAAGGAGAGGGAAGGAGAAAGAAGAAGAAAGGAGAAGAAAAGGGAAGGAAGGAGGAGGAGGGATAGGGAAGGAGAGGGAAGGAGAAAGAAGGAGAGGGAAGGAGAAGGAAGGAGGGGAAAGGTGAGGGAAGGAGAGAAGAAAGGCAAGAAAAGGAAGGGAAGAGCGGTAGAAATATGTACATTTTTATATTTAAGAGAAAGAGAAAGTAATAAGAGAAAAAGAAAAGAATGAAAGAGACAGAGAGAGAAGAGAGACGAGAAGATGAGAAAAAATGAAATCTAGAAAAATGTCAAAAATATGTCCTCCATTTCTTTGGAAAAAAAAAAAACGTCATCGAATTGATGACGATGACAGCGACGATGACGACGACAACAACGAAGACGACGATGACGACGACAACGATGACGACGACAACGAAGATGACGACGACGACAATGATGACGACGACCACGATGATGACGACGATGATGATGATGATGATGACGACGACGACGACGACGACGATGATGACAACAAAACTAATGCCACCATCACCATACCACCAGCATACCCCCACCGCCACTAACAACACTACCATAACACAACCATATTACCACTATCATAGCCCCACCACCATGCCACTACCGCCATACCTCAGCCACAGTACCACTATCACCATACCACTAATGCCACCATACCACCACTAAATCCACCACCACCAATCCTAACACCACCATGCCACTAATGCCACCATACCACCACTATACCACCATAACCCCACCACTACCATACCACCCCAACCCTAACATCACCATAACCCCACCACTACCATACCACCCCAACCCTAACATCACCATACCACCAAAGCCCCACCACCACCAATCGCACCACCACCATCCCACCACCATCCCTAACATCACCATACCACCAAGCCCCACCACCAACATACCACCATACCACCACCATACTACCATACCACCACCACCACCACACACTCACCACCAACCCTAACAGCACCATACCACCAAATCCCCACCACCATCATACCACCACCATGACGTCACAGATACCAATGTGAACGTATTTTGCGGAGGGAGGCTGGCGTCACTTGTTTGGCAATGAAGGAAGGTAATGGCAGAACACCTGTGGCTTATCGCCCGCCGCCGCAATTACCCGCGGGAATGGTCAAGTCATTCGCAATTACCGCGCGGAGGCGGAGGAAACCGCGGTTTCGCCGGCGGAGGCGGATGAAACCGCGGTTTCGCCCGGCGAAAGAAACGGCGCGCTGATTCTAAGGAGTGGGCGGAGTTGGGAAGGAGGGAAGGAGAGAGGGCGGGAAGGAGGGGTGGAGGTGTGGAGGGAAGATGTGTAAAAGGAGAGAGGGGAGGGAGAGAAGGAGTGGAGGGAAGGAAGAGGTGGAAGGAGGGAAGGGGTGGAAGAAGGGAGGAAAGTAGGAGAATGGGAGGAAAGGAGGAGGATGGGAGGGAGGGAGGGAGGGAAGAGAGAGAAGGAAGAAAGGAGGGAGGGAGGGAGGGAAGAAGGGAGAGAGGGAAGGAGGGAGGGAAGGAAGATGTGTTAGTTAAGAGGAGAGGAAGGAGGGAGGGGTGATGGGAGAGAGGGAGGGAAGACGGGTGAGAAGAGTGAGAGGAGGAAGGGGAGAGAGGAGAGGAGGGAAAGAGGAAAGTGAGAGGTTGAGGGAAGACGGGTAAGAGGAGGAGGGGAGGAGGGGAGGAGGAGGAGGGGAGGAGGAGGAGGAGGAGGAGGAGGAGGAGGAGGAGGAGAGAGGATTGGGAAGGGAACCTGGTAGCACATACACACAAACACACATATATGCACATATACATATCGTATATGTGTACACATACATGACGCGTATTCACAAGAGTTCGAGTTTCTTTGCTTTTCAAACCCGCAGACAACCTCAGACATATTGGAACGTGACTTGCCAGTCAACGCTGGCATCTGGGTCATTAAGGGAGAAAGTCCCCCGAAGAAGAAGAAGAAGAAGAAGAAGAAGAAGAAGAAGAAGAAGAAGAAGAAGAAGAAGAAGAAGAAGAAGAAGAAGAAGAAGAAGAAGAAGAAGAAGAAGAAGAAGAAGAAGAAGAAGAAGAAGAAGAAGAAGAAGAAGAAGAAGAAGAAGAAGAGGACGAGGAAGAAGAAGAATAAGAGGAAGAAGAAGAAGAAGAAGAAGAAGAAGAAGAAGAAGAAGAAGAAGAAAAAAAAAAAGAAGAAGAGGTCGAGGATGAAGAGGAAGAAGAAAAAAAAAGAAGAGGAAGAAGAAAAAGAGGAAGAAGAAAAAGAAGAAGAAGAAGAAGTCAAGGAAGAGGAAGAAGATGAAGGAAAAAAGGAGGAGGAAGAGGAAGAAGAAGAAGAAGATTTTTTTTCTTTTTCTTTTTTCTTTTTTGGACAAAGTTCTCCAGCTTGACCGGATACCTCCGGAATGAGAACTATTGTCTGATTTATTCAACAAAATTTGCTCTTTCTTTTCCTCTCCTATGAGCAAATGCAGGACCCATTCAGAAGTCATGGTAGAT
Source organism: Oratosquilla oratoria (assembly GCF_046742065.1). Classification (NCBI taxonomy): domain Eukaryota; kingdom Metazoa; phylum Arthropoda; class Malacostraca; order Stomatopoda; family Squillidae; genus Oratosquilla; species Oratosquilla oratoria. The sequence continues at coordinate 46,380,543 of NC_134797.1, read as the reverse complement.
GGCTTGAATCCTTATTCTCTACTTCGCTTATCTGCCGTCAGATGATTTTATTCAAACGGGGGACCCTCCTCCTCCCCCCTTCCTCCTCCTCCCTTCTTCCCCTTCTCCTCCTCCCCCCACCCTTCCTCCTCTCCTCCTCCACATCCTCGTCCGTTTACTGGATAACATGACAGCAATTGTTAACTTTGCAACCCATGACGGATAAAGTTTCTCTCCAAAAATGCTTTTTAGTTTGGAGAAAAAAGTTCAGATACCGAGAGCAAGCTCGCGCGCGCGCGCGCGTGTGTGTGTGTGTGTGTTTGTGTGTGTATGTATGTGTTTGTGTGTATGTATGTGTTTATGTGTATGTGAGTGTGTGTGTGTGTGTGTGTGTGTGTGTGTGTGTGTGTGTGTGTGTGTGTTTGTGTGTGTATGTATGTGTTTGTGTGTATGTATGTGTTTATGTGTATGTGAGTCTGTGTGGACGTGTGTACATGTGCATTTACATGTATACGTGTATGTGTATACGCGCGTGTGTACGTGTGTTGTGTGTACGTGTGTATGTGTACGTCCACCCATCATTGTGTGTGTTTTTGTGTGTATCAACCCAAGTGTATCTCTCAACTGTCCCATATAGCGCCACCCCTCCTCCCCCTCCCCCTCCCCCCCACTGGCACTATTCTCACAAGTGCCAATACCTTTGCTCCCCTCCCCCCTCCCCCACCTACACACTGTCGGTGCCGTTCCGTTGTTCCGAATCTATAACGGAACGAACGGAATCTGTGACGTACCCAATAAAGTGGTTCGATGGAAGGAAAAGGTAGAGAGATGAGGATAGAGGAGGGTGGAGGAGGAGGGGGAGGGGTGTGGAGGAGAGAAGGAAGAAGAGGGGGAGGGGTGTGGAGGGACGGTGACTGTAGAGGGGAGAGAAAGAGGGGGAAGGGAGAGGGATGGAGGGATGTGAAGGGAGACGAGAGGGGGAGAGGGGGAGATGGTGAGAGGGGGGAGAGGGGGAGATGGTGAGAGGGGGGAGAGGGGAAGAGGGGAGAAGAGAGGTGAAGGGGGGGAGTGTGGAGATGGAGAGGGGAAAATCCTAGCTTCTTTCTTTTTTTTTTTCTTTTTTTTTTACATCGTTCATTACTGCTGACTGATACGAGTATTTTTTCTTTTTTAACCAAAATTTCGGTATTTTTGGTGCCATGCCCTCTCTTGTTACCTGCGAAATCATTTTGGGCAATTAACATGTAAAATTTTACGGATCTGTCTGTCTGTCTCTCTGTCCATCTGCCCCTCTGTCTGTCCCTTCCTCTCTCAATCTCTCTCTCTTTCTCTCTCCCTCTCTCTCTCTCTCATTAATCGGCGTTGTTTGTGAAGAAAGAACAAATTTATTGTTGGGGAGAGGGAGAATGAGGGGGAGGGAAGGAGGAGAGAAAGGGAGAAGAGGACAAGAGGGGAACGGGGGGTGGGAGGAGGGGGAGACGGGGGGATGGGGGAAAGACGGGGGTGGGGCGAGCCAGTCAGCGTCTGACGAATGTAAACAAAGAAGTTGATGCCCACAGAGATGGAGGAGGAGGAGGAACAGAAGGAAGAGTACGAAGAGGAGGAATAGGAGAAGGAAGAAGGGGAAGATGAGGTGGAGGCAGAAAATGAGGGGATGGGAAGGAGGAGGATGTGGAGGAGAAGGAGGGGAGGAATAGGAGGAGGAGGAGGAAGAGGAGGAGGAAGAGGAAGAGAAAGCTGGGAGAAGGAGGGGAACACCCTATTAGTAAACCAGTTCTTGCCTATTTTCTTCTTAAATTTAAATTTGTCCAAATTCAATCCATTACTGCAAGTCCTACCCTGTTGTCTTAATATGATGACCTTGTTTGCGTCACTCTTGTTAAAGCCTTTGATCCACTTGAACACCTCTATTAGATCACCCCGCACTCTGCGTCTTTCCAGAGAGTGTAGGTTACCTAAGCTTCTCCTTGTAAGATAAATTTCTGAGCATATGTATGATTTTGGTCATTTTCCTTTCTACTGATTCTAGTGAATTGACGTCCATTCTATAGGACGGAGACCAAAACTGTACCGCATAGTCAAGGATGTGTCTAACTAACGCTAGAGAAAGTTTGATCATTACCTCTGCATTTTTATTTGTAACCGTCCTGGCAATGAAACCTAATGCTCTGTTTGCTTTATTCCTGGCGCTAATGCACTGTTTACTGGATTCAAGGTCAGGACTTACTAGAACTCCCAAGTCTTTCTCGCACTCAGTTTTCTCTAAAAAAGTGCTATGTAAGCTATACCTGCTATACCTGTTATGTAGCCCACGTTTAAAACGCTGCATTTTGAGATATTGAAATCTAGGATGACCAGAAGTAAGAGTAGGAGGAGGGAGAAGAGGAGGAGAAGGAGGAGGAGGAGGAGGTGGAGGAAGAGCGTGAAAGGAGGAAGAGGATAAGACGTAAGAAAAGGAGGAAGAAGATGTAAAAGAGGAAGAGGAAGAGGAGGAGGAGGAAGAGGAGGACGAAGGGGAGGAGGAGGAGAACAGAAGAGGGATGAGGAGGATATTGGGGAACTGAGGGAGGGGAAACGGACGTGGGAACGTGGGGGGGGATTAAAAGCGGGGGGGGCAAGTGAGGAGGAAAGCGGGGAGAGGAAGGTGGAGAGCGGGGTTGGGGTGCGGTGGGGAGAAAGGGAGCAACGTACTGTTCGCTGTTTGTTTTTTCATCTTTCACATCATCTCATCATCATTATCATTGTCATCATCATCATCATCATCATTATCATCATCATTATCATCATCATCATCATCATCATCATCATCATCATCATCGTCATCATCTTCATTATCATCATCATTATCGTCATCATCATCGTCATCATCATCATTATCATCATCATCATCATTATCGTCATTATCACCATCATCATCATCATCATCATCATTACCACCACCACCATCTTCATCACCTCCACCTCCTAATTCTTCTTCTTCGTATCTCCTTCCTCCCCACTCTCATCTTCCTTTTACCCTTTTCCCACTTCGTCTTTTTCATCTTTCCCTTCCCCTCCTCCTCCTCCTTCTTTTGCTCTTCCTCCTGCTCTTCTTTGTCTTCCTCCTCCTCCTCCTCCTGTTCTTCCCATTCTTCTCGCCCCTGCTACTCCTACTCCTTCTCATCCTCATCCTCCTCCTCCTCCTCCTCATGCTGCTCAGAGCCTCCTCCTCCCCCGCCATTGGCACATAAATCCAAATCGAGATTCAAGAGATGGAGGTGGAAAACAACGGAGAATTACACAGTCCAGATCTCCTTTCCCCTCCTCCTCTTCCTTCTCCTCCTCCTCTTCCTCCCCCTCCTCTCTTTCACATTATCTTTCAAATCTCTTCCTCTCTGCCTTTTCCCTCCTCCACTTCTTCCCACTCCTTCTCCTCCTCCTCTTCTCTCACAATTCTCTTTCAAATCTCTTCCTCTCTGCCTTTTCCCTCCTCCACCTCCTCCCATTCCTCTTCCTCCTCCTACCCCTCCTCTCCTCCTTCTCCCCTCCTCCCTCTCCTCTTCCCCTATCCTCTTCCTCCCCTCCTCCTCTTCTTCCTCTCCTCCTCTTCCTCCACTCCTCCTCTTCCTCCCCTGCTCTTCTTTCACATCCTCTTTCAAATCCCTTCCTCTCCTCCTCATCCTCATCCTCACTACCTCCTCAATCTTCACCCATACATATTATCCCCGACTCCCCCTACGTATCAGAATCCCAAAGTGCCCTACAAGCAATTTCCATCCATTCACGTTACCCAATTGCCCACAAAACCCATTCTTGGTTCATCCACATCTCCGCCCACTTCAAATCTGTATCCTTCTGTTGGGTGCCATCTCATGTTGGCATCCTCGTCAACGAACGAGCTGACAAGGCGGCTCGAGAGGCGGCATTCACTCCTTTTGATGCCTCCACTCCACTATCAGTAACATTACTACCAAGTTCTTATAATCAGCAATGTTTAACAAGAGGCAAAGACACTGCCAACAACGCCAAACACATCTTCTACAATGAACAATGCTAAAAAAAAAGTTGTAAAGACGCTAGTAGCAACCAAGAAACTACTTACAAGTAATAAAACCCCACACACGTCCATGGCTGTCTTCATATTAGCTCAACCAATGTTGTAGAACAACATTAGTACGCCTAAGAACAGGATGTTCCCGCGTCACATATGGCCACCTCATGACAGGAAATTAATATACCACCTACCAATACAAAGTTTCCTTCACCATACCACACATATATACCACTAAAATATCCAAGTTACATAACATCTCGCAACAAACACCTACTCGGTCATCTGCCTCATCTACCACCTTAAACAATAGTGATACTACATCAAATCCTGAATGATGAAAGACCAATACTTCAGGCATCTCTCTACAGCTTCCTACAATAAAACCAGGACACTTAACCAAACTATAAACACGTTCGAGTAGCTAGACCAATGCATAAACTACAAGGTGCGACGTCTGAGCAGAATTGTCCACAAGGATGGAAGCGCTGGTAAATCACAATGCATATCAACATCAACTTTATCACTTTCGAAATAACTTGATAAACACAGACTGGAAACTTGTATTCAGTATTTCCACCTCAGTTTTATCCTCTTTATACACTATTCCATCCACCCTCAACTTCGTGATTCCTTCCAGTACTTCAATTTACTATCAATGTGTGTACTTGTGTATATGTATGTATATATATATATATATATATATATATATATATATATATATATATATATATATATATATATATATATATATATATATATGAGAGAAATACGCTAATGGCAGCGACATCAAACCGATAATTTTTATGAGTAAAACAGGAATTCGGATCGCCGTAATAAGTGATCTTCCTTTCCTCGGGAATCAGTTCGATTCCAGGTTTCAAGGATTTTATAGCCTCTGTGGTGTAGTGGTCTAGGGCACCGTACAGGTAATTTACGGATAGCCGAGTACAGCGGGTTCGAACCCTGCATGCAACTGTCATAAAAATTATCGATATATATATATATATATATATATATATGTATATATATATATATATATGTATATATATGTATATATATATGTATGTATATATATATATATATATATTTATGTATGTATGTACACATATATATACATACAATGTATATATATATATATATATATATAATTATATGGTTTAACATCACAAACTCTCCCCTATCGGAGGGCTAGGACGGTGCCCCTCACAGAGGACATTGCGGCATGGAATTTAATAAATAATTCCATTGGTTCAACTTCGTCGGTGGCAGGGTTCGAACAGTCATCCCTTCGATCTCCGCCGCAAGTAACGACGCCCTGATGCGCTCAGCCAGCGAGCTTTCATATATATATATATATATATATATATATATATATGTACATATATATGTATATATACATATATATATGTATATATACATATTATATATATATATATATATATATATATATATATATATACGTACACACGCATATAAACAATAGCTTTTTGTTCACCTCGACATTTGCTGACTACACCTTTCTCAGAACTTCTTTCCACTTTTCTTCTTATCTTTCTGTACTCATTCCTGGAATTCCTTCACTCTTCTCTTATTTTACTGGGTCCTCTGCTTGTTCTCGATTTTTTTTTTTTTCTTTTTGTCATTTTGAATTGCATATTTATCAAACCAGACTTTATTTCAACATTTTCTTCCCTACAGATTCTGAACACATTTTTCTATTCCCGAGTTGTAAATATTGAGAGAAAGATGTCCCATTTATGTTGTATATCTTTTGTCTCCCTGAATTCACTTCAATCTGTTTCACCGAACAATTTCCTCAAATCTATAAAACTTGTCTTTCCAAAGTTATATCTTCCGTGTGTGTGTGTGTGTGTGTGTGTGTGTGTGTGTGTGTGTGTGTGTGTGTGTGTGTGTGTGTGTGTGTGTGTGTGTGTGTGATTCACCACGGTCTTGGATTTCGTGTTGGACTCGTGATTGACAGCTATTTCCCTCCCGGAAGAGAGCTCAGAGTTCATATGACCGATCTATGGGTAATGCTTTGACCTTACACGCACACACACCCAACTCCCCACGCACGAGAGTTGACGTAACGACTCGCAGCGCAGCGATACTGAAATTATTTTAGCCCTGGGCGGGATTCGAACCCGGACCTCCGTAGTGGCAGCCGGAAACTCTACCAACCGCGCCACACACACACACACACACACACACACACACACACACACACACACAGTGTGTGTGTGTGTGTGTGTGTGTGTGTGTGTGTGTGTGTGTGTGTGTGTGTGTGTGTTTGTATGTTTGTTTGTGTGTAATTGAATGAGTAATCGATTAACTTATGTATGTACGCGTTTTAACAGATAAACATACATACAGGTATGTAAGGCGACAGATTTGTAAGTAGGCAAGTTTGTAGGTAGCGTAAAGGTAAATATATAGATATATTAATAGTGAAATAGTAGACAGGTGTATCGGTAGGTAGATATTTAGTAGATGTGTTCTTTAAATAACATTACATTTCTTTCTAACATTATTCACGGCAGTTCTTTACACACACAAACATACACACACACACACACACACACACACACACACACACACGATAATGTCCTTTTCCAAGGCTCTCGTTAACTTTGTCTATACTTCGAATCCTCGTGTTCACCATGTCGAACAATCCCTCACTCATCTCTCCTCCTGTCTTCTACCCTCAAATTCACTCTCCTACGCTGTCCTCCCCTCCCCTCTCTCGCCCTCTCCCTCTCTCCTTCTCTATCTATATCTATATATATATATATATGTATATATATATGTATATATATGTATATATATATTATACACGTGTATATATACATATATATATATATTACACACACACACATTATATATATATATACATATATATATACATATATATATATATACATATATATATATATATATATATATATATATATACACACAATCGAAAAATATGGGAGCAGATTCTCTTATAACAAACAAGTAGTACAGAAATCGACAGCCTTCTGAAAGTTGGTAATCTCTTATTAGCGTTTCGTGGGTTTCTAACAAGGAACCGGTCATACTGGAGATGAGCAAAGACTCAGAGGTGACTTGATACAAGTCTTTAAAATTCTAAAGGGAATTGACAACATCAAAAGTGACCAAATTTTTACATTGAATGAGAATCAGACAAGAAACAATGGTCTCAAACTGTCCGGAAATAGATTCAATTTGGAAGTAGGTAGAAACAACTTTGCCAACCGTGTAGTTAATTAATGGAATAAACTTCCTGCACAGGTAGTGCAATGTAGTTCAGTTCAAAGCTTTAAGAATCATTTAGATAAATACCTAAGTAAGATGCTGTAATGATTATAATTTATCTTATATTATTTGTTTTTGTTTTGTTATAATTTGTCTGTCTGATTTTTATTTATTATTAGTTATATGTCAATTTATTATTATTTACTATTTACCTGTTTGTTTATCATTTAACTATACCTATGCATTTATTTATGTATTTTATTTGTTATTTACATTATTATAGTTTTTTATTTATTATTTTATTATTAATATGATTTTTTTTTCGCATCCGACCTAGATATGGATCAAAAGGTCTCCTGTCGGTATGCTCCGCCTTTGTAATCCTTTTGTAAAGACGGGTTCACCAAAAAAACATTCATTCAATATCTTACTCAACGTTTCGTCTACGTAGAGACAAAAATCCAGGAAATATCTGGAAAATACAGAAATGCAAACATACAAAATTATAACCGCTTTGAATTTTGTGTTCATACTTTTATGTTTGTATTTCTGTATTTTCCAGATTTTTCCTGAAGATGTCTCTGTGTAGACGAAACGTTGAATAGGATATTAAATTGATGTTTTAGGTAAACTCGTCTTTGCTCGACCCCCCCATCGCCGAATGACCGGATCCTTGTTATAAACCTAGAAAACACTTATAAGAAGATTATCAACTGAGAGAATGCTGTCAATTTCAATACTACTTATATATGTATATATATATATATATATATATATATATATATATACATATATACATGCATATACATATACCTACCAATCTACGCATCTATATATTTACCTATGTACCTAGCTATCTACCTGCATATCAAACTATTCGGTTATCACTTTTTCACCCTAGAAGTCTTTATTATTTGAAGCCCTTAGAGACCTCTCCCTCCCTCTCTCACTCTCCCTTCCCCCCCTCTCTCTCTCTCTCTCTCTTTCTCTCTCTCTCTCTTTTAGTGGGCGTCATCCTCCCTGACGAGGCGTCTAAGTGAGTTAACGTCCCGAAATAATCTGATGAGGTTCCTCCTCGAGGGTACCCCCCTCCTCCTCCTCCTCCTCCTCTTCCTTCTCCTTCACCTCCTCCTCTTCCTCCTCCTCCTCATCTTCCTTCTCCTCCTCTTCTTCTTCCTCATCCCGCAGGAAGGATTCCTGCCGAAGACCAATGCTTGTTCTCTTTCTCGTTCTTTCGATCGTTCTCTCGTTCTCGCTATCGCTCTTGATATATCTCTCTTGTTCTCGCTCTCGGTATCTCGCTCTCTCGATCTCTCTCTCGTTCTCGCTCTTCCGATCATTCTCGTCCTCACTCTCTCTTGTTATCTCTCTCTCAAGCTCTTTCTCGGCCTCTTGATCTCTCTTTCTACCTTCCCCTTCATCGCCCTCTCTTATTCCTGTCCCCCTTTTCCTCCCTCCCTCCCTCTACTCTCCCTACTTTGTCTTCCCTATTTACCTTCCACTTACTTACCTACCTCCTCCTGCCTACCCCCTCCCTTCTCCCTACCTCCCTCCTCTTCCAATGGGAGGCTCTTGAACTCTCTTCTTCCTGGTTACTGTCTTCTCTCTTAAGCTCCACAGAAAGAGGTTTTCTTCAAGTCATCTTCCTCATAATCGCAGTTGCCATGGAGACCTTCTGGTTCTTGAGCTTCTGGTGGTTCCTGACCTGTACTACCAGGAACGTCCCTCAACGGGAATTTTGCCCGAGTTATTGTTTACTTCAAACTTCTTTGTAGCTCTCTGGTGGAAGAAGAAGAAGAAGAAGAAGAAGAAGAAGAAGAAGAAGAAGAAGAAGAAGAAGAAGAAGAAGAAGAAGAAGAAGAAGAAGAAGAAGAAGAAGAAGAAGAAGAAGAAGAAGAAGAAGAAGAAGAAAAGAAGAAGAAGAAGAAGCCTGCGAACCATTGCCACGGAAGGCACTCCTCCGTTTGGAGTGTCAACTCCAAGAGGTCTTTTGGGGTCGGAGACTTGGTTTAATGGAAGGGGAAAGAGGGAGGACGAGGAGGGGGAGAGGGGGAGAGGAGGAGGAGGAGTAGGAGGGGGACGGAAGGGGAGGAACAGAAGGGAGGATGTGGAGGGTTTGTGAGAGGGAGGAGGAGGAGGAGGAGGAGGGGAGGGAGTAGGAGGAGGGGAGGGAGGAGGAGAGGGAGGGGAGGAGTTGAAGGGGGAAGGGGAGGGAGGAGGATGAGAGGGAGGAAGAAGGGGAGAAGGTGGAGGGGGAGGGGAAGGAGGAGCCAAGTGGAGGGAGGAGGAGGAGGAAGGAGGGAGGAGGAAGGAGGGAGGAGGAAGGAGGGAGGAGGAGGAAGGGGGGAGGAGGAAGGAGGAGGAGTAGGAAATAGGATTAGTGGTGAGGGTAAGGGAAAGATCTGCTTTAGGGAGGCAGATAGGGAAGAACTTGGACGAAGATTTTTTTCTTTTTTTTTTAGAGAGAGAGAGAGAGAGAGAGAGAGAGAGAGAGAGAGAGAGAGAGAGAGAGAGAGAGAGAGAGAGAGAGAGAGAGAGAGAGAGAGAGAGAGAGAGAGAGAGAGAGAGAGAGAGAGAGAGAGAGAGAGAGAGAGAGAGAGAGAGAGAGAGAGAGAGAGAGAGAGAGAGAGAGAGAGAGAGCGAGCGTGGGAGTGTTTTTTTACTTTTAGGCATGAATTACCGGTTTGGATTTGATTTTATCTTTTTTTTTTAAGGGGAGGAGGAGGGGGGGCAAGGGAAGGGCGGTAAATATTAATGGGATTTATAAAGGGGACCCGTTGTAACAGTGATTTTTTTTTTTTTTTTTTTTTTTAAGAGGGTAGAAGGAAGGTCCAGGAAAGGGGGGAAGGGGGAAGGGGAGAAGGGGGAAGGGGGGGAGGGGAGAAGGGGAAAGAGGGAAAGGGGAAAGGGCCCTTTTTCTTTCTTTCGCTTCTCTTTTAGATTTCCGGGCAATTTCAATGTATCAAGTGGGCATCCAGAAGTCTTCCTGTGTGTTTCTTCGGCGAGAGATTCTTCGGGAGGGTACCAAAGACTGAGAGTCTGAGAGTCTGGGGGTCCTCTCTCTCTCTCTCTCTCTCTCTCTCTCTCTCTCTCTCTCTCTCTCTCTCTCTCTCTTTCTCCCTTTTTTTTAGTGTGAGGCTGCATCATGGTCTTTATATTCCAAACAAGGCCTTAACTCATGAGACACCCAACTGCGGTCAGTCACCTTTACCCTTTGTCCTCGGACATCCAGCGCAAGTAATATTCACTGGTAGCCGTTAGGGATCAAACCTGGGACTATATATCCACGAGGCGAGATTCTACCACACCACAACACCATGCAAGTTCTTTTTTTTTTCCTCTCTTTTTTTCTCTCATTTTCTTTTTTCTCTCTTTTTCTCTTTTTTACTTTTCTTTTGTCTTTTTTCCTTCTCTTTTTCTTTGTTTCTTTCTCTGCCATTGGGCCAATCCACATCAGAAGACATTTCCTCCACCTCGATGATTTTACGATTTTTTTTTTTTTTTAGAGGGGAGGGGGAGGGGGGACCACGACTCAAAATTTGGGTCAACAAGAAGACGATTGGGTCTTAGGGTCCATTTTTTTTTCTTTCTTTCTTTTCTCTCTCTCTCTCTTTCTCTCTTTTTCTTAGGGTTCAATTTTTTTCTTCCTTTTCTCTCTCTCTCTCTTTCTCTTCTCTCTCTCTCTCTCTCTTTTAAGGTTTATGGACATACAGTACAAGTCCGCTAGAGGCGTCATCGGAAGCGCGCTGGTTTCGCTTAGCTGTGGGTTCGAATCCCGCACTCCTCTCCGATTCCCAGTTGCAGTGACTCTGTTACCTACCCGCCAAACATGATAGACTAAAGTTGACGGCTTCGACCGCAGCTACTCAGCGCCTCGTAGCGTAGTCTCTTCACCTTACATGGATATAAAAATGGATCAAAGTTTTAGTTATGACGTCATAATCTAGATATCTGACTGATAATAAAAAGATAAATTGTGATGAGTTGGGTTATTCGAAGATATAAATTTAGGTCAACAATGTCTTTGGTTGATAAAACAAAGCTAGAAAATAATCTTTATTTTCGTGAATTTTTCATGATATTGAACTCATGAGATTTATTAAAATTTCTTTGGAGAAATCAAAGTGTATACATATATATATATATATATATATATATATATATATATATATATATATATATATATATATATCAAATATGAGTCGTTTTGATATCTAACGGACAAAAAAAAAATAAAAAAAAAAAAAAAATATAGAATAAATAAAATAATATAAAAAATAAGAACACTGGAACCAAGGAGATCCAGAAGAAGAAGAAGAAGAAGAAGAAGAAGAAGAAGAAGAAGAAGAAGAAGAAGAAGAAGAAGAAGAAGAAGAAGAAGAAGAAGAAGAAGAAGAAAAGAAGAAGAAGAAGAAGAAGAAGAAGAAGACGAAGAAGAAGAAGAAGAAGAAAAGAAGAAGAAGAAGAAGAAGAAAAGGGGTCATGTCGCCTTAGCCTATTCATAGCTTTTGTTATGGTTAGCATTGGATGATTTCATCCAGCTGAAGAGCAACTGGGTCAAAGAAGGTCAGACTCTTCTAACACTAAATTTCATCGTCTCGCATCCACAAACTAAAACTAGTTCTAAGCCCACTAACCCCTTAGAAGACTTCCCTAGACCCTCAGGTCTTCCTCGAGGCTTAGTGAAAGTCTCAGGGGGGTAGGGGGGAACGTGGAGGGGGAGAGGAAGGGGGTGGAAGGATGAGGTCAAAAAGACACCCTTCGGAGTATCTCCCTTGGGGCTGAAAACTTCGAACTACGGACTCTATCGGGTCATCCAAAAGAAGGAAGTCCTGACACTCCCCACTCCCCACTCTCCACTCCACCTCCCACTCCCTTTCCCCCGGTTCCAGGGACGATTGGGAGTCCTCCGGAACGCATCTAGCGTTCACGGATCCGCCCGGTAAACTCCCGGAACGTGTCGGTTCCGTGCTGCCTTCCGGTAGACCTAGCACAGTTTCTAGATGTTCCGGGTGATACGTTTACTTGCATGCAAAGATCCGGTCAAGTGGCCGGAAACAACCAGATATCCGGGGATGAAAAATATGAACGTTGAGTTGTCTTCCGGATAATGCAAAGACTGTATAGACACGGTAAAGGAAACATGGACTGGAGGTGAAGCTTGTTTCCTTTACCGTGTCTATACAACTTGTTTACATGGATTTTCAATGCAAAGACTGTTTACCCGGAAGAAACGGAGGATTCCGGGGATACTTTCCGGACAGTCGGATCTTCCAAAAACTGAGAAGTGAGTCCTGCCCGTTCCTTGGAAATAAAATCAACTACTTACTCACTCGCTTACTCACTCACTCACTCACACTCTCCCTTCCTCACTCACTCTCCCTCTCTTCCTTCCCACTCTCTTCCTCTTTTCTTTCTTAGACTCTTGATCTCTTCCTCCCCTTCTTTCCTTTCTCCTCTCCTTTCTTCTCTCCTTTCCTCCTCTTCTCCTTTCTTCCTCCCTCCTTTCTTCTTTTACCCCTTTCTTCTCCTCTCCCTTCTTATTCCTTCCTTGTTCCTTCTCTCCTTTCTTCTTCTTCTCCTTTCCTTTTCTCTCTTTTCTTCTCTCCTCCTTTTCTTCTCTCCTCCTTTCTTCCTCTCTTCTTTCTTCTTTTCTCTTTTCTCATTTCTTGTTCTCTCATTTCTTCCTTTTCTTTTCCTTCCTCTCCTCCTTTCTTTTATTTCTTCCTATCTCCTTTCTTCCTCTTTTCTTTTCCTCCTCCTCTCTCTCTCCCTCTTTCTCTCCACCTGTCTCTCATTCCTCTCTTTCCAATCTATTCCTATCATTCATCCTCTTTTTTTCATTCCTCCTTCCTCCTCTCTCTCTCTCTCTCTCTCTCTCTCTCTCTCTCTCTCTCTCTCTCTCTCTCTCTCTCTCTCTCTCTCTATTCTTCCTTCCCCCTCTTCGTTTCTCCCTCTCCCAATCCCTCCCCATGGCAAACATGATAGATATTTGCGAAATACACAAATGGTATATTAAGTTACATCTCTCCGCCCTCCTTACCATAAAGCAAAGATTATCAAGTCAGGACCAAAACGCAGCTCAAAGCTTGATAATACGATTTGTGAGACCAAAGTAAACTTGAGTTGAACATCAACGCAAACAAATTACTAATCGAACGAAGGTGTTTCATCCACTTTCCTTCCTCTCCCCCCCTATATATATATATACAGTATATATATATATATATATATATATATATATATATATATATATATATATACACATTTAAAAGCACTGGTCACGTGCTGGCCGTAGGTTCGAGTCCTCGGGCGTACCACGTTTCAATTTCTGCATGTTGCCTCCACGGCTCTTCCAATGTTGATGGCTTAGAATCAAAGTGCATTGTGGTTGATAAAAATATACACATATAAATAATATATATATATATATATATATATATATACAGTATATATATATATATATACACTATATATATATATATATATATGTATATATATATATATATTCATAGACACACCAGCCACCCCCACCTACATTTTTTATTCCTACCTTTAACAGTATGTTCCAAACACAATGAAACTACTTTGAAGGAGAAACTCCTTCGGTAGGAGGCCCTACCACTCGGCCTTAATGGCCATAATGCAGCCAAGCAATTAGGAACCTATTTCCCGCGTCGCCTGAGAAGTCGTTACTCACTTATTGTTTACGTTTTTCGTGCGTGTAACGGTTCTCAACGGTTTTAACGGTCACCGCTCACGGAGACCGACAGAGAGGTCCTTCGGTGTCCGGCCTTGGGTCCTCCTTGGCTAGAGAGTCGGGGTTCCTCTCTTCCAACTGCCTCCTGTGAAGAAGAAAAAAAGGACATGTGAACTGAGTTTGTAAGCTCCTTGTCGTGTCTTTGTAGATTCTGGTATGAAAATTTTGTTGCTGTAATGTTAATTATTATACAAGATGATGTCATATTTTTTCTATACATGCACACCCACACACACACACACACAATTAAACACACACACACAATTACACAAATACGCACACACACACACACACACACAGACTACACACAAACACACTGACACATACGCACACAAACACTAAAACACACAGACATACACACAATTAAATAGGCACACACACACACACACACACACACACACACACACCTCTATCACCAATCCAAGTCGAGATCCATCATCATATACAAAAAAAAAACAGAGAACAAATGCATATCCTCATAATATAATGACCTCCATTACATCATCACCATTAGCAAGGAATCGTCATACGTCTGCATTAAATCGAGAAGAAAGAAAACTCCTTATCCCAGATCCGTCTACTTGAGAATATGATTCGAATTAAACAGTAGGTAACCACTACTTCAATCAAGCAAAGACCTCCCCCCCCCCGAATCCCATCCCTACCCATTCCCCCCATTCTTGTCATATTTCTGATGGGAGTCATCAGCATGTCTCCTTTATATTATTGTTCGATTTTCATTTATTATTACTTATCTGTCAATTTATCATTATTTACTATTTACCTGTTTGTTTATTATTTAACTATACCTATGTATTTATCTATCTTATTTATTATTATTTATATCTTATTCTTGATTAATTTTTCTTTTATTCATTTATCATTATTATAATTTTTTCCGCGTCCGACCTAGTCATGGACCAAAAGGTCTCCTATCAGCATGCTTTTCCTTTGTAATCATTTGTTATCAGTAATGGGATCCAATACACCCATCGCCTCGTTCTTATCATATCTCTGATGAGCACCAGCTTCATATCATCTTCGTGATAACAGTAATGGGGAGTCATCCCCATTATGTAAAATATGCCTCCAAACCCATTTGGTCTGTTGCACTAATTAAGGAAATCAATTACAAGATAATTTGTCAGATGGGCTTCCGTGGAGCGTTTTCTGTTCGCAAAAAGAAGAAAACGGGAGAGGGGAGAAGGAAGGGCGTGCGGGGATGAAGAACGCCCACACAAACGGGAACGGGAACGTATGGAAGTGGGAACGGGAACGTGAATGAATGGGAACGTGTGAAACTGGGAACGTGAGCGTGAATGTGAACGGACGAGAATGTATAGAAGTGGGAACGGGAACGGGGATGAAAGGGAACGTATGGAAATGGGAACGGGAACGGGAATGAATGGGAACGTGTGAAACTGGGAACGTGAGCGTGAATGTGAACGAACGAGAATGTATAGAAGTGGGAACGGGAACGGGGATGAAAGGGAACGTATGGAAATGGGAACGGGAACGGGAATGAATGGGAACGTGTGAAACTGGGAACGTGAGCGTGAATGGGAACGAACGAGAATGTATAGAAGTGGGAACGGGAACGGGAACGGGAACGGGGATGAAAGGGAACGTATGGAAATGGGAACGGGAACGGGAATGAATGGGAACGTGTGAAGCTGGGAACGTGAGCGTGAAAGTGAATGAACGGGAACGTATAGAAGTGGGAATGGGAAGGGGAGTGATCGGGAACGTGTGGACCTAGGAACGGGAACGTGAACGAACAAGAACATAATAGAAATGGGAACGGGAGTGAACGGGAACGTATGGAAGTGGGAACCGGAATGGAAAATAATGGGAACGTGTGAACGAACGACAATGTATAGAAGTGGGAACAAGAACGGGAACGAACGGGAACGTGTGGAACTGGGAACGGGAGCGTGAACGAACGAGAACATAATAGAAGTGGGAACGGGGACGGGAATGGACGGGAACGTGTAGAAGTGGGAACACGCCGTAGGTGGGGTCCTGTACCAGGTCAGGTCAGGTCAGGTAAGGTCAGGTCAGGTAAGGTCAGGTAAGGTAAGATCAGTTCGGTTCAGGCTAGGTCATATTATATGACCTGAGGATGTTGACAGAGTCGAAATGTGTAGGCACACAGGTACTTTTGTAAACAGTGTGCGTGTGCATACATGTGCGTGTGTGTGGGTGTGTGTGTACGTGTGCGCGTTCGTGTGCATATCCGTGTACGCGTGCGTGTGCATATATATGTGCATCTGTTTGTGTATGTGTGTGTGTGTGCGTATGAGTGTATATATATGCATGTGTATGTGCATGTGTGCGTAGAAGTACACGCACATACAAACGTACACTTTCGTATACTTACACAAGTGCGCCCACATTGTGATACAGGCCACATGCAGATCGTATGGCCGACCTTTGGTGGCCGGCGTCAATATGTACGATAGATCAGGTTAGGTTAGGTTAGGTTAGGTTAGGTTAGGTCAGGTTAGGTAAAGTTGGGTAAGGTTAGGTCAGACTAGGTTAGGTTAGGTTAGGTTAGGTAAGGTTAGGTTAGGTTAGGTCAAGTTAGGTTAGATCAGGTTAGATTAGGTCAAGTTAGGATAGGTTAGGTCAGATTAGGTTAGGTTAGGTCAAGCTAGGTTAGGTTAGATCAGGTTAGGTTAATTTAGCTTAGCTTAGGTTAGGTTAGGTTAGGTTAGGTCAGGCGAGGTTAGGTTAGGTTAGATCAGTTTAGGTTAGATCAGGTTTGGTTAGGTCAGGTTAGGTCAGGTTAGGTTAACTTTGGTTAGGTTAAGTTACGTTAGATCAGTTTAGGTAAGGTGAGATCAGGTCAGTTTAGGTTAGGTTAGGTTTGGTTAGGTTAGGTTAGATCAGGTCAGGTTAGGTCAGTTTAGATTAGGTTAGGTCACTTCGGGAGGACATTTGTCCACACACGAAAGAGAGACGAAGAGAGAAAGATGAATAAAAGAGGAGAGAATCTGCGAAGGAGGGAGTGATCAAAACGCAACAGACGTTTGATGAGGAAAGTTTATGAAATTAAACTAAAAGCCTGAGGGTCACAGGGAAATTGGAAATGTTCTCCAAGGGGACGAGGGAGGGATCAATGGGAGGACATAATCCCTCCTCTCAAGTCCCTTCCTCCCTCCCGAACTCTTCCTCGCCTGCAAAGGCCTCGCCACTCCCTCCCAAACTCCTTTTCTAAATCCCCAAACCTTCCAAGTCCATGTTCCCATCCCCTTCCAAATCCCCATCTTACCAAATTCCCCCACCTTCCCTTCCAAATCCCCCTTCTAAATCCTCCTCCCTTGCAAATCCCCTCTCTTTCCCAAACTACTTTTCTAACTCCCTTCCGAACCCCCTTCCAAATCCCCCACCCTTCCCTTCCCAATCTCCCCTTCCAAAACCCTTCTTCCAAATCCCCCTCCCCTCCCTTCCAAACCCCCCTCCCTTCTAAATCCCCCTTCGAAATTCCTTACCCCTCCCTTCCAAGCCCCCTCCCTTCCAAATCCCCTACCCTTCCTTTCCAAAACCCCTTACAAGCCCCCTCTTTTCCAAGCCCCCCTTTAAATCCCCATTCCAAATCCCCCACCCTTCCTTTCCAAAACCCTTTCCAAGCCCCCTCCCTTCCAAATCCCCCTTCCAAATTCCTCACCCCTCCATTCCAAAACTCCTTCCAAACCCCCCTCTTCCAAGCCCCCCCTTCCAAATCGCCTCTTCCAAGCCCAACCCTACTCCCATCTCCCCCCACACCCCCTCTAAAGCGACACCGAGGTCGCGCTCCCAAAGGAGTAGTTGATGCGTTCAGAGACGAAAAGAAAAATTGAGTGAGATGTAATACACACAAACATATAGAATAGGAAACGTATCTCGAAATTTTTCATTTTTCTTTTCGAAAAAGTCACCTACAAAGAAGAAAAATAAATTCTGGAAGAAAACAAAAAAATAGCCTAAGGCAGCCTTTCCTAACCTAGGGGTGCTGGTGAGCGAATGCATACATACTCTCACTTATCCTTCTAGTAATAAGGTATTAGTTAGGAAGTGCTGAAATTCATTCTAGGGGCTGTAAGGAAGCGATGCACACACACACATACACTCCTTTATCCTTCTAGTAATAAGATATTAGTTAGGGGGTGCTGAAATCCATTCTAGTGGGTGTTAGGAAACGATCCATCTATACCAGGGGTTCTTAACCTTTTTTCTCCAATTCCCCACTTTTTAGTGAGCCAACTCTCCATTTCCCACCACAGCATCGGTGACAACAAGAAGACATCAGAAACAAACAAAAAGAAACAAAAACACATCGATTAGAAAAAAAAAAGACAGTGGTTCTTCTGTCCGACCGGTCATTCCCCACTTGGCAACTCCGCCATTCCCCACAGGTTGGCGAAGAACCACTGATCTATACAATCCTTTATCCTTCTAATAATAAAATACTAGTTAGGGGGTGCTGAAATCTATTCTAGAGGGTGCTGGGAAGCAATCCATATATACGCTCCTTTATCCTTCTAGTAATAAGATATTAGTTAGGAAGTGCTGGACAGCTTAGACCTAACTACTACAAGGAGGCGGGGTTCTGGAAGTGGTCTGGAAAAGCTGACCTAAGGAAAACAAGACAAAATCTAGAATCAAACTAAGGAGACCCAAATAAGATAAGCAAATAAGATAGATAAATAAATAGATAAATATGTAAAAAGATAAATGAATTGATAGATGAATATATAAATAAGTAAATGAAAAATATTAATTATTAAATATGAATATGTATAAATAGAAATAAGTCAATTAAAGTAATAAATTAAAAGAATAAACAGGTGAACCAATAAATATAGAAAAGATAAATAAGAAAAAAAATCTATGAAATGTGCCTCCATCAAAAAGAAAATATGGCTCAGAAATACACAAAAGAAATAGTCGCAAAAAAAAAAAAAAAAAAGATATTTGTCAAAATATAAGGACAAGATTTTTTTTTTTTTTTTAAGTACGAAAGAGTCCATCTCAATACTTTTATTCAATTTCCTAACGTGTCCGTCTCCTAAAAATTTTATTTTTCATAGAACAAATTATTTCAAAATTCAAACCCTTAGACCAACCTAGATTAACTCGTGCATTTATGTCCCAAGACATTTTTATTCATTTATTTCCACAGTCAAACCCTTACACACATCTAGACTATCTTCTACGTTTATTCTGTCTGCCGCCAGGCGATTTTATTCCAGCCAAGTGAGACCCTTCCGGGAGTTGGAAAAAGTCTTTAAGAGAGTCTTCTGGAAAGAACTTCCGGATAAAATGGTTCTGGAACGAAATCCGTAAAACTTTGGCAGCGAGAAAATATGGACAAACTACAGACGATATCAAAGTATATATGTAATTGTAGGCAAATGTGTGTGTGTGTGTGTGTGTGTGTGTGTGTGTGTGTGTGTGTGTGTGTGTGTGTGTGTGTGTGTGTGTGTGTGCGTGTGTGTGATTCACCATGATCTTGAATCACGTGTTGGACTCGTGATCGACAGCTATTTCCCTCGCGGAAGAGAGCTCACAGCTCATACATAACCGATCTATGGGTAATGCTGTGATCTTACACGTACATACACACACCCAACTCTCCGCCCACGAGAGCTGGAGTAACGACATGTAAAGCAACGATACTGAAATTATTTCAGCTCTGAGCGGGATTCGAGCCCAGACCACCGTAGTGGCAGTAAGGAACTCTAACCACTGCGCCACGAGGTGTGTGTGTGTGTGTGTGTGTGTGTGTGTGTGTGTGTGTGTGTGTGTGTGTGTGTGTGTGTGTGTGTGTGTGTGCGTGCGCACGCGTGCAGTCCCTCTCAGAATCATCAACATAGAAGAGATAATCCCATTACCACAAGCTCAGCACTTCTCTCTCTCTCTCTCTCTCTCTCTCTCTCTCTCTCTCTCTCTCTCCGAGCTCAACAGTTATCTCTCATCAATGTTAATAAGATAATTACAATTTTAATCACAATTTAGGTCGAGTCTTCCCCCCAAACACAATGTACACGCTCCCATATTTTTTGTTTTCTCCCCTCTCCCCTCCTCTCCCTTCCTCTCCCCTCCTGTCTCCTTCTTCTCCCCCTCCTCTCCCCTCTTCTCCCACTCACTCTCACTCTCTCATCTCTTCTCCCATCATTATCTTCTCCTTCCTTTCTCTTCTTGTCTCCTCTCTTTCCCTCTCTTTCTCTCCTTTCCCATTCACTTCCACTTCCTCATCTCTTCTTCCTCCCACTCTCTCATCTCCTCTCTCTTCCTCCTCTCACTTCTCGTCACATCTAATTCTATCATCACAACCTTGCCTAAACTATGTCCACTATCTCTTCCTCTTCTTCCTCCTCCTCCTCCCTCTTCCGTTTCCTCCTCTTCCTCCCCCCTCTTCATCTTCCACCTCGTCGTCGTCGTCTTCCTCCTATCTACGCCTCCTTCCCCATTTATTCTTTCTCTTCTTTTTCCTCGCCTTCCCCGTCTTTCTATTTCCCTCACTCCTCCTCCTCCTCCTCCTCTTCCTGTTTTTCATTCTCCTCTTCCTCCTCCTTATCTTCCTCCTCCTCCTCCATTTCCTTTATCTCCTTCTCCTCTTCCTCCAAACTTTCCTCCTCCTCCATTTCGTACTGCTCCTCCAAAGACTCACATCTCCTCCTCTTCCTCCTCCTCCTCCTCCTCCTCCTACTTGTCCTCTTCCGTTTCCTACTGCTCCTCCAAAAATCCACTTCTCTTATTCTTATTCTTCCTCTTCCTCCTCCTCCTCCTACTCCTCCTCTTCAGTTTCCTGCTGCTCATCCAAAGATCCAATTCTCCTCCTCCTCTTCCTCCTCTTCCTCCTCCTCCCCCTCCGTCTTCTCCAGAACATGTATGGAGAGAGGAAAGATGAAAGAAGGGTAGAGAGAAGAAAGGAGGTAGGAAGAGAAGGGAAGAAAAAGGGGAAAGGAAGAGGAGGAAAGCAAAGGGAAAGGGATGGATGAGAGAGGAAGAAGGATAAAGGGAGGAGGAAAAAGATGAAGAGGAAGGAAGCGGACTGAGCGAGTGGGAGGGTGAGGGAGGGAGGGAGGGAATGAAGGAGGGAGAGTGAACGAGGTAGTGAGGAGTCGAAAGTGGGAGGATAAGGGAGAGGAAGAGGAGGAGGAGGAGGAGGAGGAGGGGAGGGAAGGGAGAATGAACGAGGTAGTGAGGGGTGGGAGGTGGTGGAAAAGGGGAAGAAGTGGGGGAGGAGGGATAGTAAACGAGGTAATGAGGGGTGGGAGGGAAGAGGGAAAGGGGGAAGGGGAGGGAGAGGAAGTGAAGGAGGAGGAGGGGTGAGGGAGGAAGAGAGGGAAAATGAACGAGGCAGAGAGAGATGTGAGGGGGAGGAAGAGGGGAGAAAGGGAGGAAGTGGGGGAGGAGGAGGAAGGGTGAGGGAGAGAGGGTGAGTAAACGAGGTAGTGATGGATGAGAGGGGAGAGGAAAGGTGGGAGAGGAAGGAAGAAGAGGAGGAGGAGGTGAGGGAGGAAGAATGAACAAGGTACTGAGGGGTGGGAGGGAAGAGGGAAAGGGAGGAAGGGGAGGAAGCGAAGGAGGAGGAGGAGGGTTGAGGGAGGGAGAAAGAGAAAGTGAACGAGGTAGTGAGAGATGGGAGGGGAGAGGAAGAGGGGATAAATGGGAGGAAGTGGGAGAAGAATAGGGGTGAGAGTGAACGAGGTAGGGAGGGATGGGAAGGGGAAGGAAAAGTGGGGTAAGGGGGAGGAGGAGGATGGGAAGGAGGTAAGGGGAAGGATGCAGGGGGGAGGAGGGGAAGAGGGTAAGGGGGTAAGGGGGATGAGGAGGGGAAATGGTGAAGGGGAGAAGGCAGGAGGATGAGGAGGGTAAGGGGGAAGTCGGGGAGGAGGCAGGGTGGGGGAGGAGGAGGGGAAGGGGGGAATGGGGAGGAGGCAGGGGGAGGTGGAGGGGGAGAGAGCTCATGGCTGCGTCCTATCCACAATGATTACGTTAATGCCGCAAATGTCATTAGAACTGACGAAGCTGTGGTGCAGGTGCCACGGGAGTTGGCACTCGGGGTCGTCCGTTCAACCAAGAGTGCTTACATGCAAACACATGCAAGTACATGTATGTAGACGTGTGTGTGTGTGTGTGTGTGTGTGTGTGTGTCTGTGTGTCTGTGTGTGTGTCTGTGTGTGTGCGTGTGGTCATACACTCACACAGTCATGTGTACGTACATTTAAACGCACACACGTTCAGTCACATTCATAAATATATCCTCAAACACACGCTAATACTCACACATAGAATCAAATACATTCCCACTCACTCAAACATACACATAAACACACACACACACACATACACACACAAATAGATCAGTCATACAAGCTCTGAGCTCTCATTCGGGAGGTTAATAGCTGTCGGTCACGAGTCCAACACGTGATCCAAGACCATGGTGAATGGTGAATCACACATATACGCACACAAAACACACTAACACATACACACACGCACGCGCGCACAAACACACACTGTCACATACACTCGTACACGCAGTCATACTTACACGTAGTCATACACGTACACTCATACTTACATTTACACACACACACATACACACAATGATATTCAGATAAGAAAGAAAAACTTTAAAAAAAAAAAAAAACGAACAAAGAGGATCTGCCGGTGTGGAATGTAAGATCAACAAGAGTTCA
>NC_134797.1:46337820-46345320 GCF_046742065.1 Oratosquilla oratoria | reverse complement strand
TTTGATAAACCAGGAGAAAGAAGAGAAATTGAGAACATTAAGGAAAAGAGAGGAGGAAAGGGTGAACGAAAGAAAAGGAAAAAGAGGAAGACCGAAGATGAGAGGGGGAGGGAAGGACAAGGAATAGCCTGAGAAAGAGAAGAAAAGAAAAGAGGAAAGAAGAGGATGACAGAGAAGTGAAGAGAGGGGCGGGGAAGAGAAGAGACGTAAAGAGAAAGGCAGAAAAGAGAAGGGAAAGGAAGGAAAAATAAAAAGAAGAAAAAAAAAATAAAAAAATAAAGAGATAAAAGTTGAGATAGAAGAGAAATAGGATGAAAGGAGAAGACTGGTGTGGATTGAAAGGAAGGAGAGGATCATGGTAGAATAGAAATAGAATGAGTTGAGGAGTGGTAACGGGAGGCTACCTTATGACGTCAAGATTGATTAATGTAAACATCACGTCTAGCCTCGTCCCCTTTCCACTTTTTCCACCTCATTTGCTGTTATGTTCCACCTCCCATTCCACATACCCTGTCAGATTTTGAATTCCCCCACCATAAACTATACCTTCTCCCCACTTGTCACTACCCTAAATAAGCCCCCCAGATCTCCTCAATATACCCCCACTCTCCCCATTTTTTTCGATTTAAAAAAAGAATTATTTCCGGTGATATGCTTCGTCATCCTCCCCCTGCTACCTCTTCTCGAAATTTTGAGTCTCGGCATTGTGCCTTTATTCTTCACATTCTTCCTCTACTTCTTCGCGATATTTCGACACTTGGGCTCATGTTACGTCATTTCCAGGACTGGAGTCACCAGACCCACCAATTCCAAAGGAGAACCAACCCCTCTCTCACCTCTTCCTCTCTCCCTTCTCCCTCCTCTTCCCCTATTCCTTCGCCCTTCCCCTCTCTATTCTCCCCTCTCCCTTCATCCCTCTCCCCTCTCCCCCTATCCTCTCATCCCTCCCTTCTCCTCCTCTTCCCTCCTCCTTCTTCCCTCTCCCTCTCCCCTTTCCTTCTTCTCCTCTACTCCCCTTCCCCCTCTGCTCTTCTCCTCTTCTCCCATCCCCTCTCTTCTCTCCCTTCTCTCCATTCCCCCTCTCTCCCCTCCCCTCTCCTCCTCTCCCCCCTCACCCCCAAACACTCTTGACTGCTACACCTGCGCCTCTAAGAAAAGAAAAAGGAAAAAAAAAATTTGACCAGAAGGCACCTCGGTCCACGAAACCCTCAACCACCCTGATGGTGTCGAAGAGTCTGCAGTTGCCAGCCTCTGCCGCCGAATGTACAGGAAGTGGTTCCAAATGCAAATAATCTCGATTTTCCCCCTTACCTATCCCTCGCGCGCTCACTTGTTCGTTCATTCACTCACTCACTCACTCACTCTGTCAGTCAGCCAGGCTGTAAGCCAGTGTCTCTGTATGTCTGTCTCTTTTTCTCTGTCCTTCTCTGTCTGTCTGTCTCTCTCTCTCTCTTTCTCTCTCTCACTCACTCACTTTCTGTCTCTCTCATCCTCTGTCTCATTCTTTCTCAATTTCACTCTCTCTAATTCTCATTCACACTGTTTCTTTGTTTGTGTGTGTGTGTGTGTGTGTGTGTGTGTGTGTGTGTGTGTGTGTGTGTGTGTGTGTGTGTGTGTGTGTGTGTGTCTGTGTGTGCATGTGTGTCTGTGTGTGTACATGTATTCACTTGGTCTTTGGATCACGTGTTGGACTCGTGATCGACAGCTATTTCCCTCCTGTGCCACCGAGTGTGTGTGTACAGTGTGTGTACGTTTGTGTGTGTACGTGTGTGTGTGTGTGTGTGTGTGTGTGTGTGTGTGTGTGTGTGTGTGTGTGTGTGTGTGTGTGTGTGTGTGTGTGTGTGTGTGTGTGGTTTACTATTTCTCTGCATCTATTTCTGTCTCTTGCTCTTGCTCCTGCTCTTGCTTTCAATCTTCTTCTTAATCTTGCTCTCTCTTTCTCTTCCTTTTTCTCTTACTTTCACTCTCCCTTTCTTGCTC
Source organism: Oratosquilla oratoria (assembly GCF_046742065.1). Taxonomy (NCBI): domain Eukaryota; kingdom Metazoa; phylum Arthropoda; class Malacostraca; order Stomatopoda; family Squillidae; genus Oratosquilla; species Oratosquilla oratoria. The sequence goes on along the minus strand of NC_134797.1, from coordinate 46,343,340 downwards.
TTGCTCTCTCTCTTACTCTCCTCTCTTGGCATTGCTCTTGCTTTCGCTCTCGCTCTTGCTTTTTCCCTAGCTCTCGTTCGTGCTCTCTTTCTTGTTCTTATTCTCTCTTTCTTTATTGGTCTTGCTCTTGCTCTTATTCTCCTTCTCTCTTTTGGCCTTGCTCTTGCTCTTGCTCTTACTCTCGCTCTTGCTCCTATTCTTTCTCTCTTTTGGTCTTCCTCTTGCTCATGTACTAGCTCTTGCTCGTATTCTCTCTTATTCTTTTGGTCTTGCTCTTGCTCTTACTCTCGCTCTTGGTCTTATTCTCTCTTTCTCTTTTGGTCTTCCTCTTGCTCTTGTTCTCGCTCTTGGTCTTATTTTCTTTCTCTCTTGGTCGTGCACTCGCTCTTGCTCTCGATCTTGCTCTTATTCTCTTTCTCTCTTTTTGGCTTTCCTCTTGTTCTTGCTCTCCCCCCTGCTCTTATTCTCTCTTTCTCTTTTGGTCTTCCCCTTACTCTTGCTCTTCCTCTTGCTCTCGCTCTTATTATCGTTCTCTCTTTTGGTCTTGCTCTTGCTCTTGCTCTCGTTCTTGCTCTTATTCTCTTTCTTTCTTGGTCGTGCACTCGCTCTTGCTCTCGCTCTTGCTCTCGTTCTTGCTCTTATTCTCTTTCTTTCTTGGTCGTGCACTCTCTTTTGCTCTCGCTCTTGCTCTCGTTCTTCCTTTTCTTTTGTCCCGCTTCCCCGCGCCGGAAAGTATCAGGAACTCTGGGCCTAAACACAGCAATTCCGAATTATTACTCCTGATGGTCTTCAAGGGCTTCGCCAGACCAATTCTGGAAGCGAGAGCTACACGCTCCCGAAGCCAACACCTCCTCCTCTTCCTCCTCCTCCCCTCCTCCTCCATCCAGCCGTTCTTGCTTATCCGATCCCTTCCCTCCATCCCAGGATCACCCCCCTTCACCCCCCCTCCACCTCCTCCTCTCCTTCCACCTCCTTCTCTTACTCCACCTCCTCTTCCTCTTCCTCCGCCTTCTGCAAGAGAACCTTCGGGAGATTTTGCTTTGAGATGGAGGTTGCTTATATGTAGACACGCGCACACACACACACGCGCACACACACACATACACACACTCACACACACACACACACACACACACACACACACACACACACACACACACACACACACACACAGACACACACACACACACGCAGACACACACACACTCACGCACACACACAGTTTTCCACATAGAGTGGTGGACACTTGGAACAAACTGAACGAAACAATAGTGTGTGCAAAAACCATAAACGAATTTAAGAGCAAACTAGACACTGTGAGATACAAAGGCGGGACACTACGAGTGTAGCTCCCCTTCCCGTAAGATACAACTAGGTAAATGCACACACACACACACACACACACACACACACACACACACACACACACACACACACACACACACACGCGCGCGCGCGCGCGCACACACACACACACCAACCTATCTACCTACCTACCTAGTAGCTACCGACTTACCTACCTACATACATAACTACCTACCTATCAGCGACATAAGTAGGCAAGGCAGGCATTGCCTACCCTGAGGGAAGAACAGATTTCCTTTACACATAGGTTGATACAACTAATAAGTAAACTTTCTTGATATACCTATTCTTTTATAATACTGACAAACTATTAGATGACCTTTTACTTCATAAAACAACCTGAGTAATTACTGACGGCCCCTGCCTGCTATCTATCTACCTACCTACCAACCTACCTACAACCTCCTCCTCTTCCTCCTCCTCCTCCTCCTCCTCCTCCCCCTACTTGTTCTTCTTCTGACGTTGTTCAGACTGACACCTCTGCTGTCAGTGACCCGTGACCTGACCTAACCTCTGGGTTAGTTTACGGTGTCCGACCCCTCACCAGGGGATGGGTGACACGTCTGTAAAAGGTAGGGGGAGAGGGAAGAGGAGGAGTGGGATAGATGGGTAGTGGGAAGAGAGGAGAGGGGAGAGAAAGAGTAGGGAGAAGGGAGTGGTAAGAGGTGGTAGGGGAAAGGAAGAGGAGTGGGGAGAAGGGACAAGGAGAGAGGAGTAGAAATAGGGTGAGAGGGAGAAAAAAGAGAGGGTGAGAGGGGGAGTGGGGGAAGGACGATGGGGAGTGGAAAGAAGGGAGAGGGGGAGAAGAGAGAGGGTGAGAGGGAGAGGGTGAAGAGAGAGAGGGTGAGAGAGGGAGAAGGGAGAGGTGGGGAGGGAGAAGGGAGAGGTGGAGAGGGGGAGAAGGGAGAGACGGAGGGGGGAGTGGGGAGGAGGAGTGGGGATAGGGGAGTGTAGAGAGGAGGAGATGACTGATGGGAGAGGGGAGAGGGGAGAGGGGAGTGGGGAGAGGGGAATTTCAATTATAGAAATATCACGTTGTGGGTCCCTGCTTTAAGCATGAAAGGACGTTTGGACGATGCTGTACCTATGCATTCCCGTCAATATGGAACCGTGTGGGGTGGCCAACGGGGGGACCTGGTCCTCTTCAACCACCCTCCTTTTGGTGCCTCCATTTATATGAAGTGGAGGTAGACGCCTCCATAACTTTGTCCATCTGATCATAAAGGTTCACTGGTTTGTTCACAGCAGCCTGACACTTAAGCCACGCCCCCTGACAGCATCTCTGCCTCCTGATTGGTGGAAACAACTCCCGCTCGTACAGGATTGTGTATTTTTGTTTTTGTTGTCTTTTATAAACATGTTTGATAAAAAAATTTGGGAATGGTTTTATGAAAGAGACAACTTAGCTACAGCAAAAAATCGTTACCTTTGCCTTATGTGTTTGGAGAGCCAGGGCAAGTGGCAGTCACTACTAATTGAACTTAGATCGGCATAATCAAGATTTATCTATTTTTCTATTTATTTATTTGATTGTTTTTAGTAAGGTGAGTTGAAAATATCACTATTGGTAAATGAAGTATTCGGAAATCAGATTACTGAGAGCTAATTTGTTATTGCAGAGCCCTTCCCTTACTTGACGACGGGTCGCTTGTTATTGCACAGACTTGAATCCATTTGGGAGCAAAAATATCCTGCACACAAACTTGCCGTGTATGTAGTCGAGATGAATTAAAGTATTGCTACAATATATATATATATATATATATATATATATATATATATATATACATATATATATATATATATATATGGATCAGGCAGCATTTTGACAAGTTGAATCATTGTCAAAATGCTTTCGTATTCAATTATACTTGCATTAAAGAAAATCTTCCTTCCTTTAAGAGATATATCTATCTATATACCAAGGTACTCTTCTCCTTTATGAGGGAGGTAACCAGCCAAGGCACGCACCCACTCCCACCCATTCCACTCCCATTTGTCTCACTCTTCTCTTAGCTCCTTTTGGACGAAGGGTCATCCCGGTCTCCCGCCCACTTTCCGGGTCAGAAGCAGCGTAGATTTTATATATACAAAATAGTATCTTTAGTTGCTCAAGTACTGATATTTTTCTTTATATATATATCACGTATTGCAAGAGACGTACTGTATATAGGACTATACTGAATACTCAGTAATGAAGGTATTTGCATAATTTTTTAATGTATTTTGGGTCGGGGTTTGGTGGTCGTAATAGTACCTGTTATAGACTTTTTTTTTTTTTCTTTTTCTTTTTTTTTATCCGTCGGTGAAATCTCGTATCCTTACGACATAAATCATTATTCTTATATCAATTTGAATAGGTAACTACCTTACATGACCCATGGAAAAACTTAAGGTCACTATCCGAACGACAATTAGCCAATAATGTGCACGTGTCTTTATGGTGATGCCCACTTTCAACTATTCAATAATGAAAAGGGTAACTTGGTGTGTTTAATCTACGGGAACCATACGCCACATTTCATTTATATCTTCACTAGTCGCATGGACAGAATTCTCTTTCAATAATGTGAATGTTACTCCATTTAAATTTTTCCGATTGCGCAGGTTACATCGGACTAAAATATAACAAAATTGAAAACAGGCAGAAGTTTCTTTAGCCCATAGGAAGTCCGGCGAATGAAAAGAAATTCAAAAAGGGTTAATACGTGTATTCTAGAGACGGGTTTCATTTATGCCCTCGGAAGTCACAAATGATTACAAATGAGCAGCATGGCGACGGAGACCTTTTAGTCCATAGCTAGGTCGGACAAGATAATTGTAATAATGTACCTGACTCTATTAAGTATTTTTATCACATTCATCCACATACCTTCAACAATATACTGAATTCACCCACCGTTTCAAATAAGTAAAAAAGAGAAGCCGATCAAGACAAAGCCTATAAAGCCAGAATGACACTGTTGGTTATATTCTTATATTCACGTTTTATATTATTCTATTTTATTTCTATTTAATTTTGTTCTAATCTATTATAATCTATTTCCTTATTTTCTTTTATATTATATAATTTTATTCTGTTCCTTCTTCTTTAATCTTATTCTATATTTCAACATATAAATACCACATGAATGTAACCCTCCCAGTATTATTGCTAAATTCTTGCATCTGACATGGTTTCAACAATAGACCGCCAACAGCCATAGATTTGCGATATCTTCTCAAAGTTTTATCTTCTGCAGCGACTATTCATCTCTGAGGCTCCAACTTTGGTTACGACTTTTACATGCCCGTCGTTCGCAAAGCCCAAACGCACATGGATGCAATTCCGAAAGGATTCTTCGATATATTTTTTTCCAATCGATGCGTCCGGACTTCTTCATCATTTCCGATTGTTATATGCAATAAAATAGGTTAAGCTGTCACGTGAATCCATTAGTTTTTTTCTATATGTGATTTCATTTTGATTTCATTTTTCTCGATGTCTTCACCGTTGGGATGTCTGGTTGTGCATCGAGAGTGCCAGCCATTCAATCAACTGAATATTTTCATACCTTTGACAACTGGGGCAATATCTTTTTTTATTCTATTCTAACAACCGCCAGACTGACCATTAAAACTCTTAAATCAACGATGGAAGGACCCTCCCCCCTATCCCATCACCCCCCCCCCCATCCCCTCGCCACTGAAATTAACTTACTACAATAAAACCTGTCTTCAACTGTACTGCATCTCTGGAAATTATAGCAAAATGTACACATACACTTTCCGCTGTTTTCCCCCAACTTTGCTGGCCATCATACACACGTCTGCTTTCCACAGCACCAAAACCAAACCAAAACAAACAAATGCAAAATAAAACAAACTAAATAAGGCAAACAATCCAAGTCTTTGTGTGTGTGAGGGGGGGTGAGTGTGAGTTTGTTTGCGTATCTGTATCTACCTAATTGCAGTATCCAAGAAAGGATATACTCTTTTATAGTTCAGCCTCTTCTTCTACAGGTATCAAATATCTCATCGTTTTACATTGATTTTATCTTAAAATTAGGTATGTTTGTTTGTGCACGTACGTATATGTGAGTTAGGTGTTAGGTAAGTGTGTGTTAGGGTGGTACGTTGGTGGATGTGAATGTGTGGTTAGGTGAGTTTAGGCAC
>NC_134797.1:46317820-46327820 GCF_046742065.1 Oratosquilla oratoria | reverse complement strand
CTCTCCTCTCTCATCTCTACTTTCTCCTTTCTTTCCTCCTCTTTCATCTCTTCTCCTCTCTCCTCTCTAATCTCTCCTTTTTCCTTTCATTCCTCCTCTCTCCTCTCTTCCTTCCCCTCTCCTCTTTTCTCTCTTTTCTCTCCTTTCTTCCCTCCTCTTCTTCTCTTCCTCCCTCTCTCCCCCTTCTCTATTCTCTCTTTCCCCCTCTCTGATGGCCCTCGACTCTGAAGTCTAAGACAATGCAGGAATGGAAAAGACTGCATGGGACCATAAGGCCTACACTAGGCAGTTCCATGTCCCTTACCAACTGTCATCCCTATCCATAAAATGACCTCATCTTTTCTTGAAACGAGGAATTGTTTCAGCGTTTACTACATGGTTATTAAGTCCATTCCGCTCGCTAACTACGTTGTTGGTAAACCAACTATTGCCAATTTCCTTCTTATTCCTAAATTTTCCCAATTGAAATCCCTTACTATAAGAGAGAATGGGGCGGGCAGACACCACGGAACGTAACATCCTGAGGCAAAAATTGCTCAAAGGATAGGAACAGACAAGAACTGGTTTGAACTGGTTTGAACTGGTTTACCTAAAGAGTGGCCAACGAATTAAAAAGACTGCGGTGAAACTATCGGTTGTTTTAAGAACAGGTTAGACAACTTTATGATTTCGGATGACAGGTGGTACTGGACATGGAACTGCCTAGTGTAGGCCTTATGGTCTCTTAAAGTTCCTTCATTCTTATGTTCTTATGCTGGAATAGGAAAGGGGACGGACAGGATGAATGAAAGAGTTGAAGGAGCCAGGTGGTGTTAGACATGGAACTGCCTGGTTTAGGCCTTATGGTCTCTTGCAGTCTCCTTTATTATGTTCTTCTGCTGGAGGCTATAAAGTATGACAGGATAGGAAAGGAGACGGACAGGATGAATGAACGCGAAAGAGAATTAAAAGAGCCAAGTCGGATAAGCGAACAAATGGGAATAAAGCTCAGATCAAGAAACGTAGCAAATCGGGGCACAGGGAACGAAAAAGTCCTTGATATCCTGCCTCATTAGAGCATAAACAAACTCATTTCCTCCCATTGCTTTGAGGTATGGACGGCCATTAGATGGTCTTTAAAAAAAAAAAAACCGAAATGAGAGTGAGAATGTTGGAATGTAGTAGGAACGTGTACGAAATGTAGACAAAGGCTCATCCAATCCGATATCATTCACGACTTGCAGATGTGATGGCGCGAAAGAAACGACAACAAGAGAGCAGTCAGGTGGCGTGGATGAGATGTAGACTCTCAATCTTTCTCCTACTGTCAGCTCTCTTATGTCCAAAGCGGTTATCACACTGGGCTTCCACGGGCTTCACCAGCGCCGACCATTGAGAGTTCGATTAAAAAATAATTCGGTTACAATATATATATATATATATATATATATATATATATATATATATATATATATATATATATATATTGTATATAAGCATATATATATATTATATATATATATATTCATATATATATATATATATATATGAATATATATGTGTGTGTGGGTGTGTGTGTGTGTGTGTTGTTGTTGTTGTTGTTGTTCAGTAGTGGCAGGGGAGGAGAGCAGATAGGAACAAGGAAAGAGGGATAGAGAGGGGAAGAGAGAAAAAGGGAAGGCGAGGTCCAAGGAGAAAGAGGAGGAGAGAGAGAGGGAAAGCAGAGGAAGAGGAGGAAAGAGAAGAGGAGAGGGAAAAGGAGAGAGAGAGAGAGAGAGAGAGAGAGAGAGAGAGAGAGAGAGAGAGAGAGAGAGAGAGAGAGAGAGAGAGAGAGAGACACTGAGGCCGAATAAAGCAATACTGGAAACCTGCATCATTGAGGAAGAAAAAAAGGTCAACTGTCACAATCACAACCCAAAGATCAAATCTGGTCTGGAATGTTATCACTTATCGTTGTTGCTGGAAAGCGAACAAAATTAGAAATATATTATTGAAAAGCAACAAACTCAGATGTGTTAAGACTCACGATAAATTAAAAAAAAAATAGTCAACTTTGAAAAAGGGTTACTACAGATAAGCCCAGATGAAAAAGATTACACAGCTAAAAGTAACAAGTACATAAATAAAGGATTACACAAAACATAAAAGGAAAAATAAATGACAAAATATATGATTAGCCCAGAATGGTCAAAATGAAGGTGATTACAGAAAAACATAAAATCATAAACAGTTTAATAAAACAGATCAAATTATTATTACCCCGTTGAAGTCAAAATAAAGATGATTGCACAAAACATGAAAGAATAAAAATCTAACCAAATAAATGATCCCAGAAAAATAAAAATGAAGATGATTACACTTAACAAAGAAGCCTAAACTACAAAAAAAAAATTTATAAGAACAATAAAAGAAAATAAGGACAATAAAAGTAAATAAGACAATATAACAAATTAAGAACAACAAAAGAAAATAAGAAATACCATGAGAGAGAGAGGCAGGCACCTCCCATTTCATACTTACACGACCAAGGAGGAGGAGGAGGAGGAGGAGGAGGAGGAAGAGAGGAGGAGGAGGAGGAGGAGGAGGAGGAGGAGGAGGAGGAGGAGGAGGAGGAGGAGGAGGAGGAGGAAGAGAGGAGGAGGAGAAGGGCCATTGTCGCCCTCAACGTTAGGGTTCTCCTCGACCCTCGAGCCTCACCTGACCATTTCATCATATTAAACTTTGACGTTGTCCTCCTTTGTTGCCACAAAGACCACTCGACCGCCCCTCCTCCTCCTCCTCCTTCTCTCCTCCCTCTCCCTCTCTCTCTCTCTCTCTCTCTCTCTCCCTCTCCCTCTCTCTCTCTCTCTCTCTCTCTCTCCCCCCCGCTCCCCCACCCCCTCCCTCCCTCCTCCTCCACCTGGGCGTCCGACCGGCAACCAGCCATCAATTAAACTCCGGCACAGCCAACTCCCAAATTTTCCAATAATCATAATTTTAATTGCAATAAGCCAACGTCTGTTTCCCAGAAATAATTGCGATCAATCATTTTTGATAGCCGCGGCGGCCGGGGTGGTGCCTGCATGTGTGCTAGCCCACCACAACTGTTGTTGTTGCTGTTGTTACTGTTGTTGTTGTTGTTACTGTTGTTACTGTTGTTGTTGTTGTTACTGTTGTTGTTGTTACTGTTGTTGTTACTGTTGTTGTTACTGTTGTTGTTGCTGTTGTTGTTACTGTTGTTGCTGTTACTGTTGTTGCTGTTACTGTTGTTGTTGTTGTTACTGTTGTTGTTGTTGTTGTTGAAGAGGTAGTGCGACTACAGTATGGGAGGAAATGAATGAAGAATGGAGGTAAGGAGGGGAGGAGGGAGGGGGGAAGGTGGGAGGGAAGGCGTGAGAGAAAGAGGGGTTTAGGGAGGACGGGGGGAAAAGGGAGGGAGGGAAGGGGAAGGAAGGTAAGGAGGGAGGAAAAAAGAGGAGGGAGAAGGAGGGGGAAGGAAGGGGGGAGGGAAGGGGGAGGGAAGAGTGGAGGAAAGGAGGGAGGGAGGGAGGGAGGGAGGAAATGATGGAGGGAAAGAGGGAAGGAGGGAAGAAGAGAAGAGGAAAGAAAGAGGGGAGGAAGGGAGAGATGAGGGAAGGAGGGAGGGAGGAAAAGGGGGAGGGAGGTAGGGAAGAAAGGATGGAAAGAGGGAAGAAGGGAAAGAAGAAGGGATGAGAGAAAGAAGAGATAAAGAGGGAAAGGAGGAAGGAGGGAGGGAGGTAAGAAAAGGTGGAGAGAGGGAAGGAGGGAAAGAAGGAGGGATCAAAGAACGAAGAGAGAAAGAGGGGAGGAGGAAGGGAGAGAAAGAGGGAAGGAGGAAGGGAGGAAGCGAGATGAGGAGAGAAAGGGTAAAGAGGAAGAGGGAAGAAGAGAGGAATTGAGGTGAGAAAGTGGGAGGATGTGGGATGATGAGGGAGTTCGAGAAGATGATTCGGATTGATCAGGAATGGATTGGATTGGCGGATGGAAAGATCCTGCGATTGGATATTTCGGTGAGTAGACGTTGATGAGGTGGGAATTGGGGGATTGGTTCCTATGGGATTGGGGGATTGGTTCCAATGGGATTGGGGCCGTAGGATTAGGGTATAGCGGTGGGGAGCATGGAGAGGAGTAGGTAAGAGTGGGAGTGAGGCAGAAGTGGAATTGGGGGATTGGGGGACTGGGGGATTGGGGGAGGAGATATAGCAGTGGGAGGCATAAAGTTAGGTTGGGGAGAGGGAGTAATGAAGCAGAAGTGGGATTATAACGCTTGAAAGGTGGGAGTAGGATGGTGAGCGAGAGAGAGAGAGAGAGAGAGAGAGAGAGAGAGAGAGAGAGAGAGAGAGAGAGAGAGAGAGAGAGAGAGAGAGAGAGAGAGAGAGAGAGAGTAACAGCTACAAAAGATTTAGCATGACATTTTTACTATGGGGAGATTTTTCTACACAGTTTTGCAATCCAGGCAACACACAACACAACACAACACAATACACACACACACACACACACAAACACAAGCGAGAACAGGAATCTAGGCAACTACCTGATGCAGGCACAGGAAACAGTTTTTTTTAATGAATATGTGTATAGGCATGTGTATATGCATACGTGTGTGTGTCTTTGTGTTTATGTGTGTGTATTATTGAGTGCGTGTACGTGTACGTTTGTTCTTGCGTGTGTGTGTGAGCATTGTTGCATGCGTGAGAGAAAGAGAAAGGGAGAGAGAGAGAGAGGGGGGGAGAGTGAAAGGGAGAGGAAGAGAGAGGAAGAGGGAGAAAGGGAGAGGAAGAGGGAGGGAGAGAGAGAGAGAGAGAGAGAGAGAGAGAGAGAGAGAGAGAGAGAGAGAGAGAGAGAGAGGGGGGGGGGAAGGGAGAGGAAGTGCAAAAGAGAGAAAGAGAGAGAGAGAGAGAGAGTAGAGAGAGAGAGAGACAGAGAGTAGAGGTAGAGGTTGAAGTAAAAATAGGCTGAGCACGATTTACACATCTAACACATGCAATCTCATACACACGTACACGAACCCATTCAATCAAAACATACACACCTACATAAGTATGTACATCATCCCGAATTCCTTAGGTCTCACAACTTGTCAGGATTCGAACTTTGGTTTGAGACCGAGGTTCGAACCAGCGCCACATAAAGTTGCGGCTTAGTCAGATTGATTCGAACACAAGCTCGGCCGAACCTAAATCCCCATTCCCCTCCCCTCTCCCCCCTTCCCCCAACTCAGACACTGGGGAAGGGGGGAGGGCTAGGAGGGAGTGGGGGAGGAGAGTAGAAGCCGCTTCCTGTCGTAGACCTAAGTCTTCTATCACAATAAAGAGAAGGGGGAGGGGGGAGGGAGGGAGGGAGGAAGGGAGGGGGAGGGGAAGGGGAGGAGAAAGGGAGGGGAAGGGGAGGAGAAGGGGGAGGGAATGGGAAGAGAAAGGGAGGGGAAGGGGAGGAGAAGGGGAAGGGAATGGGAAGAGAAAGGGAGGGGAGAGGGAGGAAGAGTAGAAAGGGAGAGGGAAGGGAAGGGGAAAGGAAGGTGAAGGAGAAAGGGAGGAGATGGGAGAGAGAAAGAAAGACAGAAAGAGAGAGAGAGAAAGAGAGAGAGAGAGAGAGAGAGAGAGAGAGAGAGAGAGAGAGAGAGAGAGAGAGAGAGAGAGAGAGAAGACATGAACAGGGAAAGAGGGAAGGAGAGGGGAAGAGGGAAAGAGAAAAGGAGAGAGGAACAAGGAGAGAGGAGAACAGGGAAAGAGGGAGGGAGAGAGGGAGGGAGAGGTCCAAGGAGAAAGAAGAAAGGAGGCAGAAGGGAAGCAGAGAAAGAGAAATAAAGAGAGGAGGAAGGAGAGGGGGAAAAAAGGAGTAGATGAAGAAGAGGAGTAAGAGAAAGAGAGAGAGAGAGAGAGAGAGAGAGAAGGTTTGTGGTGATATTGGAGACAGCGAGGCCGAATGAGACAATACAGGGGAAATCGTGGATCATTGAGGAAGAAAAAAAAATGGTCGAATGTCACAGCCAGAGGACAAACATGAACTCTGTTCTGTAGTGGTTCAATAAGGCAAAATGAAAACATAGAACACAAATTTATCTATTTGTTTATTTATTTGTTTGTTTATTTTGATTTATTTTATTTTATTTTATTTATTGATTAATTAATTTATTTATTTATTCATTTATTTATTTTCATCTTATTTTTTATTTATTTATTTTATTTTATTTATTTATCTATTATTATTATTAATATTATTATTATTATTATTATTATCATTATTAATTTTTTTTTTTTTTTTTTTTTTTTTTTTTTTTTTTTTTTTTTTTTTTAGGTACTTGCTAGGAATTTGACCAAAACTGAGGACATAGGCAAGAACTGATTTACCTAAATTCCTAAAGAATGGTCAACGAATGGAATAGACTTCGTAACCACGTAGTGAGTGCTGAAACTATTGGTTGTTTCAAAAGAAGGTTGATGACAGGTGATAATGGTTATAGAACTGCCTAATCCAGGCCTTAAGGTCTCTGGCAATCTCCTCCATTCTTATGTCCTTATGCAAAACTCCTCAGAATTCCCATACACACCTCGAGGAAGGCTCTGAAGTAATACTTCAAATATTCTTTTTTTTCACGATACTTACCGTGAGACCAACGCGGATTATGGTCTTGGATCACGTGCTGGACTCTTGATCGACAGCTGGTTAAGGTACGATTTTGCTCGATGTGATAATCGTTCAACGATGATCGTTCATGGCTCAACGATGATCGTCAAACGATTATCTAGAGCATTAATTCTTTGTTTTTTAATTTTGGTTCTGTTTTCCGTCGAGCTGCAAAATACGAGACTGATCATTTTAAGCGAACTTACAAACGCGCTTACCCAAATATGATTCCAGGTAGTAGAATGCGCGTAATCGCACCAAATTATACCCTTAAAATCATTCATGGGGACCTTCCACTTGTGATATGATATGATATGATATGATATGATGATATGGTTTAACGTCACACACTCCCCCCTATCGGGAGGCTAGGACGGTGCCCCTCACAGAGGGCTTTGTAGCATGGAATTTAATGAACCATCCCCTTGGTTCAACTTCGCCGGTGGCAGGACTCGAACCGCCCTCACCTCGACCTTCGCCGCAAGTAACGACGCCCTTGTAAACTAATACAGACTTGGCGATTGCGAGCAACAGGCTGGAATCTGAAATTTATTTTCTCGAATTCGGGAGCGAGACAAATTGGCTAAGTAACGAATTAGGACACAGATGGTGAAAATGTACCAGCTGACACTGATGCCAGCTGCCATTCAGCCACGGCCAAGGCCACCACCTGTGCCCTGCGTGCTAGGGAAGAGGGTTCCTTCCCCCTGTGGCCGATTGGAGTCGAACTCTGGTCTAAGTAGTTGCGAGGCAGGGTTATATCCTACCATGCCACAGCGATGAAGTGATTGAATACACTAAGGACGAAAATCCTATACTATAGCACTATAAAGTAACCCTAATGTACAATTGAGTCTATACAGAATAATGTTATTGAAGTTGTTTTTACAGGAAATACAATAACAATTGGAATGCGCTTTGATAACAGTCTTATCTGAATACATTAAGGAGATTACAATCCACATAGAAAATTAATACAATAGCGGAATGTATTGCCGAAAACGAATACAATAGTCGAGTGAATTACAAAAACGAATTCAATAGTCAAATGAATTGAAGAAAATTAATACAATAGTCGGTTGGATTATAGAAAATTAATACAATAGCCGAATGTATTGTAGAAGATAAATACATTAGTCGGATGCATTGTATAAAATAAATATGATAGCCAGATGATAAAGTCGGGTGCATTGTAGAAAATGAATACAACAGTCGGATGTATTATGACGTAAAAGCAGAAAAAAAAATCAATAAACGAGATGGCGGAATATTTAGTTGCTTCCGAAGTTTTGGAAAGCCAGGTCTAATGGCAACCACTGACGATTTTTTTTTCTTTATTATTATTATTATTATTATTATTATTATTATTGTTATTAATTAATTATTCATTATTATCATTATCATTATTATTAATTATTCATTAGTATTCATTATTATTATTATTATTATTATTATCAATTATTCATTATTATTCATTATTATTATTATTATTATTATTATTATTATTACCATTATTATCATTATCATCATTATCAGTATTATCATCATTATTATCATTATTAGGGCGGGTTAGGACGTCGTTACTTGCGGCGAAGGTCGAGGTGAGGGCGGTTCGAATCCTGCCACCGGCGAAGTTGAACCAAGGGCATGGTTCATTAAATTTCATGCTACAAAGCCCTCTGTGAGGGGCACCGTCCTAGCCTCCCGATAGGGGGGAGTGTGTGACGTTAAACCATATCATCATCATCATTATCATCATTATTATCATTATTACTATTATCATCATTATTATTATTATCATTATTATTATTATTATTATTATTATTATTTCATTTATTTATTTATTTATTTATCTATTTTATTATTTTTTTTTTTTAAGCAGGAAGCTTTGGCTTTCCTGAATAAAAGACTCGATGATGTTAAGTCTACATAATGTACCGTGGGAGCTGACGTTGAGCAGTGTATAGGATAAGCTCCAGAACATTCCTTTTGAACGTTCTGTGTGGTATGTTGGTAGCATCCTTGCTTTGTGGTTAAACATCCGCACACACCAAGGGTTCGAGTCCCACCAGCAGAGCTAGTTTATTTGTTTGTTTGTTTGGTTGGTTATTCTGCAACAGCACCGCCATTTCCCAACGAATCTTGACCAATCTTGGCACAGAAGTCCACATGCATCCCAGAAGGATTCCGGAACAAAGAAAACCCGGATCCCGGATCCGGTGATCCGTCTCGTACCCGGAAAACACCGGATACTTCTTCTAATGCATCACTATACAATTAACCTCTTCAATAATCTCCTTCACAACTCACCATCTCACTCCTAAGCAAGTGGGAAGTGAGACACCCCTGGTAGGGCAAAGTCCTGTCAATTGCAGTAAGCCGCTGTCTTATGACACGGTACAGTTGTGTGTCACAATGTAAATGTCATAATGCAGTTGTATGACACAATACATTTGCATGGCACAATACCAATATCACAATACAGCTTTATGACACAATACAGTTGTATGATACAATACAGTTACATGGCACAATACTAATATCACAATACAGCTTTATAACACAATACAGTTGTATGACACAATAGTTATGTGTCACAATTCAAATGTCACAATACAGCTGTATGACACAATACAGTTGCATGACACAATAATAATGTCACAATACAGTTTTATGACACAATAGTGTTGTATGACACAATACAGTTTGTATGATAATATAATCAAACCTACGGGCAATGCAGAGCCATGTGAAGATGCATTTTGTTGTATTAATACAGTCTCCGGAAGAAATATTCTATGAAGAATATAGTGTATTTAGAAATGTATTGAAAATTCAACAACAATGAATCAATTTCAGCATTATACCTAAAATAAGTAAATAACTAAAATAAATAAATAAATAAATAAATATATAAATAAAATAATATAGCTACCCTCCTCCCCCTCCCCTTCCCACTCCCTCCGGTCACGTGACCATTTGCACAGCCAAACTCACCATTCTCCTCATAATTGTCTTATTAACACACTCTTTCTTACTTTTTAGCTCTGCTGTCGCCAAGTAATTCTATTCATCTTGCCAGACCCTTGAAGGGCATGATAGTAATATGACCATTTATGTTTAAATCCCAGCCCAATAGACATCGGGTGTACCGTACCGGGATGGGTTATAAAGGCGTAAAACCCGACCACATTGAGGCCGGGCGTACCGTACCGGGATGTAATGTAACTGCGCAAACCCAGCCACATTGGGGTCGGGTGTACCTTACCGGGACGGGTTATAGCGCCGCAATCCCAGCCTCATTGAGGTTGGATGTTCTATACTGGAATTGGTTATATCGCAATCCCAGCCACATTGAGGTCGGGTGTGTCGTACCGGAATGGGATATAAT
>NC_134797.1:46310320-46312820 GCF_046742065.1 Oratosquilla oratoria | reverse complement strand
AAGGGAGTAAGGAAGGAAGAAAGGGAGGGAGGAAGAAGAGGGAGGGAGGAAGGAAGAGGAGGGAAAAGAGAGAGGGAGGGAGGGAAGAAGGGAGGGAGGAAGGAAGAGGAGGGAAAAGAGGGAGGGAGGAAGGAAGAGGATGGAAAGGAAGGAGGAAAAAGAGGGAGGAAGGGAGGGAGGAAGAAGAGGGAGGGAGGTAAAGAGGGAGGGAGGGAGGGAGGGAGAGGAGAGGGAGAGGGAGGGAGAGGAGAGAGAGAAGAAGGAGGGAGGGAGAGGAGAGAGAGAAGAAGGAGGGAGGGAGAAAAGAGAGGGAGTAGGGGGAGGAAGGTAGGGAGGGTGAGTAGAGAGAGAAGCGAGGGAGTAGAGATAAGGAGGGAGTAGAGGTATGAAGAGAGTAGAGGGAGGGAGAAGAGTGAAGGCGGGGAAGGAGGGAGGGGGAAGAGGGAACAGGAAATGGTGGAGTAAAGTACGCGGAGGGGAGAAACTAGCTTGTTGGAGAGGGGAGAAGGTGGAGAAGGAAGGGTGGACGGCCAAACTTGTCGAGGCGGCAAAAGTTGAGGTTCCGTAGGGCTTGAGTTGGTCCAACCCACAACCCGTTTTCTATAACCGGTATGTAATCATGGAGGACGTCTCGAGCTATTTTACCGGTAGTTACCGGTAGTTACTGGTAGTTATTGGTGGTTATTGGTAGTTACCGGTTGTTACTGGTAGTTACCGGTGATTACTGGTAGTTACTGGTTGTTACCGGTAGTTACTGGTGGTTACCGGTAATTACCGATAGTTACTGGTAGTTACTGGTGGTTACCGTTGGTTATCGGTAGTTACTGGTAGTTACCGGTGGGTACTGGTAGTTACCGATAGTCACCGCACTGTTTGTGTACTGGTAGAGTGGTAAACACTTAAACTATGAGATCCATACATACACACAGGCACACCCACCCACGCACTTACGCACACACACATAATACACACACACACACACACACACACACACACACACACACTGTGGAAAAAGTAAGTGGTGAGGAGGCTACGCCAGGAGGCGCTAAGTAGCCACGGCCGAAGCCGTCACCTTTGCCCTGCTATGCCCTTTGGGGACTGTTGGGAAACGAAGAGGAGTGCGGGATTCGAACCCACAACCTAGCGAATACGAGACCCGTACTCTGCAGATGTCGCCACGAAGGCTATAAAAGCAATTTTTAAGCGAATATAGATTATAGAAACAACATAAAAGACTGATAGATTTAGTCCATTTAGAAGGACACAGATGCATCTTGATGCCAGTAAATGTTATGTGATACAATGAAAACAAACAAACAAAATCATAAATTAGGAGGATAGAACAAAGGACAGACGTTGAAGGATATCTTCATGTGAAATTTAATAATAATAATCAGAACACATCAAGAACATACAGTAGTTTGTACCATGTACGCTTGAAGGTAAAAAATCCCTCTTGTACTTTTTTTATCTGGTGCAAATACTCAAAACACCAAAGAGTCTTGATAAGGGAGGTTCTGGGCTGACAGGGAGTTTTCTTCAGGGAAAGATTGGAGGTCAAAAATCCCTCTGGTTCTTTGTCATCTGGTGCAAATACTCAAAACACCAAAGAGTCTTGATAAGAGAGGTTCTGGGCTGACAGGGAATTTTCTTCAGGGAAAAATTGGAGGTCAAAAATCCCTCTGGTTCTTTGTTATCTGGTGCAAATACTCAATACACCAAAGAGTCTTGATAAGGGAGGTTCTGGGCTGACAGGGAATTTTCTTCAGGGAAAGATTGGAGGTCAAAAATCCCTCTGGTTCTTTGTCATCTGGTGTAAATACTCAAAACACCAAAGAGTCTTGATAAGGGAGGTTCTGGGCTGACAGGGAATTTTCTTCAGGGAAAGATTGGAGGTCAAAAATCCCTCTGGTTCTTTGTTATCTGGTGCAAATACTCAAAACACCTAAGAGTCTTGATAAGAGAGGTTCCGGGCTGACAAAGAATCTTCTTCAGGGAGAGAGTGGAAGCCCTGAGGATATCAACGCTGTTGGAAAGAAGGAAGAGAAGATACAGGACCAATCTATATAAATCCAACCAAACTATAATTCTGATCAAATACCGCTAAGTTTGTCTAATATCTGACTAAGCGCATGGCTGCAAATAATTTAGATTAAAAGAAAAAATAGTAAAAGGAAGATTTGAAAGTTAAAAAAATTGTAAATAAGCACAGTTAATCTAATATCTACAAGGCTACAAATAATTTAGATTAAAAAAAAACTAGTGTAGAAAAAAATATGAAGTAGTTTCCAAGTGTGCTAGATAAGTACAATGGAATGCCCAGAGACGACTTGTATCCAAACCAAAAGGGAATTTACAAGACTTGAAGAAGCTAAAGCTGGGAGAAGAGATAACACGTAAACTAATTAAACTATGCAAACAAATGACCAATTAATCCTCACAAATCGACAGAAAAGCTCATTCATTATGCGCATGTGCGTGTGTATATACATATATATAT
>NC_134797.1:46295320-46305320 GCF_046742065.1 Oratosquilla oratoria | reverse complement strand
AAGACGACGATTCTTTGTTGTCTGAGTGAATGGAGGTTTGCGGCAGAGGGGAGGGAAGAGGGGAGGGAAGAGGGGAGGAAAGAGGGGAGGAAAGAAGGGAGGGAAATTGGAGAATGGGGAGGGAAGAGGTAGGGAAGAGGAGAGGAAGGAGGAGGGGAAAGAGGAGAGGGAAGAGGGAGGGAAGAGGAGAGGGAAGAGGGGACGGGAATTGGAGAATAGGGAGGGAAGAGGGGAGGGAAATTGGAGAATAGGGAGGGAAGAGGGAGGGAAGAGGGAGGAAAAAGGGAGGGAAATTGGGGAATCGGGAGGGAAGAGGAGAGGAAATAGGGGAGGGAAGAGGGAGGGAAATTGGAGGATAGGGAGGGTAGAGGAAGGGAAGAGGGAGGGGAGGGAAGGTGGGAAAGAAGATGATGAGGAGGGTAGGGATGAAGTAGGGGATGGAGGGTGGGGGAGAGAAGAGGGAGTGGAAGAAGAATGGGAACGAGGATGAGCGAGGGAGGGAGAAGCTTAGGGATGAGGGAAGGAAGGGAAAAGTTGTAAGAAGGAAATAGGGTGGGGAGAGTAGTGAGAGAGGAGGGAGGGAGGGAGAGAAGGAATGAGAAGGGAGGGGAGGGCATGTATGGAAGAGGGAGGGGAAGGGAGGGAAGAAGGAGGGTGGGAAGGGAGGAATGGTGGGGAGGGAAGGGAGGAGGGTAAAGGGAAGAAGGAATGCATTGTGTATTTTTCTATGTATAATTGAGCTTACGGTTTGGTAATTTTCTTGAATATAAGAAAAAGTTATCAGACTAATAATTTGAAGTTTATGTCATGGAAGTCTACGAGTAGGTCAAAACTTTTGCTCATGACTGTACAATGATGAGGTACTAAGACCAAGTCAGAGATGAAGAATACCTCACCTGGAAGGTCTCCTGGAAGGCCTTGTGGAAGGTCTCCTGGAAGGCCTCCTTGAAAGTCTCTTGGAGTACCTACTGGAAGGCATCCTGGAAGGCATCCTCGAAGGCCTCCTCGAAAGTCTCCTCGGGTACCTACTGGAAGGCCGCCTGGAAGGTCTCCTGAAAGGCCTCCTGGAAGGTTTCCTGGAAGGCCTCCTGGAAGGCCTCCTGGAATGACTCCTGGAATGACTCCTGGAAGGTCTCCTGTAAGGCCTCCTGGAAAGTTTCCTGGGTGATCTTCTGGAAGGTCTCCTGGAAGGCCTTCTGGAAGGTTCCCTAGCTGGAAGGTCTACTGGAAGGCCTCCTAGAAGGTCTCCTGGAAGGCCTCCTGAAAGGCCTCCTGAAAGGCCTCCTGGAAGGCCTTATGGAAGTTCCTCTCTCTTTCTTGGCCATTAGACAAATCCTTCAACTTCTTCGAGAAAAGTGACGAAATTGAAAAAAAAAATCCCTTTTTCTTTAACGGGACCGGAAAGGAAACAATTCACTTAAGACTTTTCAACACAGTTGTAATTCAAAGATTCTATTTTTTCTGTCAGCTGGTGATATTATTCATTTGGGAAGAGAACCTGAGACTCCAAAGAGGCTTCTCTTAAAGAAAATCGTCTGGTGTTAGACTGAATAAAAGCAATCAATCATGACCTAATTTTGTAGTAAAAGATTTGATTTAATGTCGCCAAACTTCCCTATCAGGAGGCTAGGACGATGCCACTTCACAGAGGATTTTGTAACGTGAAATACAATGAACCATGCCCTTGGTCCAACTCGCTTGTGGCGATATTTCAAGGTCCCGTCACCTCGACCATCGCCGCAAGAAAATATATGATGAAAATCGTATGACATTAGAATAAATTAGATTAAATAATCGTGACCCAATTTCGAAGGAAGTGAATGATCAGGTCAAAGGTTTTATCAAAGTACACGAAGAGAAAGGAAGAGGCTTCTCGCTGGAGAGCTTTCGACAAACACTTCGAAATTTTGAAATCTGATTATTTCTATTTTTCTTAGTCTAGAATAATCTCATTCGCCTTTTTTCTCTTTTGACAGTATTATTAGGTTACAAAAATACTTGTTATTGTTGGTCTTTCTTAGGCCAGACTTTTTTTTTTATTATTATTATTCACTGGGTTACGAGCCCGCCGACGCTGGAAAACCCGAAATCAAAATAAAATAAAAACTAAAGAAATTCCATTTTTTGGGGGGGCAAACTGCCGACTAGCGCTGGTATAACGATCAACGTAAAAAGAAAACGTAATGGGCCTACTGTTTGTACAAAACATGCAAAGCTTGGTAAATAGTGTAGCTTTTGTACTCATCAGCCTAGCCAGTGAGAAGGTGTAAATGAAACAAAAATAAAAAAAGAAAATAATCCTTTGATTTGACATGACCTAAGAGCTTTATATTGATTTTTTTTTTTTTTTTTTTTTTTGCGACCTAAGGGAAAAGATCCATGATGCCCATAATCCAGGTGAATGATAAAGTCTGGCCTTAGCATACATATACATATAGCTACATACATACTGTATATACGTACATATATGCATACATGCATTACACACACATACATTTATATACATACAATACATATACCAAAGGCTTTTTCACCCTACACGGGGGGTAGCCAAAAAGAAAGAGGCATATAAACCACTCCCACCCATTCCATTTCCTATATATTCCACTCCCCTCCACCCTCCTCCTTCCCTCATATATATATATATATATATATATATATATATATATATATATATATATATATATATATATATATATGTATATGCGCCTACATACCAGTATGTACACATACTTTACGTACATAAACACAAACACGCACACGCGCATACATATGTCCACACATACGGGATCCCGCGTATCATCGTATATATCTTATATATTACTAGTAGGTATGATGTACAAAACAAGGCCTATACTCATGGTACCCCGTGTGTGTGTGTGTGTGTGTGTGTGTGTGTGTGTGTGTGTGTGTGTGTGTGTGTGTGTGTGTGTGTGTGTGTGTGTGTGTGTGTGTGTGTGTGTGTGTGTGTGTGTGTGTGTGTATTTGAGAGAGAGAGAGAGAGAGAGAGAGAGAGAGAGAGAGAGAGAGAGAGAGAGAGAGAGAGAGAGAGAGAGAGAGAGAGAGAGAGAGAGAGAGAGAAATTCACCATGGTCTTGGATCACGTGTTAGACTCGTGATTGACATTTATTAACCTCCCGTATGAGAGCTCAGAGCTAAGAGCTCGTATGACCGATCTATGGGTAATACTGTGACCTTACATGCACACACACACCCAACCCCCCTTACCACGAGAGTTGGAGTAACAAGCCGCAGCGCAGCAATACTAGAATCATTTCAGCCCTGGGCAGGATTCGAACCCGGACCGCCGTAGTGGGAGACGAGAACTCTAACCACTGCGCCACGAGGTGTGTGTGTGTGTGTGTGTGTGTGTGTGTGTGTGTGTGTGTGTGTGTGTGTGTGTGTGTGTGTGTGTGTGTGTATTCACCTTGGTCTTTTAGAACACGTGTTGGACTCGTGATCGACAGCTATTTCCCTCCCAGAAGAGAGCTCAGAGCTCGTATGACCGATCTATGGATAATGCTATGACCTTACACACACACACACACCCAACTCCCCGCCCACGAGAGTCGGAGTAACGACCCGAAGCGCAGCGATACCGAAATAATTTCGGCCCTGGGCAGGACTCGAACCAGGTACTGCTGCACTTCCGTACTAGCAGTCCAGTACTCTATCAACTGTGCCACCGAGGCGTGTAGTGTGTGTGTGTGTGTGTGTGTGTGTGTGTGTGTGTGTGTGTGTGTGTGTGTGTGTGTGTGTGTGTGTACGTACACATGCTTTCGTCCATGCAATATCAAACATATGCAAGAAACCAACCCAAGGTGACAGTCAGGGACGTGTTGCTGGAAACCAAATTTTCTGTACTTCTGAGCAAATCAGTGTCTGCACTGACGCTACAGCTCGCTTTATCCTGACACTGTATAACCTCAACACACACACACAAATACAGACATACACACACATACGCGCACGCGCGCGCGCATACACACACCATGAATGCATCCCATCGACCCAGAAATCTGCAGCCGACTTGCCAAAGCCATTCTGGGCTTAGAGGGATTGGAAGAAAGGCGAGTGTCCTATGAATACAGGCTGTTTTTTTTATATAAGAAATAAAAAACAAAAATAAAAAAGTGGCCTGTGGTATTTGTGCACAATGGTCCTCTCCTAAGCGCCCTCTTCTCAAGCCTGGGACATCTTTAAAAAAAGTTTCCTTCTACTACCATCCGAGAAGGACTTTTTTTTGTAATTTGAGTTTCTGTAACCAGATATTGTCTTTCTATTTCGAGAACCCAATTGCTAGGTTTCCTGAGCCCCATTATCCTTATTCTAAACTTAATCATTACCAATTACATAGATTAGTGTATGCAGCGAGGACTACATTGGGAAAACTTGTTGAAAGACTAAAAAAAGATGTCGCTGTAAAACTGTTAGACTCTTAAACTCAAATATTCACGCTCAGAAAGGAGGAGGGGGAAGAGGAGGAGGAGGGGGAGGAGGAGGAGGAGGAGGAATAGGAGGAGAAGGAGAAGGAGGAGGAGGAGGGGTGGAAAAGGAGAAAAATGACAAAAACGAGTGGAAGAGAAGGAGGAGGAGGAGGAGGAAGAGAAGGAGAAAGAGGAGGAGCAGCAGCAGCAGGAGGAGAAGGAAATGGTGGAGGAGAAGAAAGTGGAGAAGGAGGAGAAAGTAGAGAAGCAGGAGGAGTAGCAGAAGGAGAAGGAGGAGGAGAAAGAGGAGAGGAAAAAGGAGGAGAAGAAGGAGGAGGAAGAGAAGTAGGTGGAAGAGAAAGAGGAAAATGAAGAGGAGGAGGAGGAGGAGGAGGAGGAGGAGGAGAAGAAGAAGAAGAAGAAGAAGGAGGAGAAAGTAGAGGAAGAGGAGGAGGAAGCGGAGTTGGGTACGAAGGCATCCTGGAATGACGGACGGGAGAAGAACAATGGGAAGAGGATGTAAGACAATCGCCTGGAACGTCAGACTCCTCCAAGAATCTTTGATTCCAGGAGGAGTGCGGACGAAGACAGACCATAAGAAATGTGTTCAAGTATGTCTGTCATGTTTGCAAGCGTCTCCTCAACCTCCCTCGTTTTTTATGTATGCATGTACTGTATATATATATATATATATATATATATATATATATATATATATATATATATATATATATGTATACATATATATATATATATATATATGTATATATGTATATATATGCATATCTATATATATATAATATATATATATATATGTATGTGTACATGTATGTATGTGTGTATGTATGTAAGTATGCATGTATGTACGCATGTATGTATATGTGTATGTACGTATGCATGTACGTACATATGTATGTGCATGTCTGTACGTGTGTACGTATATGTCCATGTGTGTGTGCATATATGTATTTGTGTATGTACGTATGCATGTATGTATGTATGTATGTATGTATGTATGCATGCATGTATGTATGAATGTATGTATGTATGTTTGAACGTACGTATGTATGTAGGTCTGTATGTACGCATGTGTGCATGTATGTGTATACGTATGTATGTTTGTATGTATGTATGTATGTATGTATGTATGTAGGTAGGTAGGTAGGTAGGTATGCATGCATGGCTGTCTGTATGTATGTATGTATGTATGTATGAATGTATGTATGTATGTATGAACGTACGTATGTAGGTAGGTAGGTATGTACGTATGTGTGCATGTATGTGTACATGTATGTATGTATATATGTATGTATGTATGTATGTACGAATATACGTATGTATATATATATGTATGTGAACAAGTCGACACAAGATTAATCACGCACATCGTCACGAGTGCCTGTAACGTCACGTAACGGAAGTCACATGACACTTGTATCGTAACGTGACACTCCCTAGGTGACACGGGATCGAACATAAGACTGGAGGAGATTACAAGAGACCATAAGGCTTACACTAGGCAGTTCCATGTCCATTACCACCTGTCATCCCCACCCAATTGAATTAATGAGACCAAAGATCTAGACTCTAGAGATATATAGCCGGGATGCCCGACATCCGCTCCAACCGTCTCAAATTTGAAGTAAAATGGTGAGGTATTTGTTCCGTTTTCTATGCATATACTAGTGGTTGTCCATATAGCCATTCGCAAGGGTGGCCTACACTCTGAGCATATAGAAAGTTCAAATATTACTCTTTCTCTCTCTCTCTCTCTCTCCCTGTTTTTTTGTTTTTTTTTATAGTGAAAGCATGGTGACAAATTGAGTAAGGAAACTAGATGCCTGTTCAAGTTCACTACAAAATCATCGCGTTGCTGCAGTAAGGCCGCGACCTTGAATTCTCACGCTCACACGAAGGCTATCATACCAAATCACCTCGCAAAGCAGGTGTGGACTAAAGTGTTTATAAACAAAATAACTGATATAAAGGAATCGGGAGGTAGGATTATAAAGAAAACGGGAAATGGAATGTATGAAGAAAACGGAAGATGAGGTGTATAAAGAAAACGTGAGATGGGATGTATAAAGAAAACGGGAGATGGTATGTGTAAAGAAAACGGGGGATGAGGTGCATAAAGAAAACGGGAGATATGAAATTAAAAAGAAAATGGGAATTAGGATATTAAAAAGAAAATGGGAGATGTGATGTTACGAGCTTGTATTGTTATTGTAAAACTAGTTAAGGTTAATCTAAAACCTAGAGAGAGAAAATTGAAACCAAACGTAGTTTTGTCTTTATATTTGTTCCTTTGAGGAGAATTGGAACTTTCAGTGAAGTCTGTGAAAAGGCAAAATATGATGAGAAATAAGTGTAGTAAGCTCAGTATAATGTCTTAAGTGAAAGTTCCTCCAGGTAGCAAGGACTTAAGTGCACTTATTGACTTCGTGAAAAGGCAAAGTATGAGAAATAAGTGTAGTAAGCTCAGTATAATGTCTTAAGTGAAAGTGTCTCTATGGAGCAAGGACTTAAGTGCACTTGATCGACTTGGCAGTAGTAAAGTGTACTTTAACTAGAGATCGAATATTTTAAGTGTAGTACGGTAAGCGTTTCACCTTCCGTATTTGTTGGTACTTTTCCTCCCAATATATTTGTCGCCACACTATTCTATTCAGTTCTGAGGCACCACATCAGTATCATAAATGATAGTGTACTTGCTAGTGTATAACCAGGTTCCTAAAAGCATGGTAACCAAACTTTTACTGAGAGATCAACGCCTTAACCCCATATTTGGAAAAATATTCTTATATTTGCCAGTATATGCCCAGGTTCATATGGTTAACGAGCTTCTAGAGGGGGGGGGTCAGCGCCCCTTCCCCCCCTCCCCCCACATGTTGGAGAAAACATTTCAAATTCAGGAAGGGGTTAGGAAGAGACAAAGCGGCAGAGGACGTGTCTGTACGATACGAACGACGATTTCCTTGTTAGAGATGCAGATATTCTATTTCCTCTTCTGTGTTTGTTGATAGGGCCGTTCTGGAAGTGCGTGTGTCCGTTCGCGGACATCCCTGTGTGATAGGACTGTTCCTAGTAGGTGTAAAATGGCGTTTCTTTGTGCGTTATGAGGTTCCTCTGCGTTGATGGGGCCATTCCGTAGAGTCTATAATAGGAATAGGGCAGTTCTATGTATGTAGTAACAAGGGATATTCCTGTGTGTGATAGTCCAGGTCTGTGTGTGTTAATGGGGTCATTCCTAGTGTGTGTGTACATGTGTGTGTGTGTGTGTGTGTGTGTGTGTGTGTGTGTGTGTGTGTGTGTGTGTGTGTGTGTACGTGTGTGTGTGTATGTGTGTGTGTGTGTATGTGCGTGCGTGTGTGATTTACCATGGTATTGGATCACGTGTTGGACTCGTGATCGACAGTTATCAACCTCCCGGATGAGAACTCAGAGCTCGTATGACTGATCTATGGGTAATGCTGTGACCTTACATGCACACACACACCCAACTCCCAGCCCACGAGAGTGGGAGTAACGACTTGCAGCGCAGTGATACTAAAATTATTTCAGCCCTGGGCGGGATTCGAACCCGGACACCGCAGTAGTGGCAGGCGAAAACTCTAATAACCACAGCGCCACGAGGTGTGTGTGTGTGTGTGTGTGTGTGTGTGTGTGTGTGTGTGTGTGTGTGTGTGTGTGTGTGTGTGTGTGTGTGTGTGTGTGTGTGTGTGTGTGTGTATGCGCGCGTGTGGGGTAGCTAGGACCATTCCTGGTATGCGTGATAATAGGGCCTTTCCCGAAAGTCGGGAGGCGGTGACGTCCTCGAGCTGTGACACGCGTGACGGACGGTGACGTGACGGCCTATGACAGCCCTGCCATTCCCGTGAGCCGGGATGTCGGACTCTGGTGCATAAATCTGTTCATAAATACATATAAAGCTAGTTTTCGCGGTGTCCCTGTTTGTATTTAGATCACGTGTAAATGTGTGTGTGTATGTGTGTGTGTGTGTGTGTGTGTGTGTGTGTGTGTGTGTGTGTGTGTGTGTGTGTGTGTGTGTGTGTGTGTGTGTGTGATTCACCATGGTCTTGGATCAGGTGTTAGACTCGTGATTGACAGCTATTTTCCTCCCGGAAGAGAGCCCAGAGTTCATACATGACCGATCTATGGCTAATGATGTGACTTTACCTGCACACATTCCCAACTTCACGCCCACGAGAGTTGGAGTAACGACCCCCAGCGCAGCGATACTGAAATTATTTCAGCCCTGGGCGGGATTCGAACCTAGACCGCCGTAGGTGTGTGTGTATGTGTGTGTGTGTGTGTGTGTGTGTGTGTGTGTGTGTGTGTGTGTGTGTGTGTGTGTGCGCGTTAAATACATGCCCCTGAGAATCGAACCCTTGTCTGTGCAAATGTTTACCACAAGGCAAGGATGCCACCAACATGCCACACAAGACGTTCAAAAGGAATGTTCTGGAACTTGTCCTATACATTACCTGACGTCAACTCTCATGATATATTATGTAGTCTTCATTTCAGAATCTTTTATTTTGATATTTTATATATATATATATATATATATATATATATATATATATATATATATATATATATATATATATATATATATATATATATGCTGGAAATATTCTGCGCCATCGAACTTGACGGGGCCGAAGTTGACACATAGAGAAACCATATCGATGAAGTCTCTCTTGGCTACTGGCATCATCGGTTTTATCCATAACGACAATCCCCCACCTTTGTCCAGTTGTGTGATCACTAGATCCTTATCTTCTCCCAGATTTTTGAGGGCAGATATGTATTTTGTTGGTAAAGAACTGGGTTGTTGGTTTAGCCGCGTTCTTCCATTCACTTACATCACACAGTTCATCTAATTTTCTTTCCTTTGACCTGGGTTTCAGTAAAGTTATCCAATTCTTCGCATTGTCGCCGTGAAAGACATATCTTAATAACTCCTCTGTGTACAGATGAAAGTGAATGGAAGAACGCGGGTAAACCAGGAATAGTGAACAATCTTTCGAGTAAACAGTTATCTAAAACAGAAGAGGAAGCTCTCTCTCTCTTGGTTTGAAATTTGATACATGTATTAAAAAGTACAACTATGTGGAACAATTGTGCCGTAATTACAGATGGACTGACGAAGACACGGAGAAAGGTTTTATTCAAGGTGTGATGGCGTGTTGCCTAGCAGCAGCAGACCAACAACCCAGTGCTTTACCAACAAAATACATATCTGCCCTCAAATATCTGGGAGAAGATAAGGATCTGGTGATCACACAAGCGGACAAAGGTAGGGGGAATTGTCGTTATGGATAAAAACGATTATGATAGGAAAATGTTAGATCTGCTCGAAGATGAGAATACTTACAAAAAAAAATAGCGGATTCGCAAAAGAAAAGGCGATGGAATTTAATAAGGCAGCGAGGCGCATCTTAAACAAAACTAAAAGAAGTAAGAAATTAGTAAGCTTGTTAGAAGAAACACCGCTACCCCCACACACGAGAGGCCAACCCAAAACACAAAAACCAAACATACCCATGAGACCCATAACATCGGGA
>NC_134797.1:46270320-46285320 GCF_046742065.1 Oratosquilla oratoria | reverse complement strand
GACGGAGAGGGGGCAGGCAGAGAGAGAGAGAGAGAGAGAGAGAGAGAGAGAGAGAGAGAGAGAGAGAGAGAGAGAGAGAGAGAGAGAGAGAGAGAGAGAGAGAGAGAGAGAGGCAGAGAGAGATTGAAAGAGACACAGAAAGACAGACAGACAGACAGAGGGAGACAAATAGAAAGATAGAGACAAAGAGAGACAGACAGAGAGAGGGAGGGAGAGAGATAGACAGACAGAGAGACAAAGAGAGAGAGAGAGAAAGATATGTAGATAGAAAGATAGAGCGATTATATATATATATATATATATATATATATATCGACAAATATATATAGAGATACATATCGATAGTTAGAAAGATAGAGAGATTTGTCCTTTACCCCTCCTCTGCCTCTTCTTCCTCCTCCTCCTCCTCCCCCTCCTCCTCCCCCTCCTCCTCCCTCAGCCTCTTCTTTCCTCCCTACTTTCCTTCTGGTCCAAGAACTGTTCTTAGCGTCTTCGTCAGTCCATTAGGAAAAGTCTTTGATCGCTTTCCACTCTGATTGAATTTCCCTCAGCCATCTTGTGGGGCTTTCCCTCTCTGCTCTTTCTCTCCCTCTCTCTCTCTCTTTTTTCTCTTTTCTCTTCTCTCTCTCTTTCTAGCTCTCTTCATCGTACACATCTCTCTATATGTATGTATATATATATATGTATGCATACACTCGTGTGTATGCATTATCTGGAGCGCTTTTGTGAAATACATCATCAGGGGAAAATTACATGTATTTTTGCCCTGACGATGTAATACACGAAAGTGCTTTTCTTCGGTTGTTTCTCTTTGAAGGGGTTATCCTGAATTATATGAGTATATATATATTGATTAATCTATCTATCTTATCTATTTATATTTTCTTTTTAGTTATCCAGAATATATTATAGTCGTATGTTAGTGTCTAAATACAAGTATATGTACAGGCACGCATACGCTCACGCACGCACGCACACACACACACACACACACACACACACACACACACACACACGCACACACACACAGTATCGCTGCGCTGCGAGTCGTTACTCCAACTCTCGTGGGCGGGGAGTTGGGTGTGTGTGTGTGTGTGTGTGTGTGTGTGTGTGTGTGTGTGTGTGTGTGTGTGTGTGTGTGCGTGTAAGGTCACAGCATTACCCATAGATTGGTCATATATGAGCTCTGAGCTCTCTTCCTAGAAAGAAATAGCTGTCGATCACGATTCTAACACGTGATCCAAGACCATAGTGAATCACACTGAACATACTTGAACACCACAGGTTCCTGGACTGTTCAACCTGTGCTTCCCAAGTATAAGACAAGTATTCAAGACTTGTCAACAATTCTTACAATTATTCGACCAGTTGTCGCCGAATTGGTGCCAAGGACGATGTTGACAGTGCCATCGTCGTATACGTCATAAGAACTAGTAGTAACTCATGACAGTGCTCTCGTAGACAACTCTCACAAGATACTCTCACAAGTCACTCTCACAAGGTTATCAGGTAAATATTCATTAGAGTAAATCTGATTTTAGATAATAAAGTTAGTTACTCTCATGAGAGTTAATCTCATGGCCAACTCTCACACTTCGCTCTCGTAAAGTTTCTAAACAAAGACGAAATCGATTATTTTAGTCATATTTAGGTACAAACACTAACAGGAAATGTTAATGAGAATTACTCTCACGAGAGTAACTACTCTCATGCGAGTAACTGGCGAGACCTGAGCCAAATCAGGATGAGGTTGCGAGTAAATAAAACAACAAGTTACTCGCGCGAGTATTTATTACTAGAGTAACTCTCACGAGAGTAACTACTCTCATGCGAGTAAATGGTGAGACCTGAGTCAAATCATGATGAGGTCGGGAGTAAAGAAAACAACGAGTTACTCGCGCGAGTGATTCCCACTAGAGTAACTCTCACGCGAGTAAATTTCTCAATTAACTCTCACGCGAGTAAGTCATGTGAGTAACTACGCGAGTATTTCTCACCCTAGTAACTCTCTAGCAAGTAGTTCACGCAAGTAGCTGTTATGCGAGTAACTCTCGCGAGTAACTCTCACAGTAACTCTCACGCGAGTAACTCATGTAACTCTCATACGAATACCTCTCACACGAGTAAATCAAGCAATGTAACACATGTTAGTAACTCTCACGCGAGTAACTCTTACGCTAGTAACTCTCACGCGAGTAACTCTCATGCGAATAACTCAAGCAATGTAACACAAGTTAGTAACTCTTTCACGAATAACTCTTATGCGAATAACTGAAACGAGCAAATCTCACGCGAGTAACTCTCATGCGAGTAACTCTCACGCAAGTAACTCTCAAAGCAAGTAACTCATGTGAGTAACCCTCACGCGAGTAGATATCACGTGAGTACCTCTCACGCGAGTAACTACGCGAGTAACTCTCATGCGAGTAACTCAAGCAATATAACTCATGTAACTCTCATGCAAATAATTCTCACGTGAGTAACTCACGCGAGTAACTCACGCGAGTAACCCTCGCACGAATACTTCTCACTCGAGTAATCCTCACGCGAGTAACTCTCACGCGACTAACTCTCACGGGAGTAACATTCACGCGAGTAATCCTCACGCGAGTAACTCTTACGGGAGTAACTCTTACGCTAGTACGAGTAACTCTCACACGAATAGTTCTCACTCGAGTAATTCTCACGCGAGTAAATATCACGAGAGTAACTTTCACGCGAGTAACTCTCACACAGAGAGTTCTCACTCGACTAATCCTCACGCAATTAACTCTCGCTTGATTAACTCTCACGCGAGTAACTCACGGTTAGTTCTCACTCGAGTAATCCTCACGCGAGTAACTCTCGTGCGATTAACTCTCACACGATTAATTCTCACGCGAGTAACTCTCACACGAGTAACTCTCACGCGAGTAACTCTCACGGAACTCAGCCAGCGCGCCGTCTGACCTCGCGAGGTCACTTCCGGGTTAAGGTATTTTGTTGTCGGAGATTAAACCCATCGAGTTTAACCGGGAAATGAGGCTCTGCGGTTAAAATGCATTTCTTCGCTCCGCGCTGTGGTTAATGTGTTTAGTCTCGTTTTGTTTGTGAGCCAAGTTCATTGCATTGAAATGTGCTGGCCTTCCTCTTGTGCGAGTGTGTGTGTGTGTGTGTGTGTGTGTGTGTGTGTGTGTGTGTGTGTGTGTGTGTGTGTGTGTGTGTGTGTGTGTGTGTGTGTGTGTGCGTGTGTGTGTGTGTGATTCACCATGGTCTTTGGACCACGTGTTGGACTCGTGATCGACAGTTATTAACCTCCCGGATGAGAGCTAAGAGATCGTATATGACCAATCTATGGGTAACAACCCGCAGCGCAGCGATGCTGAAATTATTTCAGCCCTGGGCAGGATTCGAACCCGGACCTCCGTAGTGGCAGCCGGGAATTCTATCAACTACGCCACAAGTTGTGTGTGTGTGTGTGTGTGTGTGTGTGTGTGTGTGTGTGTGTGTGTGTGTGTGTGAGAGAGAGAGAGAGAGAGAGAGAGAGAGAGAGAGAGAGAGAGAGAGAGAGAGATTCACCTTGGTCTTTGGAACACGTGTTGGACTCGTGACCGACAGCTATTTCCCTCCCGGAAGAGAGCTCAGAGCTCGTATGACCGATCTATGGGTAATGCCGTGTGTGTGTGTGTGTGTGTGTGTGTGTGTGTGTGTGTGTGTGTGTGTGTGTGTGTGTGTGTGTGTGTGTGTGTGTGTGTGTGTGTGTGTGTGTGTGTGTGTGTGTGTGTGTGTGTGTGTGTACGGAGTCATAGCGGACGTAAAGAAGTAATCTAAAGACAATAGCATAAAGGTTAGTCTCTAGTCATGAAATAAGGCTATGTGATACTGGCCCGTAGGGGCGTTACCAAAGTCACTGAGGTTTTAACTGAATAAAACTGATATTATCAACCCAATATGTGGCAAAGAGACAGGCAAAGCAAAATACGTATTTGTTTGTACCCACCTACATATGTATGTATGTATGTATGTATGTATGTATGTACGTATGTACGTATGTATGTATGTATGTTTGTATGTACGATGTATGTATGTATGTATGTATGTATGTATGTATGTATGTATGTACGTATGTACGTATGTATGTATTTACCTAGTTTTACCTAGTTGTATTATACGGGAAGGCAGCTATGTTCGTAGTGACCCGTCTTTGTATCTTTCAGTATGTATGCAAGTATATATGTTTGTATGTACGTATGTATGTATGTATGTATGCATGTATGTATGTATGTATGTATGTATGTATGTATGTATGTATGTATGTATGTGTGTGTGTGTGCGTGTGTATCCACTAATTACAGATACTAATCAAGCAGAATCGAATAATGACTCTTCTTCTAGTTATCGATTATCCCGAATCTAGACAATGGCGCCAACTTCTACAGCAAAGTATTGTCTAATAAGATGGACCAAAAGATTTTTTTTCTTTCTTCATCGCAATCCTTCGTCCACTCCATTCCCTCTCTCTCCCCTCCTTCCTCCTTACCTATCTCGCTCTCTCCCCTACTTCCTGCCTACCTATCTCGCTTTCCCTCCTCCTTCCTCTCTACCTATCTCCCTTTCTCGTCTCCTTCCTCTTTACCTATCTCACTTTCTCTACTCCTTCCTACCTACCTACCTATCTCGCTTTCTCCCCTCCTTCCTACCTACCTATATCCCTTTCTCCCGTCCTTCCTACCTACCTATCTCCCTTTCTCTCCTCCTTCCTCTCTATCCATCTCGCTTTCTCTCCTACTTCCTACCTACCTATCTCGCTTTCTCTCCTACTTCCTACCTACCTATCTCGCTTTTTCTACTCCTTCCTACCTACCTATCTCGCACTCTCTCTTCCTTCCTACCTACCTATCTCCCTTTCTCCCCTCCTTCCTCTTTACCTATCTCGCTTTCTCAACTCCCTCCTACCTACCTACCTATTTCCCTTTCTCTACTCCTTCCTACCTACCTTTCTATCTCCATTTCTCTCCTCCTTCCTACCTACCTAACTCCCTCCCTCCCTCCCTCCCTCTCTTCTTCCTTCCCATCCTCCCACCGTTCCTTCCTCCTTTCTTCCCTCCCTCTCTTCTTCCATCCCTCCCTTCTTCCCACCCTTCCTCCCTCCCTCCCTCTCCCTACTCCCCTTTACCTACCTATCTCCCTCCCTTCTTACCTTACTCCCCTCTTCCTCCCTTCCCTCCCTCTCTTCTTCCCACCCTTCCTCTCTCCCTCCTTCGCTCCCTCATTCCCTCCTTCCGTTCTTCCTTTCTCCCGACCTTTCTTTCTTCCTTCCCTCCCTCTTTCACTTCCACCCTTCTTCCCTGCCTCTCTTCTTCCCCTCCTTTCTTCCTCCCATCTTCCCTCCTTCCCTTCCCCCTTCCTTCACGTCCTTCCTCTTCCCCTC
The DNA here is from genome assembly GCF_046742065.1 of Oratosquilla oratoria. Taxonomy (NCBI): domain Eukaryota; kingdom Metazoa; phylum Arthropoda; class Malacostraca; order Stomatopoda; family Squillidae; genus Oratosquilla; species Oratosquilla oratoria. Next base: position 46,279,910 of record NC_134797.1, on the reverse strand, counting down.
AAACGACCAAGATGCAAATAACAAATGAAATGAAGTAAATAGAAAACAGAAATCCGCATCCCACGGTTCAAATGGCAAGTATGCTTGCCATCGGTGGTAAGGCCATCCCTCCCGGGTGGCAAGAACGAATCGTGTCTGGTGGCAAAAGCGGCAACCCTTTGGCTACTTGGACGTGACCTCGCCTGAATGGAATCACGTGGCGTCAGCCATAATAAAGTCTTCGCACTCAATCCGTCCCAAAAGAAAATGAAAAACTGAGCGACAAGAATCGCAGAGGCGGTAAGAGTAGTAAAGTGGAAAGATGAAAAGGGCGGAAACGTGCTGTGGTGGTAAGACGGTAAGGTGGTAAGACAAGGTAGAACGGATGGAAATATTCTATGATGGTAAGACGGTAAGGTGGTAAGAGAGGTAACGTGGTAAGGGTGGTAAGTGGTAAGGCAATGAACTAGTAAAGGAGGTAAGATGGTAAGGGTGGTAAGGTGACAAGAAAGGTAAGGTGGTAAGGATAGTAAGTGGTAAGGCAATGAAGTAATAAGGGAGGTAAGATGGTAAGGGTGGTAAGGTGGTAAGGGTGGTAAGTGGTAAGGTAATGAACTAGTAAAGAAGGTGAGATGGTAAGGAGGGTAAGAGGGTAAGGATAGTAAGGTGGTAAAGAGGTAGCAGTAAGAGCGGTAAGGTTGCAAGGGCGGTAAAAGTGGTAAGGGGGTAAGAGTGGTAAGGTTGTAAGGGTGGTAAGGGCGGTAAGGGCAGAAAGATCGTCAAGGTGGTAAGAATATGTTGCGAGGTGGCATTTTGAATGATTTGACTAAATCTCTTTTGATCATCCAAGCGAGCAGTTCCATGAAGGGTTGCTTAGATCTACGTGCGCGTGTACACACGTGTGCGTGTGTACGTGTGTGTACGTGTGTGTGTGGTTCACCATGGTCTTGGATCATATGTCGGACTCGTGATCGACAGCTATTACCCTTCCGGATGAGAGTTTAGAGGTTATATATGGACCGGTGTGTGTGTGTTTGTGTGTGTGTGTGTGTGTGTGTGTGTGTGTGTGTGTGTGTGTGTGTGTGTGTGTGCGTGCGTTTTAGTGTGTCTATGTTAGTGTATGGACATGTTAGCGTGTTCCCAATAACCCAGCAGAAGCTCATTAGCGTATTATTGTACCTATACATCATTCTGGACATAATCACTTAATGTATTATACATTACTGCATTATACATTATGGCTCCTCCCGGCACCAATTAAGAGTAAAGCTTGATGAGGCGTAATAGAGCTGCTGTATCAAAGTGACTGCATCGTTTTAGGCGATTCGATATTCTAAACACATAAAGCTCATATTCAGTATATTATACATAGTAAATTGACCCTTAGCGTTTATGATGTATTAACACGGAAACCTTAGGTATGATCTATACAATGAAGCATAATGATGACACGATGTTGTGTTTGTCTGGATTAAAGCGAGGATGTATAATGTATTGCAATTCCTAGAGATTTGTTTGGTACGGTGATACAATAGATAAAATAGGGAATTATAGAGTTCTAGAGGAAGATTTAGCATATCGTGTTTTAGTTCACCATGGAGAGAGGAGATCGTTTTGGACAATAGTAAGAGCCTCCTGGTGTAAGCCCCTGGACGTCTTCCGGAAAGATTCACAGCCCCGGATGACGGAGAGGCACTCCCTCACTCCCGCCGCTCTGTTCGGATGTAGGGAGCCTAAGGGCTTTAAGGGTCTTCGTCAGGGCCTGACGAAGAAGTTAGGGTAAGGAGGGCCCTCCCTCACCTCCTCCTCCCCCCTTCCCTTCCCCTCCCCTTCCCTCCCCCTCACCTCCCCCTCCCCCTCACTTCCCCCTCCCCTCCTGCCATTTGGTCGTTTTGATTTTGGTATTGTATTGGTTACTCTTGCCCTCCAACACTGACTCCACAGATTACTCCACCACCTCCACCGGCTCCTCCACCATCTCCTTCACCACCATCGCCCACCATTCCCATCGTCTCCCCTCGACCAACATTACCTCCATCACTATCACCACTGTTACCATCACATACAGTACACTGTCACCATGTTAAATACTATCACCACCACGTCCCTCACTGTCACCACCACCATTATCACCACCACCCCACCATTATTATCACTATCTACACCATTATCTCCAATTTCTCCATCATTATCAACAACACCTATTATTCCCAGCATTTTCACTACCATCTACACCACTACCACCATCATTATTATTACCACCATCTCCACTAATATCACCACCACCGCAACAGCGTGTATGGGGAAGAAGGAGGAGTAGGACGAGGAGTAAGAGGAGGAGGAGGAGGAGGAGGAGGAGGAAGAGGAGGAGGAGGAGGAGGAGGAGGAGGAGGAAGAGGAGGAGAGGAGTAAGAGGAGTAGGAGGAGGGCTCAACACTGTTGGTTTCACTTTGATCACCTCAGCTCCTTCGGCAGAAACCAAGGCTTCTACTGCTGCGGGGATTTGATTAAACATTATTTGCCGTCTCTGTCTGCGTCAGGAGGCGTGGTTGGGCTTGTGGCGGCTGGCTGGCGGCTGCAGTCACCGAGGTGGGGGCTGGCGGGGTTCTACCCAGCCTCCCTGGTCGTGAAAGAGACCGGAGATAGCTGTCAGGAGGCTGGGAGACGATGCGCGTTTCAGAGGAGATGTCAGAAGATAAGGAGGACGTTATGGTAGGAGGGCGAGGAGAGAAGACTTTAATGGATACTGAAGGTCTCTGGGGAAGTCTTTAAAGTGGGCTTTGAAACCTTATCCGGGACCTTCCAGGGACAAATACCTCTGGTTAAGGCCTCATCTGGATTTTGAAGAAGTTATTGGGTACAACTGGTAAATGGTGTTTCTAACCGTATCACGTGTTCGTGCTCTTACAATATTGAGTTCCTCGATCATTACATATGATATACTTTTCTATATGATGTTTCTCTTCCTTCTGCAGGATTTGGTTTTATAGATCATATCTAAGTGACAAAGTTTATATATGTGTAATTACAAAAGTATAAGGTGCTTCAGTGTTTCAGCCCATATTATGCTATACACGCTATCTAGATGAATATTTCATGAAATAGCGTCTATGTGAACAAACACATTTGTCATGATGTAACATTATCGATCCAATGACGTGAACGTTATGCGTGTTTGCAACTGTTTTCCAAATTGATTACGTCAGAAAAGTGGCCCGCTTTATGGTATTAACTGTTGATTGCCTGGAGTTGTTAGGATAAAGATGATTCCGAACTTACTTTAGACCAAGGGGATCTCAACGTTTTCTCCGTTACAAACCCAGAGAGACCCCAGACCATCGACCCGTACCTCTATGAACCAGACACAGACTCTAGAATGGTAATATATTAAGACTAATTAGATATACCGCAATGGATATCTAATGGTTTAAATTACAATGACATGATACGGTGCACAATTCAGTCATTCTCCCTCTCTGCAGTTTTAAGAGTTTAAGTAATATTTCGCTAACCAACTTCAAATTGAGAACCTCAGCTTTAGACAGACTGAAATTCAGAGACTAGAGAATACTGTAATGACTTTTAAGAAAGTCGTTCATTCTAAATCATGGTTAGAGCATTTTGAGATATATTACACGGTGAAAGATATCATTGATTTTATTCTGGACAACGCCAGACGATCTTATTCAGCGCAATCCTGATGCCTCACCCATAGTATAATAGTCAAGGGTTTCGTTGTGGTGACGTGTAACTAATCTTGATAAAATCGCATGGCGGTAGCCAAAATCAAGCCAGCAAGGTGTGACACCTTAAGGAAGAGGAGCAGAAACTGCCGGAGCTTTTGTGTACAGTCTTCATATGATCTTATTGATCTCCATGAACATCTTCGAGATGGTCCGCTCCCACATTCCTCTTCTGGATCTCATCTGGAAACTAAATCTATTCAAATGTAATCAAGGTTTTTTTTTTTTTTTTTTTTTTTTTTTTTTTTTTTTTTTTTTTTTTTGGAGGGAGGGAGGGATGTTTGTTACTTCCTTTTTTCTTTTCTTTTTTTCTTCTTTTGTATTCATGAATTTCTGTTTATTGAATGCTTCCGAGGACTTTCGTTCCGCTTTTGTTTTTTCATCTGTTGTTTAGTTTCATTTCCATTTTATTCTGTTTTGCTCTATTGAATTTGGTTTTTGTATCCAGTCTCGTTATGGACCAAACGGTCTTTTGTCGGCTTCTCCCATTGTAGATCACTGAAATAACCCAGACACAGTTAAACCGGTAATATTTCAGACACATTAGCCACAACACTCACAATCCTATTGAGATTCAGCTAAGACTCGTAATACCAAACAATGGGAGACTGGGCCATTAGAGGGTCTTCAAGAGGCGAAAGAACATTTGGGAGACCGCTAGAGGCTCTCAAGAGTTCCCAAAAGCCTAGAAAAAAAAAAAAAAAAAAAAATTGTAGGAGGGGAGAGGTGGTGTCTGCCGATGATTAAGTGTCTTTGTTTCCGAGTTTAAGTGTGGGGGCGACTCTTTACATAGGTAATAGGATATGGCTCCCCCTCCGAAGGAAGAATAGGGAGAAATTTTATAAGCAAATGTGATTTAGAAATCTGTGTACGCAGAGTTTGAGCTCGGAAAAGGCCCTGAGTGTCTGTGTCTGTCTCCGTGTCTACATGTGTCTGTGTCTGTCTACATCCATCTGTGTGTGTGTGTGTGTGTGTGTGTGTGTGTGTGTGTGTGTGTGTGTGTGTGTGTGTGTGTGTGTGTGTGTGTGTGTGTGTGTGTGTGTGTGTGTGTGTGTGTGTGTGTGTGTGTGTGTGTGTGTGTGTGTGTGTGTGTGTGTGTGTGTGTGTGTGTGTGTGTGTGGTATTGGTATTAGTAGTTGTAGTAGTAAAAGTAGCTTTGTTATTGTCGTTGTTGTTATCGTTATTGTTAATATCAACATTACACACACACACACACACACACACACACACATACACACACGCACATACACACAAGCAAAGACAACAAACGAAACAAATACAATAGATGAAACAAACAAACGCTGTGGTTAATCACATATGCAGGATTAGATTCAGACATTTATATTCATCCTTGCAGACCGAGCGATGATCTCCTCTTCCTCTTCCTCTTCCTTTTCCTCTTCCTCTCCTCTCTCTTCTCTTCTTTGGCCTTTACCTCTGTCTCCCTCTCCCTGCCTTCTCTCTTTCTTTCTTTCCCTCTTCCTCCTCTCTCCTCTCTTACTCCTTACCTCCGGCCTCTACCTTCCTCTCCTCTCCTCCTCCTCCTTCTCCCCTTCCTTCTCCCTCTCCTTCTCTCCCGCCCTCTCCTTAACCTTTTCGTTTACTCTCCTCTCTGCCTTCCACTCCCCTCTTCTTTACCTCTTACCTCCCTTTCTCCCTGTTTGCTGACGTTTCCCATGAAATGTGTTCAGGACTTGGAGAGTATATATATATATATATATATATATATATATATATATATATATATATATATATATATATATATATATATATATATATACATACTGAATATCCCACTATCGGAGAGAAGAATGTTGTTTGAAGATACGTATAATATTGCGATAACTAACTGTGATTGCTCTTCACGCTGAAGAGGATCACAGTTAGTGATCGCAATATCATACGTATTTTCAAATATCTTTCTTTTCTCCGATAGTGGGATATTCAGTCTATCTTACCAATGTGTTAGAACATTCAGTTCGCTTGTTTTATAAATACATACACATATATATATTATATATATATACATATATATATATATATATACACATATATATACATATATATATATATATATATATGTGTGTGTGTGTGTGTGTGTGTGTGTGTGTGTGTGTGTGTGTGTGTGTGTGTGTGTGTGTGTGTGTGTGTATGTATATGTATTGGAGGTGATGTGGTAATGAAATGCTATGCCTTGAGCGTGGAGCTTTATACTAGGCCAGGCGTTTCGACCCTTATATAATTCTTTCTTTCCTTCTTTCTTTTTCGTCTTTGTCTTTTTCACCTTTTTTGCGGGGGGGGGGGTATGGTCTCAAGCCGAAACAGGTTCTTCGGTGGTCGAGACCCCCACTGGCCCAAAGATCCTTCATCGTCCTGAATAAACTCTCCTCCTGGCATCCAAGATGCGTTGAAGGAATCATGGGACATGGAGGGAGGGATGGAGGGAGGGATGGAGGGAGTGAAGGAACGATGGAGGGAGTGAAGGAGGAATGGAGGTAGGGAGTGAAGGAGGTGTGGAGGGAGTGAAGATGGGATGGGGGAGGGAGTGAAGGAGGAAGTGAAGGAGGTCTGGAGGGAGTGAAGATGGGAGGGAGGGAGGGAGTAAAGAGGGATGGAGGGAGGGAGTGAAGGAGGAACGGATGAAGCGATTGGAAATGTTAAAGGATAGTCGACCCCTTTTTTTTTTTTTTTTTTTTTTGATATCAGAAACCGTTCATAGATAAGGTGTATCAAAACAGTAGAGTATAGACAGAAAAACACATTACACACACACACACACACACACACACACACACACACACAATCACACACACACACACACAAACACACATACAAATACACACACACACATACACACACGCACGCACACACACACACACACACGCACACACACACACAAACACAGAAAGAGAAACAGAGAGAAAGAAAGAGAGAGAAGCGGAGAAAGAGGTTCATAGTTACACCGGCTTAATACGTTTTGTAGAATGAAATTCGCCTCTGAATAGATCCATTCAGAAGCATTTCGGGAAGAGAGCCCACCGCCCTCCTCATGAACTTGTCAGGATTCTGCCGAGGGGCTTCGGGGGCGGGGGGGCTTGAGGTGGCTTGGGGAGGCTTGAGGTGAGCTTGGGTTGGCTTGGGTTGGCTTGAGGTGGCTTGGGGTGAGATTGGGATGAGTTCGGGGTGGCTTGAGGTGGTTTGGGGTGGCCTGAGGTCGCTTGGATTGGCTTGAGATGGATTGGGTTGGCTAGGGGTGGCTTGGGGTGAGATTGGGATGAGTTCGGGGTGGCTTGGGGTGGCTTGTTAGGGGTTGGCTTGGGATGAGGTTGCGATGAGTTTCGGTGGATTGGGGTGGCTTGGGGTGGCTTGGAGTGGCTTGAAGTAGTTTAGGGTGACTTAGGGTTGCTTCGGGTGGCTTGTGGTGGCTTGGGGCCTATATGCTCTGTTTGCCTGTGTCTGTCTTTGTGTATGCGTGTCTGTTTGTGTCCTTGTCTGTCTGTTTGTCTACATGTCTTTCTTCCCGTCTGTCTGTGTGTATTTACTGGAAGACACAAGCATAAGTGAGAATAATGCTACAGAGGAAAGGCCCGTGAGATGTATGAGAGGGGCGAGGGTAGATAGCAGTGGGATCCGTGAGAAATTTGGAAGGTAGAGAACCCGTGAGATGTGTCATCGGGACTAGATGGCTGAAAGTAGAATATGCTCGTGAGATTTGTGAGTTTCGTACGAGTCGTAAGTTTCGTGCTTTTTCGTGAGAGTTATAATTCATGAGAGTTCCAATGTGCGTGATATTTGTGAGTTTCGTGATAATCATGTTATTTGTGAGAATCATGAGTTTCGTGAGAATCGTGAGTTTCGTGAGACTCGTGAAAAAACGTGAGTTCTGTCAAAGTTACGATTTCCGTTGGTTCCATGAGATTTGTGACTTTCGTGAGAATCGTGAGTTACGTTAGAGACGTGAGTTTCGTAAGACTCGTGACGGTTGTGAGTTTTTTAGAATCGTGAGTTTCGTTAGATTCGTGAATTTCGTGAGAGTCTTTACAGTCGCGATTTTCGTGAGAGTCGTGAGAGGGCCTAGGTTGGGTGAACGGCACGAGCCAGAAACCAGGAAGGGGGGAATAGGGGGGAGCAGGTAGGAGAGAGGGGGAGGAGAGAGGGGAAGGAGAGATGAGAAGAGAGAGGGGGAGGAGAGAGGGGAAGGAGAGATGAGAAGAGAGAGGGGGAGGAGAGAGGGGAAGGAAAGAGGGGGAGGAGAGAGGAGAGGAGAGAGGGGGAGGAGAGAGGAGAGGAGAGAGTGGGAGGAGAGAGGGGAGGGGAGAGGAGAGGAGAGAGGAGAGAGGGGGAGGAGAGAGGGGGAGGAGAGAGGGGGAGGAGAGAGGGGGAGGAGAGAGTAGAGGAGAGAGGGGGAGGAGAGAGGGGAAGGAAAGAGGGGAGGAGAGAGGGGGAGGAGAGAGGAGATGAGAGAGAGTGAGGAGAGATGAGGAGGAGAGAGTGTGAGGAGAGAGGGGAAGGAAAGAGGGGAGGAGAGAGGGGAGGAGAGAGGGGGAGGAGAGAGGGGGAGGAGAGAGGAGAGGGGGAGGAGAGAGGAGAGGAGAGGGGAGAGGAGAGAGGGGGAGGAGAGAGGGGGAGGGGAGAGGAGAGGAGAGAGGGGGAGGAGAGAGGGGGAGGAGAGAGGGGGAGGAGAGAGGGGGAGGAGAGAGGGAGAGGAGAGAGGGGGAGGAAGGAGAGAGGGGGAGGAGAGAGGGGGAAGAGAGAGGTGGAAGGGAGTGAGGGAGTGGAAGAGGGGGAGGAGAGAGGAGAGGAGAGAAAGGGGAGGAGATGAGAGGGGGAGGAGAGAGGGGGAGGGGAGAGGAGAGGAGAGAGAGAGAGGAGAGAGGGGGGAGCAAGGGAGAGAGAAGGGGGGAGTAGAGGAGAGAGGGGAGGAGAGATGGGGAGGGAAGGGGGAGGAGAGATGGGGAGGGAAGGGGGAGGAGAGGAATGAGGAGTGTGAGGAGAGATGAGGAGGATGAGAGGGTGAGTGGAGTGCCCAAGGGGGAAGGAAAAGTGGGGAGGAGAGAGGGTGAGGAGAGAGGGGGAGGAGAGAGGGGGAGGAGAGAGGAGAGGGGGAGGAGAGAGGAGAGGAGAGGGGAGAGGAGAGAGGAAGAGGAGAGAGGGGGAGGGGAGAGGGGGAGGAGAGAGGAGGAGGGGAGGAGGAGAGGAGAGAGGGAGAGGAGAGAGGGGTAGGAGAGAGGAGGAGGAGAGAGGAGAGGAGAGAGGGTGAGGAGAGAGGGGGAGGAAGGAGAGAGGGGGAGAAGAGAGGGGGAGAGAAGTAGGGAGGGAGTGTGGAAAGAAGGGAGAAATGAGAGAAGGAAGGGGGACAAGAAGGAGGAAGGAAGGAGGGAGGGAGGGAGGAGGGAAGGGAGGAGGGTGGGAGAAAGGGAGGTGAGGGGAAAGAAAAGAGAATGAGAGGGAAAGAAGGAAGAGGTAAGGCCCAAGGAAAAGGGAAGGAGAGAGGGAAGGGAAGGGAAGGGAAGGGAAGGGAAGGGGGAAGGGAAGGGGAGGGAAGGGAAGGGAGGAAGGAAGAAAAGAGAATGGAAAGGAACAAAGGAGAAGAGAGGAGAGGAGAGGTGAAAAAAGAGGAAATAAAGAGAGAGAAAGAAGAGAAAAGAAAGAGAGCTCCAGCGGTTCTATCCGTAAAGGTTGAGTCATAAAAGGGATCAAGGGGAGAGAGAGGAAAGTCGTACGACACTCTGGTCCGTAGGGGTGCCAGTAAAGTCTCTGCACATATGTTAATCAGCCAATAACCCCACATAGAAAAGAAGGTAAAAGAGAAAACAAGAGAAGTTAAAGAGGAAAGAGAATAGAGAGAAGGTAGAAAAGAGTGGAAGA
>NC_134797.1:46250320-46257820 GCF_046742065.1 Oratosquilla oratoria | reverse complement strand
TAGTTTCTGAAAGCTTTTGGTAACTTTGGGTTCAAGGTAGCTTCCAGTAGCTTCTAATAGCTCCAGCACTTTCTTCGGCGTATCTCGTCACGATACTCCTGTTCCCTCCTGTTTCAGATGTATTCATTCCAGGCACTCGACAGCTGCCGTCCATCTGCCCGTGCAGCTTCCAGCTCCCCCTGGCCCCTCAGCTGCCGTGTCAGTGTAAACGTCTGCAGCTGCTGTCGCTGGCCTCATGAGCTGCTGTCAAGAGCAGATGGTGGTCCTCTTCACTCCATGAAGACCTGGAAGCACAAGACCCGCTGGAAACCGGCAATGGTCATCCGATCATCCAGGAGAGCTCTCCTGGAAGTTATATGTCCTATTGTTGTCTGTGTTGTCTTTATGCCACGGGCTGTCAGGAGAAGAGCAATCGATTTTTTTTTTTTTTTTTTTTTTTTTTTTTACTGGACCAAATGCCAGCTCCTTGGGATTGCACCTCCTGATGGAGGCGAGGAGGGGAACGTTATCCTCTCCGAAGTCCATTCCGGAATCAAGAAGACGAAGACTTAGATCCTCCAAGTTGAAAACCAAATGAAACGAAGCTTCTACCTCTTCCTCCTCCTCCTCCTCCCACTAATCTTCTCCTACCTCCTCCTCTTCCTCATCCCATTTCTACTTTTCCTCTTCCTCCTTTTCCCCCTCCTCCTCCTCCTCCTCTTCTTCCCCCTTTGTCCCCCTCCTCCTCTTCAAATCATACGCCTCCTCCTACTCTTTTTCCTCCTCCTCCCCCTCCTACTCTTCCCACTCCTCTTCCTCCTCCTTCTCTTCCCTCTCCTCCTCCTCCTCCTCTTCCCCCTCATTCTCTTACTCTTCCTCTTTGTCCTCCTCCTCTTCCTATTCCTTCTCTTCCTCTCCCTCCTCTTCCTATATTAATGCAATTACCTCAAAGGAAGAACATCTACGCTGTCACAGTCAATGCACACTGTCAGTGCCCTCTTTTCTCCCTACTTCCCTCCCTCCCTCCTCTCTCCTTCCCTCCCTCCCTCCTATTTCCGTCAGCCTGTCAGTGTCAGCCCCTTCCTCGGCTGACGCATGACTATCAAAAAAAAAAAAAAAAAAAAAAAAAAAAAAAAAAAAAAAAAAAAAAAAAAAAAAAAAAAAAAAAAAAAAAAAAAAAAAAAAATCTCCGTTTTGCAACAACATAACGAAGGGCAAGACTGGCTGTTTCCGATTTATGGTTCATTCATAACATTTAATGTTTGAAAGGATTACTGCTACCGAGGCTCTTCCATATATTACACAATTCGATCACGACACTAAACGACGCTAATATTTTTCCTCGATTGAAAGGAGAGTGATTAAGTGGAAGACAGAAATGGAAATATGGAGGATGTGGAATATATAGGTGCCAATGAATTACGCCCCCCCTTTACCCTTGTGTCCTGCACGGGGTTACTCAGCCTGTCTTCGCAAGAGGATAGGTTGTGCTCCCATATTCTGCTGTATATATATATATATATATATATATATATATATATATATTTATATATATATATATATATATATATATATATATATATATCTGCATGTGTGTGTGTGTATGTGTGCGTGTGTGTGTGTGTGTGTGTCTGTGTGTGTGTGTGTGTACATATATACACACTTTTATATATATATATATATATATATATATATATATATATACATATATACTTTGCACCACTTTCATCTTTATCTCCTCTAAAGATGTGAAATACACAAAAGCGATTGAGATTTTCGGGTTTCTTGTTTTCCTTGAATTTATATATATATATATATATATATATATGTATATATATATATATATATATATATATACATATATATATATATATATATATACACACATATATTATATACTTTGCACCACTTTCATCTTTATCTCTACAGATGTGAAATACACAAAAGCGATTGAGATTTTCGAGTTTCTTGTTTTCCTTGAATTTGTATATATATATATATATATATATATATATATATATATGTGTATATCTGTGCGTGTATACATATATATATATATATATGTTATATATATATGTATATATATATATATATATATACTGTATATTTATATATATATTATATACTTTGCACCACTTTCATCTGTAACTCCTCTGAAGATGTGAAATACACAAAATCGCTTGCGAATTCCGAGTTTCTTTTTCCTTAGCGGTAACCAGCAAAATAATACATATATATATATATATACAAATATATATATATATATATATATATATATATATATATATGTTGATAAATTGTTTAAGACAAATGAGAGAGTGATAGGTGGGGAAGGGTAAACGAAGATGGGCTAAGAATACATTTATTGTTCTTACGTTTCGGTTATTATAACCTTCCTCAGAGAACTTGTTACAGAACATCTTGGTCACAACATTTATACCCGTAGTGGGGGAACTTGTGAAGCTTCGAGTGTCAGGTTTTTTCTAGCGCATTAATTACTAAGAGACTGGCTGCTTTAGATAGGCATATAAATCCTTCTCTGTCGTTATTATTTTCTTGGACATTTATGTGTGCAGCTTCAACTGTCTTTCTCATCTTCTTTTGTAATCCTTTGTGTAAAATTTCAACTTTACTCCATTCGGGAAGGTTGTTGCATATTTCGAGGTGGTGGACCAGGGAGTTGGACGTTCTGTGTGCTTTTAAATTATTCCTATGTTCGTTTAAAAACCTCTAATCGACAACAACGACCTCAGTGTGATTCACCGCATTAAGCCGAGTGGCTGCCCCTACAAGGCTTACATCGGTGAATCAAGGTCGAGGAATCGAAAAGAGGATAAACGAACATTTTATTGCATGATACCTTGGCGATGTTTATGCCACCTTTCAGTAAAAGCACACAGAACGTCCAACTCCCTGGTCCGCCACCTAGAAATATGCAACAACCTTCCCGAGTGGAGTAAAGTTGAAATTTTACACAAAGGATTACAAAAGAAGATGAGTAAGACAGTTGAAGCTGCACACATAAATGTCCAAGAAAATAATAACGACAGAGAAGGATTTATATGCCTATCTAAAGCAGCCAGTCTCTTAGTAATTAATGCGCTAGAAAAAACCTGACTCTCGAAGCTTCACAAGTTCCCCCACTACGGGTATAAATGTTGTGACCAAGATGTTCTGTAACAAGTTCTCTGAGGGAGGTTATAATAACCGAAACGTAAGAACAATAAATGTATGAAAAATGAGACTAGATCTTCCAATGTTACGTGAAGCGTGGTCGGGGACTAGTACAGTCCTTTTGAACCATCACCATGTAGCATGGTCGCTAGCGTCTTGGCCTCGTGATTATCGACGCACGGGTCAGGGTTCGTATCCCATGGCGGAGCTTCTAGAAATGTTCAATCTGTCTTAAACATACTCAACTTGTCGGAGGGCTCGCCTAATACGGGATTAGATGAAAATGAGACTAGATCTTCCAATGTTACGTGAACCATCACCATGTAGCATGGTCGCTAGCGTCTTGGCCTCGTGATTATCGACGCACGGGTCAGGGTTCGTATCCCATGGCGGAGCTTCTAGAAATGTTCAATCTGTCTTAAACATACTCATATGTATGTATGTATATCTGTGTGTGTGTGTGTGTGTGTACATGTGTGTGTAACTTTTGCATGCATTCATTTGAGTGGAGATAATTCACTGACCTTTTTTACGTATTTCAATCATTTCCAGGATTTTCGTTTATCTGCAGACTTTCATGTTTTAAATTTAGTCTAGAACCAATTTGAAATAAAATTTCGAAAAGAATTCAGCATTCAAAACTTCTTTTTCATAACTTTGAAGCTGTTCTGACCTAGTCAAGAATGTTCCTTTATCAATGTGATGTTGTTTGTATAACCGACTGTCACGTGATATGACGTAACAAATACCCGTTATCTGATTGGAAGAACAACTATGACGTCACTCATTGCCTATGACGTCATCCACGCGTGTGTCTGCCACTGGTTCCTGGATATCGTTAACTTGTGACGTCAGTGATGACCTGTTGCACATTTTAATGATGTCAGTTTTTTTTTTTTTTTTTTTTTTTTTTTTAATGCCACTTTGCAAATGAAAACCACAACTCAAAAACATTTTCCTTCTGGGATGAAAACTTTTTCGTCTCTGAATTTCAGAAAAACATCCTCATATATTATTTAGTAACGGTTGCGTATGTGTATGCGTGTGTGCACATTCACGTGTATGCGTGTGTGTATATTCACGTGTATGTTTATATGTAAGCATTTAACCTAACAGCGACACATAGAATAAGAGCCATGCTCATAGGGTCTAAGTGTGATCATTCTTCTTCAAAATCAATATTACAAAGAATTACAAAGGAAGGGTATACCAACAGAAAAACTTCTGATGCAAAAAATAAATAAATAAATAAATGAATAAATAAATAAAATTAATTAAAATAAAATAAAACAATATAATATAAATCAAGTATGTAAATAGATAGAATGAGTAGATAAATAGATAATAATGAATAATAAAGAAACAGATCAATAATTCTTCCATGAATTGGTACAGTCACGATCAAAATTTTCGACCCACACAGTTTTCCATGATACAATATCAAGATTCCTCGTCTAACAACTTTTCTAATCTATTCAAGAAAACTAGCTAAATGTAAACTACAAACGACATAGGATGACATATTACGTACTCGACAAATCAAAATCAAATTGACGTTGTGCGAACTGTTGCGTAGTTCAAAATATCTATTTATGGCTGCATTTATATGGAAAACTGTATTTTCAATATCCTTTAAGATTTTTGCTTTTTCCAGCTTCTTTCCATGTCATCCCGTTTCTCCTGTCACACACAAAGAAGTGTGTGTGTGTGTGTGTGTGTGTGTGTGTGTGTGTGTGTGTGTGTGTGTGTGTGTGTGTGTGTGTGTGTGTGTGCGCGTATGTGTGTGGGGGAGGGTGTGTATGTACATGGTCAGATAATTGTAAAGTACAAGAAATAGCCTATGCTCGTGGATTCCGTCCCTATGTCCCTTTGATCTGGCTAGACAACTTCCTAATCCAGGTCTTCCCACAACCGAAAAAAAAAAATTATACTTTATATCCTTCAAGTAAGTAATTTTTGTCAGAATCAACTTCTGACCTTTTAAAGCTCTTTTGTCCCTAATTTTATAAGATCCACTGTGCCAATTTTAATTACTCCTGTCAATGAACTAAACGGATTTATTAAGTCATATATAAGTCTTCTTTTTCGCTTTCAGTGACGAGAAATACAATATCTCAATATCTCAAATATATATATATATATATATATATATATATATATATATATATATATATATATGTACATATACAGTCTTATTAACAGTGAGGGTAAACAATTTGTGTAGCTGACATCTTATTCGCAGGATCTATTTTTCTTTTATTTATTTCATTTATTCACTTAACTATTAATTAATTTATTTTATTTATTGAGAAACACAGCTATACTTCATACTCTAGTCTAGGGCGGATAAGGTTATTATTATTGTTATTATTGTAATTATTATTATTTTACTCTCTGTCCGTCCACGTACTCAAAATGCCACTTTTACATTCGTTAACACTTTATATCTCCCCAACAATCTTGTTGATAAGATTTCCGAGTGACAATTTTCTATGGCCAGCACTCTTTCGCTATTTCAATTGTTTCATTTCACATCGAATAATTTGTTGATGGCCTTCATACCTTTGCCCATTGCCAATATACATACACATTTTTTCCACTGAAATATGGTCGTGTGCGTGTGTGCGTGTGTGTGTGTGTGTGTGTGTGTGTGTGTGTGTGTGTGTGTGTGTGTGTGTGTGTGTGTGTGTGTGTGTGTGTGTGTGTGTGTGTGTGCGCGTGTGTATGTATATGTGTGTGTATGACCGTATGTGTACGAACGTGTGTGTATGAACGTGTGTAGACGAGCGCCTGTGTGTGTGTACATGTGAGCGTATGTATACGTGCGAACCTGCATATGTGCGTGCGCTTGAATGTACACATACGTTTAACATGTGCGTATACGACTGCATATGCAAGCGCATATCACGGTGTTTGCAATTACAAATCATCAAAAAATAGAGTGTTTGATGGCAACATGGAAACGGCCTGGGACCGACCGAAGCCTTAACAATTTATTCCCTTTCCATATTACAGATAACCCACGTTTTAGCCCGTGAGGCTTGCATAAATATGAAATCATAAACAGAAATGCATAAACTACGGGGGATGAGCCAAACGCGCGTTTCCACCTATACACTCTCCATAAGGGTAGAAACGATGGGAAACTACTGTCCATCAGTTAATCGTATCAGTCAAACTACATAAACTACATTCGCCATCAACTCGCGGATTAGAGTGCCGTTACTTGCGAAGATGGTCGAGGTGACGGCGGTTCGAAATCCTACCATCAGCGAGTTGGACCAAGGGCATGGTTTATCAAATTCCACTCCACAAATTCTTCTGTAAGGGGCACTGTCTTAGCCTTCTGATAGTGGAAATTCGCGACGTTGAAATATATATTTAGAAACCAAATATTTTTTTTTTACATAAACGTGATCGTATGGACAAAACATACATAGTCATAAGCAAATTCGCACGAGTTAACAGAAAAACATAAATACGAACTCATAAACAACAGAAAAGCACGACCACGGACGGATATATAGGTAAACACGAACTAAAAAAATAGGTTTATATAGTAAACACGAACTTATAAAAGATAAACTCAGAAAGAACAAATAACTCAATTGACTCAAAACACAAAAAACACAAACACGAATTCATCAGAAATAAACATAAATTTGTAAATATAGCAAACTCAAAATCGTCGAGAAATTTTTCAAAAGCAAACACGCAATCACAAGCAAAAACACAAACACAAAATCATAAAAACACACACAAACATAACCATCCACTCGTCAATAAAATCACATAAACACCAATTCACAAACACGAAACCAAACAGGATATCATAAACACGAATTCACAAACAAACAAATAATCACAAGTAAACAAAAACAGGATGATCCACAAACAAGAAAACATAAGTAATGACATGCTCACACATACGTACATACACATACACGCATATATATACACATGCACATAAACGTATATACATACACGTACACGCATACACAAACATATGTACACCCTCGGTCTCTCTCTCTCTCTCTCTCTCTCTCTCTCTCTCTCTCTCTCTCTCTCTCTCTTTCTCTCTCCCCGTCTCTCTCTCTCTCTCTCTCTCTCTCTCTCTCTCTCTCTCTCTCTCTTAGACCCCCCTCACACACTCGACTATCATAAACACGCAAATTGTTGAATGAGGAAATAGATTGGGCCATAATGAGTGTTAATGGATCCCAGCGGAGTATCGGCTGGATTGCAAAGTGGCGGATTAATTATGAAAAGCAACGAATGACTTGCAACGCCGCCCGGCCACGTTGCCAGCGACGGACAGAAAAAAAAAAAAGGGGGGGGGGGAGAAGA
>NC_134797.1:46230320-46242820 GCF_046742065.1 Oratosquilla oratoria | reverse complement strand
TCTGGTTTCAGTCCGGGAACCGACTGCCAGTCACCAAGGTTGCACCCCCGAATGGATGTGGTGTGTGTGTGTGTGTGTGTGTGTGTGTGTGTGTGTGTGTGTGTGTGTGTGTGTGTGTGTGTGTGTGTGTGTGTGTGTGTGATTCACCATGGTCCTGGATCACGTGTTGAACTCGATATCGACAGCTATTTCCCTCCCAGAAGAGAGCTCAAAGCTCATATATGACCGATCTATGGGTAATGCTGTCACCTTACACGCACACACACACCCAATTCCCCGCCCACGAGAGTTGGAGTAACAACTCGGAGCGCAGCGATACTCAAATCATTTCAGCCCTGGGCGGGATTCGAACCCGGACCACCGCAGTGGCAGCCGAGAACTCTGACCACTGCGCCACGAGGTGTGTGTGTGTGTGTGTGTGTGTGTGTGTGTGTGTGTGTGTGTGTGTGTGTGTGTGTGTGTGCGTGTGTTCGTTGTGTGTGTATGACTTACAAGTTCGTGTATTCAAGTACTTTTACACAAACATGGACAGCCAGCCTCAACCAACACAAACACAAATACATGTTTGCTTGCCTGCGTGTGTGCGTGCGTGCGTGCGTGCAAGCTCAGGGACGTAGTGGGGGGGTTGGGGGATCCCGCAAGCACTCGGGGGGGCGAGTTTGGGGGGGATCCCTTTAATCAATGCCACTCAATGCACACACGCTATTGATTGCGTCATGCCCCGAACCCCATCCCCTCCCCACCCCCACTCCAACCCCCCTCCCCCCTCCCCCAAACTCCGCTCTCGGCCTTCCTAACCTATTTTCATCACCCAAATTTTCTCCCCTCTCCGCCCCCCGTCCCCCCCACCCTCCCTCTGGCTCTCCTCCACCCGCTGTCCCTCGCCCCCTCCCTCGTCCTCCCCTCCCTCCATCCCTTTCCCCTTCCCCCTCCCCCTCCAAATACCCTTAGATCAGATGACTTCACACTGACCTAACTCTGACGTCATAGTTTGATGACGTCATCATGAACCAAGGTTAGATTGTACACTAAAGAGGCCAAGTTGCGACCAATGCCGTCACCTTTGCCTTTAGTGGACTCAAACAATGACGTCACCCAAAATATGACGTCACTGGTGCGTTGCATTGTGGGACTAGAATTTTTCTTTCTTTCTTTTAAAGTCATTCTCAAATAGCAATTTTTTTTGGGGGTGGGGGTAATAAAGTTAGATGATTAATATATATATATATATATATATATATATATATATATATATATGTACATAGATTTAGCTCAAGATACAAAATCAAAGTTGTCTCTAACTTGAGTACTTGTAGAAGCAAGAGAAACTTCTTCTTCTTCTTCTTTTTCTTAATGCTTTTGGGAGCTACGACTAACTAATCAGGTACGTTCAAACTTTCAAAATATCAATAACCTGTTGTAGTCGAGATGCTTAAGCGGCAATGACATCTTGCGACCCAAACTGAATTACTAACATCGCGAATGTGAAGCATAATCACACTTGCGTACACATACACACACACACACACACACACACACACACACACACACACACGTGTGACGATGCAGGAGTACCCTTCTCAACCGCTAATTCAGTGATCCGAGTTCAAGTCCCGCCCAAGTATGGAAAAAGTTGTTTGTGTGTGTGTGTGTGTGTGTGTGTGTGTGTGTGTGTGTGTGTGTGTGTGTGTGTGTGTGTGTGTGTGTGTGTGTGTGTTTGTGTGTGTGTGTGATCGTGTGTGTTTAAGTTCACATCCTTACCTATGGATCGTGCCACATATGAGCTCTGAGCTCTCATCCGGGAAGGTAATAGCTGTCGGTCACGAGTTCAACACGTGACCCAAGATCATGATGGTGAATTACACATACACACAAAACACACAAAACACACAAACACACACAAAACACACATACACACAAACACACACACACACACACAAACACACACACACAGACACGTACACATACACACACTTATACAGACGCACAAAGCACACGCATGAAACTATACTACAATATTCTAGAATATTGAATGTGAAATCTAAGCCTTTTCATTGACGAAGATTAATTACACAAAAACTGTATTAGGCGCTAGAGAAGGAGGAAGAGAAGAGGGGGATGAGGATCTGAAGAATCAGGAGGTGGAGGAGGAATAGGAAGAGGGAGGAAGAGAAGGAGAATAAGGAGGAAGAGGAGGAAGAGGAGGAGGAAGAGGAGGAGGAAGAAGAGGAGGAGTAAGGGGAGGAGGAGGAGTAGGAGGAAGATGAGGAGGAGGAGGAGGAAGAGGAGGAGGAAGAGGAGGAGGAGAAGGAGGAGGAGGAAGAGGAGGAGGAGGAGACGGAGGAGGAGGAGGAGGAGAAGGAAGAGGAGGAGGAGGAGGAGGAAGAGGAGGAGGAGGAAGAGGAGGAGGAAGAGGAGGAGGAGGAAGAAGAGGAGGAGGAAGAGGAGGAGGAGGAGGAGGAGGAAGAGGAGGAGGAGGAGGAGGTGAAGAAAAAGATGGTGATGAAATTTCAGATTCTCTATAGAGTTTCTGATCGTCTCTATAATTTCAGATCATTTATACATTTTCAAAATCAGATAGAGTTTCAGGTCATCTACAGTTTCAAATCCTCTATACAGTTAAAGAACCTCTAGTCTATAGTTTCACATCCTCTATAAAGTTTCAGATATTTTACACAGTTCCAGCCTTCTACAGAATTTCGAACCTCTATAGTTTCGAAACCTCTACAGAGTTTCAGAACGTCTATGGAGTTTCAAAATATCTATACAGTTTCAAAAATCTCTATATTTTCAATTCTAAATGCAGTTTAAGATTCCCTATACAGTTTCAAATCCCCGACAGATTCAAATTCTCTATTCAAATCCTCTTTAGAGTTTGAAATCTTTTACACAGTTTCAAATCCTTTACACATTTTCAAAACCTCTATACAGTTTCAGATCATCCATATAGCTTCAAAAGTTCTATACAGTTTCAGATCTTCCATATAGTTTCAAAATCCTCTATACAATTTCAGATCCTTTATATAGTTTCAAACCCTCTGTAAAGTTTCAGATCCTATATATAGTTTCAAATCCTCTATAAAGTTTCAGATCCTTTATATAGTTTCAAACCCTCTGTAAAGTTTCAGATCCTATATATAGTTTCAAATCCTCTATAAAGTTTCAGATCCTTTATATAGTTTCAGACTATAAACTACGTCGCTACGTCCCAGATCGTCTCGACAGCAAACAATGAAACTGCCTTGGACGACCGCTGACCTTAATCAGTTTGTTTAGTAATTTGAGCTCTCGGCCAGGTATCCACCATTGATGCGAGAAAATTACTAATGCCGTCATTAAGACGAGAACGCTGTACATGAAATGCTCGTAGGGTTTCGTCTAAGTGTGTGTGTGTGTGTGTGTGTGTGTGTGTGTGTGTGTGTGTGTGTGTGTGTGTGTGTGTGTGTGTGATTCACCATGGTCTTGGATCACGTGTTGGACTCGTGATCGACAGCTATTTCCCTCCCGGAAGAGAGCTCAGAGCTCATATATGACCGATCTATGGAAACGTTCTTCCGCGACTAATTTACTCGAATTCTACAACACAGTCATCTCGAATTATGACAAAAGAAACAATATAGACTTAATATATCTGGACTTAGCAAACGCTTTTGATCGTCCCCACGAAAGACTACTTACTAAATTAGCTTCGCACGGAATAAGTGGTAGCCTATTAAGTTGGACTAGTAATTGGTTGAATGATCGAAAACAGAGAGTTGTTTTAAATGGAATAAACTTCTAGATGGAAAATGTTACAAGTGGAGTTCCTCAGGGATCCGTTCTTGGGCCACTTCTATCTATAGTATATATAAATGATATAGATCATGGACTAAAATCTACTGTTTCCAAATTTGCTGATGATACAAAACTGCGGAATGGCAAATCATCACTTAAACCGATTAGATATTCAAGACGATTTAGATAAATTACAGAAATGGTCTGAAAAGTGGTTAATGAAATTTAGCACAAGTAAATGCAAGGTAATGCACATAGGTATAATAACAGTAAGTATGATTACAAGTTATTTGGAAATTCGTTAACAAAAGTGAATAGTGAAAAAGATCTCGGCGTATTTATCAGTGACGATCTCAAATCATCCAAGCAGTGTATTTCAGCCTCTGAGAAAGCAAATAAGATTCTAGGACTGATTGCGCGATCTTTTGATTTCAAAAGTCCATCACTCATTAACAAGCTATATAAATCGTTAGTACGTCCACATTTGGAATATGCTGTTTCCGTATGGTCACCGAATCTCATTAAAGACATTGACAGATTGGAAAAAGTACAACGGCGAGCCACAAAACTGATTCCAAATATCAAAAATAAATCATACGAAAATCGACTAAAACACATGATTCTGTTTTTCTTAAAAAAATGTAGACTCAAAGGTGACTTGATACAGGTCTTTAAGATACTAAAGGGAATTGACAACATCAAAAGTGTTTCACAGTGAATGAGAATCAGACAAGAAACAATGGTCTCAAACTGTCTGGAAATAGATTTAATTTGGAAGTGGGTAGAAACAACCTCGCCAACCGTGTAGTTAATAAATGGAATAAACTTCCTACTCAGCTCGAAGCTTTAAGAATGATTTAGATAAGCACCTAAGCAAGATGCTATAATGACTATAATTTGTTTTATTTGTTTATTTGTTTTGTTATCATTTGTCTGTTTGATTCTAATTTATTATTAGTTATATGTCAAACTATCATTATTTACTTCTTTACCTGTTAGTTTATTATATACCTATACCTATGCATTTATTTATGTATTTTATTTGTTATTTACATTATTATAGTTTTTATTTATTAATTTATTATTACTATGATTTTTTTTTTCGCATCCGACCTAGATATGGACCAAAAGGTCTCCTGTCGGCATGCTCCGCCTCTGTAATCTCCTCTGTAATGCTGTGACCTTACACGCACACACACACACCCAACTCCCCGCCCACGAAGGTAAGAGTGACGACTCGAAGCGCAGCGATACTGAAATTATTTCAGCCCTGGACGGGATTCGAACCCGAACCACCATAGTGGCAGCCGAGAACTCTACCAACTGCGCCACGTCTGTGTGTGTGTGTGTGTGTGTGTGTGTGTGTGTGTGTGTGTGTGTGTGTGTGTGTGTGTGTGTGTGTGTGTGTGTGTGTGTGTACGTCAAAGGACCTCAGCTAAACAACATTTTTCTTCGTCATAATAAAGCTCATAAAGTGAGTCACTGGCGAATAAAATCATCTGAAGACACAAAAATACTCAAACAACTCGTACTGACCAATAAAGGAAAAAAAAAAAAATAATAATAATAATAATAAATGTTTTCCCGAGACATAAGGGTGACGAACTGATAGCGTTTAACTGAATTTTGACCCTTGTCGACCTTCCAATGGTTGTGTTGATACAGTTCAATTGACCCCAGGTATATCGTAACAGCCTCTGATATCTCTATATCACCCCCTGGGCTTGCATCAATGACGTCACGGTTCGATGACGTAATAACTATATGTTTTTGATGACATACATTCACGTTTTCATCGGTGATGTCATGGATGTAAATTTTTATGACGTCATACCTATAACCTCTCCCTGTCTCCCTTCCTCCCTCTCACCTCTTTATACTTCCCTTTCTCCCTACACCTCTCTATCTCCCTACATCTCCCTGTCTCTCTCTCTCTTTCTCTCTCTCTCTTCCTTCCTCCCTCCCTCCCTCCCTATTTCCCTTCCTCACTCACTCTACTCCATTTCTTCTCCTCTTCCATCCTTCTTTTGAATTTTTTTGTTTCTTTGATCCCTTTTCCGTCTCAAAGACGATCCTGTGTGTGTGTGTGTGTGTGTGTGTGTGTGTGTGTGTGTGTGTGTGTGTGTGTGTGTGTGTGTGTGCGTGTATATGTGTGCACATATGCAAAAACCTTTGCTTTTGCCGGGATTGCATGATTTCCAAAAATGGCCAGCAACCCTCACCCCTCACCCCCACTAGACAAAAAATAAAATAAATAAATAAATAAATAAATAAAAACTGTATCTGTTTGTACAACGGAATGTACTATCCTCCGTGTACATTGAGGATACAGTACCTCTCTTCAGATTGTAAATCTCCGTTGGTTTAGTACAGCGTATTTTGGCGTATACACATACACGCATGTGTACACATGCGTGTGTATATATGTGTATATATATATATATATGTATATATATATATATATGTATATATGTATATGTATATATATGTATATGTATATATATATATATATGTATATATATACAAATATATACATATATATATATGTATATCTATACATATATATATATAATATATATATACACACACATATATATACATATACATACTGTATATATATACACATATACATATACATATATATATATATATATATATATATATATATATATATACATTATAAAGGATTTACAAATGATTACAAAGGTGGAGCATGCCGACAGGAGACCTTTTGGTCCACATCTAGGTCGGATGCAAAAAAAATCATAATATTAATAAACAAATTAATGAATAAATAAAAACTATAATAATGTAAATAATAAATACAATACATAAATAAATGCATAGGTATAGTTAAATAATAAACAAACAGGTAAATAGTAAATAATGATAAATTGACATATAACTAATAATAAATGAGAATCAAAAATATGATAATAAACAAACGGACAAATGATAACAAAACAAATAAACAAATAACATAAAATAGATGAAAGTCATTACAGCATCTTGTTTAGGTGTTTATCTAAATGATTCTTAAAGCTTCGAACTGAACTACATTGCATTGCCTCTGCAGGAAGTTTATTCTATTCATTAACTACACGGTTGGTAAATTTGTTTCTACCCACTTCCAAATTAAATCTATTTCCGGACAGATTGAGACCATTGTTTCTTGTCTGATTCTCATTCAATGTGAAAATTTGGTCACTTCTGATGTTGTCAATTCCCTTTAGAATTTTAAAGACGTGTATCAAGTCACCTCTGAGTCTACGCTTTTTCAGGGAAAACAGATTCATATGTTTTAGTCGATTTTCGTATGATTTATTTTTGATATTTGGAATCAGTTTTGTGACTCGCCGTTGTACTTTTTCCAATCTGTCAATGTCTGTAATGAGATTCGGTGACCATACGGAAACAGCATATTCCAAATGTGGGCGAACTAACGATTTATATAGCTTGTTAATGTGTGATGGACTTTGGAAGTCAAAAGATCGCGCAATCAGTCCTAGAATCTTATTTGCTTTCTCAGAGGCTGAAATACACTGCTTGGATGATTTGAGATCGTTACTGATAATTACGCCGAGATCCTTTTCACTATCCACTTTTGTTAACACATTTCCAAATAACTTGTAATCGTACTTACTGTTATTTCTACCTATGTGCATTACCTTGCATTTACTTATGTTAAATTTTATTGGCCACTTTTCAGACCATTGCTGTAATTTATCTAAATCTTCTTGAATATCTAATTGGTTTAAGTGATCATTTGCCATTCCGCACAGTTTTGTATCATCAGCAAATTTGGAAACAATAGATTTTAGCCCATGGTCTATATCATTTATATATACTATGAATAGAAGTGGCCCGAGAACGGAACCCTGAGGAACTTCACTTGTAATATTTTTTCATCCAGAAGGTTTTGTCTATTTAAAACAACTCTGTTTTCGATCATTCAACCAATTACTAGTCCAATTTAATAGGCTACCACTTATTCCGTGTGAAGCAAATTTAGTAAGTAGTCTTTCGTGGGGGACGGTATCAAAAGCTTTTGCAAAGTATATATGTACTGTATATATATATATATATATATATATATATATATATATATATATTTATGTATATATATGATATATATATATATATATATATATATATATATATATACATATACATATATATACATACATGCACGTATGGACACATCTGTACAGCCGCACACACACACACACACACACACACACACACACACACACACACACACACACGTATAATACTCTCCCCCATTCCCCCGTCCCCCCATCCCCCACTCAATCTCACCTCGCCCTGCATAATGCACGTTGCAAGCAAAGGTGCAATGTCTCCTCATAAGGCCTTAGGCGAGAGTTGGGGGGAGAGGGAGGGGGAAAGGGGGGGAGGTCCAAGATATATTGTTGAGGGGGAGGCTTGGGGGGGAGAGGAGTAATACGGTTGGTGGGGTGGGGGGTAGGGTCCTCGTCCGGTCTCTACCTCCGGGTTCCCCCTCTTCCCCCTCCCCCTCTCCCCTCCCACCTCCCCCCTACCCCGAACCAAATAAGTCCTTCTGTCAACATAATAACCGTGAGGCCGCAACTCGCCACCCACGCTCTCCCCCTCTCCCCCCTTCTCTCTCCCCCTCCCCCACCTCTACCCCTCCTCTACCCCCCCTCCTCCTCCTCCTCCTCCTCTTCTTACCCCTCCCAGCTCAGCTGTCTCGGAATGTAAGACACTCCCCTCCCCTCCCCTCCCTTCTCCTCCCCTCCCCTTTCCTCCCCTCCCCAACTATCTTCCCCACCATCTCCACCACCACCACTACCTCCCCTTCCTCGCCCTCCTCCTCTTCCCTCTCCTTCATCTCCTCCATCATCACCTCTTCTTCTTCCTCCACCTCCTCTTCCCTCTCCATTACCTCCTCCATCATCACTTCTTCTTCCTCCATCTCCTCCTCCTCCTCCTCTTCCACCTCCACTTCCCTCTCCAGCATCTTCACCACGAACACCACGACTCCCTCCACCATCACCACCAGTATCATCACGAACTCCACCAATCGAGACATTCCTCAATATCACCATTATCACCACCACCATGACCGCCACCACCACATACTACCACCACATATTACCACCAACATCTACCACCTATCACCAAAACCTACCACCTACCACCAAAACCTACCACCTACCACCAAGGCCTACCACCTACCACCAAAACCTAATACCAACCACCAAAACCTACCACCTAAAACCAAAACCTACCATCAACCACCAAAACCTACCACCAAAACCTACCACCTAAGCCTACCACCTACTACTAAAACCTACCACCTACCACCAAAACCTACCGCCTACCACCAAGGCCTACCACCACCTCTACCACCCAGTGCCGCCTGTTGCAAGACCCCCCGGGCCGTATTGCATGCAAGGTTGCAATGTGCGGCCGCCATTTTACGAGCGAAGCGTAAACAGCATTTCATAGGCTGTCATGCATGTACCCCTTACGTTCCGGCTGCTACATTTCCCTTTTGGCACCCCAACCTCGGCACAAACAACGATATTCTTTATTGATTTCGATCTGGCTGTCGTTAAATAATTCTATTCATTCTTTCTTAAATGAATAGAAGATTTGATTTTGAGATTTAAAAATATTTACCTTCTGTGTGTGTGTGTGTGTGATGTTTGTGTGTGTGTGCGTGTGATGTTTGTGTGTGTGTGTGTGTGTGTGTGTGTGTGTGTGTGTGTGTGTGTGTGTGTGTGTGTGTGTGTGTGTGTGTGTGTGTATGTGTGTGTGTGTAGGTTTGCGCATATAGGTGTGTTTTTGTATGTTTGCGTATATTTCCTTATATTCATGTATGTGTATAATTGCTTGCATGCGTGTTTGCGTATACGTACATGTAAGTGCACGTGCGTGTGTACACACACACACACACACACACACACATACACAAACACACACACACACTCGTGGCGCAGTTGCTAGATTCCTCGGCTGCCACTACGGTGGTCCGGGTTCGAATCCAGCCAAGGGTTGAAATAATTTCAATATCGCTGCGCTGCGAGTCGTTACTCCAACTCTCATGGGCGGGGAGTTGGGTGTGTGTGCGTGTAAGGTCACAGCATTGCCCATAGATCGGTTATATATGAGCTCTGAGCTCTCTTCCGGGAGGGAAATAGCTGTCGATCACGAGTCCTACGCGTGATCCAAGACCATGGTGAATCTCTCTCTCTCTCTCTCACACACACATACACACACACACACACACACACACACACACACACACACACACATACACACTCCTCTGTGCAGTACTCACCTTTGAGAACACGATGGCCACAACTTAATTTGCCGTTATGGAAAAAATCGGTCGATATTCCAGCGCCCTGCGGATCCTGAACTAATATCAGATTTATAATAAGACATTTCGTACTCGATGCAATATAGCCAGGAACCCCCAAACTCCAGGAAAGAAACTCCTGAACCCAATATTACTTTTATATTTAATTTTCTTCATGAGAATACCCGAAAGAGTGTACAGAGATGTGCTGAGTATGTACTCATGCAAGGAGATATGTGCTAGTGTACATATGCGAATACAAGTACAGTATATATGTACAGGTACACCCAGGCCAACAGGCGTATATGCACACTTTCTAACTTGTATATACGTATAAGCATCCATACATACACATAACCGCATATATGTACATACATGTACATACGTACACATAAACACACATACCTTTACACAAATGCCTGTACATTCACATACAATACAAATATACATACGTGCACACATACACATAAAGAGCAATCATAAACATACATAAGTTAACACGAACACATATACATACAATAAAAACATGCATACGTGCACACATACACAAAAATAACATGTGCACAATCATAAACATACATTAGCAGACACGAACACATACACATAAAATACAAACATACATACGTGCACACACATAAAAACATGTGCACAATCATAAACATACATGAGTAAACACAAACACATATACATACAATACAAACATACATACGTGCACACACACACATAAAGAACATGTGCACTATCATAAACATACATAAGTAAACACGAACACATACACATAAAGAACATGTGCACAATCATAAACATACATAAGCAGACACGAACACATACACATAAAATACAAACATACATACGTGCACACACATAAAAACATGTGCACAATCATAAACATACATGAGTAAATACAAACATACTGTATATACATACAATACAAACATACATACGTGCACACATACACATAAAGAGCGTGTGAACAATCATAAACATACATAAGTAAACACGAACACATACATATACAATGCAAACATACATACGTGCACACATACACATAAAGAACATGTGCACAATCATAAATATACATAAGTAGACACAAACACATATACATACAATACATACAAACGTGCACACATACACATAAAGAACATGTGCACAATCATAAACATACATAAGTAGACACGAACACATACATACACATCAATGTATAGTGTTGTTCTTTTTCAACAACGTCCTCTTGAAATAACTCTCCAACCATCAGAAAAATTAAACGTCATTAAAATATCGACCATTGCATCTACATACAATATATTTATATATTGTATCAAAAGCTTTGGCGATATCAAGTTTCCCAAATCATTGAAAATGCTGGCAATTTGTTGAAGCTGGTTCAGCAATTGTGGTGTGTTTGATATCAAAATAAAAGCAAAAACTTGCTCATGATTCACTTAATGCCCGTTGATGGCTAAAAAAATGAATCGTATTGAAACAGGAAAATTGTCAGTTAATTATTTGATTTGGAGCCACAGATTTCCCCGGTGGGAGTAGAGAGAAAGAGAGGTGGGGAGTGAGAGTGGGAGGGCAAAAGAGAGAGAGGAAAGAGAGTAAGCAAATTTGGTAAAGAGCTGTTGAAGGTCGTTTTTGTGCAGGGTGAAAGCCATGTCAAGGGAAGGCGTGTGTTAAAATTATATATATATATATATATATATATATATATATATATATATATATATATATATATATATATATTACTGGGCTAGTTTGCGTGTGAAATGAGGAGGTGGAGAGGAGAACGGGGGTGGAAAGGGAGCTGGGAGATAGGGTGGATAAAAGAATATTAGGATAGTTTTGGACACATGGAAAGAATGAGTGAAGAAAGACTAGTAAAAGACGTTTGGAAGGCAGATGTGGAGGGAGTGAACATGAGGGGCGTCCTAGGATGAGGTGGATGGATGGGGTGAAGGCGGATTTGGGGACGAGGGGAATGTCTGTTGAGGAAGGACGGGAGAGGACAGAAGACGGGTGAATGGAGAGTGGTTGTATATGGATGATGTTATAATAGCATGAGATGGAATGGGTGGGTGGATGGGGGGTGAGGTAGTATGTGTGAGCAAAATTTGACGCAGCCCGAAGGGATTTCTCCCCGTCCTCTCATTTTATGCAATGGGGGGACGGAGAGGGGGGGTCGCCGATTTAATGATGCGGCCTTGCTGTGGATGTGCTGTGTCTTGCGACACTGCTTCTGACCCAGGGCAGTGGACAAGGTGCAGGGATGACCCGTCATTCAGGAGGTGCTAAGATAAGAAGGAGGGTGGAGGGGTGTCGAGTGTATTCAGGGATGGAATGGGTGGGAGTGATTTTATGCCTTTTTCTTTTAGGCTACCCC
>NC_134797.1:46217820-46222820 GCF_046742065.1 Oratosquilla oratoria | reverse complement strand
CCCTTTGTTGCTCTCTTTCATTCTCTAACTCTCTCTCTGTCTCTCTTTATCTTTACCTATCTCTCTCTCTTTCTCTCTCTCTCTCTCTCACTCTCTTTGTTAACCTCTATCTCTCTTACTTTCTCTTACTTTTAATCTCTCTCTCTCTTTGTTAACCTCTATCTCTCTTACTTTCTCTGTCTCTTACTTTTAATCTCTCTCTCTTTGTTAACCTCTATCTCTCTTACTCTCTCTCTCTCTCTCCCTGAGAACTCAGACTATTTTTCCCCTAGAATATTCACATACGGCTATCTCCATGAGAAGCTGGGATGAGTGTGTGTTGGGTAGTAATGAAAAGCACCTTCACGCTGGGAAAACAGTGTATTAAATCACCATTTGATACATTTACTACAACGCTAATAAGAACACGGGTACGTGTGTTCACTTGTGCAAAGTAGACCACTTGGAAAAAAAGAAACTAACGAAGCAGAGCGCTTTCGTGTATTACATTCACTGAAGATGTAATATACGAAAGCGCTCTGCTTCGTTATTTTCTTTTTTCCAAGTGGTATAATTTGCATTTAGTACAATATACAAAAGCGTATTCACACTTTGAAGGTTACGACAATACTGAGCCACGCTTCGCTATGAACTCAGATTTGGTGACAAAACTCATAGAGACGAGCGTAGTTCTTACATAAATTGTACATAATTACAATACAGTAATTGAACAACATATTCAACATATAATGACAAAATTAAAGGCTAATAATACACCCAATGGCTACTGATACAATAACTGGGGGAAATTATACGTAGACCATCACAAGAGGGAGGAAAAGGAGGTGGAGGGGTGTGGAAGGGATGGGAGTATGTACGTGCCTCTGACAAGGCTACCTCCCTTATAAGGGGGAAAAGCTCTTGGTATATAGATAACAGAGAGAGTTAACTAACAACCGGCGACTGCTCCCTTCTTCTTCTTTCTCCTCATCTTCCTACCAGCCGATGACATAAAACCTATCCCAAGCTATTAAAACCGATATCTATATATATATATATATATATAAACGAATATATATATATGGATATATACATATATATATGTATGTATATAAATGAATATATATATATGGATATATATATATACATATATACATACATATTCAGATAATATACATATGTATATATATATACATATATATATATATGTATATATATATACATATACATATATGTATATATATATACATATATAAATATATATATATATATATATAAAGAGAGAGAGAGAGAGAGAGACCGTTGTTTGCTGCCACGGGGTTGCAGATTTCCAGTAATTGAAGCTCAAAATACCAATTATAGTCATCACTCGTTATCCCGATATCTATTTCTTTTGATAATTAACTTATTCATTTATACGTTTATATTTTCATCTAAGATCTTCATTTATATGGCTAATTTTTCATTTATTTATTTACCCGTTTAACCTTCTTATTTATTTATTTACCAATTATATATTTATTTGAGCTCTTCCTTTGATTAACTATTTATTCATCGATTTATATTATATATATATATATTCTATTCATTTGATTATTCACCTAATCATTTAAATATTCATTTATAATATATATATATATATATATATATATATATATATATATATATATATATATATTCTATTCATTTGATTATTCACCTAATCATTTAACTATTCATTTGTTTATCTATCGATTAGTATATATGTATTCATTTATTCATCGATCTATATATATATATATATATATATATATATATATATATTCTATTCATATATATATATACATCCTGTCTCGTTCCAGGCCGGAAGGTCTCCTGTCATATGATTTATTGAAATCTATTGCAACCGGGACCCAGGAAGCAAGCTGTAATTTACAACCCTTTATAACAAAATTCAATTTCTTTACAACCTCGACTGGATTTACAACCACCGACCCACCAAGGACATTACGCCGAGAGGGGCTTTGTTGCGGCCGAAGCCTTCACCTTTGCCCTTTGTGTTTGGTCCCCCATGTGTCTCCTACACGATCAGAATTATTGCGCAATATTCCGTATTGCTCAATATTATTGACGGTGTAGGGATGGACATTTGATGTCTTCAATATATTGTGTCAGTTCTTCAATACCTTTTCTACACCGTCAATATCATTGCACAATACGGAAAATTGTGCAATAATATTGATCGTGTACTGCTCAATATTATTGATGGAGTAGGGATGGTAATGAAGTAACACATGTGTTTAGCCTCGGCATTTGACGTCTTCAGTATATTGTGCCGGTTCTTCAATACCTTTCCTACACCGTCAGTAGCATTGTACAACACGGAAAATTGCGCAATAATATTGATCGTGTAAGGGCCGCTGCAGCTGCTGGAGTCATAGAGAGATTGAATTATTTTACCACATAAAGAGACATCTAGTGCTAATTCTAAAGCAAATATATATATATATATATATATATATATATATATATATATATATATATAGATAAATGAAATATATAAATGGCGACTGTTTATCAAAATAAAAGATATCGTAGATATCCCCTTATAACAAAGAGAGAGAGTGAAATAAGAGACAGGGAGAGAGAGAGAGAGAGAGAGAGAGAGAAAGGGGGTAAAGGGTGACCCCTTCTTCTTCTTTGAGATTTCGAGAAACAAAAGCTTCTGGGCCTGGAAACTCCCTTCGACGTCTAATGAGGAAGGGTGTCGTCCTCCCGTTAAAAAAAAAAAAAAAAAAAAAAAAAGATAAATAAAATAAAGAAACAAAAAATAAAAGATTCACATACCATCGTCAGTATAGGTTGACATGTCACTCACACACACACACACAGACACACACACATTATATATATATATATATATATATATATATATATATATTAATGGATAAGTATTTTAGACAAATTATTTGGACGATGGAGAACATAAACACAGGGGAAGGCTCGGAACCCTAAACACTCTAACGTTTCGTTCGCGTAGAACTTCTTCAGAGAGTGTATGTAGAACTGCAATTGAAGTTTATGTACTAAATCTAATTATCTTTTCGGACACTTGGGAAAGGTCGTTTTTCTGGCGTGCTTTAGAATTAAAATACTAGTTTCTTTAGCTAAATTGATAAACCCTCCTCGATGATTCGATGAATTATATTATTAGTTGAAATATATGCTGATTCAACAATTCTTCTAGTGAATTTATCAAAACCTTTATGTAGCACTTCAGCTTCTCTCCAGTTTGGTAAATGATCGAATTTTTCCGCATGAACTACTAAAGAATTAGATGTCCTATGTGCTTTTATGTCGTTTTTATGTTCATAAATTCTTTTTTCTAATCCTCTTGACGATTCGCCAAAATAAGCCATTGAGCAACTATTGCACGGGATTTTGTATATGACGCTGTTTTCGGAATTGGTTCTCTTTTCAGAAGTCTTTATTAAATCACCTATCCTCTTGTTAGTTATTTTAGCTATGTTCATACCTGATTTTGTTCAATATTTGTCTATTATTGGTGACGTTTCTGAGCCAGGTACTGATATAAAATTTGTATTATTTTTATCATTTCTCTCTCTTTCCGTGATTGTAAATATTTATTGCTTTTCTTTTTGTTCTTTTCAACATTCCCTCTGGATATCCAAGTTTGTCAAAGATTTTCATAATGTAATCAAATTCGCCTTCTAGGTATTCATTACTACAGATTCGTAGTGCCCTGAGAAAAAATCCTATTACTATACCACTCTTTGTCCTATCATCATGTGCGGAGAAGTAATGTACTGAATCCTCTTTGTTTGTTTCCTTTCTGTATACTGAGAAAGTTACAGTTTTTTCCACTCGTCGTATTAACGTATCTAGGAAGGGCAATTGTCCGTTTTGTTCCTCTTCTACGGTGAACTGAATATCGCTGTTGACCGCGTTAAGCATTCTCACTTTATTATTTACATTGGTATTTTCGGGGATGATTGCGAGGACGTCGTCTACATATCTAAACCAGTGTGATCCCCTATCATTGATTCTGATAAAGTTTTCTTTTTCTAATAACTCCATATATAGACAGGCCATCACTGCACTTAAAGGACTACCCATAGCGAGACCTCTATGTTGTTCATATTCGTCACCATTAAAAGTAAACGCACCGAAATTTACGCATAAATCTATCAATTCTATATAATCTTGTTTTCTTATGGGTAGGTCAGTATCGTTCATATCTTTTATTACTCTCTTTACTGCTTCTAACGCACCGTTAGTGGAAATATATGTATATAACGCCTTGACATCATAGCTTACTAACTTTTTCCCCGTGAAATCTAAATCTTTTAGTCTTGTCAAAAGATCGTTAGAATTTTTCAAATGTGTGTTGCTGATCGATCCCATTGCCTGTGATAGCGGTTTGGCTAGACATTTCGCTAGTCTGTGGGGTGCACTGCCAACCCCTGAAGTTATGGGTCGCATTGGAACGTTGGGTTTGTGAATTTTTTGAATACCGCGCATTCTGGGAGGATTGGGGTATTCCTCCAGAAGTCCCATTAATTTCTTTCCTTTTTCAGTTTTATTAAGAATTTTTCTGGTATGTTTTTTGAATTTATCTGCTTCATTCGTTACGAAACCTATATGTTTTTTGCGATAAGTATTGTCGTCATCTAAGAGCTCTAACACTTTACTGATATAGTCCTCTTTTGATAAGATCACGATACCACCTCCTTTATCTGCATTGGTGATTACTATGTCTTTGTCTAAGCCTAGATTTATTAAAGCTTTCTTGAATCTTCTGGGGATGACGCATTCGTTTTTAATGGCTAACGCTTGGTAACATGTTACAATCCCCTGTTTGAATCCTTTTTCAATATCGTTGTCACTCCATCTATAGTTTCTCTTAATAAAATCTGTGAATCCCCTTGTGTTAATACCAGTGTCGAATTTAAGTCCTAGCAATAGAGCTTGAATTTCAGTATTCGATAATCTCCTATCTGAAAAATTTGTTATTATTTCAC
>NC_134797.1:46207820-46212820 GCF_046742065.1 Oratosquilla oratoria | reverse complement strand
AAATTCTTTTCATCCTTTTCCCTTTAAAATACTTTGTATTTCTTTGCACCGGTTAATTTTTCTTTTCCAATTTATTGATACGTTCTAAACCTCTCCACGTCATTTTCCTAAACCTTTCTGCCATCTATCATATCACTGGTGAAGACAACGTCTCTGGTGAAACACCACTCGTTACTTCACTGGCGCCAACACTGATCCCTGGGGAACGCCGCTCGTTGCTTCCCTCCAGCTTAATACCCTATCTTTGCAGATTAATCTCTTGATCACAAAGTCTCTCATACAATCCAGAAAGTTTCCGTCAAATCCTTCAAAAAGTTCTAACTTCCGTGCGCCTTACCAAAAGATTTCTCCAGATCAAGGTATACACAGTCCACCCAATCAGGACTGACCTGTAGCACATCGATCATGATTAAAATCTCGGTAAGTTTGTGTGCGCATATGTGTGTGACCAAGTGTATGTGCGCACACGTAAACGTGTGCACGTGTGTACGTGTATGTGTATCTGCGAGTAAAATCTCGACAAGTTTGAAACATATAATCTTCCGTTTCTAAATCCAAATTGGTTATTTCCCAAAACCTTCCTCTATTCCAGATTTTGGTCCATCAATCTTTCATAGTGCTCTCAAACATGTGTGCATGTGCGTATGTTTGAGTGTGTGTGTGTGTGTGTGTGTGTGTGTGTGTGTGTGTGTGTGTGTGTGTGTGTGTGTGTGTGTACATGTGTGTGTATGCGTGTGTGTGTGTGTGTGTGTGTGTGTGTGTGTGTGTGTGTGTGTGTGTGTGTGTGTGTGTGTGTGTATGTGTGTACATGTGTGTATGCTTTGTGTGCGTGTGTGTGTGTGTATTCCACTTGGTCTTTTGGTCTTTTTAGATCACGTGTTCGACTCGTGATCGACAGCTATTTCCCTCCTAGAAGAGAGCTCAGAGCTCGTAGGTCCGATCTATGGGTAATGCTATGACCTTTCACACACACACACCCCCAACTCCCCGCCCACGAGAGTCAGAGTAACGACCCGAAGCGCAGCTGTACCGAAATTAATTTCGGCCCTGGGCAGGATTCGAACCAAGCACTACGCGCACCACCATGCTAGTAGTGCATCGTTCTACCAACTGTGCACTGTGTGTGTGTGTGTGTGTGTGTGTGTGTGTGCGGGTTTGTGTGTGTGATTGTGTCTGTATGTGTGTGTGTGTGTGTGTGTGTGTGTGTGTGTGTGTGTGTGTGTGTGTGTGTGTGTTTATGTATTTGTGTGTGTGTATATATTTGCATGTTCGTATGTGTACATATGTATAAGCATATACAAATTTCATTCATATACCAATATAATAAGCCAATACATACATAATATAGATATGACCGCATATATATCCGTACATATGTATATATATATATGTGTAATATATATATTATATATATATATTATATATATATATATATATATATATATATATATATATATATACATGTATATACATACAGAGGAAAACGGAGAAACCGCACTGGACTGGAATGTCTATAGAGTTCGTGAGAGAGCAGGGATTCCAGGAAACTGGAAATAATACGATCTTTCCATTCTAGCTTGGTTTCTCTTTTCCAGCCAATCTTTCGCATGTCATGGAACTTTCACACATAAAAATACATAGAGACATATATACACATACACGCATATTAACACACAAATTTGCATACATAATCATATGCATATCATGATATACATGGCAATAAGTACACACACACACACACACACACACACACACATATATATATATATATATATACACCTGTACATTCACATGCACACATACATACATATACATAATGTATATGCACACACTGATATAGACATACACATACATGCGCATACACGTATGCATACACTTACATCAAAATACATACACATATGCATACACTGATATACATGTACATGTATATTTCCCCCCAGTTTCGCCATTTTATTCTTTTTCCTTTTCCACCACGGATGAGAGAGGTCACAGAAGCCCAATCAAAGTGTAATTCACCCTTTTGCACATTTGCATGCGGATGTGTTTGGTATGTATGCGCCGACGTTATCTTTACTCTTTGTATCCCTTTGTGTATGTTTATGGATACGTGGCTAAGTTTGTGTGTGTGTGCATGTGCATATGTGTGCGTGTGCATATGTATGTATAGGAATGTGTATATATCTATGTCATGTATATATAAATGTATATGCATACGTATATGTGTGTATATGCACACATATATATATATACGTATATATATATACATATACGTATATATATATATATATATATATATATATATATATATATATATGCTATAATAAAGTAGTAGCCTCTTGAATAATCAATTTCCGTCCGCACAAAAATTAAAAGAAAATAACCAATATTTCAAGCATTTAGTAAAATTATACAATCATTTTACATTCACATGTTTTCTTCTTACAAAAGCTATCAAAGGATTACAAAGGATTACAAAGGCGGAGCATGCCGACAGGAGACCTTTTGATCCATATCTAGGTCGGATGCAAAAAAAATAAACAAAAAAACTATAATAATGTAAAAATAACAAATAAAATACATAAAGAAATGCATAGGTATAGTTGAATAACAAACAAAAAGGTAAATAGTAAATGATTATAAATTGACATATAACTAATAATAAATCAGACAGACAAATTATAACAAAACAAAAACAAATAATATAACATAAATTATAATCATTACAGCATCTTACTTAGGTATTTATCTAAATGATTCTCAAAGCTTCGAACTGAACTACATTGCACTACCTGTGCAGGAAGTTTATTCCATTCATTAACTACACGGTTGGCAAAGTTGTTTCTACCTACTTTCCAAATTGAATCTATTTCCGGGACAGTTTGAGACCATTGTTTCTTGTCTGATTCTATCATGGTTTGTGGCAACAATAATTTCACAAATATAAATAATGATTATGTACACATACAATGGTTTGTTTAATCATATTAATTCTTATGTCACAAAAATGCTAAGCGACTTAAGGGGACATTATTTATTTGTTTGTACACGAACTCCTCCTGGGGCTTTGGAGATAGACTCCCATAACTAGGTACTTGGGTAACTATATTTCATTTCCAAAGGGGTAAAGGGGTATGGTGGGGTAACACGCCACTACTGTAGTTTCCCCAAATAGAATTGTCTTTTTGTAACAAAAATTACTATGATTAAGCAAACCATTGTATGTGTTTATAAATCTTATTTATATTTGTGAAATTAATGTTGCCACAAACTATGATAGCCTTTGTAAGGAGAAAGCATGTAAATGTAAAATGATTGTATAATTTTACCAAATGTTGAAATATTGGTTATTTTTATTTTTCGCGGGCGGTAATATACTCAAAATTAGTTCAAATCTTCTCTTACGGCCGAATATATTTTATTTCCAAAGGGCGTCTCCCTCCTCAAATTTATTTTTTCTTACTTTCTTAACATTTTATTTTTATTTCCTTTTTCCAGACAGTCATTATGCCACGGAAAAGAAAGGGTTAAGGGTTAAAGTTAGGTGGTTTATGGTGTGGGAACACTCCACTACTGTAGCGTCCCCTTATGTCGAGTAGTATTTTTGTGATACAAGATTTAATATGATTAAACAAACCATTGTATGTGTCCATATATATTATTTATATTTGTGAAATTAATGTTGCAACAAACCTGGATAGCTTTTGTAAGAAGAAAGCATGTAAATGTAAAATGATTGTATAATGTTACCAAATGTTTAAATATTTGTTATTTTGATTTAATTTTAGTGCAGGCGGAAATTGTTTATTCCCAAACTCCTCCTAGATTTTTGCAGATAAACCCCTATAACCATATATATTCTGAAGATAGATAAACGAGATACATTTCTTCACCTTTTAGCTGTAGACATTGTCAATACACACACATGCACATACACACGCACGCAAAAAAGTGTACATATGATGTTTGTGTATGCATGTATTTTCAAACTAGGGTTTCCCAACCTTCAGGGGGGGGGGAGGCGCACACCTGGGAGGGAGAGTGTTTATAACTATATTTCATTTCCCCCCCAAAAATATATTTGTTAGGGTTAAGGGTTAAAGTTAGGTTGGATATGGTTAGGTTAGGGATTATTCACCAACTCGCAGCAACGCGCGGGTAATTTGGCTAGTATATATATATATATTATATATATATATATATATACATATAAATATATATATACATAAATATACACACACGCACATATATATATATATATATATATATATATATATATATAAAAAAACAAAGTATTTAAGACAAGTGAGAGAGGATTAGGTAGGGGAGGGTAAACGAAGATAAGTTGGAATAAGTTTATTGCTCTAACGTTACGATCACATTGGTCTTTTTCAGAGGTCCTCCGAAGAAAATAAATGTGGCTGCAACATTGGGGTAATAAATTTATTCCCCCATCTTCGTCAGCCCTCACCCTCCATATATATATATATATATGTATATATATAGGTATACATACATATATATATATATATTTATATATATACATGTATATATATATATATGTATGTATATATACGAATATATATATATATATATACATGTATATGCAAATGTTTAAGTATATGTATAATCATATGTACATGTGTATGTTTATATATATATATATATGTGTGTGTGTGTGTGTGTGTGTGTGTGTGTGTGTGTATGTATGTAAATATATATATATATATATATATATATATATATATATATATATATATATATATACATATCTATTAGCGCGCGTATGTGTCTTCATGTGTATATGTTCCGACAGGATTCTGTCCATGTTTGTATATACGGCATGCATCTGTCCTTGCATAACCCGTGCATGTGTCTACGTGCATGAACACGTACTGTTCTTTCTTCCTCTTCTATTGCGGCTCTGTATGTTGTAGTTGTGACATATTTTTTTGTTTTTGTTTTTGCGAGGTTACATTTGAGTGTCAATGTAAATATATACT
>NC_134797.1:46192820-46202820 GCF_046742065.1 Oratosquilla oratoria | reverse complement strand
TAATCGCCGGCCAGTAATGAGGACCACCATCTCCTCCAAAAAATTCCTCCCGTCCCCTCCAACTCCCCGCCCCCCAACTCCCCACCCACTCCAACTCCAATTCGTCCCCAAAACTCCTCAATTCTTCTCTGACTCCCACCTACTCCAACTCCAGAACTCCAACTCACGGTCACAACTTCAACTGGTTTCCAACTTTTACCCTCCTTCAAATCCACGACTTCAGAGTCTGTCAGTTTGTCTGTCTGTCTGTCTGTCTGCATCTGTCTGTGTCCAGATGTGTCTGTATATGTCTGTATGTGTCTGTCTGTCTACCTGTCTGTATCTGTCTGAATCCAGATGTGTCTGTATGTGTCTATGCATCTGTCTGTGTCTGTCTGTTTCTCTGTCTGCGTGTCTGTATCTGTCTACCTATCTGTCTGTGTCTGTGTCTGTCTATCTGCCTGTCTGATTATATTTCTGTGATCCTGTCTATCTATCGGCATGCCTGTATCTGTCTTTATCCCTCTCCTCATCTGTCTGTCTGTCTATCAACTCTTTTCTTTATACACCTCTATCTGTCTGTCTCCGTCCGTTTCTGTCTCTCTGTCTGTTTGCATGTCTGTCCGCTCGCAGGCCTCTCTCACCTGGCCGTCTGATTTATGTCTGTCATTAATGTCTTTTCCTCTGGCTCTGTCTAAATTTATGATCATTATACTTTAGATAAAATAAAAATGGCGACTAATTGTCTTTATTCATTCTGGGTACTTACTCCATGAGTACCCTAGTATATCTATCCTACCTAAAGGTATTTCAATTCTATTCTATTTCTGTTTTGTTATACCTTATTTTTATCTATCTAGTGTAGGCCTTATGGTCTCCTGCAGTCTCCTTCATTCTTATGTTCTTATGTACTTTTTATCTTATCCTTTCCTATTTCGTTTCATTCCATGTTATCCTATTTTGTGTTAATTTGTTTCGTTTCGTTTTATTTTATCTTATTTTGTTTCATTTAGTTTCATTTAATTTCGTTTTAGTGGAAGGGCTAAAATACATCCTTGGTCATATATGCCTCAAGAAATATTGGTCTAACAGCCATCCGGTCTGAAAGCCAGCTTGGTCTAATTGGTCTACTCGACCTGCTATTCAAATTCCTCCATCTACTGGTCACTACGGTATGAAATTCCCAAGACCCGGTCTTATCAATTTTGGTCTGAAAAAAAAAACCGGTCTGACGGACAGGATTTGAGATTTCGGTCTGAAATATCTTAAAATAAAAATCTGTCTTGAAAGGCTCGGTCTAAAAGTCATGGTCTGAAAACACGGTCTGAACACCACGATCTAAAAAAACAGACGGTCTGCAAGAGTTGGTCTGAACAACCGAAATACTACAACCGAGCGACTCGGTCTGATTCACTTGGTCTGAAGGACCCAACTTGAAATACGACCCATAAATCTCTCTCCTATCAAGCCTTAGCCTGACAGACCGGACCCTCTAGTCCATCAGGGGTCTGACCTGGGCTGACCTGGCGGCGCCGCTCAGAGTAAACAAGACCATCATTCTTCTCCAAAAGCGTCGACGTTGACTTGATCCCAGACAACGCCCAACGCTTCCAACTTGGCGCCAGACGATTCTAATCGCCAAAAATGAGCTCAACTATGGCGATGGAAGAAACAGAGCGACAAATTACCTTTCTTCCCTCCCTACTTCCCTTCTTCCCTCCCTGCCTCCCTTCTTCCCTCCCTGCCTCCCCTCTCCTTCCCTCCCTCCATTTTTTCGTTCCTTCATTCCTCCCTCTGTACCTCTCTCCTTCTCTTTTCCATTCCCTCCCCCCTTCCTTCTTACCTCTCTCCCTTTTTCCTTCTCACCTCCTTCTCTTCTTCCTT
Source organism: Oratosquilla oratoria (assembly GCF_046742065.1). Taxonomy (NCBI): domain Eukaryota; kingdom Metazoa; phylum Arthropoda; class Malacostraca; order Stomatopoda; family Squillidae; genus Oratosquilla; species Oratosquilla oratoria. Next base: position 46,200,957 of record NC_134797.1, on the reverse strand, counting down.
GTTCCCTCCCTCCTTCCATTCTTCCATACCTCCCTTTCTCCAATATTCCCTCTTTCCCTCCTTCTTTCTAAAGCACGCGCACACACTATCACGCACTAACACAAACGCCCTAACATTTCTATACTCATAACACACACACACAAACATACACACACACACAAACATACATACACACGCACACGCACACACACACACGCACACAAACACACACACACACACACACACACACACACACGCAAACACACACACGGTGTTCTGGTGTGATGGTTAGTGTTACAGGCTGCCATGCTACAGGTCAGGGTTCGCATTTCCTTAGTTACACAAATAATTCACAATTCTATCTGTTACTGTCTCTTTGTGAAAGGAATGTGTGTGTGTGTGTGTGTGTGTGTGTGTGTGTGTGTGTGTGTGTGTGTGTGTGTGTATCTGTGTGTGTGTGTGTGTGTGTGTGTGTGTGTGTGTGTGTGTGTGTGTGTGTGTGTGTGTGTTCAGGAAGTTAGTATCTGTCGATGTATCCAGCACGCACGCGCACGCACACACACACACACACACACACACACACACAAACACACACACTCATGTACACACAAACAAATACAAAAAGTGCAACCATAGGAACACAAACACAAAACAAAAACACCCTAGAAATAACGGCCTTAATTACCATTCCTTAATTACCACATTGGGACCCAGACACACAAACAAACAAACAAGCAAATGCAAATACAACCTTTTTTTATCATTTTCGTAAACACGTCAACGCATTGGTCTATTGCTGAATTGCTGCATTTGCGAAATAAAGTATCCAGACACACTCAGCGCCAATGAAGTATGAGAACGATGGGGAGGAACAATTTAGGTCACCATTGGCTGTACACAGTTCTCTCCAAATTTCGGAAGTTTCCAAAATTCGGATTTTTTTTTTTTTTTTTTTTTTTTTTTAAAAAATACGGAAATTCAAAAAATTCGGAAATTGTGATCATTCATTTTTTTTATTTGAAAGTTTCTAAAATTAATAAATTTACAAAATTTCCAAAATTCGGAAATTTCCAAAAATCGGATTTTTTTTTCTTCCAAAAATCGGAAATATAAGAAATTCGGAATTTGCGATAATTCGATTTTTTTTTTCGAAAAATTGGAAGTTTCTAAAATTCATAAATTTCATTTTTTTTTACTTTCCGCAATTCCAAAACTTCCAAAATTTGGAAGCTTCCAAAATTATTAAGTTTTCAAAATTCAAAATTTTACAGAACTTGGAAGTTTCCAAAACTCGAAATTTTACGAAATTCGAAAAATTCCAAATCCCGAAAATGTCCAAAATTCGAAAATTTCCAATATTCAAACCTTTCCGAAATTCTGAAGGATTTTTTTTAATTCCCAATAGAAAGAGAACTCTAGATTCCTATTCAGTGGTCACGTGCACACGCCAGGAGGCTCTTAGTCGCATCTAGATCTGTTACCTTTGCCCTCTGTACTCAGACTGCCTTTGTAATACAACCTGGGATCGTATAGTGCGAGACGAGGTTGAAACCAACGCTCCAGCGTAGGAAACTAGAATACATACATAATAAAATACGTCATAGTAGAGGAGTCATGTCCATTTCGCTATTGTCATGAGACTGCACAGGGCTGCCAACAGAACCAATACAACCAGTAATGAAAATTTGGACGTAGCAACCCAACCGATAATGAAAAATTCAGGCGTACCAACCCAACCAATAAATCCGGTACTGAAAAATCATGCGTACCAGACCAACAACTAGTGAAAAAGTCAGACATACCAACCCAGCTAATAATAATAATAAAGAAAACAGACGTATCAGCCTACCCGATGATAAAAAAAAACAGGCGGACCAATGAACCCTGTATTTAAAAAAAAATCAGGCATACCAACCCAACCGACAATGAGAAATCACACGTATCAACGAATCCGGTGCTGAAAAGACAGGCATAAGAACCCATACGATCAAAATCAGGCATAACAACCCAACCGATAATGAAAAGAATCACGCTTACCAACACAATCGATAATGACAAAATCAGGCCTACCAACCTAAGAACCGATAACAAAATTAAAAATCAGGCATACCAACCCAACCGACTGGTGACTGTCACTTATCCTGACTTCACCACAGTATCAACCTTTATATCTGTGATGACGAATTTTAATTACATTATTTTCCCTGGTGTCAGGTGATTTTATTCACCTTGGAAAATATTATCTCATTGCGAAGAAGATAAAACAAGATTTTTTTTTTCATAATCTCCCCTTCGTTCTCTGTTCCCTTACCTTCTTCCACTCCGTTGTAACAAGATTATCATGCTTTCTTACTTACATTCTTTATCGACCTCCTTCCCCTCTCCCCTTCTCCTTCCCTCCCTCCATCTATCTCTCTCTCTCTCTCTCTCTCTCTCTCTCTTATGCGCCCTCTCTCCCTCTTAACCCTTTTCCCACACTTCAAAGATATTTATATTAGATTTATGCAATTTACATATCAGCTTTCAAATACGCAAGCATATACGCAGCCAAACACGCACACGCGCGCACACATACATACACACACACACACACACACACACACACACACATATATTCACACACACACCACACGCAGACACACACCGCACACACACGTATATACAGACACACACACACACACACACACACACACACACACACACAATGCTTAAATACACACACGCAGACATACACACCACACACATACACTACACACACACAAAAAAACACACATACCATACACACACACCATACATACACACACACACACACACACACACACACCACACATACACTCACACAAATACACACATATACCATACACACACATACATCACACACAGACACAAAACACACACACATACCATACATACACCACACACACACACACACACACACACACACACACACACCACACACACAAACGCATACACAGTCTGTGGAACAAACAAACAAATATAAATTCAAAAACGAAAGCTACAAGAAAATATACAAGGAAATAGAAACAGAATTGAAGGATAGAAAAAAAAGATCAAGAAGTGGATGAAGGAGCACAAAAAGGAGAATGAGGAAACCAATAAAAATTCCAAAACAGAAAATGAAGAAGAAAAAGAAAAGTTGAAAAAATATAAAAGAAATTACGCATGAAAAAAATCATATTGTGCATATCTGAATTTTCCGCCATAAGGGGTAGCCTATTCACATTCCCAGAAAATTATGACCCAATCACATTAGCATCATTTATGGTTTGCTGTCAGTAAGATGGACTTCTTATTCATACGCGCGCTGAAAAAAAGGATAGACTTATTAATATGCGCTCAGCAAAAGAAAAAAACATTGCACGAAACAAAATGACACAACGAATTAAAATTAAATAAATCGTTCGTCATTCCTCCCTACAGTACCTGGTGGTACATTTCCCTTAATTCATAGTGTCGCCAGGTGATTTTATTCGTTTCCGTGACAAACACTCTGTAGATAAGAAATTAATGTAATGTTGTTGTTGTTGTTGTTGTTGTTGTTGTTGTTACGAGAGATATGCACTAGACTTTTTTTCTGTATTCTGAAAATATTTTTTCTTGGAAAAAGAGAAAAATCTCCACATCCATTTCACAGCAGTGTCCTCTATTCCCTCTCTCTCTCTCTTTCTCTCTCTCTCTCTCTCCCTTTTTTTCGCTTTCTTAGCCATCACTTGGTAGCATATCCTCTGTGATTTGACAACAAAGATGAAAATAATTTATAATAATTATTATCGTTCAGTCTGTACTTTCCTCAGCTTTAGATTCATTATCTAAAATATGGAAAGAGTTTGAGATAACTCAAATGAAAATTGACAAATGTGGAATTTTTTTAGAAATTTCAAAACTCATGTAAAACTTGGAAACGCCACTGTTCAAAAAAATAAAACAAAACAAATAAATAGAATAAATACAAAATTGTCACAAAGTCGATCATAAGATGAGGAGGAATGAAACCCATTCCAACTCAAAAATTGAAATAAAGAAACAAGCTAGTCAATTAGTGAATTAACTAGTAAATACACAAATGAATAAATTACTAGACATATAAAGAATAATTACTCACCGGGAAGGTATTAAAGTAATTAGGACGAAAAAGAAATTATTACATTAGATTAAATAAAGTGACGCATTTAGCTTCGTACTCACCTCGTAACAAAGAGTACAGAGTTCAATTATAATATAAGTCGGTGAAGGCGTTCACACTAGCGTTCACACTAGTGTGAAAAAGGCATAAGTAAGCCTAAATCTTGAATTACTTCTAAATGATAAGAGATAAGAAATTACTAAGTAATTTCCAAGACAGGGCTTAAAACAATGAATAAAATAGATAAATGAATAAATATATAGATAAATATCTAAGTAAATAAATAAAAATACACAAAAGTCTACGGGACTCTTTCGCCAAGAATAAGCAAATCATAATAATAATAATAATAATAATAATAATAATAATAATAATAATAATAATAATAATAATGAAAATAATAATAATAATGATAATTTTTTTAATAAGAATAATAACAAAAATCATAATAATAATAATAATAATAATAATGATGATGATGATGATAATAATAATATTAATGATAATAGTAATAACGATTATGGACGCTAAATTATCATGCTTATTACTTTATGCATTATTTTTTTCTAGCAACTTTGCTGCATAAGAATCTTTGCCTGCTGTCCATGAATATATTTTGCAAAGTTTCAGACCAATCGGCCACACCATTTCAGGGGAAAGTCTGAACAAACAGACCGAAACCAACTTTGTTTTATATCTACCCATTTATCTCTCCCTCCCTCCCTCTCTCTCTTCCTCCCTCCCTCCTCCCTTCCTCTCCCTCTTTCCCGCCACCTCTCATATTCTCCTTCTCTCTCTTCCCGTTTTTCTTTCTTTTTCTCATACACACACACACATATACATACATACATACACACACACACACACACATATATATATATATATATATATATATATATATATATATATGTGTGTGTGTGTGTGTGTGTGTGTGTGGGTGTGTGTGTGTATGTGTGTGTGTGTGTGTGTGTGTGTGTGTGTGTGTGTGTGTGTGTGTGTGTGTGTGTGTGTGTGTGTGTGTGTGTGTGTGTGTGTGTGTGTTTACCTAGTTGTATTTTGCGGGAGAGGAGCTATGCTCGTACGGACCCGCATTTGTATCCTTCCGCATCCAGTTCTTTCTAATGTCGTTTATAGTTTTAGCACTCACTGTTTTCTCTTTCAATTCATTCCATGTATCTATCACTCTATGTGGAAGGGTTTTATTTTTCAGATCTCTTCTGTAACTGTCCTTCTTAAGTTTCTTGTGTCCCCTTGTATTTTTTCTGTCCCATTTAAGTAGATCATCCCTGTCAAGGATTTCCACCCCTTTCATAATTCTATATATGGATATCAAATCGCCTCTTTCTCTTCTTTGCTCCAGAGTTAATAAGTTTAGTTTGTCCAATCTTTGTTCATATGTCAACATGCTGAGTGTTGGTGCCATCTTTGTTAGTGCTCTTTGAATTCTTTCTATTTTTTTTTTTTTTTTTTTTTACTGGGTATCCATAGTAACGCTGCATACTCTAATATTGGTCTTATTAGTGTAACTAGGATTTTCTTCACCATTTCCTCATCCACGTAGTCATAGGCCACTTTCTATGATCTTATTAAGTTGTAGGTTTCTCCAACTATTTTGTTTACATGTTTGTCTGGTGTCATGTCATTTGAAATTATCACTCCTGTATATCTTTCTGAATTTACTTTAGTAACTCCTTTTGTTCCAATTTTTTACTTACCGGATATTCTATTTTCGCTTTCTCCAAATCCTATTATACTACATTTTTTAATGTTGAAATTCACTTCGTTCTTTTTACTCCAATTCCAGACTTTGTCCAGATCTCCCTGAAAAGATTTGCAGTCTTCTTCGTTACTTACTCTCTTCAATAGGTTTGCATCATCTGCAGAGAAGTTTATATAGCATTTAAGTCCTTCATTCATGGCGTTTATATAAATAGCAAACATTATCGGATCCAACACAGAGCCTTGGGGTACTCCACTTATTATGTCTACCCATAGGTGTGTTTGTGTGTGTGTGTGTGTGTGTGTGTGTGTGTGTGTGTGTGTGTGTGTGCGTGTGTGAGATTCACCATGGTCTTGGATCACGTGTTGGCCTCGTAATCGGCAGCCATTACCCTCCCGGATGAGAGCTCAGAGCTCATATACAATATGACCGATCTATGGAATTGGAGAAATGATTCGAAGCGCAGAGATACTGAGATTATTTCAGCCCTGGGCGGGATTCGAACCAGGACCGCCGTAGTGGCGGCCACGAACTCTACCACTGCGCATGTGTGTATGTAGTGTTTGTGTGTGTGTGTGTGTGTGTGTGTGTGTGTGTGTGTGTGTGTGTGTGTGTGTGTGTGTGTGTGTGTGTGAACACAGTGTCTGTTTGTATGCCTAACTACACATTTGTAATCTACAGAAAAGCAGCCACGCTGGTGGTCAGGTCTTCTTTGTTGCTGCTGCAAGGTACAAATTAAGTTTTATATTCATTTACGGTTTTAGACAACACAATGCCTTTCCTTTGGCCATCTCAGGAGTTAATGAATCTGATTTATTTTTATGTATATATTTTATTGGTTTTTCTTTCATTTGACTTTGTTCTATTTAATTTTTAGTATCTATTATCATTGTTATTGTTAATAATAATAATAATAATAATAATAATAATAATAATGAAAATAATAATAATAATAAATTTATTATTATTATTATTATTATTATCATTATTATTATTATTATCATTATTATTATTACTATTAATATCTATATCTGGTGCCATGGACTGGTGACTCCATCCCATCCTAGGCTAAGAGACCTGTGTCCCATTCTTGTTCGCTCCTTTTTATCAACCTAACCACCAGAGTCATGTCCACTCCCTCTCCCTCCTTTGCATTCATGAAAACAACACCAATATTCTTCGCGTGTCCTTATATGGTTTGTCTCGCAGGACAGGCAACAGAGTTTGTCTTCTTGACATCGATATTTAATTCATATGTTTTATCTTGTATGATATATGTGCCGTTGCTTCACATGCTATGTGTTGGGTCAGGTTCATTGTGTGTGTGTGTGTGTGTGTGTGTGTGTGTGTGTGTGTGTGTGTGTACGTGTGTGTGTGTGTGTGTGTGTGTGTACGTGTGTGTGTGTGTGTGTGTGTGTGTACGTGTGTGTGTGTGTGTGTGTGTGTGTGTGTGTGTGTGTGTGTGTGTGTGTGTGTGTGTGTGTGTGTGTGTGTGTGTGTGTGTGTGTGTGTTTGTACCTCTCATACGATTTCCTTGTCCTAATTTGTAGCCAATCTATGAATGGCTGCTTCTTCTCTTCTACACCTTTCTTTGCTTCCTCATCCCACCACTCACTGCCCTTCCTTCTATTTCCTCCCGCCCTCCTTGTTCCATACACCATCTTTGCACACCTGACTCCCTCCTTGAACCATCCCCATTCCTCCTCCACTACTAGTTCTATTCTATCCTTCACTCCCTCCCACTCCTCTCTCAGCTTCTTCTTATACTCACTCTCCTTTTCTTTCTCATTTAAGCAGTTCACTTTAAGTACCTCCCTACCTTCTGCCCTTTTCCTCTTTCTCCACCTATTCTTCACTCTTGATTTACCTTCCACCAGAAAATTATCTGATATTTCCCCCACTCCCCTTAGAACATGTACATCCTTAACTCTTCCTACCATACTCCTGGTCACCACTATAGTGTCCATTAACGCTCTATCTGCCACCCTTCCATCCACCACCCTCTCCCATGTGTACTTATGCTTGAATTTCTTCCTAAACACTGTATTTGCTATCATCAACTTTCTTTCAAGACACATCTCCACCATCAATTCTCCACTACGATTTTTACCTAGAACTCCATACTTCCTAATCACTCCGTCTATTGATTCGTTTCCTACCCTAGCATTAAGGTCTCCCAATACAACTACATTGACATTTCTCCCTAATCCCTCTATGCACTCATTTATATCTACCCAAAAAGCCTCCCTTTCTTCTACGCTCTTCTCACTACCAGGCCCATACGCACTTACAAA
>NC_134797.1:46185320-46187820 GCF_046742065.1 Oratosquilla oratoria | reverse complement strand
CTACCCCTCCTCACTCCCCTCCCCTCCTCACTCCCCTCCCCTCTTCACTCCCCTCCCCCTCCCTTCCCCTACCCCTCCTCACTCCCCTCCCCTCCCCTCCTCACTCCCCCTCCCCTACCCCTCCTCACTCCCCTCCCCTCCCCCTCCCCTCCCCTCCTCACTCCCCTCTATTTGCCCTCACCCACCCCTCCACCAGGGGCCGCTTCCTTTAACACAAGGGACAATCCCTTCTCGCTATGTGCCTCTACCATCTCTCTCTCACTCTACGCACCTCCCCTCACTCCATCTCTCTCTCTCTCTCCTCCCTCCCCTAAATCCATTTCTCTCCCTTCTCTCCATCTCTATCTTCTCTCTTCCCTCCCTATTTCTATTTCTCTCGCCACAACCCCCTCGCTCCCTCCATCTCTCTCTCTTCCCTCCCCTCTTTCTCTCCATTTCCCTCTCCTCCCTCCACTCCCTCCCTCCCTCCATTTCTCTCTCTTCCCTTCCCTCCCTCCCTCCCTCCCTCCATCTCTCTCTCTCCTCCCTCCCTCCCTCCCTGATGAGCATCACAGCGGGGCTCCCTCAGAGCTATGCAGTTAGTGAAATATGCAATAACAATTGGAAAACTCGGGGGGGGCACGGACACAAAAGGCGTTCGTACGGCAAAAAGCCGGAGACTTTTTCCTTTGCTTTCGGCCGAAATCAAAGAAGGGTCGGAGGCTGGAACGCCGGGCGCGCACCCAGGGCGCCCCGGGGGAGGAGGGGAGGAGGAGGGGGGAGGGGGAAGAGGGAGTTCTGAGGTGTGTGAGGAGGGGGAGGAGGAAGAGGAGGATGCCTAAGGGAAACAAAAAAGCTCGAGGTATTGTGTGCCGAGAGGAAAACGATACTCAGGAAAGTAACAGGTATACACACACACATATACATACACACATGTAAACATATACATGCACATATACATATACATATATATTTTTTACTTTTAATTCCATATATTACATATTATATATATTTATATATATGTGTATATATATATATATATATATATATATATATATTATAATAAAGTAGTAGCCTCTGTCTGTCTGTTTGATTTTTTTATCACAAACTCCTCCTAGGGGGTTAGAGATAGACCCCCATAACCATATATATTCTGATACCCTAGCACTCCAGGTACTTGGATAACTATATTTCTTAAAAAAAAAAAAAAATAATAATAATAATAATAATAATAATAATAATAATAATAATATCTTGGTTAGGGTTAAGGGTTAAAGTGAGGAGGTTTATGGCTGGGAAACACGCCACAACTGTAGTATCCCCTTATGTCGCGTAGTATTTTTTGTGACTTAAGAATTAATATAATTAAACAAACCATTGTATGTGTCCATATTATTCATATTTGTGAAATTAATGTTGCCACAAACCATGATAGCTTTTGTAAGAAGAAAGCATGTTAATGTAAAATGATTGTATAATTTTACCAAATGTTGAAATATTGGTTATTTTCATTTAATTTTATTGCGGGCGGAAATAGATTATTCACAAACTCCTACGTTTTTGCAGATAAACCCCTATAACCATATATATTCTGAAGATAAATAAACTAGATACATTTCTTCACCTTTTAGCTGTAGACATTTATTGTCAATCCACACACACACACATTCACATGCACACGCACGCAAAAGAATGTGTACATATGATGTTTGTGTATGCATGTATTTTCAAACTAGGGTTTCCCAACCTTCGGGAGGGGGGGCACACCTGGGAGGGGGAGTGTTTAAATCTATATTTCATTTCAAAAAATATTTTGGTCAGGATTAAGGGTTAAAGTTAGGTAGTTTATGGTGAGAGAACACGCCACTACTGTAGTCTCTCCTTAAGTCACATATTATTTTTGTGACATAATAATTAATATGATTAAACAAACCATTTTTGTGTTCATAAATATTATTTATATTTGTGAAATTAATGTTGCCACAAACCTTGATAGCTTTTGTAAAAAAAAACATGTAAATGTAAAATAATTGCATAATTTTACCAAATTTTGAAATATTCGTTATTTTTATATGATTAAGTGCGGGCGGAAACTGATTAATCACAAACTCCTCCTAGGTTTTTGCAAATAAACCCCTATAACCATATATATTCTGAAGATAAATAAACGAGATACATTTCTTTAATTTTTAGCTGTAGGCATTTATTGTCAACACACACACAAGCACGCAAAAGAATGTGTACGTGATACTTGTATTTGTGTATGCATGTATTTTCAAACTAGGGTTTCCCAACCTTCGGGAGGGGGGGCACACCTGGGAGGGGGACTGTTTAAAGCTATATTTCATTAAAAAATTATTTTGGTTAGGGTTAAGGGTTAAAGATAGGTGTGGTATAGTTATGGATTATTCGCGAACTCTCAGCAACGCGCGTGTAATTTGGCAAGCATATATACACACACACATTATATATATATATATATATATATATATATATATATTATATATATACATATATATAT
>NC_134797.1:46165320-46180320 GCF_046742065.1 Oratosquilla oratoria | reverse complement strand
TGAATTCAACTCCGTGTTGTCGTGAGTCGCCGAGAGATGCCGCATCGGTCGTGTCAAGCGTCACCTGGTGCCTCTTCAGAGGGTCCCAACTTACTGGAGACCAGTGCCTCGCAAGTGTCTTTGCTTTAGCCAACTAAAAGGGGCACTCAAGGTTTAACCTGTTCTTATTTTTCTTGTTTTCTTTTTCTTTTTTTAGTTCTTGTTCTTTCTTGTTTTTGTTTTTTTATCTTTTGCTCCTGTTCTTTTTATTTTTTTGTTCTTGTTTTTCTCTCTTTTTTTCTTGTAGTTGTGGTTGTGCTTGTGTTTGTGGTGATGGTAGTGGCATAGATGAAGGCGGGGGTGGCGTGGGTTGCGGCGTACCCCAAAGAGCGCTGATGACCCCCAGACCCGGAGACTCTTTGGAGGACACAAACCCGGGAACCCTAACAGCGGGAATCGCTGTGTAGCCATTGCTATGGAGTAGTAACATCGAGGCTCTCAGACGATCATAAAGTTACTTGGAGCAGCAACATCGAGTCTCTCAAATGATCATAAAGTGTAGGTACTTGGAGCAGCAAAATCGAGTCTCTCAAATGATCATAAAGTGTAGGTACTTGAAACAGCAACATCGAGCCTCTCAAGAGATCATAAAGTGTAGATACTTGGAGCAGCAACATCGAGTCTCTCAGATGATCATAAAGTGTAGGTACTTGGAGCAACAACATCGAGTCTCTCAGATGATCATAAAGTACTGTAGGTACTTGGAGCAGCAACATCGAGTCTCTCAGATGATCATAAAGTACTGTAGGTACTTGGAGCAGCAACATCAAGTCTTTCATATGATCATAAAGTACTGTAGGTACTTGGAGCAGCAACATCGAGTCTCAGATGATCATAAAGTGTAGGTACTTGGAGCAGCAACATCGAGTCTCTCAGATGATCATAAAGTACTGTAGGTACTTGGAGCAGCAACATCGAGTCTCAGATGATCATAAAGTACTGTAGGTACTTGGAGCAGCAACATCGAGTCTCTCAGATCATCATAAAGTACTGTAGGTACTTGGAGCAGCAACATCGAGTCTCAGATGATCATAAAGTACTGTAGGTACTTGGAGCAGCAACATCGAGTCTCTCAGATCATCATAAAGTACTGTAGGTACTTGGCGCAGCAACATCGAGCCTCTCAGATCATCATAAAGTACTGTAGGTACTTGGAGCAGCAACACCGAGTCTCTCAAAAGACCATAAATTCATAAAGTGTAAGTACTAAGAACTGCAACGTCCAGTCTCTCAGGAAACAGAAGAATATAAAGCCTTTCTCTTCTACATCAAGGATTCACACTTAGATACTCCGCGCCTCAGTGTGTCCTAATCCTAGAGGGATCAAAGGAAATGAAGGAAAAAATTAATTTCTTTCTTTGTTACTGTGTCTGTATCTGTTGTATGATACACGAGGATAGTTTCGTGACCACGTTGAATCTGTGGAGAAAACTACTTATAAGGGGAGAGAAGCCTTTGATATTTAGACAGATAGACAGATAGATAGATAGGTAGATATATACTGTAGATAGGTAGGTAGTTAGGTGGACAGATTGATGGATACATACATACATTAACACATATACATACATACATACATACATAGGCAGATAGACAGATACATATATACCTCCACATATTCACTCATGCACATATATACACACGTATATACATATACAATTTTATACATACATAGGTAAATAGACAGATACGTAGGTACACACACACATACAGGCATGCACACACATACATACATGCATGCATACATAAATACATACATACATGCACACATACATACATACATACATACATGCATACATACATAGGCAAATAGACAGATACGTAGGTACACACACACATACAGTCATGCACACACATACATGCATGCATACATAAATACATACATACATGCACACATATATACATACATACATACAACACTTGGGAATGTAAGGGGAGAATGTCTATGTTGGAGCAAAGTGCCGGATTGGCTTTGTCTGAGAAAGGATTCCCTCCAGAAACCGTTAAGTCTGTTATAAACGCTCCATAACGGACAACCGTGACCGTTATGATTTGAGCGTTTGAAATACGAGAAGCCCCGATACCAGACAGTAACCGCCCTGAGTTAAGTTAACCCCCGAACGGTCTCGACCATTTAGTCAACTTAATCTGCATTATGCGCCGCGGTCATAAAAAACGGGAAACGTTAAGATTCGAACGTTTCAAAATTCAAACCGGACGTTAAGATTCGAATATTTAAGATTCCCCAAAGTCGTTACGACCGTTATTAGCGTGGAGGTGACGGTTGGTTCTGGGGAAGTCTATAAAGGGTCTGTCTGTCTGTCTGTCTATCTGTGTGTGTGTGTGTGTGTGTGTGTGTGTGTGTGTGTGTGTGTGTGTGTGTGTGCGTGCGCATGTGTGTGTTTCCCCTCCTCCTCCTCCTCCTCCTCCTCCACCTCCATCCTTCAACGTCGAGAGGCCTCGGGTTTCGAGGTCCTTCCACATCCAGGTCATTTATGGGACAGGAGGAAGGAGAAGGTAGGAGGAGGAGGAGGAGGAGGAGGAGGAGAATGTAGGAGGAGGAGGAGGAGGAGGAGGAGTAGGGAAGTGAAGAAGGAGGAGGAGAAGGAGGAGGAAGAAGAAAAGGAGGAAGAGGAGGAAGAGAAGGAGAGAGAGGAAGAAAAGGAGAAGGAGGAGAAGGAAGAGAAGGATGTGAAGGAGGAGGAGAAGGAGAAGAAGAAAGAAAAAGAGGAGGGAAGGAGGAGGGAGAGGAGGGAGAGAAAGAAAAGGAGGAGGAAAAGCAGGAGGGGGGAGAAGCAGGAGGAAGAGGAGAAGCAGGAGAAGGAGAAGAAGGAAGTAGGAGGAGGGAAGGAAAATAGGAGGAAGGGAAGGAGGTGAAGGGAAGGAGGTGAAGGAGGAGGAGGAAGAAAAGAAGGAGTGTGAGGAGGAAGAGAAGGAACAGATGGAGGGAGAGGAATAAGAGGAGGAGGAGGAGAAGGGAGGAGAAGAAGGAACAGTAGTAGTAGAAGAAAGAGTAGTGATATTAGAACTAGACGAGGAGGAAGAGACAAAGAAGGAGGAATGGAAGGAGGAGGAGAGGGAGGAGTAGGACAAGGAGGAGAAGGACTAGGAGGAGGATGGGAGGTGGAGGGAGGAGGAGGAGGAGGAGGGGGGTAGAATGTTGGTTGGTCATGTCAGTGATTGTGTTTCATGCATGTAGGTTGTTGGGGGCAATTTGACCCGCCGGGGGGGGCGGGGGGAATGGGGAGGGGAAAAGGGGAATGGGGAGGGGAAAAGAGGACTGGAAGGGCAGAAAGGGAGGGGAAAGGGGGCGTAAAACAATTAATAGATATATAAAGAAAAATATGATGATAATTGTATACATACGTACACCCGCACACACCCATACACACACACACACACACACACAATGATCATCTTGTGTGCCGCTCGTTAATATCATCACAAACAAAATGCAGAAAAAAGAATTATAATTATGGACTCTCGTCTCTCTCTCTCTCTCTTTATTTTCTTTTTTATTTCTAGTTCTCTAATTAACCTTAATTACCTCCGACAAGGTTATGTTTTCGGTCGAGTCCGTTTGTCTGTCTGTCTGTTTGCAACTTTCTATTCTTTTCTCTTTTTGAGTATATATATATATATATATATATATATATATACATATATATACATATATATACATATATATACATATATATATATATATATATGAACGAGACACAGTAGACAGCGGTGTTGTGTATAATTTCTCACACAGATTTTTATTCATTTCGTTCGACAAATTAAAGGAAAGAAAGATGGTTATAAGACGAGTGCAAAGCTCGACCCTTTTCCTTGTATCTATACATATATTCATATATTTACCTTTGTATCTTACGTATTTATCTATTTATTGATTGATTTATTCATTATTAATCTACTTTATTATTTACTTGTGTTTATTTACATATGTATTTACGTATTTATTTATTTCTATACTTATTTATCAATTTATTTTATTTATCTATTTATCTATTCATTGATCAACTTATTTGTTTTATTCATTTATTCGTGTAAATATTTGATTATTTATTATTCATTTATTCATTTATCTATTTATTTGATTAGTTATTTGTCTATTTTCGACACGGGTTGCAATTGGTTGTTATGAGGTTCGAGTCTCGGCAACGCTTAATGCTAATGCAAATGATGTCATTAATATAAACAAGGTCATCATTGACATCGACCTCAACAATAAAGCCGCCAAAATTGATATTAACACATCAATAACATCAATATTGTTGTCAATTAATAAACTGATGTCATCAATGGCGAAATCCATCACGCCGGAATCCTATGTTTGAATCAAATCAATTGGCGCTAGACAGAATCAAATGTATAAGGTAATTGATGGGACGATACCAACATCTCTACCGATTCCGATACCAGTCCCGATACCTCCTCTAAACTTCCGATTCCGATACCAATTCCGATACTGCTCAAAACGTCCGATTCCGATACCAATTCCGATACTACCTCTAAACTTCCGATTCCGATACCAATTCCGATACTGCTCTAAACTTCCGATTCCGATACCTGCAATGATTAGTCACAATTCATGGTCATTTTTTCAGGCCCTGCAGCCGGTTTGGGAAACGTATAATCTACGAACAAAGTACATTTAGTAATCATTTGTCGGAATCGGAAACTTGGAGCGGTATCGGGGCTCGTATCGGATTCGTTACAAAGATTTTGATATCGCACCATGACAACGATCAGATGATTTGATGGAGAAGGTTCTGAGAGCCCCACCAACCACCGCAGGCCATTCCAGGCAAATATGGAGAGGCAAATATGACGATTCCAACATTTCTATTATGGATGTCGCCAGGCGATTTTATTCAACTGAGGCGTAAAAAAACTCAATGCGACGTCATCACCCATCCTGTGACATCATCACCCATTATGCTACATCATCATCTATAATGTGACGCCATCACCCATCCCGTGACGTCATCATCCATCCCGTGACGTCATCACTAATTCAGTTACGTCATCATAAAATCCGTGACGTCATCACATATGAGGCGTCATTACCCCCCACCCATGACGTCATCATCCATCCCGTGACGTCATAATAAATCCCGTGACGTCATCATATATCCCGCGACGTCATCACCTATCATGTGGCGTCATCACCCCCCTCCCGTGACGTCATCACCCATCCAGTGATGTCATCATCCATCCCGTGACGTCATCATCTATCAAGCGAACTCATTTTTTTATTTCCTCATCACAATTTAGTACCTTTGTGACGCATCACCGTATCACTGTCAACGTGATATGACCGTGCTACGGTGACTTTTTTTTTTTTTTTTTTTTAACAAATCAGACCCTTTAATGGCCCGACTTGGGCCAATTTGGTCCAAACGAGTTTTAGTCCAAAACTTGGGGGCGATAATGAAAGATGGGTGAGGGAAGGAGGGAAGGAGGGAGGGATAGGGAGGGAGGGAGAGGAGACTAAAGGAAAGGGAGGAAGAGGAAAGAAAGGTAAAAGAGAAAAAAAAAAAATAGATAAAAAAAAATAAAAAGATAAATAATAATAATAATAATAATAATAATATAATAATAATTATAGTAATAATGATGATGATGATGATGATGATGATGATGATGATGAAAGGAGACAAACAATCCTAGCCCCCAACTTGACATATTTTCTTCTGGTTTATATCGGACATCCCCTTAGCTAAAAATTTAATAACAAAGAATAAATGATAAATAACAAATGCATAACAATCAATAACAACTTCATTTAAAAGACAAAATTCACTTTAAAACATCTGTTCGTTCTGTATTCTCGATACAATATAACGTCTTCTTGTCAAGCTCCTTCCTTACTTCCTTCACTCCTTCCTTCCTTCCTTCACTCCTTCATTCCTTTCTTCCCTTCTTCATTTCTTCCTTCTTTCCTACCTTCTTTCTTTTCTCACTTCCTTCACTTCTTCCTTCCTTCGCTCTTTCCTTCCCTCCCTCCTTCCTTCCTTCCTTCACTTCTTCCCTCTTTCACTTCTTCCTTCCTTCCCTCCTTCCTTTCTTCCTTCTATCGTTTCTTCTTTCCTTCCTTCCTTCCTTCACTTCTTTCTTCTTTCCTTCCTTCACTTCTTTCTTCTTTCCTTCCTTCCCTCCTTTCTTCCTTCCATACTTCCCTCTTTTTTTTGAACCACATCTCGTTTTCTATGCACACGTGTCGCAAACCGTTTTCTTTAGCAAGAAAAATTACCTTATACAGGGAACTGAGTCATACGGGCTTATTTGTGTGACGTCAGATATATGACGTCATTTTGTCCACAAACCTCGAAAGTGTGACGTCATGTATCATTAAATTTTCCATTTAATGATACATCACTCAAATCCCTTTTCTATACATGACGTCATTATTTCCCATTTTCCAATACAGTGATGTTACTCGCAACCCTCCCCCCCCCCTTTTTTTTTTTTTTTTTTCATAATGTCATTGTTCCCTTTTTTTCCCAGACAGTGACGTCGGTCAAATCCCATATCCTATTGATGATGTCATTGCTTTCCATTTCCCAAGACGTCAGTCAAATCCTATTTTCTATTGATGACGTCATTGTTTCCCATTTCCCCAGACACTGACATCAGTCAAATCCCATTTTCTATTGATGAAGTCACCGTTTCCTATTTTCCCAGACAGTGACGTCATTCAAATATAATTTTCCTTTAGCTATGACGTCATATGACACCTTTATGTTACGTCATACCATTCGGGAGCCAATTGTTTTTGATTGTTATTCCTCCCGGCCCGTGATTGGCCCTTTACCAGTGGGCCAGCAACAGCATTGTATAAATACATTGCAAGTTGCACAACATTGCAAGGGGGTGAGGGGGTGTGGGGGGGACATTGAAGTGCAACTTTGCAACAAATAGGTGGACGAACTTGGCCGTGTTGCAGGCCACATTGCATAGAGTTTTCGTCCCTTTTTTGTGCAACATGAATACAACAGCGGGGAACCCCCATCCCCCACCCACCCCCCACCCCCGTGACGATATGGAGAGGCATGTTGCATTTCCGACAGCCCCGTAGTCTGCAACATTGCAAAATCCCCGTAGTACTCTCTCTTGTTTTCAGGAGGGAGAGAGAGGGAGGCAGACATAGAAAGAGAGACAGAGATGGGAGAGAGAGAGAGAGAGAGAGAGAGAGAGAGAAAGAGAGAGAGAGAGAGAGAGAAGCAGACAGAAAAAGAGAGACAGAGATGGGAGAGAGAGAGAGAGAAGCAGACAGAAAAAGAGAGACAGATGGGAGAGAGAGAGAGAGAGAGAGAGAGAGAGAGAGAGAGAGAGAGAGAGAGAGAGAGAGAGAAGCAGACAGAAAAAGAGAGACAGAGATGGGAGAGAGAGAGAGAGAGAGAGAGAGAGAGAGAGAGAGAGATAGAGAGGCAGACAGAAAAAGAGACAGATGGGAGAGAGAGAGACAGAGACAGAGACAGAGAGAGATATAGAAAGAGCGGGTTGAAGAGAGAGAAGTTGAGGAGACTACTACGCCAGGAGGCGCTGAGTATCTGCGGCCGAAGCCGTCACCTTTGCCCTATGTACTATATGCGCTTGTTTCAGGGCCTTTTTTTTTAGGGGGAGCAGGAAATCGGAGAAGAGCGCGGGATTCGAACCCACAACCTAGCGAATATGACGCCAGCAGGCTTCCAATGACGCCACCCGCCCACATTGAAGAAAGAGAAAAAGAGTTAAAAAAGTGAGGGAGAAAAAGAGGGTTGAAGATATACAGTATATATATATATATATATATATATATATATATATATATATGTATATTTATACATATATATATTTATATATATGTATATATATATATATATATAGAGAGAGAGAGAGAGAGAGAGAGAGAAAGAGGGTTAGAGACAGTTGTGGGGGGAGGGAGGGATGAGGTGAGGGAGGAAGGGAGGGAGGGAGGAAGGGAGGGAGGGAAGGAGGAAGGAGGGAGGGAGGAAGGGAGGGAGGGAAGGAAGGAGGGAGGAGGTGAGGGAGAGAGGGAGGGAGGGAGGGAGGGAGGGAGGGAGGAAGGGAGGGAGGGGAGGGAGGGGGAGGGAGGGAGGGAGGGAGGGAGGAGGGGAGGGAGGAAGAGTAGGCAATAACGAATATGCTGTTTTTGCTCCTCGCTTTCTGGCTGGGCATCCGAGCGCCGGGTGTCGGAAAATAGTCCATTTTTATATCGATTCTTCTTTTTTCTTTTTTCTTTTTTTTATTACCATTCTTTGGCTGAACCCCCCTAGCACAGCGTTTATCTCCAGCCTTCTTCTTTTTTCTTTCTTTTTCTGTAATTTTTCCTTGCGTTTGAGCAAGAAAATAAAAAGAATATTCAAAGTTTTCTTGTCGAGTGTTTAGTTCCGAATGGCAGCTTCGATTTTCTCCCAAGAGATGGCGCGTCGGTTCTGCCCCCTCCCCCGAATGAATTGTGCCCGATTTGTTTTTCTCTTTTATTTTTTTTCCGCGGGTCCGTATTTCATATGACGAAATAGAGTGGCAAATTGCTCAGAATTATTTCACTGTATAGAGTTATGGAGTGGAAAGATATTTTTCCCGCGGGTGGGAGAGAGAAAGTTAGTCGACAACAAAGCCCAAAAAATGGCGGGAAGGGATTTCAGAGTCGTCGTCGTCGTCTTCAATCAAGATCGTCAGAACAATGCTTCCCTTAAATCTTTTCTTTTTCTTTTATTTATTTCGCTAAGAAAGACAAAGTAATTTCTAAACACGCGTATTATAAAGACTAAATGTTAATCTTTATCTATTTAAGTAAGTTTTCTTATTTACCAATTAATTTGCAGAGAAATTATGAACGTCATTATGTCGACATTTCATAGATTTCTCTCATACTCAAACGCAAACACATACAAACGTAAATACAAGTGTAGATATGTTAAATAAATCTAGGATTTATACAAGAGTGTTCCAAGGCGGTTTTTTCTGTGATTCAAATGTCCTTCTGGATGTTATCAATCCGACATCGATAAATGTAGAAAAGTTTTTCACAAACTTCGGGATTGTATAGATGCCCATGAGAATGTATGTCTTATTTACATGTCAAAAGTGAAAAAGGATTATGTTGTGTGGGTGTATTTTTTCTATTCTTTTTTATTTTATTTATTTATTTATTTATTTTATTTTAAATAAACATTTAGCATTAGAAAGAAGATTGATAAATTTGAAAAAGCTGTCACGTTCAACTCAAATGTGTACAAAGGCAAATCTGTACAAAAAATATACACAAGTAGATAAACACACACACACACACGCACTCACTCGATGGAGCAGTTGGTAGAGTTCCCGGCTGCCACCACGGAGGTCTGGGTTCGAATCCCGCCTAGAGCTGAAATAATTTCAGTATCACTGCGCTGTGAGTCGTTATTCCAACTCTCGTGGGCGAGGATTTGTGTGTGTGTATGTGTGCGTGTAAGGTCACACTCTTACCCATAGATCGGTCATATATGAGCTCTGAGCTCTCTCTCGGGAGAGAAATAGCTGCCGACCACGAGTCCAGCACGTGATCCAAGACCATGGTGAAACACACACACACACAAACACACACACACACATATATAGGATGGCATGTTCAAATACATCTCTGAGTGAGTACCTATGCCTATGCATGAAGCTGCCACACCACATATTGTCGACTTAGTGTCGGTGTTGAGTTCACTGAATCCGGAGTGCCTGACTGACCGCGAGAGAGAGAGAGAGAGAGAGGAGAGAGAGAGAGAGAGAGAGAGAGAGAGAGAGAGAGAGAGAGAGAGAGAGAGAGAGAGAGAGAGAGAGAGAGAGAGAGAGTGTGTGTGTGTGTGTGTGTGTGTGTGTGTCCGGAGAGCCGAGCAGCCACGAACGGTTCGCTGGCTCGAACAGCTGCGACGAACGATGCCACTTTTTGCCGAACTTACAAAGTTTCCGATATATATATATATATATATATATATATATATATATATATATATATATATATATATATATATATATATATATATATATATATATAATTTTCTTCTCTCTCTCCCTCTCCCGGCCGGGACGATCCCACAGAGGAAAAATTATTATATATATATATATATATATATATATATATATATATATATATATATATATATATATATATAATATATATATATATGTGTGTGTGTGTGTGTGTGTGTGTGTGTGTGTGTGTGTGTCTGTGTGCGTGTGTGTGCGTGTATATATATATATATATATATATATATATATATATATATATATACACTTCTTTTGTCTTTGTTTGAGATAACTTAGTTGTTAAAATCTAGCTTAGTTACGCAAGAGCGGTGACGTCTGAGGCCATGCTGGCTGTCGCCTGTTAGACAGTTAGTTGTCTTTCTAGGTGGCAACATTGATTCCAGCATATCATCCTATGATCATGGCTTCCGTTTTCCATTTTATGTTATTACCAATTTGTTGATCAATTTATCTATTAATTTCTTATTATTACTATATTTTTATCTATTTGTTAAGGTATTTGTTTGTTCATTCTATTATTAATTAGTTTTCTTATTTAATCTGTATTTTTTTTTTTTAACACAGGAGTGACGTTTTAGTATTTCAATTCCATTGATACATATTCGTTTTTTGTTTTTTTGTTTTTTAACTTCATATTTCTTAATAGGTCGGCAAATTCATTTTTATTTCTTTCAAAAAGCTAAACTGTCAACCATTGGTTATGTTGTTTTGATTTTATCTTTGTCCTTTTTTTTAGAATCGAGTAAATTCCCACTCAGCGTAGCACATGATTTAGATAATATTTTGCTTTCATATCTTTTACTTAAATGTTTAGCTTTGGCGGATTTAATTGAGCTGTGTGAATCCAGACAATATTATTAACTCTAAGTAGCTTTCCTTTGAGCATTTGACTTAGCAGGAATTGTGGTTTCCAACAGTTCTTTTCTTTTTCTTTTTCTAATTGCCTTTCTCAAATCGCTTTGGGTCTTTACGTCAACCCAATAATCACTGCGAATTTCAAAATGCTTCAATTTCTAAGCCTGTCTTTTTTTTTTTTTTTTTTTTGGTAACAGTTTTGCTTTTTTACCTTTCTTTTCAAAAATAAATTGTAACTATGAATTTTTTAAATGAACGCGTTTTAAAATATTTTCCATCTTTTTAACAGTTTTACTTTTTACCTTTCTTTAAAAATAAAATGTAACAAAGAATTGTTTTAAAGAACGCGTTTAAATTTTTTTTTTTTTTTTTTACCGACTTTTCACCTCATCTTAATTTACAGTCTTCGAGTTTAATCTCTTATTTTGAGTCAATACATTGAACTTCTCTGGACTCAAAGTTGAGGATACTACGCCAGGAGGCACTGTGTATCTGCATCCGAAGCCGTCACCTTTGCCCTATGTACTATATGCGCTTTAGGAACTGATAAAGTAGGTCATCAACAGTCACTGCAACTGGCGATCGGAGAGGAGTGTGGGATTCGAACCCACAAGTAAGCAAATGCGAGACCAGCATGCTTCCGATGACGCCACTAACACACATTTAAGATATGCAATTTTCTATTCTAAAACTACTTTGTAGTCTGGAACTAATTGGACTATAGTAACTAGATCCAATTGTTTCACCAATTTCTTCATCAGTAGGTCGAGTGTATTTCCTTGGCTTCTGTGTATGTTCATGTCTATTCACCTTGGTCTTTGGATCGCGTGTTGGACTCGTGATCGACAGCTATTTCCCTCCCGGAAGAGAGCTCAGAGCTCGTATGACCGATCTATGGGTAATGCTATGACCTTACACACACACACACCCAACTCCTCGCCCACGAGAGTCGGAGTAACGACCCGAAGCGCAGCGATACCGAAATAATTTCAGCCCTGGGCAGGATTCGAACCAGGTGCTGCTGAACCTCCGCGTGTGTGTGTGTGTGTGTGTGTGTGTGTGTGTGTGTGTGTGTGTGTGTGTGTGTGTGTGTGTGTGTGTGTGTGTGAGAGAGAGAGAGAGAGAGATTCACCATGGTCTTGGATCACGTATTGGACTCGTGATCGACATCTATTTCCCTCCCGGAAGGGGACTCAGAGCTCGTATATGACCGATCTATGGGTAATGCTATGACCTTTCACACACACACACACACACCCAACTCCCCACCCACAAAAGTTGGAGTAACGACTCGCAGCGCAGCGATACTAAAATTATTTCAGCCCTGGGCGGGATTCGAATTAGGACCGCTGTAGCAGCGGTTGCGTATGCTACCACTGCGCCATCGAGTCGTGTGTGTGTGTGTGTGTGTGTGTGTGTGTGTGTGTGTGTGTGTGTGTGTGTGTGTGTGTGTGTGTGTGTGTGTGTGTGTGTGTGTGTGTGTGTGTCCCTACGTCAACACAAAATACCAAAACGAAGAACATGCCTCAGCCTTGAACCTTATCAGCAAACTCCATCTAAGTCACGTGGTGCGACAATGAGACAAAGAGTGGCCTTCAGGATCACTTCTGGGAAGGTTCTCACGAAGACGAAGTGGACGATAAAGGTGGTCCTCGAGAGAGGTCATCCTGGAGAGTAAGGTCGTCCTTGAGAGGTCGTCCTCGGGACAGAGGTTCTACTTGAGAAAGAGGTCGTCCTTGAGAGAAAAGTCGCCCTTGAGAAAGAAGTCGCCTGAGAGAGAGAGAGAGAGAGAGAGAGAGAGAGAGAGAGAGAGAAAGAGAGAGAGGAGACAGAGAGAAAGAGAGGAGACAGAAAGAGAAAGAGAGGGAGAGAAGAGAGAGAGAGAGAGAGGTCGTCCTCGAGAGAGGTCGTCCTTGAGAGAAAAGTCGCCCTTGAGAAAGAAGTCGCCCGAGAGAGAGAGAGAGAGAGAGAGAGAGAGAGAGAGAAAGAGAAAGAGAGGAGACAGAGAGAAAGAGAGGAGTCAGAGAGAAAGAGAGGAGACAGAAAGAGAGGAGAAAGAGAGGAGAGAGAGAGAGAGAGAGAGAGAGAGAGAGAGAGAGAGAGAGAGAGAGAGGGAGAGATCGTCCTCGAGAGAGAGGTCTTCCTTGAGAGAGGTCGTCCTTGACCCGACTGATGGCTTTGGCAAACTTGGGCCATCAAGGTCGACGAAGAAAGACTCGAAATGGTTCGCACTGAAAGTAAAAGCTTGGCAGTCGAAGAACGGTTGATCCAACGCCTCTGGATTGAAAGGGAAGAAGTTGAGTGATAAGTTGATGAGGTGAGATTGAAGAATTCACACAAGTGAAACTGGGTCATGCTAGGTCAAAGAATGTTATATATATATATATATATATATATATATATATATATATTCATATATATACTGTATATATATATATATATTGCATGTATATATATATATATATATATATATATATATTCATATATATTCTGTATATATATATATATTGGTTGTATATATATATATATATATATATATATATATAAATATATATATATGTATGCAATTCAATCACACAAAATATATTTAAATATAGGCAGCATACCTGGATGAATCAAGTGTGGCTATGTAGAGGTTGTATTATTCCCAAAGGATAGAACGATCCTGTGATGGATCATGAAGCCTGAGTAGGGTGAAAACAACTCGCCACCAGTGAAAGACTGGAGTCTCAGATTGATTTTAAAACCTAAAAAATAAGAAAGACACAAAAAAATGAAATAGAAAAATAAGAAAAAGAAAAGACGAAAAATAAAAACAAGGAGAAAATAGAAAATGAAAAAGAAAAAAGAAAAAACAAGAAAAAACGTAGAAAGACAAAGAGAAAATATCTATAAAGTAAAAATAATGTATGGAGAAGAAAGAAAAAAATAATAAATGGTTAGGACAAGGAAAGGAAGGAAGAAAGACAATAATTAAAGACAAGAAGACAAAGGAAGAATGAAAGAAAAATGCAAAAAGAAAAAAGAGGAGAGGGAAAGAGAGATAGGGAGCGAGAGCAGAAAAGGAAAAGTGAGAGGAAAATAAAGAAAAAAAGGAGAGAGAAAGAAACAGAGAGAAGGAGAGGAGAGAGAAGATGGAACTGAAGATTACGAAGACAAGAAAAGAGAAAAAGAGATACAAAGAGAAGACAGACTAGAGAGGAAATATTGAGAGAAAATGGTGTCTGTGAGAAATAGAGAGAACACGTTGAAAAAAAAGGAAAAATAACGGGAAAAACAAAAAATAAGATAAGTTGATAGTTTAGGTAAACTCCTAAGCAAGATACTGTAATGACTGCCATTTATTTTACATTATTTTGTTATTTGTTTGTTATTATTTGTCTGTTTATAATTATTTACTTGATTTTTATTTATTATTAGTTATCTGCAAAGTTATTATTATTTACTATTTACCTGTTTGTTTATTATTCAACTATACCTATGCATTTATTTATTTATTATTTATATTATTATATATCTTTATCATTATTATAATTTTTCCGCATCCGACCTAGTTATGGACCAAAAGGTCTCCTGTCGGCATGCTCCGCCTTTTTAATCCTATGTAATCCTTTGTTTCCTGTCCTGCTGTGGCATGTTCGGATTGGTCCCCACCTCGTACCTCGTAAGGTCCTGGGTTCGATACCCGGCGTCTTAAGTTATCCATGTACATAGGGCAAGGGTAACAGGTCTGGCCGCGGCTAAACTACGCCTGGAGGCGCTGAGCTTTCGACCAGTGACGTCCTCACTCTCCTATATGTTCGACCAGCTTGGGAAAGTGGCAGTCACTGAGGACATATGATTAGATT
The DNA here is from genome assembly GCF_046742065.1 of Oratosquilla oratoria. Taxonomy (NCBI): domain Eukaryota; kingdom Metazoa; phylum Arthropoda; class Malacostraca; order Stomatopoda; family Squillidae; genus Oratosquilla; species Oratosquilla oratoria. The sequence goes on along the minus strand of NC_134797.1, from coordinate 46,165,543 downwards.
TAGTTCAGCTGAAGAAGTTTTGTTTTTTAAGTAGGTAACCCTAGTCAACTTCTTGTTTCCTGGGGTTACCTACTTTTTATTTTTATTTGTTATTTCTTTATCCTCTATTCAATTAATATGTTTGTTATCTATATTTCTTTTTATTTACTTATTCATTACTAATTATTAATTAATGTATCCATTTGTATATTATCATCTAATGTCTATTATTTGCGATTAATTA
>NC_134797.1:46142820-46150320 GCF_046742065.1 Oratosquilla oratoria | reverse complement strand
CAGCTCATCCCTGAGCTAACCGAAATTCCTTTTACTTTAACACGAATTTAACCAAATGTAAAAAAAATAATAATAATAAAATAAAAAACACGCGTTGGCAACTATAAAAAATTCTTCGTTGACACACGATGGAAATGTGCTTACTTTAATTAATCTTAATTATTCTTCACTAGTCTTAATAATTAATCTTACGTCAGGAGGCGTCTGGCAACGTCAGACAAGCCAGGGCAAGTGGCAGTCACTTTATTATCGTACATCTGGCAGAATATAATTCTCAAATATGAACAATATGGCAACATCATGTCTGTGTGCGCTCGAGTGCAGTTTTAGAATGAACATATTATTATATTTTTGTCAAAGTTTTGCGTCTAAACAAATGTATTTCGTTATTTTCCACCAATGCAATGTTATTATAATATTTCAGACACACATACACACACACACATCTCTCTCTCTCTCTCTCTCTCTCTCTCTATATATATATATATATATATATATATATATATATATATATTATGTGGGTGTGTGTGTGTGTGTGTGTGTGTGTGTGTGTGTGTGTGTGTGTGTGTGTGTGTGTGTGTATGTGTGTGTGTGTGTGTGTGCGTGTATTTACTTAGTTGTATTTTACGGGACGAGAGCTATGCTCGTAGCGTGCGTGTGTGTGTGTGTGTGTGTGTGTGTGTGTGTGTGTGTGTGTGTGCGCGCGTGTACGCGTGTCTCTGTATGTGTCTATTTCTCTTCGATGCTACGCCCTTCTTCTTTCTTTTTTTTTTTTTTTCCGGACACTTCGACGCGACTTCGAGCGAAGACCGAACTGGGGAAGTTCCTCTTCTTCTTCTTCGGGAGGCGCGAAGGCTTCAGCGTCCACCCAAGGGCTCGAGAACCAACTTTAAAGCCGTTTGACCAACTTCGGAACTCAAAGGAGGCAACACCTCAGGGCGCTAGAAGACGCCTCCCCGCCTGCCCGTCCTGTATTGACCTGCACACCTGAATGCCTTCCTTCCTTCCTTCCTGCCTTTCTTCTTTACTTCCTTCCTGCCTGCCCATCTGCCTTCCTGTCTTCCTTCCTTCCTGCCAGCCAGCCTTTCTTCCTTCTTTTTGTCCTGCCTTTCTTCTTTCCTTCCTTCTTGCCTTTCTTCTTTCCTTCCTTCCATCCCTCCTTCTTGCCTTTCTTCTTTCCTTCCTTCCTGACTGCCTTTCTTCCTTCCTTCCTTCCTTCCTGCCTTCCTACCTGCTTCCTTATCTACTTTGCAAAGTAAATCCCCGCTACCTCTACTCCCTCTTCTACTTGGAACTACCTGTCAAGTAACTCCACTAGGAATCCACATCTTCTCACTCATTAAATTACTTGGACATAAATACCTGGAACTACTTTGGCTCCTACCTGGGACTACCTGGATTCAAAGTACCCTCGGAACTCCATCCACGGTTCGATCTGATCTTGAGGCCGCAGAACAGATCTTTGTTGGGCTTCTGACCTTTTTAAGGCTTCTGACGGACTTTTGCTGGGCTTCTGACGGACCTTTTTAAGGCTTCTGACGGACCTTTGTTGGGCTCCTGACGGGCCTTTGTTGGGGTTCCGACCGACCTTTTTAAGGATTCTGATGGACCTTCTTAAGGCTTCTGGTGGTTCTTTTTTAGGCTTCTGACGGACCTTTTTAAGGCTTCTGATGGACCTTTTTTAGGCTCCTGACGGACCTTTTTTAGGCTTCTGACGGACCTTTTTAAGGCTTCTGACGGACCTTTTTAGGTTTCTGACGGATCTTTGTTGGGTTTCTGGCGAACCTTTGTTGGCCTTCCGACGAACCTTTGTTAGGCTTCTGATGGACCTTTATTGGGCTTCTGGCGGGCCTTTTTTGGGGTTTGTGACAGGCCTTAGACGGGTTTGGCCCAAGACTGCAAGCCTTAGAACTCTAAAATGCCCTGAAACGACCTCTTGGTGATGACGTCACCAAGAGAGAAGAGAGGAGGGTGAGACGGTGGGGTGGGCGCCGGGATATGCTTTATTCTGGCTGGCGCCACAGGCTACCATATATGGGAACGTAATTCAAGAGACCTTTTGGTTCATAGCAATGCTTTCGTGAAAAAATGAATTATAGAATAAAAAGAATATACACAGACCACGTCAGAACGTAATCAATAGATATGCAGGTTATGTATCTGAAGAACAGTCACGTGCACAAAAGAACAAATAAATACAAAGACAAGTGAATAAGAGAATATAAGACAAGGTCGAAAGGAAAATAGGCGTACAGGAATAAAACTTTGGACCAAGCACACCATCTGTTTTTCTCATTTTATCTCAATTTTTTTTAATAAACAATTGTATTACATTCAATGTCTTCAGCGGGAAGTAATTCCTAATTAACAAAGTTGCTTTTAAACTTTTATCTAAAAAAAGGTACAAAATGTTCTCATGCTTATCCTCGTTTGGTGTGTCCTTAGGTGTATGTGTGTGTGTGTGTGTGTGTGTGTGTGTGTGTGTGTGTGTGTGTGTGTGTGTGTGTGTGTGTGTGTGTGAGAGAGAGAGAGAGAGATTCGCCATGGTCTTGAATCATGTGTTGTACTCGTGATCGACAGCTATTTCCTCACGGAAGAGAGCTCAGACATATATGGCTGATCTATGGGTAACGTTGTGACCTTACACGCAGCGCAGCGATAGTGAAATTTCTTCAGATCTGGGCGGGATTCGAACCCAGACCGCCGCAGTTGCAGCCAGGAACTCTACCACTGCGCCACGAGTGTGTGTGTGTGTGTGTGTGTGTGTGTGTGTGTGTGTGTGTGTGTGTGTGTGTGCGTGTATCCTCCCAATACGTTTACCACATTAAGATTATTTGAATCCTAGCCAAAGAACCTGAGAGGTATGAAGAAATGAATAGACAGTTTTCTAAGAAAATTATTTAACATTAGTAAAAGATGAAATGTTGGACAAAAGAGAGATGACTGGTGGAGTTCCACAAGACTCAGCATTGATACCGTGACTGTTTAAAAAAAAAGAAAAAAAAAAAAACGTGATTACAGTTTCACCAAGTACGCATACCTGAGAATGAATAGGAAGATCCGGAGGGACAAGGGGAGAGATAGAGGTAGCTTTTCCTAGGTTCCAATGACCTTCCCCTCTTCCGACTGATCTTCCTATTTATTCTCAGATATGTGTATCTGTAGTGTTAGGCGAGCAAAGCCACTGTCTTCTAAGCGAGACATAATTCTTTATGCAAGAAGGATATAATACACATTTAGGAGCACCGTAAATAATTTGGTTTATAAATTACAATTTAGATTTTATAGAATAATAATACTAATATTTATAAATATTTGCATATATATGTGGGACATAATAATATTAACAAAGATATATTTCCATAATGCAAGTTCCAGCGGGGTGACAATTATTAATACAGAAATTAATTATGGTACACAAATGCTACAGAAAACGAATTCTTCAAGGCGTGACCTTGCTACATGTCACGACTATGTAACAAGCGCTCCATGATCACACGTTTTTTTTTTTTTTTTTTTTTTTTTTTTTTTTTGATAGACTTGTAGGCAACTGCCAGTTACATCAACTATTCTTGTTGTATACCACTGATGTAATAGATGGAATTGGCCATAAGAGGGATGAAAGGTGAGGCAGATTATAAACTACTACAGGATTATAAAGTTTACGATTGGATCCAGAATTGGAAGATCAAAATCAAAACAAAGAAATATAGAATGTCGGAAGTGGCCCATAGCAAAAACAGACCGGAGACAAGTAGCAAAACAGGAGATGAATTCATAACGAAGGAAGAGTAGGACAAAAATTTTGGAGTTCTAATCTGTTGCTGAAAAGCAATATTACGAGAATAACGGGAAAGACATAAATCTCGTATGAATGTAAGAGCTTTCGTTGCATGGAAGAGAGCACGAGGAAAAATATAGGTGAAGGTTGAAATATACAGCAATGGTGTAGTTACTACTACATAGATATATATATAAGACATAAGGATATTATTCATCATTTACTTGTTTTTATTATAAATCATTTTGAATTATCTATTTGTTTATTATTCATCATTATCTATTTCATTTGTTCATTTATTTATTTATTTTTTGCGTCCGACCTAATTGTGGACCAAAAGGTAGTCATGCTCTTCCTTTGTTATCCATTGTAATTCTTTGATAATATACAAAAAGCGACAACCAAATATTACCACAAGAACTGGCTGACAAGATTTACGAGGAGAAACTAAAAAAAATGGACTTTAGAGGAGCAAAGAAAGACACAGAGAGAGAGAGAGAGAGAGAGAGAGAGAGAGAGAGAGAGAGAGAGAGAGAGAGAGAGAGAGAGAGAAAGAGAGAAAGAGAGAGAGAGAGAGAGAGAGAGAGAAGAGAGAGATGACAGGATAATTATATTCAGATAAAAGAAAAAGAAATAGAAAAATGGACAGAGAGATTCTGCTAGTTTGGTATAAACGAGCAAGAGGTGATGTAACAAATTAAGAAAGACAGTTTGCTCGGGAAAAAATGTGTGGAAACACAGATTTCCATACGGATACACGAACCTGTGGAATAATTTAGAAGATATAATCTAGGATATGAAATTTAATGAAACTAAGTCACGGTTTGATAAATGGAGATGTGGAGACAGGGCTCCACGAGCATACTACAAATAGGGAATATGCAACTAGGTAGACAGAACTAGGTAAATGCAACTAGGTGAGTACAACTAGAGAAATACAACAAGGGGAATACAAGTAGGTAAGCACACACACGCGCGCGCACACATGCACGCACACACGCACGCACGCACGCACGCACACACGCACGCACGCACGCATGCACACACGCACGCACGCACATACGCACGCACGTACACACGCACACACACACACGACTCGATAGCGCGGTTGGTAGAGTTCCCGGCTGCCACTTCGGAGATCAGAGTTCGAATCCTGCCCAGGGCTGAAATAATTTCAGTATCGCTGCGCTGCCAGTCGTTACTCTAACTCTCGTGGGCTGGGAGTTGGGTGTGTGTATGCGTGTAAGGCACAACATTACCCATAGATCGGTCATATATGAGCTCTGAGCTCTCTTCCGGGAGGGAGATAGCTGTCGATCATGAGTCCAACACGTGATCCAAGACCATGGTGAATCACACACATACACACACACAAACACACCCCTAACCTAACCTAACCGACCCAGTGGCGTTTCCTGACCACCACTCGAGTCGAGCTCCATTCCCAACGTTCACTGGAACCCCCGGGCCTAGGGATACCAGTGGGCAATGCGGGGTCCCGCGATACCGGTGGGCAATGCGCGTGTCCGCCGGAGATAATAACATATGGTCGCCATCCTTCAGCGGAGCTGAGGCCAAAGACACACAATTTGATCGCTGCTTAGATCCATTAAGATTCCCTGCAACCACCAAAGATCACATCCCCTCCCTTCCTCCCTCTCTCCCTATGTCCCTCCTCTCCCTCGCTAGTTCTGTCCCTATTCATATCCCTCCATCCATCCCCTTCAATTTCTATCCCTCCCTCCCCCCTCCCTTCCTCCCTCCCTATGTCCCTTCTCTCTCTCGCTAGTTCTGTCCCTATTCATATCCCTCCATCCATCCCTCCATATCTATTTCTATTCCCCCCTCCCTCCCTCTCTATTTCTATCCCTCCCTATCTACCTCCCTCTGTGTCTGTTCCTCCTTCCCTCTCTATTTCAATCCCTCCCCCATCTCTATTCCTATCACTCCCTCCCTCCCTACCTCCCTCTATTTCTATCTTTCCTTCCCTCCCTCCCTCTCTACCTCCTTCCATCTCTAACTCCCTCTATTTCTATCCCTCCGTCCCTTCTTCCTTCCCTCCCTCTATATTTCTATCCCTCCCTCCATCCATCCATCTATCCATCCTTCCCTATTTATACCCCTATTAATATCTCTCTACACTCAATCAATTTCTATCCCTCCTTTACTCTATTTCTGTCCCTCACTCCAAACGACAGGAAGATTAATCCGGAAATATTATGTTGAACTTTACTGATTTTTTATTAAGACCACAATCTATACAGCGTTTCCTCACCTAAATTTAATAAATCGTCTGGCTTTACCCAGACAAAAATTACCTATCCCTCCTTTATCTATTTATTTACCAATCTTATTTATCACATTAAATTTATAATTCGTTTATCTATTCATTCATTTATTAATTCACTTATCTATTTACTTAAATTTGCTTCATTTGCTTATTCGTGTTCAATTATTCATTCGTTTGGTGCTTTTATATGTGCGTATATTTTTCCATTTAATTATTCGTTTATTTATTCATTTGTATTATTTTTCTTATTCATTTCTTTGTTTCTCATTCTAGTTTATTTGTCTATTTATTTTTTGTTGGGTGAGGGCACAGATGATGTCGACAGAAGAGTCCTGATATTTGACGTATCAATGACTACTAATTTGTGTGAATCCCTTTTTTCTATATTAGTCAGATATTATCACATAAATCACTTTAATTCTCTTGTCAAGTATCAATTAAATTGGATTACTAAAATGAGTAATCTGATTCTCATTTTTAGTGTGCATTTCGAAAATAATCAAGAAAATTCTGTCAACGATAATATCACAAGACGAGCGACATGACGTCAATTGTGAGCTGATCTCCTATTGGCTACTGATTTCAAACTCGTCTATCAGTCAAACGAAAGCTTTTGGTCACAAAATAAAACAAATTATATAATTTCTTCTTACTTATTCTATCTGCCGTCGCGTGATTTTATTGATTTTAGAAAAAGATTTCAGATAATTTTATTTAACCTCCCTCCCAAAAAAAAAAATATAATTTCAATTACCTGAGGACAAATTAACACCAAAATTCAAATCTACACGCACCAAAGCAAGATAACGAAATTCTGGAGGCGTTCATCTAGATCCTAGAATGATAAAAGACAAATCAAAGTGTTCTAGTTAGGTTTGTCTATATTGGTATCCTTGTGTCCAATGCATGAATACATTAGTATCGCCATCTCTGCTTCTCCTTGCAGATAGTCAGGACACCAATGCGGTCTGTGCTTGCATTTGCATGATCGTATGCAACAGAAGCTGATATACACGTCTGAAAGCGTGGAAGTGCGCACACACACACACACACACACACACACACACACACACACATACATCCACACACAGTTGTATGTCTATTATTGTAATCGTCGTCATTATTATTATTATTATTATCATTATTACTGTTATTATTATTGGTGTTATTATTACTATATTGTTATAATCATTATCATAATCGTTATTGTGAATTGTGGAAAATACATACTAGGGACAGTGAGAGAACATAAAACAGCGCATTCACAAAAAAAAAAAAAAAAAATAAAAAAAAAAAAAAATTGATCGAATTTCTAGAAACAAAAAATGGCATGTAAAAAATACGCAACAACTGATGACAAATTAGATAAAAAACAATTAGTTATCGAAGACCAACAATTTGTAACAAATCCCAACAACTGTCTGACCAA
>NC_134797.1:46117820-46132820 GCF_046742065.1 Oratosquilla oratoria | reverse complement strand
AAAGAAAAATTATCCGACAACGAATTTGAATTTTGTGCCATTGAAAAACTTTGAGTGGATCAGAACTTTTGCTCAGAACTGTACAAAGAATAATATAATGACGGCTGTCCACATCGATGTATCAAGCGTATCTAATGTCGTATATTTACGATATAAACAAATATCCCTTAACCTGTGATCGTAAAAACACGACATCGACAAATATCCCTACGACATGCGTATCTCAAATACCCCTTATTGTATATCTTAGATTTACAATGTAAATATACTCACTTCTGACGTCATTAATATACCTACAATATGCGTATATCAAATATACCATGTACACAAATACTCTTAATTTACAATGTTAACATACCCTTCTATGATGTCACAAATACAGCTGTGACGTCAAAGGATCACTTCCAACATTCAGGCCCTGTTCACACTAGCGGTTCAATTACAATGCAAGTCAATGGAGGTGTTCACACACAACCGCGCAGTTTTTTTCCTTGACTATGCCTTACCGCCCTAGTTTCCTCGCAGTTCAAACCACTAGTGTGAATAGGGACTTACAGGCGTTTACATCAACTGCGGCGGTTCAATTACAATGTAAGTCAATGGAGGTGTTCACACACAACCGCGTAGTTTTTCCTTGGCTATGCCTTACCGCCCCGGTTTCCTCGCAGTTCAAAGATTGTATATCCTTTGGATAACGGCGCCATATTTGTACCAGATGTAAACGCTTATAAGGTCCTGTTCACATAAGCGGTTTACATAAGAACAAGAATTCTGCGTGTTCTTATGTAAACCGCTAATGTGAACAGGACCTTACAGGCGTTTACATCTGGTACAAAAATGGCGCCGTTATCCAAAGGTATACAATCTTGAATCACTGTTCATTTTCGTTGCGGTTTGAAACTAACTTAACCGAGATGGGCTTCATCGGGATTAACGGTAGTGGATTACCCACGGCTCGTGCCTAACCCGATTTGCGTGTAAACATGCAGACACCCGATAAAGTTAACTTTGTTATTTCAGCATTGAAACGGTTGAAGTGGTGGCAATTGTACCTTCCCATCAACGCCCAGGGAAACGGGTTCACTTTGGTTACAATGTACACATGGATGTGTTCTTCTATACGCCAAATGTACACATACACCAGGTGTACACATGTACTAGTGCTCACGTGGACACACATGTGCTCGTATACGCGCACACACATACAGGCGTACACATACAGACACATACACACACAAATAGACACACATACATACACACACAGGCACAAGCATAGATAGACACACGTACACACACACACACACACACACACACACACACACACACGCACGCACACACACACACTAATTTGTAACTAGATATGGTTAATGAGAATAAGATACAGGACCCTATGAACGTTGCCGCTTTCCTGTTTACTAGAATTAGGTAAATATAATTAGGTACACACACGCGTACACTTGCACGCACACACACACACACACACACACACACACACACACGCACGCACACACACGCACACACACACATACACGCACACACACGCGCGCGCGCCAAAAAACATACCTACACACACACGCACACACACGCGCGCGCGCGCGCACGCACGCACGCACACACACATACACACACACACACACACGCCAAAAAACATACCTACACACACACACACACACACACAAACACACATACATACACACACACACACCTACACACACACACACACACAAAACACATACTACACACGCGTGTGATTCTCAGTGGATCTATTCCAGCAAAGTAACCCTTTCAAAGACACCAACCCTGTGTCCACGATCGATTCCCAACAAAGACAAACACAGCCTCGGCCATGTTCCACCATTTCCAGTCCACCGCAGGACAAAGGAACGTCGGGACTCGAACCCGGATGGCCGACGACGCATTCCTCTTATCACCAACACCAACACCTCCTCCTCCTCCTCCTCCTCCTCTTCCTCGTCGTCGTCCTCATCGTTATCATCTTCTCTTACTTCTTTTTATCTTTCTCCTTATTCTAGTTCTCCTCCTCCTCCTATTTCTTATCCTATTTCACCTTCTCCTCCTTTTCCTCCTTCTCCTTCTCCTACTTCTTTTCCTACTTTTGCTCCTCCTCCTTCTACTCCTTGTCCTACTTCTTCATTTCCTCCTCAATATATTTCTCCTCCTCCTCCTCCTCCTACTGCTTCTCCTCCTCCTCCTACTGCTTCTCCTTCTCCTCCTACTTCTTCCTCTCTTCCTCTTTCTCCTCTCCTACTCTTATTCGTTCTGCTCCTTCTCATCCTTAACCTCCTACTCCTGTTTCTTCGTCGATTCTTCGTCCTAATTTTCTTCCTCGTCCTCGTACACCTCCTCCTCCTCCTCCTCCTCCTTTTCCTCATTCTTCTCCTACCCCTACTCCTCATTGTCCTCCCCTCTTCCTCTTAATCCTCCTTGTCCCCCCTTCGTCTTCTTACTTCTATTCCTCCTCCTCCTCCTCGTCCTCAACCATCTCGTCCTCCAACTCTTGCATCTCATATTTCTTCTAATACTTCTACTGGTCCTACTTTCACTCCTGCTTCTGCCGCTGGAACTGCTCCTCTTCCTGCTGCTGCTCCTCCTCCTCCTCTTCTTCCTCTTCTTCCTCCTCCTCCTCTTTCTACACTAGCTCTGACGCCCTATCTCCTAACGCCAAGGCTTTGTGGTGAGAGATGTGGTGGCTGGTGATGAAATCAGACCTAAACTAAGAGTCAGAGTCTGTCAGAGTCTATCAGAGTATGGATTCGAGTCTGAGTCCGAGTTAGTTGGAGTCAGAGTCCCTCAGAGTCAGTCGGAGTCTGTCGGAATCCGTCAGTGTGTGTCAGAATATGGGTCTGAGTCTGAGTACGGGTTATTCGGAGTCAGTCAGAGTCCGTTAGAGTCTGAGTCAGTCAGAGTCAGAGTCTAAGTCCGAGTCAGTCTGTCAGAGTCCGTCAGAATCTGGGTCCGAGTCTGAGTTCGAGTTAGTCGGAGTCAGTCAGAGTCCGTCATAATCTGGGTCCAAGTCGGAATCCGAGAGAGTCAGTCGGAGTCCGTCAGAGTCCCTCGGAAACTGGATCCGAGTCTGAGTCTGTCCGAGTCAGTCAGTGTCCGTCAGTCAGTCAGAGTCAGTCAATCTGTCAGAGTTTGTAAGAGTCTTTCAGAGTCAGAGTCGGAATTAGTCAGAGTCTGTAAAACAGAGTTAGGGAAAGAGCTGGTATTAGTGATCGTATTAATGATGGCGTTAGTGAGGGTGTTAGTGATGATAATAGTTGCCGGTTTCCTAGAGGCTGCGGGTCTTCTGCAAGAGAGACCAGGAGCAATGGATGGATTGTTAGTGATGGAGATGGGAGTGGTTTCCCTACATACAAAAACAAATCCTACCACCATCACTCCCACCACTCCCCCGCCAACTCCCTCTTTCCTCCTCCCCTCCCCATTTCCCCCTTCCACCCTCCCCATTCTCCCCTTCCCCTCCCCCTCCCCCTTCCCCCTTTCCTCTCCCTCTTAATCCCCTTCCCCCTTCCCTTTCCCTCCCCTTTCCTTCCTTCCCTCCCCCCCATTCTACTTCGAGACCCCCTTCCCCCTCCCCTTTCCTCCTCCCTTCCCCCCTTTCTCCCCTTACCCTACACCTTCCCTTTCCCCCCTCCACCTTGCTTCCTTCCACCTCTACCCCCTTCCCCGACAATATTCTACTCTGTGACTCCCTTCCCCCCTTCTCCTTTACCTCCCTCCCTTGTTCCCTTTCCCCTTTCCCTCCCCCTTTCTCCCTTTCCCCTTCCCCTCCCCTCTTGCTCTCTTTCACCTTTTCCTCCCCCCTTTCTCCATTTCCCCTCTTCCCTTCCCCTTTCCCCTCTTCCCTTCCCCCTTTCTCCCTTTCCCCTCTTCCCTTCCCCCCTTTCTCCTTTTACCTCTTCCCTTCCCCTTTTTCTCCTTTTACCTCCCCCTTTCTCCCCTTTCCCTCCCCCTTGCTCCCTTTCCCCTTTCCCTCCCCTTTTCTCCCTTTCCCCTCTTCCCCCTCCCTCTTTCTCCTTTTCTCTCTACTCTTCCCTTCCCCCTTTCTCCCTTTCCCCTCTCCCCCTCCCCCCTCTCCCCTCTTCCCCTCCCCTCTCTTTAGATCAGATAACGCCCCCATCCTTCATTAGGACCCAGGAGTGTCGGTGTTGGTGTTGTGAGTGTTGGAGATACGAGAGATAACGTTGACGGTGTTGGGGAAGTTTGTAGGAGAAGAGGAGAAAACATTTGTCGCAGAGACATTTTTATTTATTCGTGTATGTGTGAGTTTAAACTTGTATGTGTATAAAGACATGTTGATTACATACACACACACACAAATACACGAAAACATACGACACACACAAACACACATACACACGTAAAAACACACAAGAAAAGTGTACTTAGACATACACATGTATATATACATACACATGCACATATATACATATACATATATATATACATATACATGTACATATACTGTACATATACATATTCATATACATATACATAGGCATATACATATACTCAGATATACATACATACATACAATTAAACATATCATTATGTGTGGTAAAACATTTGAATGCAGAAATGTTTATAATATCCTCTAAGGACTGAGTGAGTCAACAAAAGTCAAATTCGATTCAAAATAATTACTCGAGATCAAGGGCATCCAATAGTCACAGAACATTTTCCTTCACATATGTACCTCAACATGTACGAACCAATTAAGTCTTACGCCTGCATACCATTAATAAAAAGGATTTCAAAGGAAGTAGGAGCAGAGCATTTACGCAAACAGGACCCTACACTGATGTTATCTATCATGATGAAAGGGTTATAGCTTTGATGGTGGCAGGAGAGCCTCGGTGGTGAAGTATAGAAGAGTATGTATAGGACAGTTCATCCATAGATCCACCACAGCAACAGATGCAAGTTTCTTCACACACACATATACATATGTGCACGTGTGTACGGGTGTGTACGGGTGTGTACGTGTGTGTGTGTGTGTGTGTGTGTGTGTGTGTGTGTGTGTGTATGAGTGTGTGTGTGTGTCTGTGTGTGTGTGTGTGTGTGTGCGTGTGTTTATGTGTGTGTGTACGAGAGGAAAAAAGTAAATTAAAGAAACCTGACTGGGTATAGATACGACCACTACACTGCCAGTGTGTGTGTGTGTGTGTGTGTGTGTGTGTGTGTGTGTGTGTGTGTGTGTGTGTGTGTGTGTGTATGGGTGTATGTCTGTGCGTGTGTGTGTGTGTGTGCGCGTGCATGTCTGTGTGTGTGCGCGCGCGCGTGCGTGTGTGTGTGTGTGTGTGTGTGTGTCTGTATGTGTGTGTGTGTGTGTGTGTCTGTGTGTGTGTGTGTGCGCGCGCGCGTGTGTGTGAGTGGGGGGGTCTGTTTGTGTGTGTGTGTGTGTGTGTGTATGTGTGTGTGTATGTGTGTGTGTGCGAGCGCGCGCGCGCGTGTGTGTGTGTGTGTGTGGGTGGGTGGGTGAGTGTGTGTGTGTATCTGTGTGTGTGTGTGTGTGTGTGCGTGTGTGGGTGTGTATCCATGTAAGTACACACACATGTACATCTGCAAGTGTATTGAAGACAATCAGGCAGACATAGGTATTTCTTATCAAAATAATACAAATTATTCGTCAAATATATCTAAGAAAACGCAGTTACGTAACATTTACTAACCAAACCTAGAAAAGTGTTAATATTATTTTTATTTCAGTGTTGCTCAAGAAGCAAGATTATTGAGTTTTTTTTCAACATTTTCCAACTTCTGACACATTTCAAGGACAGAGGTCAACTAAGAATTACTCACTTTCCAAACAGGTCACAACAGCCTCCACAGAAGGTCAACCTGCCTGCAGGTCAACGGGTAAGTCAACGGTCAGGTCATCACTAACGGTTTCGACCGTGTTGGTTCAATTACAATGTAAGTCACTGGAAGCGTTCAAACACAACCACGCACTTTTTCCTTGACAACGCGGTACCGCCGCGGTTTCCGCGCGGTTCAAACCGCTAGTGTGAACAGAGCCCTAACTGAACTGTTGATCTGGTTCAGACGTAAAATCGGCGGGAAGACCATTCATGTGTTAACTAACTAGGTTTCTTTAAACTAGGTTTAAAGCTGTCACTGTCCACTTCTTCTATGATGACTGTGACAAGAAAATACTCTTTCGTAATAAGAAGCGTGATGGTCTCGCATTCGCTTAGTTGAGGGTTCGAATCCCGCACTCGTAGAGATTCGTTTCATCATAAGCCCTGCAGGGCACTGATGGCATATTCGAAAGCGTGCTGGTCTTGCTTTCGCTTATTTGTGGGTTCGAATCCCGCACTCCTCTCCGATTCCCATTTGTAATGACTGTCAGTTGCCTGCCCCCCTCCCAAACAATCCCTGAAGCAAGCATATGATAGGCCAAAGGTGACGGCTACGGCCGCAGCCACTCAGTGCCTCCTGGCGTAGGTATCTCGCCACCACCTGTGGTGCGATGAGCCGGATAACACGAGGAGCCTACTACGCCAGAAGGTGCTGAGTATCTGCGGCCGAAGCCGTCACCTTTGTCCTGTTATGAGCTTTGGGGAATGTTGGGGACTCAAGTAATTAACAGTCGCTGCGACTGGGAATCGGAGAGGAGTGCGGGATTCGAACCTATAACTAAGCGAATGCGAGACCAACACGCTTCCGATGACGCCACTAGTGTCAAAGAAGATTTGACACACAGTCAAGTTCTGCATGAGCATCAACCTATCTGTTGTAATAGCCCTACGAGCAAAGGCTATAATCACTTCATGTTTATAGGCTATGCAGCATTCTCCTATAACGGTCATAACGGACTTTTTTTTCTTTCTTTTTTCTTTTTTTTAGGAGGCTTTACGAATACGGCGATTTTGACGCAAGATCCAGTGAAGCAAGTAAGAAGTCGAGTAGTGATTTCAGTTCGAAAATATCTATGTAGTACAGTTCGAGGCATCTTCCACATTGACGCAAATGTCATCTTTGGATTCCGAGTTCTTCCCCAATGGAGACCACTCACTCTTTGATGCTTCCTACACCAACTCATCAGCCATTTCATGTCCACTGCTGAACAAAGACCTCTTTCATACTATTCCACGAATCACACGACTGTGTCAACCCCTGCCACATCACTCCTGCAAACTTCTCTATCTCATCCCTCCACCTTCTTTTTAGTTTCTTGGGGTCCACTCAGTAACACATTTGCTTCATCTTTCATCATTCTCTCGTACTAACTTACATATCCAATCCCACTTCCTCTATTTTACCGCCTCCACAATATCTTTCACCCTAGTCTGCTCTCTCACCCAACTTGCTTTTAGTAACCATATAGCGAGCGCTGAAACAATAGGTTTTTGTAAGGGAAGATTACAAAGGATTACAAAGGCGGAGCATGCCGACAGGAGAAAAAAAAAATCATATTAATAATAAAACAATAAATAAAAACTATAATAATGTAAATGAAAAATAAAATACATAAATAAATGCATAGGTATAGTTAAAATAATAAACAAACAGGGACGACATGTGGTAAGGGGCATGGATCCGTCTAATGTAGCCTTATAGTCTCATGTAGTCTCCTTCATTCTTATGTTCATATGCTCTTCTTGACAGGCAAACAAAACTTCTAGTAGTGAACCCATAGCTATAATCTAAAGCCGCGTCCACACTTGTTGCATTTCCACGTATCGTATCATCTTTGCGTACCACCTAGTGATACGATACGTTGCAACAGGGTATTTTACCTACTTGTTGCGTATCCGTATACAGCAGGTGGATACGCAACAAGTGGGTACAATACCCTGTTGCATCGTATCGTATCACTAGGTGGTACGCAAAAATGATACGATACGTGGAAATGCAACAAGTGTGGACGCGGCTTGAAAGGTGACGGTAGATTGATCCGTCGTGTGACCAGAAGTTGTGCGACTCTTTATTACAAGGCAATGGCGTTACCATTGTACTATGCAGGACGTACCAAAAGGAGTGTTCTCGAGCTTGTCCTAACCATTCCCCGGCGTCAACTCACAGAGTCTTTTATTTAGTAGAGCTATCTGACAAATGTGTGAAGTTTCGACAATTGGGTTAACTAGTTGTTGATTAATTTGTTGAATATTTCACACACGTACCGAGATGCCTTGTGAGAAGACAAGAGACACATCGCAAGAGAAGCAAACTAGTCTCAAGATAGTTAATAGTCTCATCTTAACCATGTACTGTGCGTACTTGTGCATACACAAATACTCAGCCAAGGAGCATGCCTTGTCTGGCTACCCCCTTATAAGGGGAAAGAATTCTATTGGCATATAGAACAAATACTCAGTAAGAGAGAGAGAGAGAGAGAGAGAGAGAGAGAGAGAGAGAGAGACAAACAAGAGAATACAACTTGGGCTCACCTGCGAAGCACTACCCTCGTACAATTTATATAACCACATTTCCACCACTAACACCATTACCCCCACTTCCACCACCAGCACCAACCACCGCCCTCCTCACCCCATAATCACCATCAACACCTTTATGGACCACAATATCCGCTCTTGCGTTCCCTTGCTCGCTAATTAATGCTCCTGTAAACATTGCAACTACCCTTGGACACATGCACTCGTGTGTATTTGTGTTTATTTGTGTGTGTGTGTGTGTGTGTGTGTGTGTGTGTGTGTGTGTGTGTGTGTGTGTGTGTTTATATAAGGTCAGACTGCAAGCGGGTAAATTCAAGATCTCCTTTGACGTCGACCCCTCCTTCACCAATATACCAGTCACCGCAACAAGACACTACGCATGTTCAACTACGATTGCGTTCTTTATATATTTCATGCTGGCTGATGCTCAACGTTTTATTCGTCGTAAACAAAACTTCATGATGAAAACCGGTAATGTTTATAATTTTTATTATGGTTATCACAAAATTCTTTATCCAAATAAGAGCTGGAACCTTATGTTAACAATGTGTAAGAGGCACTTACTTGTCTTACATATGTTTTCGTACGCAAATAAACCTTCAATCATCACACAGACTTTGCTTATGCTTGGTTTCTTTGACAATTTTTTCCTCTCTGTTTATAAAAATCTGTGAACAGAAGAAAGGTTACACCAGTGCATTCCCCTATCTCGATGATAATTGCATAACTTATCATGCAGAGATTGCAAGATAAGATATTGCAATCTTGCTGCATCCCACAATCCCCCACCCTTTCACAGTTAGATTATGGTACTTTTTTTCCTTGAGACATATTTCCTGTCATAAATAAAAAAACGAATTTACCCCCCTTCTTCGCCTTCCGCAACAGCGAATGTGCTAATCCGATTTAACGAAAAAGTAAATAGAAATTATCGTCTCCTCCTCAAGTCCTTCAGTGTTTAGAGACTTTACCTTCGTTGACATTGATGGCTTCATCAGAGGCGAGATGTGGGTTCGATTCCCGCACTCCTCTCCGATTCTTAACAGTGACTTTTGCTATCTAGGGTCATCGAGAGTGTGCTGGTCTCGCATTCGCTTAGTTATGGGTTCGAATCCCGCACTCCTCTCCGATTCTTATGAAACAGTAATTTTTGCTACCTAGTGTCATCGGGAGTGTGCTGGTCTCGCATTCGCTTAGTTATGGGTTCGAATCCCGCACTCCTATCCGATTCTTAACAGTGAGTTTTGCTACCTAGTTTCATCGGAAGTGTGCTGGTGTCGCATTCGTTTAGTTGTGGGTTCGAATCCCGCACTCCTCTCCGATTCTTAACAGTGACTTTTGCTACCTAGTGTCATCGGAAGCGTGCTGGTCTCGCATTCGCTTAGTTATGGGTTCGAATCCCGTACTCCTCTCCGATTCCCAGCTGTGACTGTTAATGCCTAGCGTCATCGGAAGCGTGCTGGTCTCGCATTTGCTTTGTTCCGAGTTCGAATCCTGCACTCCTCTCCGGTTCTCAGCAGTGACTGTCTTTTACCTGCCTCCAACAATCCAACATCATCATTGAGTATGGGTGACGGCTTCGGCCAGAGCTACTCAGCGCCTCTTGGCGTAGGCTTCAGACCTTCTTCAAGACCTCAAGTTAGAGGAGGTGGGGCCGTTTTAATAAATCCTTTTGCGGTGACGAGTTTCTTTGTACAGTTTCTTCTGGTTAGCGTCAAACGATTTTTTTCATTCCAGGGACAAGACATCTAGTCGAACAATTAACATTTTAACTGTGTTTTGCAACACCAACTTTCATCAGATCTCCCGCCAATTAATTCTATTCAGCTGAAGGGAAATGCCCTTTGTAGCAAATCCCCCCCCCCCCCCCAAAGGAAACACCGCCTGCCGGAGAGCTCACTGTTGCCCTCGAACTGACAGAGGACCTGGTCCAGAAGCGTTCTTGGACAACGAAAACGAATCATTACTTCTTGCTTCAAGATCCCTCGAATACAACGCTTCAAGACCTAGAAGCCATTGTCTGGAGCAGTGGTTTCCCTAACTAGGGAGGCAACCCCCCCCCAACCCCCAACCTTCCCCAAGGAGGTATGAGGAGGCTTTAAGGAGAGACGTGGTGTCTTCTGCGCATAAATCATTGTTTAATAAGAATAATCATATCATTCAAAGACAAAGTATCTGCCATGACATACGTACAAAGTATCAATCACTCCAACCCGTTTTCTGTTCGACATAACAAAAAGAAAACGTTGTATAAGATAGTTTGGAGCAGCGAAAAAAATACACGGAAGCGACCAGCGATTTCGCTCTGGAAAATTCCAATGTCGCTCTCGCAAATCCAATAGCGGGAGCGATCCCCCACAAAAAAATCGCTCCCGCGGCAAGATTCAACGTTTTTCATGCATTATCCATCATTTGACAATCCCTGAATCCCATCACCATTGATGAAAGGATCAGAGCAAACACAACTTACCCGTGATCAATCATTGCATTATTAATCGATATCATAAACGCAAAGCATCAATCAACTTTTATTTGTTGATGTACGTACGTATGTGTACGCGGTATAGCTGCTAGAGTTCAATGGCTTACCTAGCCTAGCTTCGTATCAGCTGCATGCGCGCGTATACTAGTATATTTTGACTAGACTTTACACGACTATCGTGCTACATAATGTCGCTAGTTGCTAATTGCATGGTACCTGTATGCAGGGAAGTTCATTGGTTGCATGCAGCTAGCTGCCCAAGCAACGCGCTGACTACATGTACAATGCACCATACCCAATACCACATCACCGCATGCAAACGTACACTGTACATATGCAAACTCGCTCGAGGCCTAGGAGGGAAACTGGGAAATCCCATTTATAACCTCGTTCGCGTATTTATGAGAAAACAAAATAGAATCAAATGTTTGGTTAGTAACTGAAATTAAATAAATTTAAGTATAAATATGAACATTTGATAATTATATATTTAGTTCAATATGGATCTTTAGGGGAAGAATAGAAAATACAAAAATAAAGAATTATTCGTTAGCTAGCTTAGGTTTACGGTAGTTAGGTCTACGTTCGTACGTCACGTCCATGCCAAACTTTCGATGATCGTACATCATGGAGCGATTTCTAGTGAAGCGAGTGAAGATGAGTGAAGATGGTTTGCCCTCAGATTCAGTCTTTTCAGAATCGAGGGAGAGTGTTTTGACGGCAGGAACCGCTTCTGGACCAGCAAAGCCTAACTCAAACTCTACGAACAAGGGCCAAGGAAAACGAAAACCAGTAAAGCATGAATCTACTATACGCTTGTGGATCCTAGATTGGCTTGAAGTGGATCGGGGCAGTGATGGTACTCTAACGGTGTATTGCAAGGCTTGTCGTGCATTTCCACCCTCATGCACATGAGTAATGAGTTAGCCTTCCAATAGTTTGAAGGAAATCACACCTGCAGAAACATGGCTCTGGAAGTATAAAAAAAATGGCTCTGGTAATTAACAAAATGGCTCTGGTGGAAAAAAAAATGAAAAATGGCTCTGGAAAAACAAAAACAAAAATTTTCCTGGTTTGGAGTCTCTAAACAGACACTTCTCCTTGTAAAATCTAGGGCACGGTCCGGGGAACGAGTACCAGCCCAAGGGGTTATAGTCCTATTATGGATGAAAAAAGAGGAATTATATATTTGTCTCTTTTGAATGGTGGAGGTGACGACCATTACAAGTCATTAGAAGAATGACTTTCATCCTAAGCACTTGGAGAGTTCAGAACAAAAATTGAAATTGAAATTAATTAAATAAATATATAAATTAATAAATAAATGGATGAATAAATAAACAAATAAATAAATAAATGATAATATATAAATAGATAAAATGTAAAATGAAATAGATCTTCAAAGCCACTGACATATAAAAGAAATTACGTATCGAATGTCACTTATCATTTTATCTTACTTGCCGCCAGGTGATTTTATTCAATCGTGTGAAAAAAAAATAATATCAACCCATCTCCACCTTTGGTTAAAAAAAGTCGAATCTGTTTTTGGGTTTGGTGACTTCCCATCATGACCACGTGGGCGTGCATGCAGGCACCCGCACGCCCATAAACTTGGCTAATGGCTGGAACATAAACACATGAAACGCCCACGGAAAAGGTATGTATGCCGTCTGCGCCCACCTAATTATCTGTGAATATACACGGGAATGAACTTACATATACATACGTTACCCACGCATGTACGTGCTTATAGGCGTAGCGTATGCATACAGACATACACGCACATTCACGCAAGAACACATACATACACACACGCGCGCGCGCGCACGCACACACGTGCTGTCATAGCCGCATACCTATGCACATACATTCAAGGAGGTATACACACATAGACACACACGCACACACACACACACGCACACACATGTATATATATATATATCTATATATATATATATATAGATATATATATATACCTGTATATATATATATATATGTATATATATATATACCTGCACACACACATTCACGCAGGTATACACGCACATTCACACTGGTATGCACACACGCTCGTGCACGCACATACACACACGCACACACATACACACATACACACACACACACACACACACCTTTCGCCAGACCCTGGTTAAATGCTTTATTCAATTAGTTTCCTAGTTATGTTAGTTTGGCTACCTGGATTATGTATCCATACTACCAGAAACTTTTCAAATCTATCTCCAATGAAATTGATAAAATTCTGCTTTTTGATGATACCGATCATTTACCAGAACTGGTGAAAAGATTCGAATTTACGTCACTGACAGTCTGCCAGGCTCTATGTTCCGAGGCTTTTGATATGAAGACGAACTTTACAAACTTTATTCTGGCTTGCGTCAGACGCTTTGATTCAGCGTAGCTTTATTCTTATCTTATTTTATATTATTTCGTTTCAATATTAATTTATTTTATTTTACTTTATTTGGTTTAATTTTAATTTCGTTTTTTTCTTTGTTTATTTGTTTTCTTTTATTTATCAAATTTGTGGCTGATTTTGTACCATTGGGAGAGTTTTACAGCGATTTACGTGGGCAGACCTCTTCTGTTCGTGACATCAATCAAAGATCGATGACTGATTTCTCTGATAGATTTCAACTCAACCAGATTTTTCGAAGGACAAATATGTTATTGAGCTAATAACCATTTACTCGCTTTGGCGATATATAACCAAGATAGCCTTTTTATCTCTGATTCATTGAAGTATTCCACGTGATCTGAGTAAAGTAGCTTGATGGAATCAAAGAAAAAATTTCCATTGATAATTAATTAGTAGAATTTTTTTTATTAAAAATAACGGTTTAGTATCGATGTCGTTATCCAATAACTTTCTGAAATGTTGACAAATAGACATTTAATTTAGACTTCAGATTGGACAAGATTTTATGACGTCTGGAAATATTTTGAGCTCCATTGTCTCAATTGACTACGAAAGTTTTGTTTCATATCCGTAGATTATTGCTGGCAGGATGCATTGATTGTAAACTTTCCGTTTCAAGCATAAATGTAAAGAACCTCTCATGATCTTATTATACTTACCAAACATTGTATAACCAATTGTAATATGCCATTTTTTCTGTCGTCATCATCATCATTACCATCATCATCATCATTATCTATTATCATCATCACATTTTTTTAGATTAACCTTATCGCTACGACCGAAGATACACAAGACTGTGCTTTCTTTCTACCTAAGTCGCCACCTTGGCCCTACGAACACGGACAGCCAGGCCAAGTGTCATTCACCGGAAGTCACAGGGGCTCGAACCCAGACTCAACATACAAGAATGAATCCGGACCGGCCACGTTGTCACACCGAACCCGGAAGCCTTACGTCCTTTCGGAAAATAAGTCCCGTCCATCCATTCTAAATGTGTCTTCGTCGTGCCCACCCATTAAAAAAAAAAAAAAAAAAAAAAAAATCACGTCCAGACATTGGACTCAACTTCAACTTCAATCAAGTGGTCACTGACACTAACTTCATCACAGTGACGTCACTGACGTTGTGACGTCACAGGACTCGTGACGTCATCGTTTCAAGATGCATCTGGTACCGTGACGTTTCTAGTGCGTCACAGGTATTATAGCGTCATTTTCGTGACGTCACTGGTACTGTGACGCCAAATTGATTATGACGTCAATGTCTCGTGACGTCACAAGTACTGTAACGTCAACGAAACGATGACGTCACTGTCCGAGCCAGCTGGCGCCTCGGAGCGTGCCAGCAAATACTGCCGCCCGTGACCAGCTGAGTCGCGTATTGGCGCCAGCACCAGCTGGGGACCGACGGGAAATAATTCGTGCACCAGCTGAGAAGAGCAGCTGGATGCGAAAAGCACCAGCTGTGGCAGGTGGTGCAAGAAGCGGTAATGATCAGGATACAATGGACACCGCTATCACCACCGGTGATAAAATTGTGTAACTGATGCAGTCAAAGGGCCGTCGTCATCATCATCATCATCATCATCATCATCATTATCATCATCATCATCATCACCGACACTATCACCACCACCACCACCACCTGTCCCA
>NC_134797.1:46107820-46112820 GCF_046742065.1 Oratosquilla oratoria | reverse complement strand
AACCTTGTATTCAACTGAAATGAGACATATTGGCCAAAGCCAGCTGGGTCTCGACCGGAAAGCCCCCTGTTCAGAACCATGTCCACTTCACCAGCTGAACTAAGACGCCTGGCAGATGGTGCTACCTCCACCTGTTCATAGATGTTACACAGCAGAATGGAATAATGTACTGTCAGCAGTCGCATCAATCACTGTCATCTGTCATTAGTGCCATTGTCGGCAGAAAGCCCTGCCACTTGTCAGTTCACAATACTGTCAGCAGTACAATCTGTCAGCAGTCAGCAGTACAATCTATCAGCACTCAGCACTACAATGTATCAGCAGTCAGCGATACAAGCTGTCAACAGTCACAGTACAATCTGTCAGCAGTCAGCAGTACAATTTGTCCGCAGTCAGCAGTGGCATCATCATCATAGTGCTTCCTGTCAGCAGAAAGTCGTGCCACTTGTCAGCTCACAATACTTACTATAAATCGTCTGCAACACTATCTGTCAGCAATAAGCTGTGTAAACTGTCGGCAGTGCAATATGTCGGCAGTCGTGCCATCAGTCAACCGGCAGTCAGCACTGTAAAATGTCAGCAGTGCAACATACCTATAGTGAGCAGTCTTATCGATCAATAGTCAGCGGTGTAAACTGTCAGCAATCAGCAGCACCATTTGTCAGCGGTCAAAAGTGGAAACTGCCAGCAGAACGACATGCCCGTAGTGAACAGTCTCATCGACCAATAGTCAGCAGAACAAACTGCCAACAGTGTAAACTGTCAGCTGTACCATCTGTCAGCAGAATAACCTGTCATCAGTACCATTTGTAACCAGTGTAAATTGTTAGCAGTGCAATCTGCCAGCAGTGTAAACCGTCACCAGTGTAATAATGTCATCAGTGCAATCTGTCAGAAGTGCAAACCATCTGCAGTGCAATCTGTCAAGTGCAAATTGCCAGCAGTGTAACCCGTCATCAGTGCAATCTGTCAGCAGTGTAATCTGTTAGCAGTGCAATCTGTCAGCAGTGTAAGCCGTCAGCATTGCAACCTGTCAGCAGTGTAACCCGTCATCAGTGCAATCTGTCAGCAGTGTAATATGTTAGCTGTGCAATCTGTCAGCAGTGTAACCCGTCAGCATTGCAACCTGTCGGCAGTGTAAATTGTCAGCAGTGCAATCTATCAGCAGTGCAAACCGTCAGGAGTGCAATCTGTGTCAGCGGGCTGACTAAAATGTACTGAGGTCAAAACATAGTCAGCACATAATCAGGGCCTCAGAGGTCCCTGGTGATCCTTTTCTATTTTGTTCTGGCTGCCGTCAGGCGATTTTATTCACCTCCGCGGCTCCTCGAGGCTGATCTGATGCCGAGTCGGTAATCACGAGTCGTACGAGTTTTAATCTGTTTTCCGGGAAGATAACGAGTTAGAAGATAAACTTGTTTTCTTTTTCTTTTTATTTGTTGGGTGAAGGAACGTACGAGTTATGGCGAGTTACGATTTTTTTCGGTAATGTACGAGTTGTTTTTTTTTTTTTTTTTTTTTTTTAGCGGGGGAAGGAACGTACGAGTTGAGTTATTTCGTGATTTCGTGCTTATCTGGGAAGGCACGAGTTACGAGTTTTTTTTTAGGGAATGTACGAGTTTGACTCGTTTTGGGGGAGAGGGGGGAGGAATGTACGAGTTATGGGTTATTTCGTGCTTGCCTGGGAAGGTGCGAGTTACGAGTTTTTCTGGGAATATACGAGTTTAACTCGTTTTTGTCAGAGTATGAGTTGAGTTTCTTTTGGGTGGAAGGAGGAAAAAATATTTTGACTCGTTTTTGTCAGAGTACAATTTACGAGATTAACTCGTTTTTCTTTCGAGAACGCACGAATTTAACTCGTTTTCGTCAGAGTATGAGTTGAGGTTTTTTTTATCAGGAAAGTACGAGTTTGACTCGTTTTTTGTCAGAGTGCGATTTACGAGTTTAACTCGTTTTTGTCAGAGTATGAGTTGATTTTTAATCAAGAAAGTACAAGTGTGAATCGTTTCTGTCAGAGTGTGACTTACGAGTTTAACTCGTTTTCTCGGTGATGTACGAGTTTTAGTTTTTTTCGGAAAAGTAAGAGTTGAACTGACTTACGAGTTTAATTTGTTTTTTACGGGAACGTACGTGTTTGACTCACTTTTGTCCAAGGTAGCACGAGTTACGAATCACGAGCTAATCTTTTTAAAGTAAGAATTTACTTTTTTTTCTTCTTTTTTTTCAGGAAAACACAAGTTATGAGTATCTCGTTTCTCCCTGCAAGTTACGAGTATCTCGTTTATCCCTGCAAGTTACGAGTGACCTCATCTTTCGGAAAGGTTACGAGTCCCTTTAGCGTAATTGCGAATCAAAACTTCTTGTCGGAGTTCCGGTCAGGTCCGGGGTGAGGTGGGAGGGGGGGGGGCGCTGTCAACGTAACAGCCCCCGCCTCCCCCACCCCTCTCCCCCGATAGACGTTCCGAAGGGAAGATTCCGGATAAAAAAAAGATTCCGGTGTTCCGGAAGATTCGACGCAAGTGTACCGAACAGCCAGTCCGCAATGATATTTCGGTGTTTTTTTTTTTTTTTTGGGGGGGGGCTAAGGTCACTACCTCGCAAGGAAAGGGAAGGGATGGGTGTAAAACATATATTTATTACTCCTCGACGAAAACTATCTTCGTGGGTTAGGTTGTTTTGTACGAAATTGTACTGGTTCACCAACAGAGCTGGAAGAGAAGTAGGAAGAACAGCAGCAGCAGGAGGAGGAGGAAGAGAAGGAAGAAGAGGAAGAGAAAGAGTAGGATAAAGAGGAGGAGGAGGAAGAGAAGGAAGAGGAGGAAGAGGAGGATAAAGAGAAGGAAGAGGAGGAAGAGGAGAGGTAGGAGGAGAAAGAGGAAGAAGAGAGAAGGAAGAATAGGAGGGAGAAGAGAAGGAAAAAAGAGGAAGAAGAGGAAGAGGAGGAGGAGGAGGAGTAGAGGAGGAAGAGGAGAGAGAGGAAAAGAAAGACGAGGAAGATGAGGAGTAGGAGGAGGAGGAGGAGGAGGAAGAGGAGAAGGAAGAGGAGAAGGAAGAGGAGGAGGAAGAGGCAGTGGTGTCTGGTCTTACGATCTGTTGATCAATGGTTGTTGACGTCAACAGTGAACAGACAACGAGACCAACCCTTTATGCCTTTCCCCCCTTGTCCTTCCCCCTCCAGCTGTCGCCAGGCGATTTCATTCACCGCGTTTGCCAAACCCACGAGAAGAAAAAGGTCCTATCTCCTATCTACTCTTACTAAGGGTCCCATATTATATTACTCCGTGTTATATTACATTATAGTATAGTATAATGTATCATGCTATGTTATATATCATATTATATCATATTATATTATATCATGTTATATTACATATTATTATATATATTATATTATATCATAATATACTATATCATGCTATACCATATATTATATACTATATTATATTACATAATATATTATATCGTATCATATATTACATTATGTTCTATCATGTTATGTTACAAATCCCTCCCTCTCTCTTTCTCACACACGCACACGCACACGCACACACACACACACACACACACACACACATACACCTCCTTCCGGGAAGGAAGTAGCTCTCGATCACGAGTCCAACACGCGATCTAAGACCATGGTGAATCACATACAGGAGAGTAAACACACAGGAAAGTAAAAAAAAAAAATCCTATCACATCTAATCTCTTAAATGCTGGGTGTTATCCTTTTCGTTTTAATCCAACTGCCGTCAGCCTATCAGATTCGTCCCTGTAGTAACGAGGGATGTTGTGTCCGTAGGACATCTGGTCCCTCACTTTTGCCCCCTTTTGTTCTCAAGCAATTAGTTGAAGGACAGTGCCAACCCTTGGCACCTACAAAGAGGTTTCAACTTGCTCACAAAGCCTGGAGCACCCTTTACTCAATAACACAACCCTTCACAAGCCCCCAAACAACACCAACTGAGATGCGCAACCCTGTAGACTGAAACTTGATCCCCGGATCAAGAAAAAATATTGGGAACTAGTCACTGGCTGTCAGACACATATACACAGATACACAGCGGCAAATATATGTAGGTATAGATTCATACACATATACATACATGTATATTTACATACATGTTCTTGCACGCAGATGCATACGTACAAGCTTATACAGATGTATGCACACATACGTTCATATACATATGAAAGTATATACATACATGCATATACAACCATCCATACATGTAAACATAAATACACATGCACCCAAATAAAATATATGCACACAAATGCAGATGTATACAAACATACGTTCATATACATATGAAAGCTTATACATACATGCATATACAACCATTCATACACATATATATATGAATACACATGCAACCAAATAAAAATATATGCAGACAAATGCAAATATATACAGACGTACAATACACATGCCTCAGCAAGCTTACAAGTTAATTTAAGATTAATCACGGTGAATATACGCATATACTCATGAATACTAACATACACATACATGTACAGACGCCCACATATGTGCGTATCATGACTGAACTCCGGATGTATAGATACAGTCAGGACATATTAGCACACACATAAAAATGTAACAGGTATATACACAAAAAGACAGACAGACAGACACACACACACACACACACACACACACACACACACACACACACACACAAATCGTGGCGGCTGCCACTACGGCGGTCCAGGTTTGATTCCCACCCAGGGCTGAAATAATTTCAATATCGCTGCGCTGCGATCGTTACTCCAACTCTCGTGGAGTGTGTGTGTGTGCGCGTGTAAGGTCACAGCATAACCCAAAGGTAGGTCATATATGAACTCTGAGCTCTCTTCCGGGAGGGAAATAGCTGTCGATCACGACTCCAACACGGGATCCAAGACCATGGTGAATCACACACGCACACACACACACACACACACACACACACACACACACCCGCATCCGTGCACACACATTCACACACATGAATATTTAA
>NC_134797.1:46102820-46105320 GCF_046742065.1 Oratosquilla oratoria | reverse complement strand
AGAGTCCATTCTAATAAGAAATTACACTCGATTTCTGCCGTGCAGTTCGGTACAGTTGGAAGTCCTGCAAATTCCCGCCAATTTTCATACTCTACGAGTATACTAGCTGATGATTTATGTAATTACTTTACTCTGTGATTTAATAATTAATTTTGATCTACGTCTTATAGTGTTAATTATATAATCTACAATCATATTCTACATAATCTACAATCATATTCTATGTAGCCTAGTTATATTATATCTATTTTTCTTACCTTTTTGAGTACACTCAGATAATCTACCTACCGTCTCCATATATCATTGATAAATTCACTTTACATGAAAACAGTCTAGGGTAAGAATGATGGAAAATGAATACTTTCTCAGTGATGAATGAGTTTTGGAAGAGGAAGAGGAGGAAGAGGAGGAGGAGAGGAGGAGGGAAGGAGTTTGCAACTACCATCCCTCCCTCCCTTCCTTCCTCCATCCCTCCCTCCCTCCCTCCCTCCCTCCTCCCCTCCCCGCCACGAGCGTCATGACGCATAATATTTATAAAAATCTTTAATTTTCATTTTTTTTTTATGGATTTCTAAGTGAAACCTGAATGTACCCATCGTGTTCAGTTGTTTATGTAGGAGAACATATCTTTTATTCTACACTCGTTATCATAATTACTGTAAACTTCGGTTATTATAAGTAAAGATGTGTATAAACCGACAATTTCTTTTCCTCAAGTTTGACTCCATATAATTACTTAAAACTCTTCCCCTATTGACTTTTAATTTCTTATAGTTGTTGTTGTTGTAGAATAACTACTCTTTCTGATAAAAAAAAAAAAAAAAAAAATCTTATGAAAAAAAGTGGAGAGATGTAATATTTTCTGAAGGAGGTGAGGAGTTTGCGTGTTGCAGGTGCCTGTGTGTGGAGCAGGAGTCTGCAGAACTACCAACTATACCGAGCTGGACAGCAGAAATCGAGTGTAACTTCTTACTGGTATGGAGTATAGTTATATACTAGAAAATATATATATCATAAACAATTTGATTCTACTATTCGATTTCAAATTGCCCCAACCCCATCCACTCTACCGCCACCGCCAAAAGGGAGAGAGAGAGGGGGGGGGGCCAGGGGAGAAGGAAGAGAGAGGGAGGGGAGAGGAAGAGAGAGAGGGGAGAGAGAGAGAGAGAAAGAGAGAGAAAGAGAGAGAAAGAGGAAAAAGAGGAGAGAGAGAGAGAGAGAGAGGTGAGAGAAGGAAAGGGGGAGAATGGGAAGAGGGGGGAGGTGAGACAGAGAAGAGAGGGGGAGAGATGGAAAAGAGGGAGAAAATAGGGAGAGAAGGGAGAGGAGGGAGAGAGGGAAGAGAGGAGAAAGGGGAGAGAGGGGACAGGGAGAGAGAGGGGACAGGGAGAGAGAGGGGACAGGGAGAGAGAGGGTAGAGGGAGAGAGAAGGTAGAGGGAAAGGGAGAGAAAGGGAAGAGGGGTAGAGTCGAAAGAGGGGAGAGAAGGTAGAGAGGGCAGAGAGGAGAGAGAGGGGAAAGGGAAGAGGAGGGAGAGAGGGGGAGAGGGGAGAGGGAGAAGGGAGAGAGGGAGAAGGGAGAGGGGGAAAGAGGGGAGAGGGGGGAAAGAAGGGAGAGGGGAAAGAAGGGAGAGGGGAAAGAGGGGAGAGAGATATGGGAAGAGGAGAAAGGGATAAAGGGGAGAGGGGGAGAGAGACAGGGGAAGAGGGGAGAGGGGAGAGAGGGGGAGAGAGAGAGGGGAAGAGGAGGAGAGAGAGGGGAAGAGGGGGAGAGAGAGGAAGAAGAGGGGGAGAGAGAGGAAGAAGAGGGGGAGAGGGGGAGAGGGGGAGAGAGGGAGAAGGGGGTAGGGGGACAGATATGAATCTGAAAATACACAGAGCGAAATCACAGGAGAGGGCTAAATCTAAATTGCAATTTCACGCTAAATGAATACATAATTCATAGCTTCGGTGAGAGTCCAGAAAATGGCTCTGCCGGCCGTCACATGACCAGTGACGTCATGGCGTCCGAAACTGAGTGATGGAGGGAAAAATAGAGATAATGTATATATCTTATATATATATATATATATATATATATATATATATATATATACATACAAATTTATACTCGTATATATACCTATGCACACACTATATATATATATATATATATATATATATATATATATATATATATATATATATATATATATATATATATGACCGGAGCTGCTTAAGTTTTATTACTGTTGTTATTATCATTATTATTATTGTTGATATTATTAATACCATCATCATTATCATCGTTATTATAATTATCATCGTTATCATTATAATCATCGTTATCATTATAATCAATCATTATCATTATAATCAATCATTTTCATTATAATCATTATCATCATAATTATAATCATTATCATCATAATCATTATCATTATCATCATTATTATCATCATCATTATAAACATTATTATTATCATTATTACTGTCATTGTTAGATATTATTATCATTAGTTG
>NC_134797.1:46090320-46100320 GCF_046742065.1 Oratosquilla oratoria | reverse complement strand
GATCTTCGTCAATTTCTTCGTCTTCATCTTCGTCGCTGTTGCCACCCCTCGTCGTCGATCTTTTGTTCGTTCTTGTCTTCATCGTCTTCGTCTTTGTCTTCGTCTTCATTTTCTTCTTCTTCTTTCTCTTCTTCTCTCTATTTTTTTTTCATTTTTTCTTCTTCCTCTTTTCCCTTCTTTTCCTCTATAAACTCTTTTCCTCTTCTTCCTATCCTTCCTCTTTTCGTCTTCTTCTTCCCCTTTCCATCTATGTTCCTTTTAACATTTTTCTTTACTTCTTCCTCTTTCCCCTCTTTCTCTTCCTCTCTTTCCTTTCTTCCTCTTTTCATAGAGGTGTTTGATGCCTAAATTAATCGAGACGCAGAGGAATATATGGGGCTCATAGGGAGACCAGTTAGAAGACAATGAGGGTGAGGGGGGGGGATATGGGGAGGAATGGGGGAGGGGTGAAGTTGGAGAAAAAATGGGGGGAGGAGGGGTTACAGGCGAAACATTTTATGGGGAGAAAATGAGGGTGAGAATGGGTGAGATTAAAGAAGGTAACAAGGTAATTAAAGAGAGGATGGGGGAAGGATATGAGAGATGAAAGGGTGAGAGAAAGAGAGAGGGGGAGAGAGGAAAAAAGAGGGAAAGAGAGTGAAACCGCCAGTGAGAGAAAGAGCGCCAACCAACGAGAGTGACAGCGAGAGAGAGCGCCAACCAATGAAAGTGACAGCGAGAGAGGAGAGAGAGTGAGAGAGAGAGTGCGAGAGAGAGAGAGAGAGAGAGAGAGAGAGAGAGAGAGAGAGAGAGAGAGAGAGAGAGAGAGAGAGAGGGAGGGAGGGAGGAGAGGGAGGGAGAGAGAACGAAAGAGTGACAGCGAGAGCGAGAGAGAGAGCGAGAACGCAAGAGAGAGAGCGAGAAAGTGAGAGCAAGTCACTTGGCCCGCTCGCAGCCCCCAGGTGTCTTTCCTCAGCACCTCCGATGTCTCTGAGGGAGACAACCTGGCGGGGTTATGGCCACTGTTTATCAGGAACGGCCCTGCTCTTGCCTTCAATGAAGAGACCGTTCCGAGAAAGTGCCCGAATCCTAACACGAACTCTAAAGAACCGTTCCGAGTAGTGACCGATCCTAACACGATCTCAAAAAGGACCGTTCTGAGAAGTGCCCGAATCCTAACACGATCTCAAAAAGGACCGTTCCGAGTAGTTACCGAATCCTATTTCGAAAACAAGTTCGTCGAAGAAAGATTTCTGTCGAAAAAAGTGAGAAACAAGGGATATGCGTACACACAAACACACACAGAGATGTACACACACACACATACATATACAAACACACACATACACATACACACATATGCAAACAAACACACACATACATACACATACACACGCACACATACATAAAAACGCACTGAAAACAAATCCAACAGGTTCATTTCAACTAAAGACACAAAATCCCACAGCGCCAGCCAGAACAAAATCTCTGAACGGCCCTGTTGGGTTATTAAGGAAAATCCCAGCTCCGGACAATTCCGTGTAAATTCACCTCGGGCCAGCGTAAAGTCGTTGTGCTGCATCGGGCTGAACGAGCTCAAAAGGCCCGTTCCGAGTATCTCGCATTTAAAATTCGCCGTAATACATTGTGAGGCCACGCTCGCTCGCCCTGCGGGATTCGGGCCCGGCCACTCGCCCTCGTGGGGAGTGAGTGAGTGAGTGTCTCCGTGTGTATTCACTTGGTCTTTGGATCACGTGTTGGACTCGTGAACGACAGCTATTTCCCTCCTGGAAGAGAGCTCAGAGCTCGTAGGTCCGATCTATGGGTAATGCTATGACCTTGCACACACACACACCCCCAACTCCCCGCCCACGAGAGTTGGAGTAACACCCCTCAGCGCTGCGATATTGATATTATTTCAGCCCCGGGCGAGAGTCGAACCCGGACCTCCGTAGTGGCAGGCCAGAGCTCTAACCACAGCGCCATGTGTGTGTGTGTGTGTGTGTATTCACTTGGTCTTTGGATCACGTGTTGGACTCGTGATCGATAGCTATTTCCCTCCTGGAAGAGAGCTCAGAGCTCGTAGGTCCGATCTATGGGTAATGCTATGACCTTGCACACACACACACCCCCAACTCCCCGCCCACGAGAGTTGGAGTAACACCCCTCAGCGCTGCGATACTGATATTATTTCAGCCCCGGGCGAGAGTCGAACCCGGACCTCCGTAGTGTGTGTGTGTGTGTGTGTGTGTGTGTGTGTGTTTATGTATACATGTATGTATGCATTTATATGCACACATAATATATATATATATATATAATATATATATATATATATGCATTTATGTATATATGTACGCGTGTAAGCATTTATGTGTGTGTATATATTCTATATATATATATACATATATATATATATATATATATATATATATATATATATATAGTTGAGACAATCTGACAGGTTGACGTAAGTGGAGTAGGAAACACAGGAGTCTTAGTCTTGAGTTTATTCCTGACCAGTTTCGCAGGTATGCTTACCTGCGAAACTAGTCATGAATAAACTCAAGACTAAGACTCCTGTGTTTCCTACACCGCTTACGTCATATATATATATATATATATATGTAAATATATATAAGTATGTATATATATATA
Source organism: Oratosquilla oratoria (assembly GCF_046742065.1). Taxonomy (NCBI): domain Eukaryota; kingdom Metazoa; phylum Arthropoda; class Malacostraca; order Stomatopoda; family Squillidae; genus Oratosquilla; species Oratosquilla oratoria. The sequence continues at coordinate 46,097,683 of NC_134797.1, read as the reverse complement.
TATATATATATATATATATATATCGTTTCAGGAACCTAAACGAGTTAGGGCACACTTGTTCTTCTAGACAGTTGGACAGGAACGTCTTCTGGTTCTTCCTCTTCTTACTGGCGATGAGAGAAGAATATATATATATATGTAGATATATGCATGTATGTATTAATGTATGCATGCATGATTGTACGTATGTATATACACAGATATATCAAAGTGTATGTGTATGGACATGTATGCGTGTATCTGCATATGTATGCACGTGTGTGTGTGTGTGTGTGTGTGTGTGTGTGTGTGTGTGTGTGTGTGTGTGTATGTGTGTGTGTGTATGTGTGTGTGTGTGTGTTTGTTTGTGTGTGTGTATGTGTGTGTATGTATGTGGTGTTTGTGTGTGCGTGTGTGTGTTTTTGTGTGTATGTGATGGTGTGTATGTGTGTGTGTATGTGCGTGTGTGTGTGTGTGTGTGTGTGTGTGTGTGTGTGTGTGTGTGTGTGTGTGTGTGTGTGTGTGTGTGTGTGTGTGTGTGTGTGTGTGTGTGTGTGTGTGTGTGTGTGTGTGTGTGTGTGTGTGTGTGTGTGTTTGAGTGAGTGTTTGTGTGTGTGTGTGTGTGTGTGTGTGTGTGTGTGTGTGTGTGTGTGTGTGTGTGTGTGTGTGTGTGCGTGTGTATGTGTGTATGTACATGTGTGTTTGTGTGTGTGTGTGTGTGTGTGTGTGTGTGTGTGTGCGAGTGTGTGTGTGTGTGTGTGCACGTGTTTGTGTGTGTGCGCGCGTGTTTGTGTGTGTGTGTGCGTGTGTGTGTGTGTGTGCGTGTATGTGTGTGTGCGTGTATGTGTGTGTGTGTGTGCGAGTATGTGTGTGTGTGTGCGAGTATGTGTGTGTGTGTGCATGTATATGTGTGTGCGCGCTTGTATCAATCACCAAGCCCCTGATACACAAGTACACTTGGGCGCGGCCGGTGTCTGTCAACATCGAGTGCGACCTTTACGCGCCATCTGTACAACGCTCGGGTCCTCCTTGAACTTGGTTTTGTTGCCACCAGGGGGAGGGGCGTTGTCAGCCTCGGGGGCGCCCCCGCTCTTCTCCCGTCTATTATGACGACTTGACAAATGTTCCTCTCAGAGCGCCGCATTACCAGATGCATTAAGTCTTCATTCTTCTCCTCCTCTTCTTCGACCTCCTCTTCTTCCTCCTCTTCTTCGACCTCCTCTTCTTCTTCCTCCTCTTTCTCTTCCTTCTCCTTTTCCTCCTCTTTACTTTCATCCCATTTTTCGTCCTCCTCCTCCTCTTTCTGTTCTTTCTCCTCTTCCTCCTCTTTACTTTCATCCCATTTTTCTCCTTCCTCCTCCTCCTCCTCTCTCTGTTCCTTCTCCTCTTCACTTTCATTAGCATTCTCTTCTTTCTTTGTCTTCTTCATTTCATCATTCTCACTCTTCCCACCTCTTCTTCCTTCATCTTTCCCCCCGTCTTCTTCCTTCTCCTTTACTCTCTCTTCTTCCTTCTATTTCTCTTCCTTCTCCTCTTCTTCCTCTTTATTTTCTTCCATATTCTCTCCTTCCCATTTCTTCTCCTTTTATTTTCAATTCCTTTTTTTTTCTATTTTACCCCATTTCTTTTTCTCATACTTCTCTATTCCTTCTTCCGCTTCCTCTTCCTCTACTTTACCCCCTTCCCTTTACTCGTTCTTCGTCCTTCCTCTCTTCTTGCTCTTCCCCCGCCTCCTCCTCCTCCTCCTCTTCTTATTTTTCCTCCACATATTCCCCACTTTCTCTTCCCCCTCCTCCTCCTCTTCTTATTCTATGTCCTCCCTTTCCCCTCTTCCTCCTCCTCCTCATCCTTTTCTTATTCTATGTCCTCCTTTTCCTCCCTCTTTCCCCTCTTCCTCCTCCTCCTCCTTTTACTCTTCGTCCTCCTCCTCCTTTAATTCTTCCTCCACCTTTTCCTCCCTCTTTGCCCTCTTCCTCCTCCTGTTCTTATTCCACGTCCTCCTTTTCCTCCCTCTTTTCCCATTCCTCTTCTTCCTCTTCTTATCCTCGGGCTTTCACCTCTTCTTACTCCTCCCCTCCTCTTCTTATTTTTCCTCAAACTTTTCCTCCCTCTTTCCCCTCTTCCTCCTCCTCCTCATTTTCTTATTCTACGTCCTCTTTTTCCTCCCTCTTTCCCCTCTTCTTATTCAACCGCCTTCATCTCTTCTTGCTCCTCCTCCTCCTCCTCTTCTTATTCCCCGGCTTTCACCTCTTCTTGCTCCTCCTCCTCCTTCTCCTCCTCCTCCTCTTCATATTCTCCGGCCTTCACCTCTTCTTGCCCCTCCTCCTCCTCCTCCTCCTGCTCTTCTTATTCTTCCTCCGCCTTCTCCTCCCTCTTTTCCCCCATTTCCAGTTGGCCTGAAAGCAGAATATTTAGCCTTCGAGTTTCAAAACGAGAAGCGGAATCACAGACATTTATAGAATCACTGTCTTCCTTGCTCTCCACTCGCCCTCTGATGGGCCCATTTGTCCGGGGATGCTCCCCCCCTCACCCTCACCTCCTCCCTCCCGTCTGCCCCGCCCCCAGGCAGCGCCCCTAACCCCCCCCGCCCCCAGCCAGCTACGCCCCCGATAGCAACAACAGTGACGATGACGATGATAAGGACGATGAAGAACACAACATCGACGACGATGACAACGACGATGATGACGAAGGAGGAAGAGAAGGAGGAGGAGGAGAAGAGGAAGAAATGGAAGAAGAAGAGGGAGAAGAAGAAGCAGAATAGGATGAAGAGAAAGAGGAGGAGAAAGAGGAAGAGGAAAAAGAAAAAGGAAAAAGAAGAGGAAGAAGAGTAAGCAGAAGAGGATGAAGAGGAAGAGGACGAGAAGGAGGAAGAGGACGAGAAGGAGGAAGAGGATGAGAAGAAGAAGAAGAAGAAGAAGAAGAAGAAGAAGAAGAAGAAGAAGAAGAAGAAGAAGAAGAAGAAGAAGAAGAAGAAGAAGAAGAAGAAGAAGAAGAAGAAGAAGAAGAAGAAGAAGAAGAGTAAGAAGAAGAAGAAGAAGAAGAAGAAGAAGAAGAAGAAGAAGAAGAAGAAGAAGAAGAAGAAGAAGAAGAAGAAGAAGAAGAAGAAGAAGAAGAAGAAGAAGAAGAAGAAGAAGAAGAAGAAGAAGAAGAAGAAGAAGAAGAAGAAGAAGAAGAAGAAGAAGAAGAAGAAGAAGAAGAAGAAGAAGAAGAAGAAGAAGATCCTCCTGCTCTTCCTCCTCCCATTCCTCCCTCCTACCCTACTTCCTTTCCTCCTCCTCTTTCTCCTCCCCCTTCTCTTTCCTTTCCTCCTCCTCTCTCTATTCCTTTTCCTCCTCCTCTGCCTCGTCCCCTTCCTCCTCCTCTACTTCCTCTTCCTCTTCCTCCTACTCTTTCTCTTCTATTTCTTCACCTTCCTACCCTTCAAACTCTCCTTCCTCCTCCTTTTTCTCCTCGCCTTCCTCCTTCTCTTCATCTTCCTCTTCCTCCCTCCCTTCTTACTCTATTTCCTCCTCCTCTTTCTTCTCCCTTTCCTCCTTCCCTCTCTCCTTCCATTCCTCCTCCTGTCCCTCCTTCTTCTCTTTCTTCTTCCTTCCCTCCTCCCCTTCCTCCTCCCCTCTCTCCTCCCCTTCCTCATCCCGTTCCCTCCTCTCCTCTCCTCTCCTCCTACAACGAAGACCGCGACAGGAGCGTGGCCGGCCGGCCGGTCGGCAGGACACGATTCCAGCAGGAGTCTAAGTCCTGGCTTCCAGAGACGTCCTAAAAGGCCCGCTGGAATGCACGCTGGCCAGTGCACTTCCCATTCCAGAGGAACATCCAGGGAACGTCTTCGTGGCTTAAGGGTGATGCTCACCCATCTGTGCCAGCTGAGCACCCACCTGTGGGCGGAGACTGGCACAAGGAGTGGGGGAGATGTGAAGTGAGGGAGTGGGGGAGATGTGAGGTGAGGGAGTGGGGGAGATGTGGGGTGGGGGAGTGGGAGGATGGGGTTCTGGGGAGATTTGGGGTGTGGGAAGATGCAGGGTGGGGAAGTGAGGGAGATGTGGAGTGTGGGGAGATGTGGGGTGGAGGAATGGGGTAGTGGGGGAGAGGTGAGGTGAGGGAGTGGGGGAGATGTGGGGTGGGGGAGATGTGGGGTGGGGGAGTGGGGGAGATGGGGTTCTGGGGAGATTTGGGGTGGGGGAAGATGCAGGGTGGGGGAGTGAGGGAGATGTGGAGTGTGGGGAGATGTGGAGTGGGGGAGTGTGGGGAGATGTGGAGTGGGGGAGTGTGGGGAGATGTGGAGTGGGGGGGATGGGGGTAGTGGTGGAGATTGGGGGAGTGGGGGGATGTGAGAGATTTTCGTGAAAAGAGGAAGGAATTTTCTTCTGAGGAAGAGGATGAGGAGGAGGAGCTGGCTGAGTTACAGGAAGAGGATTGTGGTGAGGGGGAGGTGGGGATGAGGATGAAGAGGAAGAGGAGGAGGAAGAGGGAGCGGAGTATGAGGAGGAGGATGATGAAGAGGAGAAGGAAGAAGATAAGGAAGAAGAGAAGGAAGAAGAGGATGGGCAAGAAGAGGAGTAGAATGAGGAGTTAAGGACATCAACGGTGTGTCGGAATGGCCTTTATAGTATACATCTACTTTGTATTAGTATTACTTATTTTGTTCATTTATTTCTTAGGTTATTTTATTCATTCATCGATCTACACACACACACACACACACACACACACACACACACACACACACACACACACACACACACACACACACACATATATATATATATATATATATATATTTTTTTTTTTTTTTTTTTTTTTTTTTTTGTAATGAAAGGTACCCACAACCCACAGGTGGTGGTCCCGCAAGACGAACGACGGATAAAATCATCTCCACCTCTGGATCGAATCTAACATAGGCTATGTTTTTATTAACTTGGTCTGATTTTTTTTTTTTTTTTTTTTTTTTTTTTTTTTTTTTTTTTTTTTTAAGACGATAGCCCCGCAACTTCTAGCCTCCTATGATCCGGTGAAAGCCCAGAGTTTCTTCCCCAGAGGACCGAAGACCGCTGCCGGCTGCTGCGGGGTTGCGGGTTTTCAATGAACAAGACTTGAGGCAACAGTTATCAATATTATATCTTATTTACTAAATCTTCACTTATTTCGTTTTTTCATTATTATCTAATTTGATTCCTTCTTTAATTCAATTGTTTCTTGGTTTTCTTATCAAGATCATTATTGTCCTTGTTTGATATAGTCATTAATTTCTTTGTTATTTTTAATCTAATCTAATTTATTCTTTAATTCAACTGTTTGCGTTTTCTTTAAAGATGTTAAAAAATGGTGTGAGGACATAGTTTTTGTACTAAACTTTCAGAGTTTACCTTAACTACACAGTTAGGACTAAGGTTACTAACCCCGTTAAGAAAATAAACTTAATCGGCTTTACCAGAAATTGAGAAAATTATATTTACACAAGTTTAATCTTCTATCGTCTACTTCATACCCAAATAGACTATAGAAGTCATACACATTCCACTAGTTTTGTGTTTTGCTCAATTCGATTAACGTAGATTAATGAGACACAGGCACTGTGTCTTGCTGCATTGCTTCTGACCCAGACTTAAGCACATGAATCTGTTTTCCCTAAAAAAGCGTAGACTCAGAGGTGACTTGATACAGGTCTTTAAGATTTTAAAGGGAATTGACAACATCAAAAGTGACCAAATTTTCACATTGAATGAGAATCAGACAAGAAACAATGGTCTCAAACTGTCCGGAAATAGATTCAATTTGGAAGTAGGTAGAAACAACTTTGCCAACCGTGTAGTTAATGAATGGAATAAACTTCCTGCACAGGTAGTGCAATGTAGTTCAGTTCGAAGCTTTAAGAATCATTTAGATAAATACCTAAGTAAGATGCTGTAATTATTATAATTTATGTTATATTATTTGTTTTTGTTTTGTTATAATTTGTCTGTCTGATTTTCATTTATTATTAGTTATATGTCAATTTATTATCATTTACTATTTACCTGTTTGTTTGTTATTCAACTATACCAATGCATTTATTTATGTATTTTAATTGTTATTTACATTGTTATAGTTTTAATTTATTATTAATATGATTTTTTTTTTTTTTTTTTTTTTTTTTTTTTTTTTTTTGCATCCGACCTAGATATGGATCAAAAGGTCTCCTGTCGGCATGCTTTGCCTTTGTAATCCTTTGTAATCCTTTGTGAGGCAGGAATGACCCTTCATCCACGAGAAGCTAAAATGGGGAAGGGGAACAGATAGGTGGTGGGTAGGATCGGGTGGCTACCCCCCTTATTAAGGGGAAGAGGCCTTTCGGTATATAGTTACATAGGTAGGTAGATAGATGCAAAGACAGATTTCATACCCATATAGGTAAATTATGAACAATCACATAATCCAAGCTTTATTTCTTAGTATATTTAATTAGATGAATGACCTTTTTTTCTTCTTGGTAGTTGCATTATCAGGAACGGTCCCTGGACTTAGATAGCTGGGCCTTATAAAGGGAAAGATACCCTTTGTGTATAGACAGATAGATCAATGAATGACTCTCTTTCCTTCTTGGTCGTTGTATTATCAGGAACGATCCCTGGGCTTCGATGGCAAGGCCTTATATATATATATATATATATATATATATATATATATAAATATATATATATACATATATATATATATTACATATATATTACATATATATTACATATATATATATATATATATATATTACATATATATATATATATTACATATATATATATACATTACATATATATATTATATATATATAATATATATACATATATATATATATATATATATATGAATAGATTTTTTCTTCTTGGTCATTGTATTTATCAGGAATGGTCCTTGGCCTTCTATGGCACCGCCTTATAAGGAGAAAGATGGCCTTGATATAGAAATAGATATTTTTTTCTTGTTCGTTGTATTATCAAGAATAGTCCCTGGCCTTCGATAGCAGAGTCTTATAAGAGGGAAAGGCCCTTGGTATATACGGTAGATCGATCTTTTCTTCTTGGTCATTGTATTATCAGGAATGGTCCCTGGCCTTCGATGGCAGGCCAGGTGGAAAGTCTAAAAACATTTAATGCAAGACGCCTCGTGATTTATTCTACTCGTTCCAACTCCTGATGGATGATAGCAAAAGCCTCTGATAGATCTAAGATGAAAAAAAGATAAAACGCACACAGACACACACACTCCTGCGCGTCCGTCTTTTCCATTCTTCGGGTTTACTAGTTCGAACCCCTGATGGATAGTATCAAAAGCATTTGAGAAGTCCACGAAAAAACGACAAACACTTTTCCGTCCGAGGGCTTTGGCAAACGCAAGAAACAAAATTTAC
>NC_134797.1:46082820-46085320 GCF_046742065.1 Oratosquilla oratoria | reverse complement strand
TTCTTTTTTAAGGACATTGGTCTTGTCCTTCTCTCAAGATGGAGAGGGGAGGAGCAGGTGGAGAAACTGCCTAGTGTAGGCCTTATGGTCTTTTTCAGTGTCGTTCATATCCTTGTTCTTTATTTCGATGTTTGCATTCTTTGACCAAATGTCTGAATCCATACCATAATTGTATATACCTTAAACATATACAATGCACATACATAGACGGCTTAAAATATAAAATAGACACATATAGATTTTTTAAACATATACAATATACATATATAGATACCTTAAAAATATACAATATACAAACATATACAGTACATCTACATAGATACCATAAACATGTAAAATATACATATATAGATACCTTCAAAATATACAGTATACATACATACATATATATATATATATATATATATATATATATATATATATATATATATATATATATATATATATATAAATTGAAGGTGAAAGAAGTTGATGAGGATAAATGGGAGAATTTTACCCATTAACGTTTCGACCCGCAGGGTCTTGGTCACAAAGCTAACAACTCAAACGTAACCGGATATTTTATACACGGACGGGTCATCTTATGGGAAGCTTCGGAGAGCTTGTTATTTTATCTGCGTATTCTTTTATTATTAATAAGCTTGTGGCTTTTGCTAAACATATAAATCCTTCTCTATGGTTAATGTTGTTATTAGTGTTGATATATGCTGCCTCAATTGTCTTCCTTAGTTTCTTGGATGATCCTTTATTTAATACGGTTGTGTTGTTCCAGTCTGGAAGGTGACCATGTTTATCCACATGTATTACTATGGAGTTAGATGTCCTTTGGGCTTTTACGTCATTTTAATGTTCATTTATCCTTTTATTAAGTCCGCGACCAGATTTACCAAAATATGAAGAGGGACAGCTTTTACACGGGATTTTATAAACAACGCTGTTTTCGTTAGTGGGATTATTGTCGCTACGTGTTACCAAATGTCCTACTTTGCTACCTGACGTCCTGGCTATTTTGATACCCGCTTTTAGAAGAAAAGTGTCTAGGTATGAATTAACATTAGAGTTTGGTACTGTGATATATCTGGTTTCATTATTACATTTATTATCATTCTTATTTTTATCTTTACTTTTGTTAATTATTTCTTTGGCTTTCTTTTTCAACCTACATAAGAGACCTTTTGGATATTTGAGTTTGATGAAAGTCTCAGTAATATGTTGTAATTCAGGATCTAGAAATTCTTTACTGCATATACGAAATGCTCTGAGGAAGAAACCTATTATAATACCTGTTTTAGTTCTGTCATCATGTCCTGAGTAGAAGTGTATATAGTCTTCTTTATTGGTGGGTTTCCGGTATACTGAAAATTTCACATTTTTATCTATTCTATGGATAATTGTGTCTAAGGTAATTTTCCGTTATTTTCATTTTCTGCAGTAAATTGTATATTTTCATTTACACTGTTTAATCTCCTGAGTTTGTTATTAATGTCTGTATCTTTAGGTACAATTACGAGTATGTCATCAACATACCTAAACCATTTACTATTCCTACCTATTATAGTCATGTATTCTTCTGTTTCGAGTATTTCCATGTATAAATTTGCTAACACTGCAGAAAGAGGACTACCCATGGCGAGGCCAGAATGTTGTCTGTATTCCAAGAAACTAAGGAAGACAATTGAGGCAGCATATATCAACACTAATAACAACATTAACCATAGAGAAGGATTTATATGTTTAGCAAAAGCCACAAGCTTATTAATAATAAAAGAATACGCAGATAAAATAACAAGCTCTCCGAAGCGTCCCATAAGATGACCCGTCCGTGTATAAAATATCCGGTTACGTTTGAGTTGTTAGCTTTGTGACCAAGACCCTGCGGGTCGAAACGTTAAGGCGTAAAATTCTCCCATTTCTCCTCATCAACTTCTTTCACCTTCAATTTTATTTGTCATAATATAGTCCATATATATATATATATATATATATATATATATATATATATATATATATATGTGTGTGTGTGTGTGTATATGTATACATGAATTAGAGGAGCAAGAGGAGAAGAAGAAAAAATGAGGAGGAGGAGGAGGAGGAATGAGAAGGAGCAGGAGAGGGAGGAAGAACAGGGGGAAGAAGAGGGGTAAAAAGAGGAGGAAGAGGAGGAGGATAAAAAAGGAGGATTACGACGAGGAGGAGGACGAGGAGGAAGAAGTGGCGTAAGAAGAGGAGAAGAAGAACCAGAAGAGAAAAGGAGGAAGACGAGGAGGAAGAAGTGGAGTAAGAAGAGATGAAGAGCCAGAAGCGAAAAGGAGGAAGACGAGGAGGAGGAAGAAGAGGAGGAGGAGGAAGAGGAAGTAGACAAGGAGGAAGAAGGGGAGTAAGAAGAGGATGAAGACGAGGAGGAAGACGAGGAGGAAGACAAGGATTAAGATGAGGAGGAAGAAGTGGAATAAGAAGAGGATGAAGACGAAGAGGAAGACGAGGAGGAAGGCGAGGAGGA
>NC_134797.1:46047820-46072820 GCF_046742065.1 Oratosquilla oratoria | reverse complement strand
TATATATATATATATATATATATATATATATACATCTTTCTCTCTCTCTACTTAAAAACAACGCACACAACAGTCCAACGTGTCTTTTCAATGATCTCTCTAGAACAGCCCAAATACCGTTGCCGGTTGCTTTAGGGTCGCGGGTCCTAGAAATACTAAAGAAGATGCGAGTTTATTCCAGAAGATGGCTACCTACGGTCGAAGCCGTCACCTTTGACCGCCGTGTTCGGAGAGCCAGAATTATAGTTGTTTATAAAGTTATAGTTATATAGTTTAATATCTATACAACTATAGTTATAGGTATGATGTGGCACCTGGGAACTATATTAGTGAAAGGAAGTTTGAATGTTAGAGTAGAATTGAATTTTTTTCATTTTCCATAATTTTGTAATTATTCCATGATTTAAAAAAATCTAATTTACTAAAAGTTAAGCTCATTGGCAAATACGATTTTATTTGTTTTTATTTCATATCATTTCTTCCAATGGTGAGGTCATTGATAAATCAATAAATCGTAAAAATAATATAAAACTTTCTTGAAGTTACTAAATGTTTGGCTTGTTAGCTAATGCGGTTTTCTATTGATATACCAAGAGATTTTCCCCATAATAAGGAGGGTATCCAAGTCAAAGGCGCGTACTTACTCCCACCCATTCTTCTAAGGAGTAAGTAACCGATAAATCGAAAAATCGGAATAAAAAATCGTAAAAAATAATCGATAAATATTTAAGTTTATTTGAGTCCTCAAAATAATTTCCCTCTTTTTTTTCTATCCTGGATTCATTTTTGTTTTATAGAAAATCTTACTAGATGTGTCTTTTTTTTTTTTTTTTTTAAGTCTCTTTTTGGGGAAAAGGACATTTAGCCAATTCTGATCAAACCAGAACACGTGACTGTTTTAATGAATGACCCATTGATAAATAAAATGTTAATAAGTTTAATTAATCAAAATAAACTAATTAGATAAATTATTTGATTAATAAAATCTTATGAAATAAAAATACTAAATAAACTAATAGGATAAATTAATAGATTTATAAAACAAAAATAAAAGAAAATGAAAATAGTAGAATAATTATACTAATTGAAACTATAATTGAATTAATTAAATTAACTTGATAATTAGTTACAACAAAATTAACAAAATCAGTTGAATCTCTATAATTACCGATTCTTTCAAGATTAGGTCCTTCTGTTTGTCCTATTTTGTCGTTGAAATTGTCTTTTTTTTTTTACCAGAAATTATTCTTTTCAACTAAAAATTCTCCTTCATACCTGATTTTCTTCTTAGCTGGAAAATCTCGTTTTAACCAAAAATTTCCTTTGTTAATCCGGATATATTTTTAGAACATCTTTTTAAAAAGAAATCTATCCCAGCTGAAATTTCTCCTTTTCAACAGATTTCTTTTATGAAAATTCTCCTTTTTAAGCAAACATTTGTCTTTTTTCATTTTTTTTTAATATATCTTTCTTTAAAAAAAAAATATTTTCAATTGATAATTCTCCTTTTCACGTTAGGTTACCTTTTCTTTAGACTTCCATAGCTGTAACCTCTGATGACCTTGTGTGATGAGAAACGAGAGGAGCTTGTGGTAATTGGTTGTTAGCTGATGGTAGTTGAAGAGACGGTTCTTACAAAGGCCTGAAACAAAAAGAAATACGGGTTAAGTTATTCATTCTTATGACTGTTTTTGTGTCTAGGTAAATAATTTTATTACAAAAGTTTTTTATTTTAACCCCACCCCCAAAATATAGAGGTAAACGCGCGCGCACACACACACACACACACACACACACACATATATATATATATATATATACATATATACATTCACATATATTTATATTCATTTCTATTTTCATATATGTCTATATTCATATTTATACATGTATATAAATATACATCTAGGCCTCCATATTTTTCATATCTACTACACTGGCGGATTGGAAAAAGTGGACGACGAATTTTCAAAAGGGCAACTCCAGCCAATTACAGGTGATTTAAAATGGCCACCGTCAAAAATATAAAATAAATAAATAAAATTAAAAAAGTGACTTTCAATTTATTTCCAATTTTTTACGAATAAACTGTTGATGTTCTCTGTGGAATGCTAAAGCAAACAAACTTTTATTCACCCACGAAATCTGTGAGAAAATAAAAATATATATATATACATTTATACATACATATATATATATATATATATATATATATATATACATATATATATATATATATTTCATATATACATATATATATATATATATAATGTATATATATACATATACATATATGTATGTGTATACATATGTTTATTGCGGTAGTTAAAAATAATAAAAGTTTGAAATCTCTTACGGCACCCATGAATTATTGTGAGGAATAGCTAGGAAAAAAAATCACAACAAATTTCATGTGAATCTTTCATGATTTAGGGGCCACGCAGGGTAATTGATCTTTGGAGATCATACGAGTGTTCATTTCTCAAGTTTATTTATTCACATCAACAATAAACGCAACAGAAACGAAACTTTTTGCTCTGAAATGAAGTGAATAAATATTCTAGGAGCATTTGACGATACAGCAGTGTATACAGAAGGAATATTGCTCTGATTCTATCCAAGGAACACTTAGGAACAGTGACAGAAATGACACATTTCCTGGACTTCAAAATAAAACTGAAAATGTCTGAAATAACGATTGAAGCGGTTTGTATATTCTTCTGTAAGATCAGTTAGGCTTCAGGTTCAGCCGTCGGTGGCGTTCGACAGCTTGAAGGAGAGCTTGTCGATCGCTCTCGTCCTTGGTGACGATCAAGGAATAACCAGTGATCAGTTCGATCGCCCATTCCGCTAACTCATTGGTCACTGCCAGATGGTGGACGGTCTCCCCCCCCCCCCGGTTGTAGGCCTCGTTTTCCCTCCAACTGAGCACAGGAGATCGAAGAAACGAGGCATCCAACTTCAGTGCCTTGAAAGAGAAAAGTAACTCCTTGGTGACAAGGTCACTCGAAGTCACCGAAGAAGGATCTTGGGGCGCTGTCGTCCATCGCTTCTTGTAGAGGTCCTTGTCAATGACCAGCTTCTCCACCATCTTAGTCTTCTCCTCGATCGTGACTTTGTCGCTGAACAAGACAAGGCCGACGAGGTCCGTCCCCAAGTACCAAAAGTGCCGCTTGAAGGTCTTCACCGTGGCCTCCGAGATCTTTGAGTTGAGGTCTCTGTAGTTGTGGAGATCCTGAAAGAGAGTGAGATCGTTGAAAGGAGTGTCTGTGGAACAAGGTAGCCTCGAACCAGGCACGGGCGTAGATTAGGACGATGAACACGCTCATCTCCTGGAGGCTACGCAGTTCCCTCGGCGTGAGTTCGAACTCGTCCTTGAACATCGTGATCTTGAGCGTGTAGATCGCCTTCGCCATCCATCTCGCGTGGTGGTGAGCTCCTGGTTTGCGGAAGGTGGTAGGAACCTCCCCCTTGATGGCCTTTGCCATTAGTTCCGCGAACTCTTTATAATCGTCTCTTGTCGTTTCGGCCGCTTTAGCAAGAACCTCAAGGTGTCTTCCTCTTCCATTCGTCATGGTCAGCCAACCGAGGGTCGTTGATGATCGTAGCATTGGCATGTATGAAAGTGGACCACTTCTTTTGGAACCGTTTGGGCCGGGCTTAGCGTCGCCGAAGGAGACCTTGAAGGCTGAGGCCAAGATGAGCTCCATAACGTGGTGGCGGCACGCCAATTTCATCAACGGACGACCCAGCTTCTGACAGAAGAGTGTGCGGAAGCCCGTGTTTGAAGCGGTGGTGTCGAGGCAGAGACCCCCAACTTTGTCTTCGAACGTCCAGTATCTGATGGTCTCCTCGACTTTGCTGGCCATTGCTTCTCCGGTACCGGATGGCAAGGCAGTGATAGCCAGGAGCCGGTCTCCTTCGAGGGACGGACTGGTGGCAACGATGGCCAAGTGATCGACAGGACCTTGAGTTTCTGGTCCGGGCAAGGGTTTCCCGTCCCAATGTAGGATGAGAACCGAGTCGTGCTACTGTACTTGGTTTTGATCATCCTTAGCGGCTGCTTCTGCTGGTTTACAGCGATGACAGAGAAGACGTGGTGGGCTCCGCAAGGGGTCAACTTGACCCTGTCAGCCGCTGCTGCCAGCTCCTTCGTGATCTTGAGCCTTTCCAGAGGAGAATCAGAAGTAGCGGCGCTTCCCCGAGCAGGAGATGGACGAAGAAGTTGATGAAGAATCGGTGGTGGAACTCCCGCTAGCCAACTCAACCGTCTCTTCCCTCTCCGAAGACTCCGCCAACTCCTCCTTCTCCTTCCACCCTATCTAAGCAGCCAACGTCTCATGTTTCTTAGACTCTTTTGCCACGATCTCCTTGTCAAGAGTACTCATGACCATTCTCCTTTGGCCCCTTTGGTCGTCGAGGAAGTTCTTGTTCTCCTGGTTGAGGTCGATCATGGAGGAAGAAGTGGCAGAGGCTGCGATGTCGAACAGTGACGACAAGCGTCCCCGGAGGAGAGCGTCGGAGACCTAGTACCCCTCGGATTGGCGTTTTTTCGCCTTCTTACGAACTTCGTACTTACCGACGAGGGTTTCCAGTTTTTTTCTTGATTGATCGCAGCGGGACAACAGAAATTTGGGCACGCAACCAAACTTTGACAACTTCGTCGATGACAGATTTTTCTATTGTCCTTGCTGTTCGATCCATAACAGGAGAGTCGCCGCAGAACATGTATATATACATATATATACATATACATATATATATATATAGTGTGTGTGTGTGTGTGTGTGTGTGTGTGTGTGTGTGTATAATCATTATGAATTCTCTTTGTAAATTTCAAGTTCCTCCATATAATGAAAACACGATTTTCCAGTACAGAGAAATATTTCTACACTAAATTGATTTTTCAGTCAATTTATGATTTCTATTTAATATAACAATAACCATCTTAGTATTTTTATTACCATATCGTCATTTTATCGTTATCTTTATTTCCTATCTATTATTTACTATTCATTTTACTGTTAACATTTCATTGATTTATTAAGATTTCATTATTATTTATTTTATATATTTGTTATTTTTATTTCTCTTATTATTGTTATTTTATTATTTTGTTTTTATCATTTCATTGTTATTTTGTTATTATTTCAATTTGTCATTTGTTATTTCATTATCCTTATTCCATTGTTTCGTAATCATCACCTTTTCGCTTACCCTGGTCACATGATCGGAAAGGTCCCTGAACATCTAATCATCTTTATCTCCTTACCCATCACAAGCACTTCTATCCTTGGGGACAATGATCCGTGACACTGGTCCGTAGGGGTACCGCCCTCTTAAGGGCTGGCTGCTTATGTAAGTCAATATCCTTCACGGGAATGGACGTAGGCGACCGAGGGGGAGATTGGGTGGTGGGGAGAGGGGAAGATGGGGGAGGGGGAGAGGGGACAAGTGAAAGGGGAAGGGGAGGTGGGAGGGGAAAGGGGAGGGGGAGGTGAGGGCAACGGGGAGGTGGAAAGGGGAGGGTAGTAGAAGGAGGAGTAGGGAAGGGAAGGGGAGAGGGAAGGGGAAGAGGGCAGTAGGAGGGGGAGGGAAAGAGGGGGAGGAGGGGAATCCCGCCTTACCCTCTGCCCAGCCCCGCCTCTAAGCAGTGGAGAGAGAGAGAGAGAGAGGGGGGGAGAATGAGAGAGAAAGAGGAAGAGAGAGAGGAAGAGAGAGAGAGAGAGAGAGAGAGAGAGAGAGAGAGAGAGAGAGAGAGAGAGAGAGAGAGAGAGAGAGAGAGAGAGAGAGAGAGAGAGAGAGAGAGAGAGAGAGAGAGAGAGAGAGAGAGAGAGAGAGAGAGAGAGAGAGAGAGAGAGAGAGAGAGAGAGAGCGTAATACAAAGAGATTCATTCGGGGAGGAAAAGAGACAAATGAGATAATGCCGCCGCGTTTCATATTACAATATTTCTTCTTTATTTTCTCAGAATTCTCGACGAAGGCGGGATCATCCCGGGATTAAAGAGGACTCGGAACGGGAAGTGGAGGTGGAGGCAATGTGGAGGAGTAAAGGGAATGTGGAGGGGAGAGAGGGAAAGTGGAGAGGAGCGGAGGGGAATTGGAGAGGAGGGAAGGGAAAGTGGAGAAGAGGGAAAGTGGAAGGGAGGTAATGTGGAGAGGAGGTAATGTGGAGAGGAGGTAATGTCGAAGGGGAGGAATGTGGAGAGGAGGGAATGTGGAGAGGAGGGAATGTGGAGGGGAGGGAATGCGGAGGGTAGGTATTGTGGAGGGGAGGGAATGTGGAGAGGAGAGAATGTGGAGGGAGGTAATGTGGACGGGATGAAATGTGGACGGGAGGGAATGTGGAGGGGAGGGAATGTGGAGATGAGGGAATGTGGATGGGAAGGAATGTGGAGAGGAGGAAATGTGGAAAGGAGGAAAGGAGGGAATATGGAGTGGAGGGGAGGGAATGGGGAGAGGAGGGAATGGGGAGAGGAGGGAATGTGGATGAAAGGGAATGTGGAGAGGATGGAATATGGAGGGGAGGGAATGTGGAGGGGAGGGAATGTGGAGAGGAGGGTATGTGGACGGGGGTGAATGGGGAGAGGAAGGGAATGTGAAGAGGAGGGAATGTGGAGAGGAGGGAATGTGGAGAGGAAGGAATGTGGAGAGGAGGGAATGTGGAGTGGAGGGAATGTGGAGGGGATGGAATGGGGAGGGGGAGGAATGTGGAGGAGATGGGATGTGGAGGAGAGGGAATTGGAGGAGAGGGAATGTGAAGGGGAGGGAATGTGTGGAGGAGTGAATGTGGAGAGGAGGGAACGTGGAGGGGAGGGAATGGAGAGGGAATGGAATGGGGAGAGGAGGGAATGGGGAGAGGAGGGAATGGGGAGAGGAGGGAATGTGAAGAGGAGGGAATGTGAAGAGGAGGGAATGTGAACGGGAGGGAATGGGGAGGGGAGGGAACGGGGAGGAACACAAAGGAGCACAAAGGAAGAACAAACAACAGCAGGCCTACTGGCCCTAAGGACGTTGTTTGTATTAACTAAACTAAACTACAGTTAAGAAAACAGGGCAACTAGGCGATAGAAGATGAACTAGCACTACTGCTACCACTATCCTATCCAATTGGAATTAAATGTCGGGTTGTCATATCTTTTATTGCAAAGGATAATATTTCACTTGAGGATTAGATTCCAAGTATTTATCTAAGCGATTTTTAAATGTTGTTATTGTGTTACTTTCAATGACACAGGAAGGTAACGAATTCCACACATTAACAACCCGGTTAAAGAAGAAGTGCTTACCTTCGTTCGTAGAGAATCTTTTGCCAATTACTTTAAAATCGTGACGTCTTCTTGTATTTGATTGGTCTAATAAGAAGTAATATTTGACATTGATGTTGTCAAAGCCTTTAAACATTTTAAAAACCTCAATCAAATCTCCTCGCATTCTTCTTTTTGAAAGTGAGAATAAGTTTAGACTTTTGAGTCTTTCTTCATACGGTAGATTTCTCAGCCTTGGTATCATTTTGGCCATTCTCCGTTGCACTCTTTCTAGTTTATTAATATCTTTCTAGTAGTATGGGGACCAAAATTGCACACAGTATTCGAGATGGGGACGGACCAAGGAATTGTAGAGATTTAGCAATATTTTTTTCTGATTTATTTTCGAAGACTTCCGATGAAGTCAACCAATTTATTTGCTGCTTTAACAACTTCTGAGCAATGTTAACTTCGCTACAAGTCATTTGATATTAAAACTCCTAGATCTTTTTCTTTAGTTACTGAATCCAGTATTTCGCCATTCATTTGGTATTGGATGTGATCATTGTTACCTCCGATGTGCATGACTTTACATTTGTTAACGTTAAATTTCATTTGCCACTTGCTAGCCCATCTTGATAATCTATCTAGATCGGACTGCAAAGTTTCTTTCTCTTTGGTGGTTGTTACTTTACCGGTAATTTTTGTGTCATCAGCAAATTTTGATACTTTGCAAAGGAGGCCGTCGTCTAGATCATTTATACATGGGAATGTGGAGAAGGAGGGAATGGGGAGAGGAGGGAATGGGGAGGGGAGGGAATGTGGAGGGGAGGGAATGTAGACGGGAGGGAATGGGGAGGGGAGGGGACGGGGAGAAGAGGGAATGGGGAGAGGAGGGAATGGGGAGGGGAGGGAATGTGGAGGGGAAAGGAATGTGAAGAGGAGGGAATGTAGAGGGGAAGGAATGGGGAGAGGAGGGAATGTGGAGAGGAGGGAATGTGGAGGGGAGGGAATGTGGAGGGGAGGAAATGGTGAGAGGAGGGAATGTGGAGGGGAGGGAATGTGGAGGGGAAAGGAACGTGAAGAGGAGGGAATGTGGACGGGAGGGAATGGGGAGGGGAGGGAATGGGGAGAGGAGGGAATGTGGAGAGGAGGGAATGTGGAGGGGAGGGAATGTGGAGGGGAGGGAGTGGGAAGGGGAAGGAATGTGAAGGGCAGAGAATGTGGAGGGGATGGAATGTGGAGAGGAGGGAATGTGGAGAGGAGGGAATGTGGAGGGGAGGGAATGTGGAGAGAAGGGAATGTGGAGGGTAGGAGAGAAAAAAGGAGGGGAGGAGAGGGAAAGAAGAAGGGGAAGAGAGGAGGAGAGAGAAAGAAGAAGGGGAAGAGGGGAGGAGGCAGAAAGAAGAAGGGAAAGAGGGGAGGAGAGGGGGGTAGGAAGAGGAAGGAGAAAGAGAGAGAGAGAGAAAAGGAGAGGAAAAAGAAAAGGGGAGAGGGGAAGAGGAGGGAGATAGGGGAAAGGGAGAGGGGACGTGGAGGTGAAATGGGAATAGGAAGAAGGAAAGGGGAGGAGGAGGGGGAGGGGATGGTGGGGGAGAGGGGAGGAGAAGAGGAAAGGCGAGCAGAGAGGATGAAAGGTGGAGAAAGAGAGGAAAAGTAAGAGAGAGAGAGAAATGGAGGGAAACGGGGAGGGAGAGAGACAACAAAATGAATAGAGAGAGGGAGAGAAAGAGAGAGAAATTATGAAATGGAGAGAGAGAAGGAAAGAGATAAAGAGAAAAAGAGATAGAGAGAGAGATAGATAGAGAGAGAGGGAGGGAGAGAGAGAGAGAGAGAGAGAGAGAGAGAGAGAGAGAGAGAGAGAGAGGGAGAGGAGGAAGGGTGGAAGAGAAAACTTAAAAGAAAGACAAACACCTAGACGGACATATAGAGAGAGATAGAGAGTGAGTAAGAGTAGGAACGCGAGAGTGAGCGAAGGAGCTAAAATAAGAGAGTGAGAGCGTGAGAGAGTGAGCATCAGCTTGTGAGAGTTAGAGTGAGAAAAGACCCCCAAAGAATTCGTGTGATGAAAGTGAAGAAAAAGAAATTGAATTATAAAATATTTAGACACAGAAAACCTTACGGGAAGAAAGCGGTGGTGGAGGGGGAGGGGGAGGGGGAGGAGGAGGAGGAGGAGGAGGAGGAGAAGGAGGAGGAGAGGCGTTCTAAGATTGAGGGAGAAGAGGTGAGTAGAGATGGTGAGAGGAGGTGTCGTGAGGGAGGAGAGGAGAAGAGAGGTGAGGAGAGATGGAGAGGAGAAGAAGAGAGGAGAAGAAGAGAGGAGAGGATGGGAGGCGAGGAGGAGAGAAGAGAGAAGTGGAGAGGAAGAGACAGGAAATGTGACTATTTAAAGAACGGTCAAAGATGTACACGCACGCACATACACACACACACACACACACACACATTACCCATAGATCGGTCATATATGAGCTCTGAACTCTCCTCTGGGAGGGAAATAACTGTCGATCACGAGCCCAACACGTGATCCAAGACCATGGGGAATCACACACACTCACATACACATACAGAATTATAATAAATAGAATAACCATATCTACAGTACACAAACGTACATATACACGCACATGTACATACACACCTACACGTCCATGTGCACACGCACGAAGAAAATTTGGCTCTATATACGAAACATTCAGAACCCTTGACAAAAAATTACGAAAAGAAAATTTGAAATTTTATTTTGAATACTAAGATGAAGCTTGTAAAGAGGAGAAGGAGGAGAAGGAGGAGAAGGATGAGAAGGAGGAGGGGGAGGAGAAGGAGAAGGAGGAGAATTCACCCCAGGAGACGCTGAATTGCGTCCCAAATCGTACACCATGTCCAGGAGTCGAGGACGAATTCGACGCTCCACAGCTGGAAGAAAACGGGGAGTGGGACGAGAGGAAAGTTAAAGAAAATGGAACAAAAACATGAGAGGATTTACGAAGAAAACGGAATAACAACGAAGCCAAAAAAAAAATTGAAGAAATAAGAATAGAAAATGAGGTTCTTTTCTTTTACTGTTTAAAGAAAATGGGGGTTAAATCTGAGGCCAAAAAAAAACAAAAACAAAAAACGAAACAGTGGGAAAGTGGGAAGAAAATGGAAGACGGATGTTTAAAGAAAACGGGGAATGGGCCGAATGTAAAAAAAAAAATGGGAACCAATTCGGAAGCAAAAAAGAAAATTGCTGTGACGTGGCAGTATAAGTGAAGAATATTTACGGCCACCCAGTGACCTGACCTCCTTCCTGACCTTCTGACCTACCAACCTGACCTGATCTCTTGTCCTGACCGGACTTGACCGAGTTGACCCCAACTTCTGACCTGACCTTCTATCTGACTTGACCTCACCTGCCAAACTGACCTGACCTCACGACCTGAGTTGACTCGAAATTTTGACCTGAGCTTCTACCTGACCTGACCTTATTACTTGCCAACCTGACCTTCTGATTTGACCTGATCTCTTGCCCTGACCTGACGAGCCGAGTTGACCCGAAATTCTAACCTGACCTATCTGACCTGATCTGATGACCTGGCGACCTGAGTTAACCCGAATTCTTGACCTAATCTGATGGCCTGGCGACCTTAAATGACCTGACCTCCTGAATTTACATGACCTGAACTCATGACCTGACGTGATGTAACTTAACCTGACCTAACCTAATATATCCTAACCTGACGTGACTAAGTCAATTTGAACCCAACCCACTTAATCTTGTTCCACTTAAACCAGTTTCAGTTAACCCAGTAATGCTTACCCTGGCATACCACGTAATCAAACCAACCTGAAACGACCTGAACTGACATGCAATTAATGACCTGACATAAAATGTAACCAAATGACGATCAGACCTGACATTCCCTGACCTGAACTGTAACCAAATCACCTGACCTGAAATTCAATTAATAACCTGACACGCCCATCAAATGACGTGACCTGAGCAGTAATGAAGTCATCTGACCTGAAATGCAATCGATGACTTGACCTACCCTGACCTGACAACACAAAACTCGAGATAATTAAGAAAAGTAAGAAAATGACAAAAATAAGAGAGAAGAGAATGGAGGAAGAGGAGGAGGAGGGGGAGGAGGAGGAGGAGGAGGAGGAGGAGGAGAAATGAGCACCAAACAATGTTGTAGAAGAGATTAAGAGAGAGATACAAGAGAATGAGCTGGGGGAGAAGGAGAAAAAGAAGAAAGTTGACGAGGAGGAGGAAGAGATAGAGGAAAAGAAGAGGAGGAAGGAGAAAAAGAGGAAGGAGAGGAAGAGGCGGGGGAAGAGAAAATTGGGGAGGAAGGTATAGAGAAAAAAGAGGAAGAGGAAGAGAAAGAGGAAGAATAGGAAAAGGAGGAGGTAAGAGGAGAAGGAGGAGGAAGAGGGGGACGGAGAGGAAGGGGAATAGGAGGAGAAGGAGGTATAGAACGAAAGAAAGGAAAAGAATAGGAAGAAAAGAAAGTAATAGAAGAGGAAGAAAAGGGAAAGGAAGTGGAAAAGGAAGAAGAGAAAGAGGAAAGGTAAGAGAAAGAAGAGCATGATGAAAAGGAGGACAAGGAGGAGGGGGAGGAGGAGGAGAAGAAGAGGAAGAATAGGTAGACAACAAGGACAACGAGGAGGAGGAGGAGGAAGATGAGGATTAGGAGGACAAGGAGGAAGGAGAGGAGGAGGAAGAGGAAGAATAGGTGGACAAGGAGAATAAGGAGGAGGAAGAGGAAGAATAGCAGGACAAGGAGGAGGGGGAGGAGGAGGAGGAGGAGGAAGAGGAAGAACAGGTGGACAAGGAGGATAAGGAGGAGGAGGAAGAGGAGGAATAAGAGGACAATGAGGAGGGGGAAGAGGAGGAGGAATAGTGGAGAAAGAGAAGAAAGAAGGCGAAAAGAGAAATCAATATAGAAAATAGAAGGAACAATAAAAAAAAGAGGAGGAAAAAGAGCCGAAGAATGTATACGAAATGAACGAGGAGGACAAATTATGAAGACGACGAGGAGGACAACGAGGAGGACAAGGAGGACAAGAAGGAGGGCAAGGATTACATGAAGGACGACAAATAGGAACACAAGTAGGAGGAGGAGGACAAGGAGGAGCCCGAGGAGGCCGAGGAGGACAACGAAGAGGACAAAGTGGATGAAGAGGAAAAGGAAAACAGTTTGGAGGAGGAGGATTGGAGGAGGAGGTAGAAGGAGAGAAATGAGAGGATGGAGAAGATGGGGAAGACAATAATGAGATCACTTAAGAAGACAGTCTCTCTCTCTCTCACTCTCTCTCTCTCTCAGTCTCAGCCCCATTCTCAGCCTCTCTCTCTCTCTCTCTCTCAGTCTATTACTTTCTCTTTCATTTCAGGCTATGTCTCAGTCTATCACACTCACTCTCTCTAATAGTCTCTCAGTCTCTATCTCAGTTCCAGACCCATTATCAGTCTCTCTCGCAGTCTCTCTCTCTCATTCCAGTCTCTCTCTCAGAATATCACTCTATTAGTCTCTCTTAATTTCTTTTTCAGTTTCAGAATCTCAGTCTATTATTCTCAATTTCATTTCAGTCTCTCTTTCAAGCTATCACTCTCTTACTCTATCAGTCTCTCTCAAATTCTTTCTCAGTCTCAGTCTCTGTCTTAGTCTATCACTCTCTTTCATTTCAGTCTCTCTCTCAGTCTATCTCTCTATCTCTCAGTCTCTTAGTCTCAATCTCTCTCTTAGCCTCTTTCTCAGTCTCAATCTCTCTCTCAGTCTCAGTCCCACTATCAGTCTATCGCTTTTTATCATTTCAGTCTCTCAGACTATCAGTCTCAATACGTTTTTTTTCTCAGTCTCAGTCTCTATCTGAGTCTTGGTCTCAGTCTCTCTCGCGTCCAAAAGAGTTAATAAATTTTGCCTTTGGGAGACGGATATGAGTCTGAGTGGAGGAGAATGAGTGGAGGAGAGTGAGTGGAGGAGAGTGAGTGGAAGAGAGTGAGTGGAGGAGAGTGAGTGGAGGAGAGTGAGTGGAGGAGAGTAAGCGGAGGAGAGTGAGTGGAGGAGAGTGAGTGGATGAGTAGGTCAAGGATGTGGAGAAGATGGAGGAAAGGTGGAGAAGGGAAGAAGATAGAGTGCGGAGAGAAGAAGGTCAGGAGGTGGAGGGATGGAGGGCGTGGAATGGGTGGAGGAGATGGAGTAGATATACGAGATGTAGGAGGTAGAGGAGGAGGTGGAGGTGGCGAAGGAGGAAGAGGAGAAGGGGGACGAGGAGAAGTAGAAGGTGCAGGAGGAAGAAGAAAGGAGGAGGAGGAGGAGGAGGAGGAGGAAGAGAAGTAAAACATGGAGGAGAAGGAAGGAGGAGGAGAAGATGAAGGACGAGGAGGAAGAAAGGAGAAAGAAAGGAGGAGGAAGGAGGAGGAGGAGGGAGGAGGAAGGAGGAGGAGGAGAAGGTAAAGAAGGCCAGGAATAGAGGGGGGGAAGCGTAATGAATGGGAGAGAGAAGGGAAGACTAATTAGAAAAAATGAGACGGACCTGCTGCTGCTGCTGCTGCTGCTGCTTCGGGCCAAAAATATGCGTCTCGGCCAAGATGGAGGACGGGCCGGAGATGCAAGAGAAGAGGAGAAAGGAGGAGGAGGAGGAGGAGGAAGAGGAGGAGGAGGAGGAGGAGGAGAAGGGGAGGGGAACGAGGAGGACGAGATGGGTAAGAGAAGGAGGAGGAGGAGGAAGAGAAGGATAGGGGAAGGAGGAGGAGGAGAAGGATGAGAAGGGTAGAAGAGGAGGAGGAGGAGGAAGAGAAGGGTAGGAGAAGGAGGAAGAGGAGGAGGAGGAGGAGGAGGAAGGGGGATTGAGAGGACAAGAGAAAGGAGAGAAGAGGGAAGAAAGGATGAAAAGAAAAATATCAAATATGAAAGGAGAGAGATAGAAAGAAAGAGGGAAAGATAGAAAGAGAGTAGGAGAGAGAGTAAGAGAGAGAGATAGAGAGAGAGAGTTGGAAAGAGAGAAAGAGTAGGAGAGAAAGAGAGAGAGAGAAAGAGAGAGAGTGGGAGAGAGTGGGAGAGAATGGGAGAGAGATAAAGACAGTGGAAGAGAAAGAGAGAAAGGGAGAGAGAGAGAGAGAGAGAGAGAGAGAGAGAGAGAGAGAGAGAGAGAGAGAGAGAAGGGGAGAGAGAGAAGGAAAGAGAAAAAGAAAGGAGAGAAAGGATGTTTGGAGGGAAAGGAAGTAAGTAAATTAAAGAAAGAAAAGGATGGAAAAAAGAGGGAAGAAAATGAGGAAGAAGAAGAGGAGAAGGTGGAGTAGGAGGAGCGAAGAACGAGGACAGAAAGAGTAAGAGAGGAAGACAGAGGAAAGAGGAGGAGGAGGAAGAGGAGGAGGAAGAGGATAAGAATATGAACAAGCGACACATTGGTGAGGACAAAAGAAATGAAAAAAGAAAAATGAAATACTAATAGGAAAAAAGAAAAAGTGAATAAGTAGGAGGAGGAGGAGAAGGAGGAGGAGGGACGAGGAGGGACGAGGAGGGAAGAGGAGGATGGAGGAAGGAGAGGAAATGCATTACAAAGTTGAAAAATAGAAGTAACAAGAGAAATAGAAGAAAGGAGGAAAGGAGGAGGACGAAATGGAAAAGGAGGAGGAGGAGGAGGAGGAGGAGGAGGAGGAGTGCATACAGAAGGAGAAGTGGATAAGTGAATAAAGAAGGAGGAGGTAGAGAAAGAGGAAGAGGAGGAGGAGTGCATACAGAAGGAGAAGTGGTTAAGTGAATAAAGAAGGAGGTAGAGGAAGAGGAAGAGGAGGAGGAAGACGAGTCAAAATATGAAACAAAGGGAGAGGAGGAAGAGTTAGAGAAATAGGATTAGAGGCATTTGGAGATATAGGAAGAAGAGGGAGGAGGAAGAGGAGAAGGAGGAGGAGGAGGAGGAGGAGGAGGAGGATAACCAACGAAATGACGGAACATAATAAGGCGAGAAACTTACAAGGAAAGTTGAGAAAGGAAGAGGAGGACGAGGAGGAAGAAGAGGAGGAGGAGGAGGAGGAAGAGGAGGAGGAGGAGGAGGAGGGGAAGAAAGACCAACAATGAGGCGAGAAATGAGAAAATATGGGATAAACGTGAGATGAGATGAAGGAGAGAATATGAGGAGGATAGAGAGGGAGGAGGAGGAGGAGGAGGAGGTGGAAGAGAAACAAGAAAAGATGGAGGAGAGAGAGGAAGAGGAGAAACCAAAGGAAGAAGAAGAGGCAGGAAAAGGGAGAGGTGAGGAGGTAAACGAAGAAGAGAAGAAAGAAAAGATAAAAGAGGAGGAGGAGGAGGAGGAGGAGGAGGAGGGAGGGAAAGGAGGAGGGGAGGTAGAGAAGAATAGGAAGAAAGTGAGATGACAGGGAAGAAGAAAAAACAAAAAATAGCAAAAGCAATAAGAGCAGGAGGAGGAGGAGGACGAGGAGGTGGAGAAGGAGGAGGAGTAGGGACACAGAAGAGAGGTAAAAGAAGAAGAAATACGAAGAGAGTGTAGGAAAAGACGAGGAGCAGGAGGAGGAGAAGGAGGAGGAGAAGGAGGAGGAGGAGAAGGAGTAGGAGAAGCAGTAGGAGGAGTAGGAGAAGGAGGAGAAGGAAAAAAAGCAGGAGAATAAGAGGAGAAGACAACAAGGAGGAGAAGGAGTGTGAGAAGATGTAGGAGAATGAGGAAGAGGAGGAGGAGGAGGAAGAAGAAGAGACGGAGAAGTAGGAGAAGGAAAAGGAGGAAGAGGAAGAGACGGAGAAGGTACAGAAGGAAAGGAGGAGAAAGAGTGGACACGGAGGAGGAGGAGGAGGAGGACACGGAGGAGTAAGAGAAGGAGGAGGAGGAGGAGGAGGAAGAGGAGGAGGAAGAGGAGGAGGAGGAGGAGGAGAAAGAGGGGAAGGAGTTGGAAGAGTAGGAAGAGGAGGAGGAGGAGGTGGAGGAGGAAGAGGAGTTACATGGAGGACAAACGAACAGCAACAGGCCTACTGGTCCCTACGAGGCCGTTTCGTTACTTAATCTAAATCTATCTGGAAGTAAAATAATACTAGACGGGGATTTGTAGTTAAATGTCGAGACGTTTTTTTCAATACCTCTACAGTGAAGGAATCAATGACGTTCGATGGTAGACCATTCCATAATTCAACAACGCGATTGAAGAAAGAGTATAGAAGGAGGAGGAGGAGGAGGAGGAATAAGAGGAGGAGGAAGGGGAGAAGGAGGAAGAGGAATAGGAGGAATAGGAGAAAGAAGAGGAGAGGAAGAGACGGAGAAGGAGTAGGAGGAAGAGAAGGAGGAAGGTGAGAAGGAGAAGGAAGAGGAGGAGGAGGAGAGGGAGGAGGAGGAGAGGGAGGAGGAGGAATTGTGAAGGAAGGGGAGTAGAAAGAAGAGAAGGAGGAGTAGGAGATAGAGGAAGAGGAGGAGGAGGAGGAGGAGGAGACGGAGAAGGAGTTGGTGAAGGAGGAGGAGTAGGAGAAGGAAGAGGAGGAGGCGGAGACGGAGGAGTAGGTGAACTAGAAGTAGAAGGAAGAGGAGGAGGAGGAGGAGGAGGAGGAGGAGGAGGAGGAGGAGTAGAAGGAGACGGAGAAGGAGTAGGTGCAGGAGGAGGAGTAGAAGAAGGAATAGGAGGGGCAGGAGTAGGAGGAATAGGAGTAGGAGGAGGAGTAAGGGAAGGAGGAGGAGACGGAGAAGGAGTAGTAGGAGCGCAGCATCAGGAGCAGTTTGAAGGCGAGGATGAGGTGAGAAAGAAATGGACGAGCCGAAGGGCAAAACTTCCCACATTCAGTTCCTCCCGTTTCCCAAAACACCCCCCTCCCCCTCCCCCTCCTCCCCTCCCCTCGCCCCAGCATCTCACGCCCTCCTCCAGACTCTCACGCCCTCCCTTCGGCAGCCCTTCCAAACCGGAAGTTCCTGGAAGAAGAAGAAGAAGAAGAATAAGAAGAAGAAGAAGAAGAAGAAGAAGAAGAAGAAGAAGAAGAAGAAGAAGAAGAAGAAGAAGAAGAAGAAGAAGAAGAAGAGAGAAGAAGAAGAAGAAGAAGAAGAAGAAGAAGAAGAAGAAGAAGAAGAAGAAGAAGAAGAAGAAGAAGAAGAAGAAGAAGAAGAAGAAGAAGAAGAAGAAGAAGAAGAAGAAGACGAAGAAGAAGAAGAAGAAGAAGAAGACGAAGAAGAAGAAGAAGAAGAAGAAGAAGAAGACAACGACCCCGGAATAACAACTCCATACCTCTGTTTTAACCAAGCAATGTGTCTTCTCCATTCTCACCCTGCGCCGCTTTATTTCTCCTTCGGAACCTCCCCCCCCCCAAGTTCAAAATTTTCGCCGAAGTGAGGAGCAAGAGGAGAAGGAAGAAAGCGCAAATATCGAGGCCGGCAGACCAAGAAGCTCTTGAAGGATGATATGCAAGAATTTTTTCTGGACTTAGTCGTGTATTCACCTCGGATCTGCTGCAGTCTCTGTCGAGACAGTGTGTGTGTGTGTATGTGCGTGTGTGTGTGTGCGCGCGCGCGCGCGTGTGTGTGTGTGTATGCGTGTGTGTGTGTGTGTGTGTATGCGTGTGTGTGTGTGCGTACGTGTGTGTGTGTATGTGAGTGTGTGTGTGTGTCTGTGTGTGTGTCTGTGTGTGTTTGTGTGTGTGTGTTTGTGTGTGTGTTTGTGTGTGTGTGTGTGTGTGTGTGTGTGTGTGTGTTATATATATATATATATATATATATATATATATACATATATATATAACATATATAATATATATATGTATATATAATATATATATACACATATATATATATATATATATATATATACACATATATATATATATACATAAACATACATACACATATGCACATATATATACATTACATACATATATAGCCATATACACATATATATATATATAAATACTTCCATTCACACATGGATACATGTACAGTATACATGTACACATACGTGCTTATATACATACATTTATACATGAATATGTATACGCATACATATGTACTAATACATATACACATATACGCATTCACATTTCGTAAAGGTAAGACAATTAATTGGAAAATATGGCTTGGAAAAACTATTAAATGAGAAACACTAAAACATTCTTCCAGAGGACCGTCTTCCCGTATGTTTTGGGTCGGGCGCTGATTGGTCCCCGCGCTCATGGTGTCGACCAATCAGGCAGCAATATCAGTGACCTCTCCTGATGCGATGTACGCTGCCTCGACCAGTCACTTCGTTTTTCTCTCAAGCCCTGAAGGGGTGTCCGTGTTCAAGTGTCTGTGGCTCTCTGTATGAACCACAAGGAAACTGCTTCTTCTTGTGTTTCTCTAAACTTTTGCCTAACCTCAGTGATGTCTCTATAGCAGGACATCCATTACTCGCACACGTAGCATCACGAGCAGATAATATTGAATATCTACCTATTCCATTCATCATATTCATTTACACCAGGTGTCACCAAACTTTTTTTTTCACCAAAGCGGGCCGGAATAGAAAAAAAGAGCAGCGGAGAGGCACAGTTTTGTTCATTATAATACACACAAAAATAAGGAAAATTATTATCAGTAAAATAAAACTGACATGTACAGTGCATCGACGGGCTGATGACATTTGACGTACACTAAAAACATGACAGGTGCCAGCACCAAGCCCTGTGGTACTCCACTAGTCACTTCTCTACACTCCGACACCTGTGCTTCAGCTTGTCATTCACAAATCTGTAGAACAGTATAAATTTATCTTTACACTTATCAACTCCTCTCTTAATTCTTGTGTATGCATTTCTGGTCGTTTTTATATTCTTGTTTTGTCTTTCGTGTGTGTGTGTGTGTGTGTGTGTGTGTGTGTGTGTGTGTGTGTGTGTGTGTGTGTGTGTGTGTGTGTGTGTGTGTGTGTGTCCGTTTGTGTGTGTGTGTGTGTGTGTGTGTGTGTGTGTGTTTTCGTGTGCATGTTCGTCTGTATTTGCGCGTGTGTGTGCATGCACAAGTACACACAACCAATCCCTTTGAAGCATACGACACTCGCCCCTCCGCATGCCAAGTCAGCGTGACAAATATGGCTGAGCAAAACGCGGAGGCAGGATTTCTATCGATGATCCAATTTTTTTTCGGCCTGACTATAGAATGTCGATGGAAAACCCTTCGGTATTGTGCCCATAGATAAGAGATAAGCTCCTCTATTGCACGAGAATAGAACTCGAAAGGAACGGCACGTTCGCACGATTGCCCAAACTATGCGAACGTTTGAGAACGTTCTGTGGGATGTTTTGTCTGTGGTCTGAGGAAGGACACGTACAGACAGTACAAACTAAATATGAGATAAACAGACAGGAATTAACAGACGAGTGCAGAGAAAGACAATGCTAATCAACTTGCTAACACAAGGTAGTAAACGAGTTATTTTCTTTACATCTACCTATCTCTCTCTTTCTCCTTCTCTTCGTCTCTCCCTCCCTCCCTCCCTCTCCCTCTTTCCCTCTTCATCTTTCTCTCCCTCTCTCCATCTCCCTCTTTCTCTCTCTCTCTTGCTCCATCTCTCTCACTCTCTTCCTCCCTCTCTCTTTTATCTCTCTTTCTCGCTCTCCCTCTCCCTCTCTTTCTCTCTCTCTCTCCCTCCCTCTCTCTCGCTCTCTCCCTCCCTCTCTTTTATCTCTCTTTATCACTATCCCTCTCCCTCCTTCTCTCTCTCTCATCTTTTTCTCATTCTCTTTTTTATCTCTCTCTTTCTCTCTTTCCCTCTCCCTCTCTCTCCCCACTTTTTCCCCTCTCTCTTTCTCTTTC
Source organism: Oratosquilla oratoria (assembly GCF_046742065.1). Classification (NCBI taxonomy): domain Eukaryota; kingdom Metazoa; phylum Arthropoda; class Malacostraca; order Stomatopoda; family Squillidae; genus Oratosquilla; species Oratosquilla oratoria. The sequence continues at coordinate 46,052,814 of NC_134797.1, read as the reverse complement.
CCTCTCCCTCTCTCTGCCCATTTTTCCCCTCTCTCCAACTCTCCCCCCTCTCTCTCTCTCTTTGAGGGTTAGAACAAATTAACATTACGAAAAATCTAGTTAGTCAACAACAACAACAACAAACCCCCTTCCCCAACCCCTGAATACCCCCCCTTCCCATCTCCCCCGCCCACCACTTCCCTCGTCCCCAATCCCCGTCCCAATGGGAATGGGGGGAGGGGAGAATGGAGGGAAGAATGGGGGGAGGGTGGGGAACCTCGCTCAATACGGAAACTTATAACTTTACCACCAGTCAGCAAAGCCACACGAAGTTGAATCCGTTCATCCCCAGCACCTCTTCCTCCTCCTTTTCCTCCTCCTCCTCCTCTTCTTCTTTCCTCTTTCCTCCCCTCCAACCCTTCAACCTTACTTTCGCCTTTACCATCTCCCCGCCCCTCCTCCTCTTCTTCTTCTTGTTCTTCCTCTTTCCTCCCCCTCTTCTTCTTCTTCCTCTTTCCTCCCTTCCTACCCCTCCCTGTACACCCAACCTTTCAAACTTACTTTCACCTTTAGCCCCTTCCCTTCCCTCCTCCTCCTCCTCCTCTTCCCCTTTCTTCCCTGCCACTTCTCTTCCCCCTCCCCCCCTCCACCTCACCTCCTCTTTTTTTTTGGGGGGGGGAGGGGTGTCAACATCTTTTAAATTTGTTTTTTGTTTTATTTTTTTTTCTTTCATGGCCGTTGATTCATTTCTTGTTTCTTCTTCGTGATTCTTTTTATTCTCTCTCTCGTTCTCTCTACTCCCCACTTTCATTTCTCTCCTCTAAACTTACACACACACACACACACACACACACACACACACACACTTCTTCCTTAAACAATCTACATGCTTGTTAGTTCGTCATTTCTCCAGCCTGTCAGACTGTCAGTCAGCCAATCCGTCAGTCATATGTGCCCATTTTTTTTTTTTTTTTCGGATTGACCTTGCCAAAAATTTTCTTGTTTAGGTCGTCTTTGGTCAAATTCTTGTTTTACAAAAACACCCACACTCACACACCCACACACGTGGGGCAGTTGGTAGAGTTCCCGGCTGCCACTACGGCTGTTCGGGTTGGAATCCCGCCCAGGGCTGGAATAATTTCAGTATCGCTGCACTGCGGGTTATTACTCCAACTTTCGTGGGCGGGGAGTTGGGTGTGTGTGTGCGTGCAAGGTCACAGTATTACCCATAGATCGGTCATATATGAGCTCTGAGCTCTCTTCCGGGAGGGAAATAACTGTCGACCACGAGTCCAACACATGATCCAAGACCATGGTGAATCACACACACACGCATACTCATACGTACACGTACACACACCCATACGTATACACACACACACACACGTACACACACAAAATGAAAATGAAAAAAGTGTAGTCAAGTAATTTCAAAGTAGATGACGTCACCGTTCACATGAGTGACGTCAATCGTCATGGATGACGTCAGGAATTGACGTCATCGTTCCCCCATCTTCACACAGAGGCACCAGATGATTTTATTATAGTCCTACTGCCTCCTTCGCCACCTCTAAAGCCACCACAGCCATCTATACAGCCACCACAGCCACCTACACAGCCACCACAGCCACCTACACAGCCACCTACACAGCCACCAGCAGGGGCAATGTTATATTCTTCAGGTCATTCTTTCTAATCAAGTCTTGTTTTATAACTCTGCCCCCCACACCCTACGTAATGTCAACTCCCCCCACCCACCCACCACACAGATGCAACATCACTCCCCTCCCCCTCCCCCCTCCCCACTGCTGTCTAATCTTCTTATCCTAAATCCCCCTTCCCTCCCCTCCCCCCAAGTTTTTGACCCTTGTTTTCAATCAACTCTGCCAGCATATCTCCAACCCCCAACATCTCCTCCTCCTCCTCCTCCTCTTCTTCTTTCTCCTCCCTCTCTTCCCCTCCTTCCTCTTACTTGTCCTCCCTTTCCCTTACTCCAACTCCTCCTACTTCTCCTACCTTCCTCTCCTCCAACTCCTCCTCCTCCCCCTTCCCCTCCTCCTACAACTCCAATTCCACTTCCTCCTCCTCCTCCATTTCCATCTACTAGTAGTACAACTACTACTACCAATCCTGTTAATCCTACTCCCATCCCTCCCACTCCTCCACCACCATCTCTTCCTCTTTCTAATCATTCTTTTCCTCCTCCTCCTCCTCCTTCTCTTCCTCCTCCTCCTCTTCCTCCTCCTCCTCCTTCTCTTCCTCCTCCTCCTCCTTCTCTTCCTCCTCCTCCTCCTTCTCTTCCTCCTCCTCCTCCTCCTCCTTCTTTTCCTCTTCCTGGTCCTAATCCACCTCCTGCTCTTCCTCCTCCTCCTTTTTTCTTTCCCTCTCCCTTCCTCTCACCATCTCCTTCTCCCATTCCATCTCCCTCTCTCTCTCTCTCTCCCTCTCCCTTTCCACACTCCCTTCCTCTCCTTTCTTTCTTCCGTAAGTCTTTCCTCCTGTCTTCTTCTCTTATATATCTCCCCTTCCATCTCCCTCTCTCTCCTTATCTCTCTTTCCCTGCCGTCCCTTTCCCTTCCCCTTCCCCTTGTTCTTCCCTTTCCCCTTACGCTTCCCTTCCCTTCCCCACTCCCCCTCCCTTCCCTCATTCCCTTTCCTCTTCCCCCTTCCCCTTCCACTTCCCCTCCTTCTCCCTTCCCCTTCTCCTACCCCCTACCCGCTTCCCTTTCCTCTTCCCCCTTTCCCTCCCCCTTCTCCTGCCCCTCTCCCTGTCCTCTTGCCTTTCCCCTCCCTCTTCTTTATCCCCTTCCCTTTCCTCTTCCCCTTTCCCTTCCCCTTCCTCCTCCCCCCCTCCCCAAACTCTTTCTTAAACCTCAATTACAAGAATAAAACTAATTTCATTCTGGTTAACCCCAGGAGGTCATTTTAATCCCCTTCAGAGAGGACCTTCTTGATCTCTTGGCCAAGATGTCCAACTTCAAAGGTTTTGTTCTGGCAAGCGCCAAACGTCTTCTCATTCTCACTCGCTCATTCACTCACTCACTCATTTACTCACACCTCACTCACTCATTCACTCATTCATTCACGCACTTATTCACTCACTCATTCATTCATCCACTCACTCATTCGTTCATTCACTCGTTAATTCACTCATTCATTCATTCACTCATTCATTCACTCATTGTCGTTTCCAGTTTTCGCCGGACCCTCCTCTTCCTCCTCCTCCTCCTCCTCTTTATAGTCTTCCTTCTTATCCATCTCTTCTTCCTCCTCCTCCTCCTCTTCTTCTTCTTCGTCTTCATTCTTATCCATCTCTTCTTCCTCCTCCTCTTCCTTCTCCTTTTCCTCCTCCTCCTCTTCTTTCTCCTTTCCCCCCTCCTCCTCCTCCTCCTCTTCTTCGTCTTCCTTCTTATCCATCTCTTCCTCCTCCTCCTCTTCCTTCTCCTTTTCCTCCTCCTCCTCTTCCTTCTCCTTATCCTGCTCCTCCTCCTCTTCTTCTTCTTCCTCCTCATCCATCTCTTCCTCTTGTTTTTTCGTCCTCCTCCTTCTTCCTCCTCTTCTTCTTCCTCCTCCTCTTCTTTTTCCTCCTCTTTTTCTTCCTCTTCCTCCTCCTCCTCTTTTTGATTTCCTCCTCTTCCCCTCCCCTGCAATTCCCTTCTGTTCTTCCCATTACATCTCCACTCTTCTTCTTCCCATTTTCCCTCGGCCTGCTCCTCCCTCTCCTCCTCCTCCTTCTTCTCACTCCTCTTCCTCCTCTTTCTCTTCCTTTTCAGTCTCTTTCTCCCTCTCACCCTCGTCCTTCTTCCTCCCACCCTCCTCCTCTTCCTCTTTCTCTTCCTTTTCAGTCTCTCCCTCCCACCCTCTTTCTCCTTCCTCCCACCCTCCTCCTCCTCCTCCTCCCTCCTCCCTCCTCCTGCTCTGCCAATTAACCCCACATCCATCGGGGCAGGTCGGCCGTGGTTAAGCCCGCCTAAGCCCAGCTGCCTTTCTCCTAAATTCCTCATAAGATTAATTTTGCTTAATTTCTGGTTTACCAATATCACACTCCTCTTCCTCTTCTTCTTCCTCCTCTTCGTCCTTCTCCTCCTCCTCTTCTTCCTTCTGCCTCCTCCTGCCCTCCCACCTACTCCTCCCTCTCTCCCATCCCTCCACCTTCTCCTCCCTCTTCACCCGTCCTCCTCCTCCTCCTTCACCTCCTCCTCCTCCTCGTCCTTAGCCTCATATGGGGATTTTAGTGAGACGCCTAAGATTCCTACAGATTTTGTTGTTGAAAATTATCCATCTCTTTATACTATCCCTCCTTGACTATCCTCCTTAACTATCCGTTACTACCTCTTTTAATCAAGGATAGAAGTGCTGGTAAGGATACACTAAATCTAATATACTGTATATATATATATATATATATATATATATATATATATGTATATATATATGTGTATACTGTATATATATATATATATATATATATGTATATATGTATATATATATATATGTATATATATACATATAATATATATATATATATATATATATATATATACATGTATATATATATATATGTATATGTATATATATATATTATATATATATATATATATATATATATATATATATATTTTATTTCATTTATTTATTTATTTATTCATTTAGGACCCAGTGGATACCGTGTCGAACTCATGGTCGTGAGTTCGATTCCTGGGACCAACTACGGGCTATGTCGCTTTGGTTCCTGGCACCCCTGGCCAAGCGGGGAGGCGACCCGACACCGGCCTTAAAAAATCGGCTGTTTGCCGCAACTGACAGGGCTTTTCCTTACCAGGAGTTTCTCACTTCCCACTACGTAGGGGGAGTGGAGTGGTGAGTTCGAGTCTTCTAATGTTAGAGAAGGGGATAAAGTCGAGGGTACCCTCCATTATGAGGGAAAAAAGTTCACAATTTCACAATTCTTTAGTTAAATTCAAACAATTTAAATTAGTTTAGAAAACAGTTACACCCAATACCTTATGACATAC
>NC_134797.1:46027820-46042820 GCF_046742065.1 Oratosquilla oratoria | reverse complement strand
ATATATGTACATTTCATTTTTTCTTTCCTTCTTTCTTCTCTTTCCTTCTTTCTTTTCAATATATCACCACAAGAAGAGATTTTGTCCCTTTGTGAAGGCCTGGAAGTCCTACGTACGTCCTCAACAGACTCGCTACAAAGTGAGGACCCTACTACGCCAGGAGGCGCTGAGTAACTGCGGCTGAAGCCGTCATTTAAGCCATGTTATGCGCTTCGGGGACTGTTGGGGGCAGGTAATTAACAACAAACATTAGTTGAAATAAAGATGGTCATAAAGGCATTAAGAAATGAAAAAGCTCTAGGCTGTGATGAAATACCAGCAGAACTGCTAAAAAAAATGGGGGAAAAGTGCTGGAAAGAGAAGTTTATAAATTGATCAAATATATGTGGAATAAGGAAAGATTACGAACAAAATGGCAAAAGGGGAAAATTATTCCAATTTATAAGAAAGAAAGCAAACTAGAGTGTGCCAATTATAGGAGGATAAGCCTACTATGTGTGTTATACAAAGTATACACAAGAATTCTAAGTAAGCTGTTTAAATGGCAATTATGCACCAGGACAAGAGTAAGTTGGATCATTAAGTGTGAAGAAAGTGGATAAGTTCAAGTACCTGGGGTCTATTGTCAATGAGAGAAATGAACTGTACATAGAAATGAACGAACGAATGGCCGTAGGAAACAGATGTTACCATGCCCTGGCATCTGTAATGAAGAGTCGAACCATCAGCAGAAGAACTAAGATAAGAACATATAACACTGTAATAAAACCAACAGTCCTGTACGGATGTGAGACATGGACACTGACAAAACAAAGGGAGCAGAGACTGGAAATATTTGAAAATAATATCCTGAGAAGAATCCTCGGCCCAGTATATATATGATGAAGGAGGAGATGGAAACAAAGACATAACAGGGAAATTGGAGATCAGACCGGACAACCGTACATTCAGGTAGGCTGGACACTGCGTCCGAATGGAGACAGACAGACTACCAAGGAAGGTGATGGAAGGAGGTGTACAGGGCAGACGACCTTAGGGAGACCCAGGTACAGATGGATGGAAGGAGTGCAGAAGGACGTGGAGAGGATGACACCAGGAGAGGACTGGAAAGAATTGGAAGAGAATAGAACCATCTGGAGAGGCATAGCGAAAGCGATGAAGGACCGTCCGGCCTAACAACCAACAAAGTAAGCAATGCTGAGAATCGGAGAGGAGTACAGGTTTCGAACCTAAATCTGAGGGAATTCAAGACAACACGCTTCCCTTGACGCCACCAGGCTGGGAAAAGACCCGACAAGGGGCCAATGACGTTGCGAAGACGCTGTCCGAGCCCAAGGGTCGAACTAGAGGATTTTCAAATACTGGTTGCCTCTTGTCGAACGCTCAAACTTTTCTTTCTCTTCTTCAACTTTCTTTTCTATTTCCTTCCTCTTTCTCCTACTCTTTCTCCTTCTCCTTTTCCTCCTCCTACTTCTCCTCCTTCATCTCCTTTTCCTCCTCCTCCTCCTCTTTTTCCTCCTCCTCCTCCTTCTTCTCCTTTTCTTCCTCCTCCTTTTTTTCCTCCTCCTCCTCCTCCCTTTCCTCCTTCTCCTCCTTCTCTTCCTCCTCCATCTCCTTTTCCTCCATCTCCTTTTCCTCCTTCTCCTTTTCCTTCTCCTTCTCCTCCTCCTTCTTCTTCTTATTCAAGTATTTCGAGTTTTTCCATTCCGCTTTCTATCTTCCTCTTTCTTCTTCTTGAAGTTCCTCTTCATTCTTTTCCTCGTCCTCTTCTTCCTCAATTTTCTTTTTTAATTTCCTTCCTCCTCTTCCTCCTCCTTTTCCTTCTTGAATTTTTTTTTCCATTCTTCTTTTTTTATCTTTGTTTTTTTATCCTCACAATTTTTTTTTTCTTTTCCTTTTTTCTTCTCTTTCCTCTTGTCCTCTCCTCTTTGTATTATCGTATTCTTCTTTGAACTTACTTCCCTATCCTAATTTCTTACATTTTAAATCAATCGACAATATTTGTACAAATATGGGCACCTTGTCCACCTCCTTCAGTTCCCTTTTTCTTCTTCTTCTTCTTCTTTATTCCTTTTTTTCTTTCTTCTTCTTTTCTTTTTTTTTCTTCTTCTTTTTTTGGTTTTATAGGTTTGGGCTCAAAAGTCACCCAGGCTCCACCGGTGTCGCCTTCCGCGGTCAAGTTTTCCAAACTTGGGTTTTCGAAAAAATAAAACAAAATAAATAAATCTCTGACAGGGTTACTCGAAAAGCAAAGTCAAAAATCTTGAGTCACCGGGAATTTGTTGCTTCCGTCCTCTTCCCCCCTCCCCTCCCCCCCTCTCTCTCTCTCATCCTCTTTCCCTCTCTCTCTTCCTTTCTCTCTCTCTCTTCCTTTCTCCTTTCCTCTCTCCCACCCTCTCTCTCTCATTCTCTCTCTCTCTTCCTCTCTGTCTCTCTCTCTCTCTGTCTCTCTCTCTCTCTCTCTATTTCTCTCTCTTCCTTTGATTCTTTCTCTCTTTCTCTCTCTTCCTTTAACTATTTCTCTCATTTCCTCCCTCTCCCTTTCCCTCTAGCACTCTACTTCCCTCTCTTTCCCTTTCCCTCTCTCTCTCTCTCCCATTACCTCTCTCTCTCTCTCTCTCTCTCATTTCCTCTCTTCCTTTCCCTCTACCATTCCACTTCCCTCTCTCTCCATTTCCCACTCCCTCTACCTCTCGATGCACATGCTACTCTTGGTACATATACTACTCTTAGTACACATGCTACTCTTGACACACATGTTACTCTTAGTACATATGCTACTCTTGATACACATGATAATCTTGATACACATGATACTCTTGATACACATGCTACTCTTGATACACATGCCACTCCTGATACACTCTTGATACACATACTACTCTTAGTACATATGTTGATACACATGCTACTCTTGATACACATTTCTCTTAGTACATACGCTACTTTTGATACACATGTTACCCTTAGTACATATGCTACTCTTGATACACATGTTACTCTTAGTACATATGCTGATACAAATGCTACTCTTGATACACGTTTCTCTTAGTACATACGCTACTCTTAATACACATGTTATCCTTAGTACATATGCTACTCTTGATACACGTTACTCATAATACAGATGGTGACACAGTCTCAAAGACTCAGGACGTCCCGTTGGGAGTAAACAGCTGGTAAACAAGAGATCTCGCCAGCTGTTGGCAAGGCGGTGTCAGTTAAAATAATTTGTCACATTGCAAATAAACTATGAACTTTTAAGTTTATAAATAACCAATGACTTGGACAGTTTGCAAATAAGCCATGACGTTGTCAGTTTGCAAATAAACTGTCAATTTGCAAAGAATTTTTTTTTTGTCATCTAGATAAGGAATGATTTTGTCAGTTTGCACATAAAATGTCAATTTGTAAATAAACCATATATTTGTTAGTTTGTAAATAAATTATGACTGTCAGTTTGCAAATAAACTGACAGACAGTTTGTAAATAAAACATTATTCGGTCAGTTTGCAAATAAAATGACAGTCAGTTTGTAAATAAAACATAGACCTCGTCAGTTTGCAAATAAACCGACAGTCAGTTTGCAAATAAAAAAATGACTCGGTCAGTTTGCAAATAAACTGGCAGTCAGTTTGTAAATAAAGCATGACTTTGTCAGTTTGCAAATAAATTGAGTCAGTTTGTTTTAAATAAAAAAAATGACTCGGTCAGTTTGCAAATAAACTGACAGTCAGTTTGTAAATGAAACATGACTTAGTCAGTTTGCAAATAATATCTGTCAGTTTGCAGATAAGCAATCATTTTGTCAGCCTGCGAATAAGCAATGATTTTGTCAGATTTGCAAATAAACAATGACAGCCAGTATGCAAGTAAACACGATGTCAGTTTGAAATAGACGATGACCGTTCTTTTACTAAAATACTAAGTTCGCAAATAAACAATTAACTTGGTATTTTGCAAATCAGCTATACTTTTTCTCGTTTGTCAATTTGTATATGAACACTTTCACTCAGTTTTCAGACAAACACTTTATCAGTTTGCAAAAAAAGACTTTGCTATCCAAATGCAGTTTGCAAATAAACACTGACATTGCCAGTTTGCGAAACGATACATTTTGTCATTTTGCAAATCGAAAATGACTTTGTTCGGTTGCCATTTCCTCAACTCGAGACGATGCGAAAGTGACGGGGGAGTCGGGTTCCCCCTCAGCTGAATAAAATCGCCTGACGTCAGAAGGAACTGAAGTTTGGCAGAACGCACACGACTCGTGGCGAAGTGGTAGAGTTCCTGGCTGCCACTACGGCGGTCCGGGTTCGAACCCCGCCCAGGGCTGAAATAGTTTCAGTATCACTGCGCTGCGAGTCGTTACTCCAACTCTCGTGGGCGGGGAGTTGGGTGTGTGTGTGTGTGTGTGCGGGTAAGGTCACGGCATTACCCATAGATCGGTCATATATATGATTTATGAGCTCTCTTCCGGGAAGGAAATAGCTGTCGATCACGAGTCCAACACGTGATACAAGACCATGGTGAATTACACACACACACACACACACACACGGACGCATGCATATAGACACATACATATATACACTCACACACGTACACACACACAATCATACACACGGACGCATACACACAGACAGATACAAACATACACGCACACACGTACACGTAAACACACACACAATCATACACACGGACGCATACACACAGACAGATACAAACATACACGCACACACATACACACGTACACATACACACACCATACACACGGATGCATATACACAGACACATACAAACATGCACGCACACACGTACACACACACAAACATACATACATACATACACGCACACACGTACACATATACGTATACACACACATACACTACACACAAAGCTGCTGGTTGAGCAAGACATAATCCGGGCGACTTTGCTTAGCGCAGCAAAGTTGACGATAATCTTGATGCCGGAGTTGCATCCAGGGATCAGGGAGGAAAGAGGGAGTGGCGGTAGGGAGGACACGGACTCCCTGGGAGCCTGGGAGTAGAACGAGAGAGCGTGGGAGTAGAGGGAGAGGGTGAGAGGAGGACGAAAGGGCGTGGGAGTTCGATGAGAGAGCTTTGGGGGAGTATAGTATGGAAGGAGGGAGGCCAGTGGGGAGTCGGTCATGGAAATTAAAGCAGTCCTGGAAGATGATGATGCTGGAAGCTGGAAGGAGGGAGAATGGGAAAACGAGGAAGGATGACTATGGTAGTGGAATAGAGGGTGATGCTGACTTGAAGAATGTCCTCATGTATTATGTATTGTGGGTTTGGGAGATTGATAGAGTGTTGAGAGATTACCATGTTGTAAGATGGGTGGGGGGTGGGGGAAGGGAGGGGGGGAAAGGAGGGTGGGAGGATGGGCGAGGGAGGGGAGAGGGGGTGGAGTGGGAGGGGGTTGGAGGTGGGGGGCTACCAAGGAGCGTAGAGTGTGTTTTTGGTATTGAGGTTTCTTATTTCACACACACACACAGAAACACACACACACACACACACACACAGAAACACACAGAAACACACACAGACACACACACAAACACACGCACAGAGACCCCCACACATACAAACACAGACACACACATACATACACACGCACACAGACACACACACACGCACACACAGACACAGACAGACACACAGACACACACACGAACACACACATACAGATACACATACAAACACAAACACACACACACAAACACACACACGAACACACACACATACATACACAAACACACACATATCAACACGTATACATACATTTGCATTTAATCTATCCTTACATGCTTAATCTTGCTCCTACATGCCCGTAGTCATGTAGTGACTAACACACTCAGTCATTTACATTGTCTGCAATGCACGCACATACTTACAGTGGAAATCTCTCATGTATTGGCACTATTTACATTCAAATTCTTAGATATGATCTTCTTAATGAACTTTTTTTTCACTTTTCATCCTCCCCCTCCCTTCCCTTCCTCTCTCTCTCTCTCTCTCTCTCTCTCTCTCTCTCTCTCTCTCTCTCTCTCTCTCTTTTATGTACTTTATGACTTAACAGCTTTCCGTCTTGCTAGACTCTCACAATCTCTGAACATATGTGGGTATTCGCTAACTCCTGACAGGCGCGAGGGTGGGAGGGGGAGAGGGAGGGGGGGAGGGGGTGGCAAAGGAAACGACGGCGAAGGATGGGTGCGGGGGGGATAGGGGTTGGTGGGCGGTGCGTGCCCCCCCGCCAAAGCCTCCAGTTCAGCTTAAGGCGTGAGGGTTGGGCGAACCGGGATTTGGCCAAATTTTACAGTTTTCGTGAACAGGGATTTGGCGAAATCTCACAGTTTTCGTACTTTTGTCAGCAAACGGTAAGAAGATTCATGCAGCCTGTAAGACGCCAAAGAAGATTACGAACTTCTTTACACTCAGCGGCGGCAACGGAGGAGGAGGAGGAGGTGGAGGAGGAAGAGAAGGTGGTGGAGGAGGTGGAGGAGGAGGAGGTGGAGGAGGAGGAAAAGGAGGTGGTGGAGAAGGAGTAGGTGGAGGAGGAGGAAAAGGAGGTGGTGGAGAAGGAGTAGGAGGAGGAGGAAGAGGAGGTGGTGGTGGTGGAGGAGGAGGAGGGGAGGAGCGGAGGAGGACGAGGAGATAGATGAGGAGGAGGAGGAAGAGGAGGTGGTGGAGGAGGAAGAGGAGAGGAGGAGGAGAACGAGAAGAAGGAGGTAGAGGAGGAGGACGAGGAGGCGGGGGAGAAAGAGGAGGAGGTGGAGAAGGCAGTGGAGGAGAAGGAGGAGGAAGTGAAGAAGGAAGTGGAGGAGGAGGAGAAGGGGGACGAGGAGGACGAAGAGGAGGAGAAAGAGGAGGAGGAGGAGGAGGAGGACGAGGAGGTGGAGAAGGACGAGGAGGTGGAGGGGAAAGAGGAGGAGGTGGATGAGGAGGTGGAAGAAAAGGAGATAGAGAAGAAAGAGGAGAAGGAGGAAGAAGGAGGAGCAAAATGAGGTGAGGAGAAGGAAGGGGAGGAGGAGGAGGTGAGGAGAAGAAGGAAGACAAGGAGGAGAAGGAAGGGGAGGAGGAGGAGGTAAGGAGAAGAAGGAAGACAAGGAGAAGAAGGAGGTGGAGTAGGAGGAGGAGGAAGAGGAAGAAGAAGATAAGATGAGGATGAGACGGAAGAGGAGGAGGAAGAGGTTTGGGAAAGAAGAAAGATAAGAAGGAGGAGGGGAGGAGAAGGGGAGGAGGAGGAGGAAAAGGAGGAGGAGGAAGATGAGAAGGAAGAGGAGGAGGAGGAGAAAGAAGAGGAGGAGGAGGAGAAAGAAGAGGAGGAGGAGGAGGAGGAGGAGGAGGAGAAGGAGGAGGAGAAGGGGAGGAGGAGGAGGAGGAAGAGGAGGAGGAGCGACTCTTCCCCCCCCCCTCCTCCTTCTTTCGGGTTCTCCTCGGATGCTTCCACCACTTACCATCAAAGAACTCCAGACGGCCGGCCGGCCGGCCAGCCAACCAGCCACCGGGTATAAGACATACAGTATATCTTGTGGCTACTGTACGGATGTTTCAATATACAGCAGGAAGAGGAGGAGGAAGAGGAGGAGGAGGAAGAGGAGGATGAGGAAGAGGAGGATGAGGAAGAGGAGGAGGAGAAGTGGGAGAGGGAAGAGGAGAAGGAAGGGAAGAGGAGGAGGAGGAAGAGAAGTGGGAGAGGGAAAAGAAGGAAGAGAGTGGGATGAAGAGGAAGAGGAAGAGAGGTGGGGAAAGGGAAGAGAAGAGAGGTGGGGAAAGGGAATAGAAGAGAGTAGGACGAGGAAGAGGAGGAAGGGAAGTGGGGGATAAGAGAAGAGAAGGACGAGGAGGAGGTGGAGGAAGAGAATTGGGAGAGGGAAGAGAAGGAAGAAGAGACGGAAGAAGAGAAGAAAGAAGAGGAAGAAGAGAAGGAAGAGGAGAGGGAAAAGAGAAGGACTAGGAGGAGGTGGAGGAAGAGAATTGGGAGAGGGAAGAGAAGGAAGAAGAGAAGAAAGAAGAGGAAGAAAGGAAGTGGGAGAGGGAGAGGGAAGAGAGAGAAGAAGAGAAGAAAGAGAGGAAGGAGGAAAGAGAAGGCAAAAGAGGAGGAAGAACAGAAATGGGAGAGGAAAGGGAAGGAATAAGAGAAGAGGGAGGGAAGAGAAATAAGAAGAGAAGAAAGAGGAGGAAGAGAAGTGGGAGAGGGAAGAAAAAATGGGAAGAAGAGGAGGAAGAAGATAAATGGGAGAGGTAAGAAAAGGAAGAAGAGAAGAAGAGGAGGAAGAGAAATGGGAGAGGGAAGAGGAGAAGGAAGAGGAGAAGGAAGAGGAGGAAGAAGAGAAGTGGGAGAAGGAAGAGGAGGAAGAAGAGAAGTGGGAGAGGGAAGAGAAGGAAAAAGAGGAGGAAGAAGAGGAGGAGAAAGAGAACAGGAAGAGGGAAGAGGAGAAGGAAGAGCAGGAAGAAGAGAAATGGGTGAGGGAAGAGAAGGAAGAAGAGGAGGAAGAGATGTGAGAGAAGGAAGAAGAAAAGGAAGAAGAGATGGAGGAAAAGAAGTGGGAGAGGAAAGAAGAGAGGAAAGAAGAGAAGGAAGAAGAAGAGGAGGAGGAGGAGGAGGAGGAGGAGGAGAAGTGGGAAAAGGAAGAGGAGGAACTGAACGAAGCCAAATCACATTAGAGATTGATCTCTCTCTCTCTCTCTCTCTCTCTCTCTCTCTAAAAATAATAATCATATTCAGGGGAAATCTAACACCATTTTTTAAGGTGTAAAAGAGGCTTTGAGAACATCGAAATTCAAATTTTACACAAAAAATTCCTTAATAAATGGAATACTCTTCCAGCTGAGACGATTAAATGCAATACATTTCGAATATTCAAAATTGATTTATATATAAAACATAATTTTTTTCTATCCGACCTCGCCATGGACCAAAAGGTCTCCTGTCACCATGCGTTGCTATGGCAACACCGCAGACTGACTAAGAAAACCATCAATAGTATTAATTCCAATAGTATTAACATTACTATCACTACCGTACGCTGATGACGTCATCAGTAGCGTGCCTGCCCGTCTCTCATTTGCCTAGTCGCGGGTTCGAATCCCGCACTCCTCTCCAATTTTCAGCAGTAACTCGTAATGACTTGTCTGACAGATTTGTCTGACTGACTGACTGACTGATTGGTTGACTGATTGAATGGCTGACTGACTGACTGACCGACTGATTATAGGGTTGACTGGCTAGCTGACTGACAGACTGGATGACTGATTGGTTGGCTGATTGCTGATTAACTGGCTGGCTGGCTGACTGACTGACCGATTGATTATACGATTGACTGACTGGCTAACTGACTGATTAAATAGATAACTGGACCGACTGACTGAGTGACTGACGGGATGACTGGCTGGCTAGCTGACTGCCTGACTTGCTGACTGACTGTTCGACTGACTTAATAAAGGGTTGACTGACTAAGTGACTGACTGAGTGACTGACTTATTAAACGATTGACTGACTTATTAAACGGTTGACTGACCGATCGACTGACTGAAAAAACGGTTGACCGACTGAGTGACTGACTTATTAATCGATTGACTGACTGATTGACTGACCGACTGACTTACTAAATGGATGAATGACTGACTGACTGACCAACTGATTGAATGGTCGACTGACTGACTGACTTACTAAACGGTTGAATGACTTACTGACTGACTGACTGACTTGCTGACTGATTAAACAAAAAATGAATTAATAAATTGATACATAATTGAATCCAAAATTTCTGCAAGAAAAATAAAAAATAAAAAAATCTTAGCCTGGAAACCCTCTCCAGACAACCTCATTCGGACATTGAATGACGTCATCCTTCCGTACCGTGGTGTCCTCTCCCCGTGACGTCAGGCGATTCTATTCGACTTAGAGGAAGACCTACCTCCTCCTCCTCCTCCTCAGAGGTTCCCTTCACCTGAATTAAATCACCTGACGACAGCCAGGGAGGGAGATGCATCGAATCACTTGATTACAATTTTGAATCAAGTCGCCTGGCGACAAACGGAATCAAGTGCGCCAGGTCGCTGACACCAACCTGGGGGCGGGGGAGGGATGGAGAGAGAGAGAGAGAGAGAGAGAGAGAGAGAGAGAGAGAGAGAGAGAGAGAGAGAGAGAGAGAGAGAGAGGGGGGGAGAGGAGGGAAAGAGGGAAGGAGAGAGGGACAGGGAAAGAGGGCAAGGGAGGAAGAGAGAAAGAGGGAGAGAGAAAGAGAAAATGAGAGAGAGAGAGAGAGGGGGGAGAGGGAGAGAGGGAAAGAGAGAAAGAGAGAGAAAGAGAGAGAGAGAGAGAGAGGAGAGAGAGGTGAGGGAAAGAGAGAGAAAGAGGGAGCGAGAGAGTGAGAGAGAGAGAGAGAGAGAGAGAGAGAGAGAGAGAGAGAGAGAGAGAGAGAGAGAGAGAGAGAGAGAGAGAGAGGGGGGGGGGGGGAGAGAGAGATAACGAACTCTTAATAACAAAGGAGAAGAAAGACATTAAGCATTTTTTTTTTTTCAAAATTTTCTTTACAATTGCAACCTTATCATTTCTTTCATTTCCAATATTGACGTCAATTCTGTTCGGGTCAGTGCTTCCACAAAAGAAGGAATATGCAGGAGGGGGGAGGGGGAAGGGAGGAGGGGGGAGGGGGAGGGGGGTAAGGGGGTAAGGCAATAAGGGGGGAGGAATCTGGAAGGCCAACAAAAGATTTTTTTTTTTTTTTTTTTTTTTTTTTTTTTGAGAAAGTCAAAATAGTTATCGCCATCTTCGACGATTTCGTTTGACGCCTGAAGGTCATTTTCGTTGTCTTCGTCGTCGTCGTCGTCCTCCTCCTCCTCTTTCTCTTCTCCATTTCTTGTTCCAACTATTACTCATCCTAATCTATTACCTCCTCTTCATCTTCCTTCTCCTCCTCCTCCCCCTCATCATCATCATCTCCCATCATCCCCTCCTCCTCCTCCTCCTCCTCTTTCTCCTCATTTTCCTCCTCCCCATCCTCTTCTCTCAACTCCTCCTCCTTCTCCTCATCCTCTTCCTTCTCATCCTCCTCCTCCACCCTCTCCTCTTCCCCATTCTCTTCTCTCATCTCCTCCTACTATTCTTCTCCTTGCTCTTCTTCCTCTTCCTCCTCTTTTCCTACCTCCTCCTTCTATTCTCATTCCTCATCCTCCTCCTCTTTCCCCACTTCTTTCTACACCTACTCTATCCTCCTCTCCCCTCTTCTTCTACCTCTTCCCCCTCTCCTCTTCCTCTTCCATCTCCACCTCCTCCTTCAACCCCATTCTCTTCCTCTTCCACCTCCTCCTCCTCCCCTCCTCTTCTTCTTCTTCTTCTTCTTCTTCCTCCTCCTCCTCTTCTCCTCTCCTCTTCCTCTTCCATCTCCCCCTCCCCTACTCTTCCTCTTCTTCCTCCTCCTCTTCTTCTTTCTCTTCTTCCGCCTCCTCTTCTTCTTCCTCTTCTTCCTCCTCTCCCCTCTTCTTCTACCTCCTCCCCCTCTCCTCTTCCTCTTCCACCTCCACCTCCTCCTTCAACCCCCTTCTCTTCCTCTTACACCTCCTCCTCCTCCCCTCCTCTTCTTCTTCTTCCTCCTCCTCCTCTCCCCTCCTCTTCCACCTCCTCCTCCCCTACTCTTCCTCTTCTTCCTCCTCCTCTTCTTCTTCCTCTTCTTCCGCCTCCTCTTCTTCTTCCTCTTCTTCTTCCACAGTCTCCGGCCTGCTCTCTGACTTCTGGTTCTTGCAAATCCCTAATGATATTTCTTTCCCCAAGATTCATCCTACAGCCGTCTGTCTGTCTGTTTGTCTGTCTGTCTGTCTGCCTGCTTGTCTGTCTGTTTGTCCGTCTACTTGCATGCTTCTCTGCCTGCCTGTCTGTCTATCTGTTTGTCTGCCTGCCTGTCTATCTGTCTGTTTGTCTGTCTACTTATCTGCTTCTCTGCCTGTCTGTCTGTCTGTCTATGAATGTCTGTTTCTGTGTCTCTGTGGGTATGTGTGTCTGTTCCTTTGCATCTGTATGTCTGCATGTATCTATATGTCTGCATATATCTGCATGATTCTGTGCCTGCACATGTCCTGTGTCTGTTTGTTTTTTTATGTTTTCTGTCTTTTCTGTCTGTGCATCAATGTCTGTGTCTGTCTATATTGCACGTCACTGGTGCCTCCTCCCCTTCACCCCTGCTGCCTCTGTGTCTGTGTTTTCTGTCTTTTCTGTCTACTTCTGTCTGTATTACATATGTCTGGTGTCTCCTCCCCTTCCCCCTCTCCTTCATCCTTACTGTCTTTGCGTCTGTCTGTGTTTTCTACATTTTCTGTTTATGCCTGTATGTCTGTCTGCTTCTGTCTGTATTACACATGACTGGTGCCTCTTCCTCTTCCCTCTCCCCCTTCCCCCTCCTCTCCCCCTTCCCCCACCTCTCCCCCTCTCCCCCCACCCCAAGTGCAGACACAAAATGATTCCGTGTAATGCAGCCATCTGTTGTTTACTGCGTCTGTCAGCTTCACTCAAGTCTGTAGATTTTTTGCAAAATACACCAACTCCAGCGCCCTCTCTCTCTTTCTCTCTCTCTCTTTCTCTCTCTCTCCATCTCTACCTCCATTCTTCTCCCTCTTTCCCTCCCTTGCTCTCCCAACACCCTTCTCCATCCATCCCTCCATCCTCCTCTCTCCCTCCACCCCTCTCTCCCTCTCCATCTCCCTCCCTCCTTCATCCCTCTCTATTTACACCGTTGTCTCTCGCTCTTCCCTTTCCATTTCTCTCTCTGCCTCTTTATCACTTCCTCTTTTCTTTTACTTTTTCTTCCGCTCTTTTTCTTTGGTTCTTTCACGCCCTCTTTTCGTTCCTCTTTTCGTTCTTTGAAACGGCATCATCATAGATTTAGCGTAGACTAAATTTCACGTCTCCTTCTCCTCAGACCGTTAAACGTATCTACCATGGCGAGATCCGGTAAATTCGAATTTGAATTTGAAATTGAATCCCCCGCCAACCGCCACCCCCAACCGTCACTCCTCAAAGGTCGTTGCCGAATCCTCTTTTTATTTGTTTTTTCTTCTTTCTTGTGTTTTCCTTTGTGTTAGAACTGAAAAGAGTCAGTCAAAACATAGATTGTTGATTGCTCAGCCCATGAACTAAAATGGGTCTGGCATTAGACAGAATCAAATATGTAAAGTAAGCCGTATAGATAAGAGTAACAATCTAGGAATTGAACAGAATAGTCTGCCATCAGAGAAAAAAAAAATAGGTACTTAATTTTTTTTTTTTTTTTTTTTTTTGTGCAAAGAGACAGCCGGAGACTGATCACCATCAACAGTCCAGACTTTCTTTCAGGAGATGTTTACTGAAGACCCCAAGGATCGTTACAGGTTGTCGTGAGGCGGCGGTTTTCAGGTCCAAAAAGACCTGAATGAAGACCACTCTCACCTACACCTCTCAGCCCCTAAACTAGGGGTTCTCAACCTTTAGGGGTTCCTGAACCCTCAGGGGACCCAGGGAACTTCCCTAGTGATGTCACCTAGATCGTGAGGAGCCTACTACGCAAGGAGGCGCTGAGTAGCTGCGGCCGAAGCCGTCACCTTTGCCCTATGTACTATATGTGTTTTAGGGACTGTTGAAGGTAGGTAACCGTCACTGCTGGGAATCAGAGAGGAGTGCGGGATTCGAACCCGAGACTAGCATGCTTCCGATGACGTCACCAGTGCTCGAATGCCAATGTACACTAAATTAGTCTTGATGTATTACCATTCCATATTCGGCGTGTGCTCAGGTGCGGGTTCGAATCCCGCACTCCTCTCCGATTCCCAGCAGTGAATGTTGATGACTTGCCCCTAACAGTCCCTAAAGCGCATATTAGAGTATAGGTGACGGCTTCGGCCGCACTTGCTCAGCGTCTCCTGGCGTAGTAGGCTCTTGACCTTCTGTATTGGGTGTCGGGTGGAGAGCCAGGACAACTCTCTCTCTCTCTCTCTCTCTCCTTTTCTCTCTCTCTTTCACTCTCCGTTCCCCCCCCTCTCTCTCTCTCTCCCTCTCTCATTTTCCCTTTCTCTTTCCCTCTCCGCTTTACTTCTCCATTTTTACTCTCTATTTCCACTCTCCCTCTCTCTCTCCCTTTCCCTTTCTCTTTCCCTCTCCGTTTCCTTCTTTCCCTCCCTGTTTCCCTCCCCCTCTCTATCTATCTATCTCTCTTTCTCTCTCTTTCCCTCCCCGTTCCCCCCTCCCTCCCTTCCTCCCTCTCTCTCCCTCTCCACCCCCCTCTCTCTCTCTCTCACTTTCCTTCTTTTTTTCCTCTCCGCCCCCCTCTCTCTCTCTCTCTCTCTCTCTCTCTCTCTCTCTCTCTCTCTCTCTCTCTCTCTCTCTCTCTCGCGTTCGTCTTCTCTGATTTTCCAGATCACTGGGCCCATTGAAGCGTCATTATTGGAGACCAAACATAATGTGTTATTAAGCGGAGTACTGCATAATACATTCCGCCCTTCTAGTGGAACCAATGCCGGGTACCTGCTTGTAGTACGTCAGAGAGAACCATCTCCCTTCCACTTGTTATTCAAAACCCGTTAACCCGCTCACCTCCATCAGAAGGTGCGACCCTGAGGGGCTGGCATTCGGTCTCCGGACTGGGCCCAAGATTTCTTCCAATCCATTTCAACTCAGTTTCTTCTATCTTTTCAAACATGGAGAGGTGACAACCGAAAGACATAGAAATAGTCCCACACTCACACAATATGGACAACAGTCCAAAGTTTCTTCCGGAGGAGATCTTTGGGAGGGATCGTTGCCAGCCACTGTGAGGCAGCGGGTTCCCAGTCAATAGAAATTGACGAAACAATTAATGGTCTCTGCAGTGACAAGGAACTGTAGTAGTTCACACTACAGGCAGAGATACTGGACTACCTAAAAACTACCTAAGAACTACTTCTGCAGATATGAGAGACTGTGGAACGAGTAGTTGTAACTACATGTAAAGAGTTGCTGAACTACCCA
>NC_134797.1:46017820-46022820 GCF_046742065.1 Oratosquilla oratoria | reverse complement strand
AGGAGAAGACAAAGCCGGTTGACGAACGAACACACAAATTTATGAAGCAGATTTGCATCATACTGCACTTACGTATGTATGCATATAGAGTATGTATGTATGTATGTATGCATGTATGTATATATGTATGTATGGTATGTATGTATGCATGTATGTATTTGTGTATGTATTTATATGTATATCTATATGTATATGTATATATGTAAGTATGTATAGTGTATATACATATACGTACGTATAGTGTATTTTGTGTGTAAGTATGTATAGTGTACATATATGCATATACGTACGTATAGTGTATATGTATATATGTATGTATATATGTGTGTATGTATAGTGTATATGTATATATGCATGTACGTATGTATAATGTGTATATGTATTATGTATGTATATGAATATATGTGTATATGTATTATGTATGTATATGAATATATGTGTATATGTATTTATATATGTATATGTATATTCATATTTATATGTATATATGTATGCATAGTATGTATAGTGTATATATATATATATATATATTATATATATATATATATGTATATGAACGTGTATATGTATATACGTATGGGTGTATGTATAGTGTATATATATATATATATATATATATATACTGTATATATATATATGTATATATATATATATATATATATATATATATATATATATATATATATATATATATATATATGAATGTATGTATTATGTATGTACGTACATGTATATATGCATACATGTGTGTATGTATGTATGTATAGTGTATATGTATATACGTATGTATGTATAGTGTATATGTATACATGTATGTATATTGTATATATGTATGCATGTATATATTGTGTATGTACGTATATGTATATGTGTATGCATGTATAGTTTATATGTATATATGTATGTACCCAAGCATGTATGTATTTTTGTATGTATATATGCAGGCATTTATTTATGTATGTATGTATGTACGTATGTATGTATGTATACTGGTATTTATCTATATATGTATGTAATATGTATGTATGCATATATATGTGTGTAAAGTATTTATTGAGGGAGAGTGAAAGAGAGCGAAAGAGAGCAAGAGTAAGCACGAGTACAAAAGCGCGAGAACGAGAGCGAGACCGAGAGCTTTAGAGGAAGAGAGCAAAAGAGCTAGTAGCTTAGGTATACACATACGGAAGCAGACCAACCCAACCGCAGTGTTATCGTCTCGGTGATCATTCTATTGAGGTCCAATGTTGATCTTCTACAGAGATTTAACACAAGGATACTCTGAGAGGCAGACTTGAGGAAGGGGGGGAGGGGAAGGGGGGAGAGGGAAAGGGGGGAGAGAGTGAGGATAGGGGGGGGAGAAGGGGATGGGGGGAGAGGGGAAGGGAGAGTGTGTCAGAAACCCACGAGATAGATCACTGTCGGGGAAAAACGAAAACGATGTCTTCGTACGCATCCATCTCAAGCCTGACGGATGCAGATGACGAGGAGGAGGGGGAGAGGGGGGAAGGAGGGGGAGGCAGGGGAGGGAAGGGGGAGGGATGAGTAAGGGAGGGAAGGTGGTTGAGTGGAGGGAAAGGGGAAGGGGAGGGGAGAGGGGAGGGGAGAGGGAGAGGGGAGGAGTGAGGGGAGGGGAGAGGGAAGGGGAGAGGGGAGTGGTAGAGAGAGGAGGGCGAGAGAGGAAGGGAGAGGGGAGGGGGAGTGGAGAGAGGGGGAGGGGAGAGAGGGGCAGGGAGAAAGTGGGGGAAGAGGAAGGGGGGAGGCAAGGAAAGGAAGAGAGGAGAGAAGGAGGGAGGGGAGAGGGAGGAAGAGAGGCAGAGAGGGAAGGAGAGAGAGGGAACAAGAGAGAGAGGGAGGGAACAAGAGAGGGAGAGAGGGAGCGAGAGATGGAGAAATGGAGAGAGGGAGCGAGAGATGGAGAAATGGAGAGAGGGAGCGAGAGATGGAAAGAGGGAGGGAGAGAGGTAGAGAGCGAAGAAGGGAAAGGAGAGAATAAGGGAGGGAGAGAGGGAGGAAGGGAGAGAATGAGAGAGGGAGAGAGAGGGGAGAGACAATATGGATAGGAAGAGAAGGAGGAAGGAGGGAAGGGAGGTAGAGATCGAGAGAGGGCGTGGAAGGGAGAGAAGGAGGAGGGAGAGAAGGAATGAGAGAGAAAGAGAGAAAAAGAGAGAAGAAGAGAAGACGAAGGGAGGAATGAGAAGACCAAAGGTTCCCCCTCTTGGTAAGGTGGCGACCTTCAGAGTCTTTATTCTGGCAGATCCCCAGACGATTTATACGGAGACGTATCGTTAAGGTAAGACCATAAGAATGAAGAAGACTGCAGGAGACCATATGGCCTACACTAGGCAGTCCATGTCCATTACCGGTTGAAGAACCGGTAGGAGCACCGGATGAGTACCAGGGAGTACCGTGGGAAGTACCGGGAAATACCAAAAGTACGGATAATACCGGAAGGTACCGGGAAATGCAGAACGGTACCAGAAAATACCGGACGGTACCGGGAGATGCCGGAGGGTACTGGAGAATACCGGAGAGTACCAGGAAGAGTACCAAAAATGCTGGAGCGTACCTGGAGGAATACCGGAGGAAGTACCGGGAGAAAGTGGCAGATGCTGAAAAAAGTTACAAGAAGCGAAACGTCCTATTAATAAAGTCTCCGTCATCACATCTTCTTTATTTCAATAGATTACTTGAAGGAAGTACCGGGAAAGTACCGGGAGAAAACTAGATGAGTACCGGGAAATATCGGAGTGTACCGGAAAAGTACCGGGAAATACCGGAGTGTACCGGGAGAGTACCGGGAAACTATAAGGAAAATGCCAAAAGAAGACGAGAGAGAGAGAGAGAGAAAGAAGGAGAGAGAGAGAGAGAGAGAGAGAGAGAGAGAGAAGGAGCGAGAGAGAGAGAAGGAGCGAGAGAGAGAGAGAGAGAGAGAGAGAGAGAGAGAGAGAGAGAGAGAGAGAAGGAGCGAGAGAGAGAGAGAAAGAGAGAGAGAGAGAGAGAGATACCAGAAATTTTGAGAAGTTACCGCTACTGGGAAACCGCAACCCGGTATGAAGTACCAACCGGAAGGCTTGGACCGGTCGGAGTGGTACCAAGAAATTATGTGATTTGAGATATCAGAAGGTACCACTGAGAGGTACCAAGAGATGAGAAAAGATACCAGTAGACACCGAGGGAAAGTACCGGTAAATACCGGGACACATAACAGACCCCAGAAGGAAAGAGTAGCAATTTTATTTGTCTATCTATATTTGTTTTGTTTTGTTTTATTTCATTTTATTCTATTTGAATAAAAATAAAATAAAAGAAAACGTATTTTTTTTTTTTTTTTTTTTTTTTTTTTTTGCGTGAGAGGCGTGAGAGGGAGGTTAGTTCTCCCGGTCAAGTGAGAGGAAGATTTAAGCCTCAAAAGGGGATTTAGGGCCAAAACAAATCCCGGTGAACGTGGAGAGAAATTAAGACGAGGAGGAAGACAAGGAGAAGGAGGATGAGGAGGGTGATTGGAGGCAGGGAGGTGAAGGAGAAGGAAGAGGAGAAGGGAGGAAGGGGAGGAGGAGGAGGTGGATGTGGCGGAGGACTGGAGGCAGGGAGATAGGGAGGAGAAAAGGAGGGGTGGAGAAGGTGGAGGAAGAGGAAGGGGAGGAGGAAAGGGAAGTGGAGGTAGAGGTGGACGAGGATGCTGGGAGGGAGAGGAGGAGGAGGTGGAGGAAGAGGAGGAAGAGGAGGTGGAGGAAGAGGAGGAAGAGGAGGAAGGAGAGAAAAATGACTCAATGGATGGGAGTAAAAGTGTGTGTGTGTGTGTGTGTGTGTGTGTGTGTGTGTGTGTGTGTGTGTGTGTGCGTGCGCATGTGCACATGTCTATGCATGTGTACGTATATGCATATGCACGTTAGTGCATGCGGCCATTAACGTTTGCATTGTATGCATTATACATGTGCGTGTAAGGCAGTGTAGGCACTCATGTATGTGTCCGTGTGTGTGTGTGTCTATGTGTCCGTGTGTGTGTGTATGTGTGTATGTGTGTGTGTGTGTGTGTGTGTGTGTGTGTGTGTGTGTGTGTGTGTGTGTGTGTGTGTGTGCGGGTGTGTTTGTGTGTGTGTGTGTGTGTATGCATATGTGTGTCCGTGTATGCGTGTGTGTGTGTGTGTGTGTGTGTGTGTGTGTGTGTGTGTGTGTGTGTGTGTGTGTGTACACAACACAGAAACATGAACCTCTGGTACATCAGTCGAAAGAGAGAGAAGGAGAGAGAGAAGGAGAGAGAGAGAGAGAGAGAGAGAGAGAGAGAGAGAGAGAGAGAGAAGAGAGGGGACCTGCCGAGCACCAAAGAACCTTTATCTCATAAACAGATTAATTCAGATTAAGCCAAGCAGACTAATCACCAAAAGGTTTTCCGAGGCAGATCGAAGATGAGGTTCTTCATATCGGGAAAAATGGTAATGATTCACCACGGTCTTGGATCACGTGTTTGACTCGTGATCGACAGCTATTACCCAAATCTGTCGGATGAGAGCTCAGAGCTAATATGACCGATCCATGGGGCAATGTTGTGACCTTACACACACCCAACTCCTTTCCCACGAGAGTTGAAGTGCCGGCTCGCAGCGCAGCGATGCTGAAAGTATTTTAGTTCTGGGCAGGAATCGAACCCGGATCGCCGTGTATGTGTGTGTGTGTGTGTGTGTGCGTAGGGGGGCGTTTAAATAAAAAGAAATATATTGATAGATGAATGCATGAATTATATAAAATAGGTAAATAAATTACTAAATAAATAAATAAATAAATGAATAAGTAAATATATACATAAATAATTAAAGAGAACTACATAAATTGATAGACAAATTTAAAAGAATAGAAATAGAAAGCATCATCGAGAGCTCTGAGGGAGATGGAATAAAATCGCTTGGCGGCATATCCTAAGTATCACCCGGTAGAAAAGGGGGTCAACTGTTTTGGTAACCAAGCAAAGAATCTATTGAGGAAACAAACAGACAGCTCGCAGG
>NC_134797.1:46010320-46012820 GCF_046742065.1 Oratosquilla oratoria | reverse complement strand
TCCTCTTCCCTTCCCCTCCCTCACCTTTTTTCTCCTACTTCTCCTCCCCTTCCTCTTCCCCTCCCCTCCTCCTACTTCTACCTTTCATCCTCTATTCTCTTCGTCTTCCTCCTCCTCATCTTCATCCTCCTCTTCCTCCCTTTCCCTCCTCCACCTTCTTTCTCCTACTTCTCCTCCCTTTCTTCTTCCCCTCCTCTCCTCCTACTTCTCCCTTTCATTCTCTTTTCTCCTCCTCTTCATCTTCCTCCTCCTCCTCCTCCTCTTCCTCCTCCCGGGTAATGTCAATAAGGGGCCAACCACAAGGGACCTCTGCATGCGGGTGAATTCATCTCCGAAGAAAATGACTTCATTAGAGAAAATGGAATAATCAAAGAAAATGGCGACCGAGGAAACATTGTTATTTGGTAATTAATATTTAGGGGGTCTGGGAAGAAAATGGCAACGGACATGGGCGAAAGGGGGGAGAGGGGGAGAGGGGGAAGGGGAGAGGGGGAAAGGGGGAGAGAGGGAAGGGGGTAGGCTTGTGAAAGCAAGTCAAGAGGAAAAATAAATTTGCGAAGACTATTTTGGCAAACAAGAAATTGTTGGCAAACGTGAAATTTCTGTGAGAATAAAAGATTTTTTATTTATTTTTTCATTTATTTATTTATTTACCTATTCATTTATCCGTTTGTGTATCTCTAATATGTGAATTCTGACAAACCGGAAATTTTAGATATAAAAACATTTTTGGCAAACGGAAGATGGGAGTGGAGGAAGGAGAAGAGGAGGGGAGAGAGGGAGGAAGGGAATGGGAGGAGAGAGGGTGAGGAAGGGAAGGGGAGGAGGGAGGGAGGGGGAGGGAGAGGGAGGGGGAGGGAGAGAAAGGGAAGGGGAAGAATGGGAAGGAGAGGAAGGGGAGGAGGAAAGGAGGGGGAGGTGGGGATAGGGAGGAGGGGAGGGGGAGGAAGGGGAGGAGGGAGAGGAAGGGGAGGAGGGAGAGGAAGGGGAGGAGGGAGAGGAAGGGGATGAGGGAAAGGAAGGGGATGATGGAGAGGAAGGGGAGGAGGGAGAGGAGGGGGAGGAAGGGGAGGAAGGGGAGGAGGGGGAGGAAGGGGAGGAGGGAAGGGAGAGGAGGGGAGGAGAGGAGGGGAGGGGTAGTGGGGGAGGAGGAAGGGAAGAAAGGGAAGGGGGAAATAGGGGAGGGTTAGGGAAGGGTACCAGATACTAAAGTTGTTCAAACTACCTTAATTACAGTAACTAGAGCGCGTAAAACGATTCTCTTCACTTGAGGGAGCACTGCTGACATATCACACACTTCCTTATGACACGCTGGATGACACGTTTCCACAATACCCCCATGTGACGATTTATGACACCTATGTGACACTTTGTGACACATCTATGTGACACACCTATGTAACACTTTTTGTGACACAGCTATATGACACGTATGTGACACACATGACATATCTATGTGACATGACCCCTCTGTGACACACATGACACACCTATGTGACACTTGACACACCTCTGTGACACACATGACACACTCAGGCGACACACCCAACGTACGTCTCGTCCCCTACCTCTGTGACACACGTGTATGACAGTTATGACACAATATACCCATCCGACACAATTCCTATGACACACGATACCCGATTCCGACACACCAAGCCTACATTAATTCATCTCGCGCCTTTGTGACACACATTCATGACACGGCCAAGTGACACAGGCTGCGTGTCAAATTCGCTTCATTAACGGCACCAAAGCCAAGAGCTAATCTTCCGGACACGTGTGGGAATGCAGGTGGAGGGGGGAGGGGAAGGGGGAGGTGAAGGGTGGAGGGGGAGGGAAAGCGAACAGGGAGGGAAAGGGGAGAGGGAGGGGGAATGTGGAGGGGAATGTGGAGGGGGAAAGGTGGAAACAGTGGAGGAAGGTGGGAGGGGGGAAAGATGAAGGGGAAAGGGGGAAGGGGGAAGGGGGAACGGGGAAGGATGGAAGGGGGGAAGGGGAGAAAGAAAGGGAGAAAGGAGGTATGAAAGGGGAAGGGGAAAAGGGGGAAGGAAAAGTGGAGACAGTGGAGGAAGGTGGAAGGGAGAAGGAAGGGGAAGGGGAAGGAGGGAAGGTGGAAGAGGGGGAGAAGGAAAGGGTGAGGGGAAAGGGAAGGGGAGGGAAAGAGGGAAAGGTGGAAGGGGAAGGAAGAGAGGAAGGGTTTGGGGAGAGTGAAAGAGGAAGGGAAGGGGATACGGAGGGGGGAAGGGATAGGAGGAAAAGGAAGGGGAAAAGGAAGAAAAGGAAAGAGAAAGGTAAGGAAAGGGAGAAAAAGGTAAGGAAAAGGGAAAAGGGAAAAGGGAAGTGAAAGGGAAGGAAAGGGTAAGAGGGAAAGGGGAAGGGGAAAGGGCAAGAAGAAAAAGGGAAGAGGGAAAAGGGAAGGGAAAGGGAAGGGAAAGGGAACAAGGAAAGGGGAAGAGAAAGGTAAAGGGAAAAGGAAGAAGGAAAGTGGGAGTAGAAA
>NC_134797.1:45950320-46007820 GCF_046742065.1 Oratosquilla oratoria | reverse complement strand
GGATCTATTGGTCCTTCTTCGAGTGGAAATGTGATCATCTCAAGTGTGGAGGAATTCCAATTAGGAACCTTTTTTTTTTATTCCTAACCCTAGACTGGAACAAAATAGAGTTCGGCCATCAATCACTAACAAAAATAAATAAATAAATAAATAAAAATAAATAGACAAATAAATAAATCGATGATGAGGATGATAGTGATATCACGATGATGATGGTGTTGATGGTAATAATAATAATAATAAAAATAAATCCACTTTATTACAGTATATAAGGACATCGAGCGGCAATGTAAACGAACAATTTAATCAATTAATTAATTTACCAATTAATTGCGACTATGTAAGTACATGAAATAGTAAAAGAAGATAATTTATCTAATTAATCGGTTGATTAATCAATTAATTTAAATAATTGACCTGCCATTAAATCATAAAAATATAACAAAAAAGTTTTTCCATACCACTATTTTTCCAATACGTATTCCTACCGCCAAAGAAAATTAATTAATTAAAAATAGTAATAATAATTAATCATTAATAGAAGCAATATCAATAATACAACAGTGACAACAACACACTACCTGCAGCAATAGTAATAATAATAGAAATAAAACACTAATAATGATACAATAAAAATAATAGTAATACAAAAAATATACATCACAAAATAAAACCTTTCACCATATCTGAGTTCGCATAAAACTTTTCATTTAATTTCAATTTTTTCTTCTTTTCAAAAATAATATATAGATAACTTATAGCACACGGCCTGCCTGTGTCTCCCGCTCTGTCTATATGTCGACCTAGTTATGGACCAAAAGGTCTCCTGTCGGCATGCTCTTTCGTAATCCTTTGTAAATAGGCGGAGGGCAGGGTTACCAATTTTAGCCTAATTAAGCATTTTTCCTCCTACAAAAAATACTACATTAATCAAAGAAACAGAACGCATTATGAGGAACAAAAGATTTATCATATTTTTTGCCCATCTAGCATAATTTCACATGCTGTCTAGCTGCTAGAATATGCTAGACTCTAGCATATTCTAGATTCAGAAATCCGACTCACTCTGTAATCACAGCGCATCCCGTGGAGCTTTCCTAGATTCATAATCTTAGTTTAGTTAAGAGGAAATAGGTTTATACAAGATAATAGTATTCTTAAACACTGAAATTGTTGACGTGTCACATTAGCAGATGAAGATGACGTGAGGTAATCATTGTTTGTCAAAAGTTCCCGACTCTTGTTGAAAACTGTGTGAGTTTGATACAGGTAATTGTAAATTACCTTACAAGACAGCCCCTTCTTTCTTCCAGCACACCCACCTAAACACCCTCAACCTTTATCTATATTTATATGTAATTATGTTTCTTTTGTTTATATTTTTTCTATTTACATCTTAAGAGAAAATGGGTTGGGGTGACTTATAGAATTATACTTAGCACGAATGTAACTATAGATCAGCGTTCCTCAACCAGGGTTCCCTGGAACCCAAAAGGTCCCTAAGGGTTCCGCGAGAACAAGTGAGATAAGCTAATGCACTTTTTATTTTTTATTTAATTTCATATACGTAATATAATTAAACACGCACATATTCTTGGTTATTGTATTAATGTAATATAGACATCATCCTATGTAACCTATTATTACGATGAAAATTAAATGAGAAAGATATGGTACATTTTTTTTTTTTTTTTTTTTTTTTTTTGCGCAGGGGTTCCTTGAGACATGCAATTTATTTCAAAGGTTACGCAAGGGTAAAAAGGTTGAGAAACTCTACTATAGATAGTCGATTTTTGAATGATTTAATTATTCTTATTAAACAATGATTTTTGAGCAAGTGACTTCACGCTCCCCTCCTTGTAAACCCCCTCACGCCCCCCCAATGGAGGGTTGCCCCCTAGTTTGAGAACCACTGCTTTAAAAGGTGAGGAGCCTACGCCAGGAGGCGCTGAGTAACTATGACCGAAGCCGTCACCTTTGCCCTGTTGGGAGTCAAAATGGATTGCGGGATTCGAACCCACAACTAAGAATAGAATGTTGATGCGTGGCGCTGTGACGATCTGGCACTCGAAGTGGATGAGTGCATTATACGCCTGAGCACTCGAGGAGGTGGAAGGGAGGGGGAGGAGAAGGGGGAAGGGTCGTTTCCAGCACCAATTCCAGAGGGCAGGAACACCTGAAGAATACCCTTCCATGGCCTTTCCAGGGCTTTTTCAAGCCTTTCCATGGCCTTTCTAAGGACTTAAAATAGCCTTTCCAGGGGCTTTCCAAGGACTTGAAATAGCCTTTCCAGTGCCTTACCAGGGACTTTCCATGGCCTTTCCAGAGACTTTCCAGGGGATTTACATAGCCTTTCCAGTGCCTTAACAGGGGCTTTTAGGGCTTTTCCAATGTCTTACCAGCGCCCTTCCAGGAGATTCCCAGGTGCTTTCCAGGGGCTATACATAGCCTTTCCAGTGCCTTCCCAGGGGCTTTCAGGGCCTTTCCAGTGCCTTACCAGCGCCTTTCCAGGAGCTTTCCAGGGCATCTCCAGGAGCTTTCCAGGAGCTTTCCACGGCCATTCCAGGGACTTCCCAAGGCCTTCCGTGACTCTGGAAATTATTTCTGATCGAAAAGAGGAGTGTGATGGAGAGCGAGCAACGAAGCTGATGGCGCTGCATTCGTCATTCCAGTTCGGCTACCAGAGAAACGCCTCACGAATTATTTCCTGCACTCGCAAGAATTAGCAGAATATATATGTGTGTGTGTGTGTGTGTGTGTGTGTGTGTGTGTGTGTGTGTGTGTGTGTGTGTGTGTGTGTGTGTGTGTGTGTGTGTGTGCGTGTGCGCGCGCGCGTGTCTGTTCGTGCATGTGTTTCTGAGATCAATAGCATTACACATTATTCACACCGAGCGAAACAGCGCTGTTCTTCCGTATGCGCCAAAGAGGCGAGAGCTACCTGTAGATACAAAGCAAATCCAGCGAGGCAACGAGGAACTAACGAAACTGAGGTCTTCCTGTTGACGGCGCCGTCATCGAGGTCTTCCTGCTGACGGCGCCCTAACAGATGTGGACGACCCATGGAGGGACGGACGACAACTCGAAGCAATAGACGAATTACGGACGAAGGAATCCATGGTGTTCCTCCCTCATGAAGGTGGCGTCACCGAAGTGGGAAGTTCCCCACGAAGAGGGCGAAGGGACTTCGTGAGCTAAAGAAAAAATAAATGTTTTTCCCCTTAAATGGGTTCCCCGAGCTCTGTGAATTGGGAGGGGGAAGGGGAGGGGGGAGAACGAGGGGCAAGGGGGAGGAGGAGGGGAAGAGACAAGGGGAGGGAAGGGAGCAAGAGCCGCGTAAGAAGCCAGCGAATGGGGGGCATTAGACTCTGAACGTGTTTGCATGGAATGAAGTAGTCGTTTCTTTAAATTAAAAATATAAATAAATAAATAAATAAACAAGAAACACATGAACGAGTAACAACATAGATTTTATATATATATATATATACATATATATGTATATATATTTATATATATACATATTTATGTATATATATATATATATACATATATATATATATTTATATATATGTATATCTATATATACAGTATATATATTTATACATATATATAATATATATATATATTTATACATATATATATAATATATATATATATATATAAACATATATCTATATATACATATATATATTATATATATATATTATATATATATATATATACATATATATATTATATATATAATCTATGATAAAGTAGTAGCCTCTGTCTGTCTGTCTGTCTGTCTGTTTTTGTTTGTTCACGAACTCCTTCTAGGGTTTTGAAGATAGACCCCCATAGCCATATATATTCTGATACCCTATCACTCCAGGTACTTGAATAAATATATTTCATTTCCAAATAAATTATTTTGGTTAGGGTTACGAGCTAAAGTTAGGTGGTTTATGGTGAGGGAACACGCCACTACTGTAGTCTCCCCTTAAGTCGCGTATTATTTTTGGGACATAAGAATTAACATGATTAAACAAACCTTTGTATGTGTTCATAAATATTATCTATATTTGTTAAATTAATGTTGCCACAAACCATGATAGCAATTGTAAGAAGAAAGCATGTAAATGTAAAATGATTGTATCATTTTGCCAAATGTTGAAATATTAGTTATTTTCATTTAATTTTAGTGCGGGCGGAAATTGATTATTCACAAACTTCTCCTAGGTTTTTGCAAATAAACCGCTATAACCATATATAGTCTGAAGATAAATACACGAGATACATTTCTTCACCTTTTAGAGGCAGAAATTTATTGTCAATCCACACACACACACACGCACGCACACACACGCACACACACACACGCAAAAGAATGTGTACATATGACACTTGTGTTTGTGTATGCATGTATTTTCAAACTAGGGTTTCCCAACCTTCGGGTAGAGGGGCGCACACCTGGGAGGGGGAGTGTTTAAAGCTATATTTCATTTCCCCCCAAAATTATTTTGGTTAGGGTTAAGGGTTAAAGTTAGGTGGGGTATAGTTAGGTTAGGGATTATTCACGAACTCGCAGCAACGCGCGGGTAATTTGGCTAGTATATATATATATATATATAATATATATATATGTATTTATATATATATGAAATATATTTATATATATATACATACATTTATATATATATATATATATATATATATATATATATATATATATATATATATATATATATATATATATATGCTAATAAGAACACGGGGACGTGTGTTCACTTATGCAAAGTAGACCACTTGGAAAAAGAAACTAACAAAGCAGAGCGCTTTCGTATATTACATCTTCAGTGCAACAAGATGTAATATACGAAAGCGCTCTGCTTCGTTAGTTTCTTTTTCCAAGTGGTCTACTTTGCATATATATATAATATATATATATATATATATATATATGTGTGTGTGTGTGTGTGTGTATGTATATATATATATATATATATGTATACATATATATATATGTATACATATATATACAGTATATATACACACACACATATATATATATATATATGTATACATATATATATATATATGTATAATATGTATATACATATATATATATACATATGTATATACATATGAATATATATACATATATTTACATATACATACTGTATATATACATGTATATATATGTATACATATATATATATATATATATGTATACATATTTATATATATGTATATATACATATGTATACATATATATACATATACATATATACACACATATATATGCATATACATATATATACGTATATACATATATGTATACATATGTATACATATATATATATACTATATATACATATATATATCTATATATATATATATGTTTATGTATAGAGAGAGAGAGAGAGAGAGAGAGAGAGAGAGAGAGATAGAGAGAGAGATTCTGACAGGTTAACGTAGGTGGAGTAGGAAACACAGGAGCCTTAGTCTGAGTTTATTCCAGACTAGTTTCGCATACCTGCGAAACTAGTCAGGAATAAAATCAGACTAAGACTCCTGTGTTTCCTACTCCACTTATGTATATATATATATATATATATATATATATATATATATATATATATATATATATATATATATATATGTATATATATATATATTATATATATATATATATATATATTTACAAAAATAAGGTGTTAGTTAATGAACAAATAAATATTAATTCATAAGTCCAAATAATTAAAAATCCGTGAATAAAATAAAACAGAAAACACAACAGAACTGATGCAAATCTTTGACGCAGTTGTATAATAAAACTATTTATGAAAATCAACATTCATTATCAGATTACGTATCTAGAGAAAACTATACTGCATGTTAATTAAGGTAAGTTATACTCGCAAACTTAAAATTCTGGAACAAATATTTCGCGAAGATTTTTTGGCGGATTAAAATTCCGCGGTTTTTTTTTTTTCGAAAATAAAGATAAACGACGTACATGGTATGCGGTCAGGCATACCAATCTCTCGTGCCTATTACAGTCAGGCCTACCAACATTTTACGGGAACTGTTTTTTCAAAACTTTATTTCACCTTTTTGTTTGTTTACTTGTTTATTTGTTCGGTTCTTTATATATTCATTTATTCATTGTTATCTTTTATCATAATGCAGATTATAGAAATGATAGCCTTCAATCAAGGTAAATGTAAAATAGATAAAAAATTAAAGAATATATTAACTGAAGAAGAATATGTGAATATTTCAATCGTGGCACACATAAGAAAAACATACTGGTAATTACAAAATTGGATGAACAATTAAGCATAAATAAAAATTATTTAAAAACACTAAACTAAAAGACCAGTACACAAACAACAAAATAACACTAATACATCAATACAGAAACAAGTTAAATAAATGAAAAGAGAAAGAAAAAAAAAGAAAACATAAAGGTTTTGAACGCCATGATGACCCAATTAGACAAAGAAACAAATAAGAAAAAATAATAAATAAAAATTAAAAATAGAAATAAATAACTTGTAAAATGCGTCCCCCATAACACTCCAACCATTGTCACTGTGACGTAACACTTCCTGTCTATCACGTGACCTATCACGTGACGTCACCTCACGAATGAGAGTAACGTCCACTGGACGCTTCCTTTCCTGTCTCGCCGTGATGACGTCATCTCGTTGACTCGCCCATCCTTCATGGACGGTGACACGTGTGTCACACGCTTCTTCCTTATGCATACGCTTACAACTGGGCACGGTGTGTGTGTGTGTGTGTGTGTGTGTGTGTGTGTGTGTGTGTGTGTGTGTGTGTGTGTGTGTGTGTGTGTGTGTGTGTGTGTGTGTGTGTGTGGTATACACCATGTGCGTATGTGCCCGCGGAAAACGTTAAGTACACACAGGCCCTTCTAGAAATAATCTCACCGAGATCATTACTCTGGAGTAGCCGAAGATGACACCCTTGGGGGAGAGGGGGGAGGTGGGGAAGGGGAGAGGGGGAAGGGGGGAGGGGGAAGGCGAGTAAGGGCCACGCCGAGAGCGCTAATGACCTACTCGTCGAAGTCTGAATATTGATGCCGAGCTCGAGCTGAGACCTCCGAAGAAGACGACGACGAAGAAGAACTCTTCCAGAAGGTCTCCGGAGCACCCTTCCTCCTCCTCCATTAGGACCACCAAGACTTCGAAGAGTATCCTCGAGTACTTCGAGTATTTTTTACTTTTGTTTTGACCCACACGAAGAGTCTGAAAATTTCTTGAAGATATAATGAGGGTCTCGTGAGGCCTTCGCGGTCTCTGGGAATTTCTCTCCTGTGCGTTTCTCTTTAAACTTTCACGAGTCTGATGGCTTGTCTTCAGGGTAATGAAGACGAGGTCTCTTCCTGTTTCCTTCGGCAGATCATTGATTTTGTTCCACGATTTCATATTTTCATTCTCTGCCTCAATTACTATACATCTGTGAGTTCAGTTATGTTTGTTCGTATCTCGAATCATAAATACACACACTGCACAATATGTACATGCGTGTGTATGTCACTAATATATACATATATATATATATATACATACATGTGCATAAAGCGAGAGAGAGAGAGAGAGAGAGAGAGAGAGAGAGAGAGAGAGGAGAGAGACAAAACATCTTATTAGGGATATAAAGAAACCTATCTAATGTCCCAACTCTCATTTCGTTTATGGGTCACCCGTTGACCCAGCCTGCCCCATGTTGACTCAAGCTGACCCAGGCTCCTGGCCTGTCCGCGCGTGGTCATTTGCCCCTCTTTTGCAGCTGGGGCAGCTGTTCCTCCTGTCTTGCCCCTGAACATAAATCCCTCCCTGTCGCCTGTAAATCTGCTGATGCATTTATGTGCTTCCTCCAGTGGCTTTCTCATTTCCTTCCCGATGCCTTTCTTTGGGTCTTTCCAGCGTGGAGGGATCCTGGTGCCGCTCTGTGTGTTATACCGAAGGTGCGCATTCTGTAGATTCTTACGTTGGTTTTGTGTTCTTGTGTCCCCTTTTCTTACCTTAACCATCTGGTTTTTCTTATGTACACCTTACGGAGTTCACTGCATCTTATGTTACAGATTATGTTATGTTTTCCTCTTTTCCTTGTCCTTCTATTTCTCTTTCTTCTCCTTCTCCTTCTTCTGAATTATTTTCTCTTACTATGTCTCCTTTCTCCCTGGTTTTTGTGGTTATTTCTCTTTTCTGTAAACATCTGATATAGATATTCCTTCGAACAGGGAAGAGCCACGAATATCTCATTTGTCCCGTCGGCTTCCTCTCGTTGGCTTTTCATCATCTGAATGTTTCTGTTGTTGTTGTTTTTCATGGCTGCTTCACTGTGATTCTTCCTACCCTTATCAATACTTCTGTCTATGTATATAGCAATATTCTTCTTCCCTCTTACAAGGGAGGTAGCCAGCTAAGGTATGCTTCCACCTCTAGCTATACATTCATACATACATATATACATATATATATATATATATATATATATTATATATATATATATATATATATACATTTTTATCAACTACAATGCACTTTAATTGAAATAGAAATTGTAACGTGGTACGCCCGAGGACTCGAACCTATGCGGCGAGAACGTTACTAGTGCCGAGTGACTAGATCAATACACCATTAAGATATATATATATATATATATATATATATATATATATATATATATATATATATATATGTGTGTGTGTGTGTGTGTGTGTGTGTGTGTGTGTGTGTGTGTGTGTGTGTGTGTGTGTGTGTGTGTGTGTGTGTGTGTGTATACATCTCCGTTAGCTTGATGATGTAACCAAGAGAAGTGTTCAAAGCAGACATCACGACACATCGAATAAAAAAACTACCGACAGAAAACGGGAACAAGAGGATGAAAGAATACGGAAGAGGAGGAAACGGAAAACGCGGTGGTGGCGAGAAATACAATGAGAAATAGGGAGAATGAAAGAGAGAGAGAGAGAAAAACTGAGATCAAATGACAGGAATCTCCTCAGCTTGAGAGGAGAGAGAGAAATTATTGAGATCAAATGACAGGGATCTCCTCAGTTTTAGAGAGAGAGAGAGAGAGAGAGAGAGAGAGAGAGAGAGAGAGAGAGAAAACGACAGGAATTTCTTCAGTTTTGGGAGACACAATACGAACTCCACCGAGGAACCTCTCGACAACGATGGCACTCCTGAAGAACTTCGAAGACCTGTGGCACTGCAGCAGCTCTAAGAAGCCCCATGGCACCCCGTGGCACCCCGTGGCAACCCCTGGCAGTCTTAGAGACTCGCCCTCTCCCCGGCAGACTCTCTGGACATCGAACCAGAGTGCTGAAGGGACGAGGAACTCGATCTCTCGAAAAATGTTGACGAAGTGGTGGACCAGAGGAACTCGATCTCTCGAAGAATGTTGACGAAGTGGAGATGGTGAGGAACACCTGCGAAGAACACCAGACGAGGAAGTTCGAGGTTGTTAACGAAGAGTGCTGTCTTTCCCTTCGGCTTTCCGACGGAGGCAGCACTGAAGAGAGGAACTCGAAAAATGACTTCCTTCAAACCCTTCGAGACGTTAACGCGAGTTCTCTCTTAAAAAAAAAAAAAAAAAAGTGAAACTCTGGTGAAGACCTTGGTATAAGACGGTCCGAGACCCCTTTCAACCCGGGGTCCGCCTCTTCGAGAACGTAAAGTCCTCTGCAGGAGAAAATATATAAAGTTCGTTACCGAATGAAGAGGGATTAAGAAACCTTCCGATATTGAGAGTCGTCGAGTAAACAGAATTCTCGTGTCGTTGTGATGGGCTCGGCACAAAGGGCCTCTCTCTACTGAGGACGAGGACGAGAATGACAAAGATGACGAGGATGATCACGAGGACGACGAGGACAAAGACGAGGAAATGACGATGACGAAGATGACGATGACGAGGAGGACGAGCACGATGACGAGGAGACAAAGACGAGGAAAATGACGAGAACGAGGACGTCGAAGATGACGAGGACGAAGACGAGGAAAATGACGATAACAAGGACGAGGACGAGGACGAATATGACGAGGGAGAGGACGAGGAGGACGAGGAAAACGAAAACAAGGACGAAGACTAGGACGACGAAAACTAGGATGAGGATAAGGAGGACGAGGACGAAGATGAAGACGAAGACGAGGACAAGAACAAGAATGAAGATGAAGACGAAGTTGAAAACGAAAACGACGACGAAAATGACGACGACGACGAGGAAGATGACAACCAGACCGCCAACAAAGACGACAAACAAAGAAGAGGTATTTCGTCAGCCAAAACCGGTTCTTCTGTCTTTGGGGACAAAATCCCACCGAAGAGTTGTGGATTCGAGGATGAGGATGTCAAGGAGAAAGATTAAAAATAGATAAAGAAAAAATATAAGAAGAAGAAGAAGAAGAAGAAGAAGAAGAAAAAGAAGAAGAACGGAGGAATGATAGATTTTTTATCTTTTTCAAGAGGGGATTAGGCGCAAGGAAGAAGAAAAAGAAGAAAAAATAGAAGAGTATAAAGACGAAGAGGAAAAAATATAAATAAAAAAAAAAAAAAGTGGAAGGTATAGAGATGATCATAAATAAAAGGAAAAAATCTAAAGCCTTCGAGGAATACTTTTTTTTTTTTTTTTTTTTTTTTTTTTTTTTTAAAAAAACGAAACGTATCTTGACGGACTACCGAAGGAACGTCGGAGTACAAAGGATTCCGTTGTTGGCAGGACGCAGGAGAAGACGTTGGCAGAAGAGTGTGGGGGTGACGTTGGCAGACGTTGGAAGAGACGTTGTCAGGGTTAGCGTCCAAAGAAGTTGAAAGTGTTGGCAAGACCTCGAGAGTGCTGGTGGAAGGTGCTGGAGGTAATGTTGGAAGACGATGTGTGGGAGAGGAGGTGGGAAAGGAAGGAGAAGGAGGCAGAGAAGGAAGGGGAAGGAGGGAGAAGGAATGGGAAGGAAGGGGAAGGAGGGGGAAGGAAGACGAAGGAGGGGAAAGGAGGGGGAAGGAAGGGGAATGAGGGGAAAGGATGTGGAGATAGAGGAGAAGGAGGCAGGGAAGGAAGGGGAAGGAGGGAGAAGGAGGGGGAAGGAGGTGGGGATGGAAGGAGAAGGAGGCAGGGAAGGAAGGGGAAGGAGGGAGAAGGAGGGGGAAGGAAGGAGAAGGAAGGGGAAGGAAGGGGAAAGGAGGTTGGGATGGAAGGAGGAGGAAGCAGTGAAGGAAGGGTGAAGGGGAGCTGAAAGAGGGGGAAAGGGAAGAAGGGAACGTAGGAAGGATGGGAAGGAAGGGAAGGAGGTGAAGTAAGGGGAATGAAGGGGAAGGCGAGGGAAGGATGTGAGTAGGAGGAGGGGAAGCAGGGGTGAAGGGGTGGAAGAGGGGAAAGAGGAGAGGGGAAAGAGGAGAGGAGAAAGAGGGAAAGGAGGGAGAAGGAGTATGATGAGGGAAGGGGTGAAAGAAGGGGAGAGAGGAGAGGGGAATTAAGGGGAAGGAGGAGGAAAAGAGGAGGAAGGAGAAGGAGGGAGATGGACATACAGAGGTGGGAAAGAGAGGGAAAAGGAAGGGGAAAAGGGAAGGGAAAGACGGAGTTGAAGGAGGAGGAAGGAAGGGGGGGGAAGGAAGAGGAAAGACGGTGGGGAGGAGGAAGGGGGGGTGGGAAGAAGAGCGTGAGGAATACTTCGACAGTCTCCAAGTAGGGCCTTCCATTTTGTGTCCGTTTTTTTTTTTTTTTTTTTACAAAATATAAAAGATAATATTTCGGAACAGCCTCCGCAAAACTCAACCTTCCCTTTCTCTCTCCCTTCTTCTCCTTCCTTCCCTGCCTTTCTTTCCTTCCTTCCCCCCTCCCTCTCTTTTCCTCCCTGCCTCTCTTTCCTTCCTTCCTTCCTTCTCTCCCTCTCCCTCTCTCTCTCCCTCCCTTTCTCTACTTGCTTCTCTTTCCCTCCTTCCCTATCTCCCTCCCTTCCTCCCTTTTTCCCTCCCTCCCTCTTTCCCTCCCTTTCCTCTTTGCCTCTCTTTCCTTCCTTCCCTATTTCCCTCCCTTCCTCCCTTTTTCCCTCCCTCCCTCTTTCCCTCCCTTTCCTCTTTGCCTCTCCTTCCTTCCCTCCCTCCTTCCCTTTCTTTCACTCCTTGTTTCTCTTTCCTTTTATCCCTCTCTCCCTCCCTCCCACTTTCCTTCCCTCCCTTTCCCTACAAGCGCGTCCATAGGAATGAGCGGGTGCACCGGTTTCCTTGACGTTGCCACGATTTAAAAAGGAAGAAATCTGCAAATAGGATTAATCTACTCATCCCTCCTCCTCCTCTTTCTCCTCCCCCTCCTCCTCCTCCCCCTACTTCTCCTCCTCCCCTCCTTCTCCTCCTCCTCCTCCTCCTCCTCCTCCTCCTCCTCCTTCTCTTCCTCCTCCTCCTATTCCTCAGCTTCTTCCTCCTCTTCAACCTCCTCGTCCTCAACCACATTCTATTCTTCTATTCATCCTTTCCAAACTCTTCCTCTTCCTCAGCCTCCTCCTCCTCCTCCTCCACCTCCTCCTTAACCTCCTCTTCCGCCATACCTGACGCCTTATCTTCCTCTACGCTTCCTTGACCTCCTCTCCCTCCCTCCCTCCCTCCCTCCCTCACTCACTCACTCCCTCACTCACGCCATCTTTCCCTCAATCACTCACTCACTCACTAACTCTTTCCCTCAACCATTCACTCCCTCATTTCCTACCTCACTCCCTCACTTCCTCCCTCACACAACCCCTCGCTCCCTCCCTTCCTCTCTCCTTCCCTCCCTCTCTCTCCAACTCCCTCCCTCCTCCCCCCTCACACATTCCTTCACTCATTCACTCCTACCTCCCTCCCTCCATCCCTCCCACCCACCTTACCTTTCCCTTTTCCCTCTCTTCCCTCCCACTCTCTTTACCATCTCTATTTGCTCTCTCCTTTCTCCTCTTCTTCTCTCTTCTTCCTCTCTTTCTCTCTTCCTCTCGTTCCTCCCTTTGACCCACGTACCTTAAACGATTTATTAAAAAAAATCTCCAAACCAAGATATGGACCAGAGAGAGAGAGAGAGAGCTCCCTGTTAAAGAGGAAGAGAAAGAGAGAAAGAAAGAGATAGAGAGATACAGGGAGGGAGAGATAGAGAGATAGAAAGAGAGAGTTACAAGGAATCTCAATACCTCAAAAGGTTTTACAACTCATACCGTGGGGGTACCATTAAAAGGTTACCGGGTATTCGTACTAGAACTTGCACTAATGTAACACCTTATCTAACTGCCTTTTAAACTGTTCAATTGAGGAAATGTTTATCACATCCTTTGGCAGTCTGTTCCAAGTGTCGCACATTTTATAGGTAAAAGAGCCACCACCCTTGTCATAAGTGTATCAATGGGGATTGAGCTTCCACCCATGATTGCTAGTAGCATTCATGTTCAAGCTGAAGAGATGTCGAAAGTCATTATTATCAAATCCTTGAGGTAATCTGAAAACCTCTAAAGGCTGTCCTCACAATATCCTGGTTTCTAGAAAAAAAGAGACCCAAGCCTTGAGACGCCTCTGGTAGCCCATGTATCTAATTGCGGGAATAAGTTTCGTTGCTCGTGCCTGAACTCGTTTTAGCTTCTGCATGTCCATCCTCATGTTCGGCGACCAGAACTGGACGGCGTATTCTAGATGGGAACGTGCTAGAGAATTGTAACGAAATTGTCTTCTGATGTAACCTAAATATTTTTGTGTCTTCTTTTCGACTTCAATACACTGTTTTGAGAACTTGAGGTCGCTGCTAATCAAGACACCCAAATCTTTTTTCCAATTCTGTACTTTTTATGTCATGACCCAGAAGAGAGTAGTCTGCCCTCTGGTTTGTATGTCCGATTTGTAAGATCTTACACTTATGAAAATTACATGGCATCAGCCATTTCACAGACCCCTTTCCCACTTTCCCTAAATCTGACCTAAGAATTTCTACACTTTCAAGTGCTGCGACATTCGCTCCCAACTTGGTGCCATTCGCAAACTTAGCTATGCGGCTCACAATTCCAATATCTATAACACTGATATAGATCAGTGGTTCTCAGACTTTTCCATCTAACGAAACCCTTTCACATTTGCTACTCGTCGGAATCCCCAAGGACCCCCTCACCAAATATAGATAGACCCAACCCTATATAGATGGAACTCTCCCCAACACACACACACACACACACACACACACACACACACACACGATTAAATAAAAGTGCAAAGTTTAGCACAGTGCTTAGCATCACAATTCTTACCTTTTTTAATGTGATGGGTGAGCTTGTTTCTGGCAACAGAGGCCATTAAAGTCTGGAATTATGTTTGTTAACTGCAGACGCATATCAGGTGCTGCACCTAACTTGCTTCTGTATTTGTTTTTGGTTGCAATATAGCGAGACAAAGCTGTTTCATACATGTTGTTTTAAAGGGCATAAGATGTTTTAATGATCGTTTTGTTAATTCCGGATACTCATGCAGTAGGTTTATCCAGAAAGGAAGGACAGAGTCTTTGTTGTATTTAGTTTTCAAAATAAGGTCAGTTGAAATGTCAATCAGTTGTTCTTTTTCAGTCGTTGACAGATTCTGCTTCATTACCTGCGTCCATGAATGGGTTGCGTAGTCATGTCAGAGGGTCGGACTGCTTTGGAAAGTACTCTCGTTTTTACCTCCGTCTCTCCGTAACTACTGGTGTACTTCGGTTTACTGTTCCCTTCTATAGTTTTGTAATTCTTTTTTCACTTTCAACTTTCTTTTCATCATTGTCTTAAATAAGTATGCCTTTCACCATATCTTTCTGTACGAAGTAATGTTTCTTTATGGGGTGAATTGAACGGAGGTAAAAAAAAAATTCTTCGTTTCTTCCCGAATGATAGTACACTTGGCTTGTCAATTTATACCAAGGGACTCCCAACTGGGATCCTCAATTTTCTTCTTACTCCTCCTCTACACCAACGTCACGACTATCTTAGTCCAATGATCTTTACTGTTACAACTAAGTGCCTCCCCTAAGGGCATAACTTTCTCCCGTGTACCAATAAATTTTTCTCCTCCTCCACCCTTTATCTACCAACCTCTTACACTCATAAATTATCCTTTAAATGCTGTTGGTGCAGAATCATGCAGTCTCTTGTACTGTCAGCCAGTTCTAAGGAGTTTTCGTTCAAGAATGAATGGCAATTTGGCAAACACTCGGTCTGGTTTTTCTTTACACAGCCAATCCAGAACTCGATATTGAGAAGAAAGGATTCAATTCTGTTTTTGGACATTCGAAATACTGAGAGTAGAACATTGTAATGATAAATTTAGCTGCCATCCTTATGCAACTGTGGCCTCTCCAAGCTGTTGTATATA
This sequence comes from Oratosquilla oratoria, assembly GCF_046742065.1. Taxonomy (NCBI): domain Eukaryota; kingdom Metazoa; phylum Arthropoda; class Malacostraca; order Stomatopoda; family Squillidae; genus Oratosquilla; species Oratosquilla oratoria. The sequence continues at coordinate 45,992,472 of NC_134797.1, read as the reverse complement.
GCCAATGTATATGAATATAATTCATGTACTTATATGTTCTAAATTGTATGTTTATTATAAATTATTTCGTGGTGCTCCACTGTTCGTTTCCGTCTCCTTTGGGTTACCGCTTCTAAGAAAAAAGATTTTGGCAGACTTAAAAATATTTAAGATTAACCGTCACCACCAACACGCACAGTATATAGTCGTACACACGCACAGTCTCTCTCCCTCTCCCTCTCCTCAAATGCAAAAGATTTCACGGGATCTGGGGCTCAGCGGAACACAGCTTGAGAACCACTGATATAGATGATCAAGAGGAGCGGACCTAATACAGATCCTTGGGGTACTCCACTGGTAACAGGAGGCCAACTAGACGATGCCCCATTAATAACTACACGTTACACGAGACAAAGAGACAAAGACAGAGAGAGAAAGAGAGAGAGAGAGAGAGAAATATAGAGAAAGAGAGAAATAGAGAGAAATAAAAAAAAAATAAAAAAATAAAAGAAAGAAATAAAGGACGAAAAATAAAGGGAAGAAAGAGAGAGAGAGAAATAGAGAGAAAAAGTAAAATAAAGAAATGAAACAGAAAATAAAAACGAAAAATAAAGAAAGGAGGAAAGAGAGAGAGAGAGTAGGAAATAAAACGGAGATGGAGAATGTGAGGAGGCAGACAGGTACAATGGCAATAAATGTGAGAGCGTAACAAGGGAGAGCAGGGAGAGAGGGGAAGGGGGAGAGAGGGGAAGGGGGAGAGAGGGGAAGGGGGAGAGAGGGGAAGGGGGAGAGAGGGGAAGGGGAAGAGAGGAAACGTGAGAGTGATAGTATGGATAAAGCAGAAAGAGAAAGAAAGAGGAAGAAAACTAAAAAGATGGAGGAAGAGAGGAGAGGGAAAGAAAGATAGAGAAAGCCAGACAGAAAGATGCAAAAGAAAGGAAGAGAGATAAAGAGAGAAAAATAGAAAAAGAGAAACAGAGAGATAAATAGATAAATAGATACCTGAAGACAGTGGAACATCATTCACTCATAAATGGCCAATCCTGGACGTTTCGCTGGGAGGGAACGGGGGGGGGGGAAGGGAGAGGGAATGGGGGGTAAAGAGAGGAGGAACGAGGGTAAAGAGAGGGAAGGGGAGAGAGAGCGGAAATGGAGAGGAGGAAGGGGGAGAGAGGAAGGGGGAAGAGGGGGAAGGGGAAAGAGGGGGAAGGGGGAAAAGTGGAAGGGGAGAGGGAGGGGGAGAGGGAGAGGGGAAAGGGAGAAGGGGAAGGGGAAGAGGAGAAGGGGAAGGGGAGAAAGGGAAGGGGAAGAGAGAGAAAAGGGGGAGAGAGGAGAGAGAGAAAAGGGGGAGAGAGGGGGAGGGGAAGGGGAGAGAGAGAAAAAAGGGAAATAAGGATAGACGGGACGGGGAGAGAGGGGAAATGAGGAGAGAGGAGAGAGGGGGAGAGAGAGGAAATGAGGAGAGAGGAGAGAGGGGGAGAGAGAGGAAATGAGGAGAGAAGGGACAGGGGGAGAGAGTTGAAAGGGGAGAGAGGGGAAATGAGGAGAGAGGGGAAATGAGGAGAGAGGGGGTAGGGGGAGAGAGGGGGGAAGGATGAGAGGAGGGAAGGGGAGAGAGAAGGAAGGGGAGAGGGGAAAGAAGGGAGAGAGAAGGAAGAGGGAGAGAGGAGGAAGGGGTAGAGAGGGGGATGGGGGAGAGTGGGAAGAGGGAGAGGGAGAAGAGTACGAGAGTAGGAAGAGGGAGAGAGTATAAAGGGGAGATAGTAGGAAAGGAAAAGAGAGGGAAAGGGGAGAGAGGGGGAAGGGGAGGGAGAGGGAAGGGGAGAGAGGGGGAAGGGGAGGGAGAGGGAAGGGGAGAGAGTAGGAAGGGGAAGAGAAAGTAGAAAGAGGGGAGAGTAGGAAGAGAGGAGAAAGTAGGAAGGGGGAGAGTAGGAAGGGGGAGAGAGTAGGAAGGGGGGAGAGTAGGAAAAGGGGGAGAGTGGGAAGGGGGCCTTGATGCATCCCCCTCCCCTACCCACACCTCCTCCATGTCGGAAGAGATGAGGAGGAGGAGGAGGAGGAGGAGGAGGAAGAGGAAGAAGAGGGGGGGAGGGAGCAAGTATCGGCCAGGCTATTCTATTCATCTTCATCTGGTACCCTAAGATTGTGGTCCTCAACCCCTCCCCTCCCCCCTCCCCCCTCCCTCCCTCCCCATCCCTACCTCCCTCCCTCCCACCCTCCTTACCTCCCTCCACTCACTCCCTCGTTCTCTCCTGCCCTCCTTCCCTCCCTCCCTCCCTCCACTCACTCCCTCCTTCTCTCCTGCCCTCCTTCCCTCCCTCCCTCCCTCCATTCACTCCCTCCTTCTCTCGCTTATTCAATGACTCGGTCAAACAATCAATCAATCATTCACACCTGGATGAGGAGCGAGGAGGAGGCGGAGGAGCGAGGAGGAGGCGGAGGAGCGAGGAGGAGGCGGAGGAGCAAGGAGGAGGCGGAGGAGCGAGAAGGAGGTAGAGGAGGAGGTGGAGGAGGAGAAGGTGGGTGAAAAGAGAAGGTGAAGGAAAAGGAGGGAGAGGTGGAGGAGAAGGAAGAGGAGGAGGAGGACGAGGAGGAGGAGGACGAGGAGGAGGAGGACGAGGAGGAGGAAGAGATGGAGAAAGTGGAGTAGAAATAGGAGATAGAGGAGGAGGAGGAGAAGGTTTCTTAACTGTCCGACAAGGGTTAGGTAACAGTCCCCCCTCCCACTCCCCTTCCCTTTCTCTTCCTCCTCCGCCTCCCCGTCCCCTTCCCCGTTCCCGTCCCTCTCCCCTCCCATTCCTCTTTCTCCTCCCCCTCTTCCTTCCTCTCCACCTCCTCCTCCTTCGCTTCCTACTCCACCTCCTCTTTCTTCTCCTTCTTCTCCTCCTCCTCCTCCTCCTCCACCATTTTTCATGAATTTTGATGACGATGACGTACTACATGTTGTCGGCTGACCGTCGCCGAGTCGCCTCCTGCCGCGGGAGGAGATGGAGGAGGAGGAGGAGGAGGAGGAGGAGGAGGAAGTGAGGGAAGTGGAAGATGAGCTGGAGGAAGAACGAGCAAAGGAAGAAAGAGGTGAAAGAGGAAGAGGGGCTGGAAAAGGAAGAGCTGGAAGAGAAGGAGTTACTCTAGGAGGAAGAGGAAGAGGATGAAAAGGAGGAGTTGTAGGAGGAGTAGGAGGTATAGGAGGAGGAGGTGTAGGAGGAGGGGGTGTCGGACAAGAAGGTGTAAGAGGAGGTGAACGAGCAGGAGGAGGAGTATAAGTAGGAAGAGGAGTAGGAGGAGGAAGTGGAGGAGGATGTGGAGGGGAAGTAGGAGTAGGTGTAGGAGAAGGTATAGAAGGAGGTGTAGGAGCAGGAGGAGAAAGAGGAGGAGGAGGAGAAAGAGGAGGAGGAGGAGAAAGAGGAGGAGGAGGAGGAGGAGGAGAAAGAGGAGGAGGAGGAGGAGAAAGAGGAGGAGGAGGAGGAGGAGGAGAAAGAGGAGGAGGAGGAGGAGGAGAAAGGGGAGGAGGAAGAGAAAATGGACGAGAAGAAAGAGAAGAAAGAGGAGGAGGAGGAGGAGGAGAAAGAGGAGGAAAACGAGGAGAAGAAAGGAGGAGGAGGAGGAGAAGAAAGGAGGAGGAGGAGGAGGAAGAGGAGGAGGAGGAAGAGGAGGAGGAGGAAGAGGAGGAGGAGGAGGAAGATGAGGAGGTGGAGGCGGAGATGTTAGGTGTTGGAGCAGGAGGTGTTCTTTGTTTCCTCCCTCCCTCCCTCCATTATTTAATTCCTCCCGTTTCATTCCTCCCTCCATCCCTATCTCTCTCATTCATTTCCTACCTCACTCCCTCCCTCCTTCCTTCCCTCACTCCCTCATTTCCTACCTCACTCCCTCACTTCCTCTTTCCCTCACTCACTTCATACCTCCCTCCCTCCCTCCTTCTGATCACTTTTTCTATTTCCTTTCTGTCCTCAACTCTTCCTCATTCACCTCAATTTTCTTCTTACCCCTCCTCCTCCTCCTCCTCCTCTTCATCTTGTCTTCTCCTCTTCTCTTCCTTTTACTTTCACTCCTTCCTGTTTCTTCTTCATCTTCCATGGTCCTCCTCCTCCCTCTCCTCTTCCTCCCCCTTTTCCCCTCCTACCCTTCTCTCCCTCCTCCTCCCCTTCTCTTCCTCTTACTTCCTCCTCCTCCTCCTCCTCCTCGTGCCCCTCCTCCACCTCCCCCTCCTCCTCCTCCTCGTGTCCCTCCTCGTCCTCACCCCACCTCCTTCTCCCCCTCTCCTCCTCCCATTCCTCCTCTTTGTGTTCCTCCTCCTACCATTCCTCCTCCTCCTCCTCTTCCTCGTCCCCCCGAGCAAGGGACAACGGACGCCGGCCTGGCGACCACCACTGCCGCTATCTGGCGCTCAGATCTTTACAAGGAACGGACCCAAGTACTCCTCCCCCTTCTTCTTCTTCTTCTTCTTCTTCTTCTTCTTCTTCTCCTCCTCCTCTTCTTCCTCCTCCTCCCTACTACCAGACGAAGTTCCTCCTCCCCCACAAGGAGGAGGACACGCGAGGAGGCCATATTGCCCAGTGGGGGAGAGGGGAAATGGGGAGAAGGGAGAATGAGGAAGATAGGGGGAGCTGGGGAGAGGATGAAAAGGGGGGGAATGGGGGGAGGAGTAGAGAAGGGGGAAGAAATGGGGGTAATGAGGACAAGGGGAGAAGGGGGTGATGGGGGGGAGAGGGGCAGATAAGTACAAAGGGGATAGGGGGTAGGAAGAAGAGAGGAAGAGGGGAAGATGGGCAGAGAGGAAACGAAGGGGAGAGAGGGTACAGGGATATAAGAATGACAGAAGGGGAGAGGGGAGAGGGGGTGAGAGGGGGAGGGGTTGAGAGGGGGAGGGGGAGAGGGGGTGAGGGGAGAGAGTGAGGGGAGAGAGAGGGAGGGGTGAGAGGTGAGGGGGGGAATCTAGGGTTCATATTAAATAAATCCGTAGAAAAACTAGAAAGAAGTGGCGAGTATGGAAAAAGGAGGAGGATGTGGAGGACGAAGAGGAGGAGGAGGAGGAGGAGGAAAAAAAGAGAAAGATGAGGTGGAAAAGGACAAGTAAGAGGAAGAGGAAGAAGAAGAAGAAGAGGGAAAGGAAGACGAATAAGAAGAAGAGGAGAAAGGAGGAGGAAGAGAAGAAAGGAGGAGGAAGAGGAGGAAAAAAGGAGAAAGAGGAGGTGGAAAAGGACAAGAGGAAGAGGAAGAAGAAGAAGAAGAAGAGGGAAAGGAAGACGAATAGGAAGAAGAGGAGAAAGGAGGAAGACGAAGAGGAAGAGGAAGAGGAGGAGGAAGAGGTAAGAAGAGGAGGAGGAAGAGGTAAGAGGAGGAGGAGGGGAAAGAGAAGGAAGAAAGACGAGGAGGAAGAGGAGAAAGTAGAGGAAGAAGAAAAGGCAGAAGAGAGGAGAAAGAAGTGGAAAAGGAAAAGGAAGAGGCGGGAGAGAAGGAAAAGGAGGTTGAGGAGGAGGTAGAGGAGAAAGAGGAGGTAGAAGAAAAAGAGAAGGAAGGAGGAGGACAAGGAGGAAGAGGAAAAAGAGGAGGAGGAGGAGGAAAGGGAAGAGAAGAAATAGGAGGAGAAATAGGAGGAATAGGAAGATGAGAAAGAGAAGAAGGAAGAGGAAAAAGAGGAGGAAGAGGAGAAGGAGGAAGAGAAGGAGCAGAAAGAGGAGGAAGAGAAGGAGCAGAAAGAGGAGGAAGAGGAGAAAGGGGAGGAGAAAGAGGAGGAAGAGAAGAAAGGGGAGAAGAAAGGGGAGGAGAAAGAGGAGGATGAGGAGGAAAAGGAGAAACAGAAGGATAACAAAGAAGGAGGAAGAGGAGGATGACAACAAAGGAGAACGAAGAAGAGGAAGAAAAGGATAAGAAGAGGAGGAGGAAGAGGAAGAAAAAGAGGCAAGAGGAGGGGGAGAAAGAGGAGGAGGAACAAAAGGAGGAAGAGAAGAAGGAAGAAAAGGAAGAAGAGGAGGAGTAACAGGAGGAAGAGGAGAATGAGGAGGAGAAAGAGGGGAAATAGGAAAAAGAGGTAGAGGAAGGGGAAGAGAAGAAAGAGGAGGTAGAGAGGGAAGTGGAAGAGGCAGAGAAGAAAGAGGAGGCAGAGGAGGAAGTGGAAGAGGAAGTTGAGGAGGAAGTACAGGAGAAAAAGGAGGTAGATGAGGTAGAGAAGGAAGAGGAGGAAGAAGAGGAGGTAGAGAAGGAAGAGGAGGAAGAAGAGGAGGAAGTGAAAGAGGAAATAGGGGAGAAAAAGGAGGTAGAGGAGGAAGAGGAAGTGGAAGAGGAAGTTGAGGAGGAAGTGGAGGAGGAACTACAGGAGAAAAGGAGGTAGAGGAGGTAGAGGAAGAAGAGGAGGAATTGGAAGAGGAAGTAGGGGAGAAAAAGGAGGAAGTGGAAGAGGAAGTAGGGGAGAAAGAGGAGGAATTGGAAGAGGAAGTAGGGGAGAAAAAGGAGGCAGAGGAGGAAGAAGAGGAAGTGGAAGAGGAAGTGGAAGAGGAAGTGGAAGAGGAAGAAGAGGAGGAAGAGTGGAAGAGGAAGTGGAGGAGGAAGTGGAGGAGGGGGAAGTGGAGGAGAAAAAGGAGGTAGAGGAGGAAGAGAAGAAATAGAAGGTAGAGGAGGAAGAGATGGAGGAAGAGGAGGAAGAGGAGGAGGTGGAGGAAAAAGAGGATTAGGAAAAGAAAGAGGAAGAGGAGGAGGAGGAAGAGAAGGAGGGAGGAGGCGCTGGGAAATTGTATGAAAAAAATCGGTAAACCAAATAAAGGAGAAGGAGGAAGAGGAGGAGGAGGAGGAGGTGGAGGAGGAGGTGGCCGTGAAGAGGAGGAGGTGGCCGTGAGGAGTGGGGGGGGAGTATCCTATGGAAGAATCGGTGGAAAAAGTGGAGGAGGGGAGTGGAGTAAGGTGGAAGGTGCCCTCCATTTTTATATGGAGCGGTTACAGATAAGTAATTATTTTTTTTTTCCTTTGTCACCTTACTAGGTTTTAGTTTTTTCCTATTAGTTTCCCTTCCACATTTTCATCTATTTCTCTATTTTTCTATTTCTTTCTCAAATTTCATCTTCCCCTTTTCTTTTCTTTATTTCATTCACGTTTTTCTTTTTTCTTTTTTCAAGATTCCCTCCCTCTCTCTCGTTTCTCTTCCTTAGACAGGAATAGGGACAGGGAGAGGGACAGGGAGAGGGACAGGGAGAGGGAGAGGGAGAAGGAGAGGGACAGGGGAGAGAGTGGGAAGAGAGGGAAAGGGGGAAGAGGGAGAGGAGTAAGAGATAGAAGGGGAGAGATAGAGGGGGAGAGCACGAGCAAAGGCAATTGAGAAGATAGAAAGTAAGGGAGGGAGGGAAGAGAGAGAGAGAGAGAGAGAGAGAGAGAGAGAGAGAGAGAGAGAGAGAAAGAGAGAGAGAAAAGAGAGGGAGAGAGAGGGGGAGAGAGAGAGGGGGGAGAGAGAGAGGGGGGGAGAGAGAGAGAGAGAGAGAGAGAGAGAGAGAGAGAGAGAGAGAGAAATATATATATATATATATATATATATTCATATATATATATATTCATATATATATATATTCATATATATACATATATATATATATGTATATACATATATATATATATATATATATATATATATATATATGAATAGATAGATAGAGACGGAGAGAGAGAGAGAGAGAGAGAGAGAGAGAGAGAGAGAGAGAGAGAGAGAGAGAGAGAGAGAGAGAGAGGGAGCCAGTGGGAGAACGGGGATTATATATATATCCCCCCACATCGGGGGGCACTAAACTCGTTCAAGTTCCGAGCGTGCGAAAACCCTTCCCCCCCTTTACCCCTCCCCCTTCCCCCTTCCCCCTCTCCCCCGAGAGAGGAAATCCTCCGGTGGGGGAGCGAAAATAGGTTTTGACAGCATTTAATGGAGCAGTCCGTTTGACCTGGGGCACAGGCCGACCAGGTAGCCTGCACAAGGCTCATATAGCCTGCACAAGGAGAGGTAGCCTGTACAAGGCCAGGTAGCCTGTGCAAGGCCTGGCAGCCTGCACATGCCCTGGTACCCTGCACAAGGCCAGGTAGCCTGTACAAGACCAGGTAGCCTGTACAAGGCCTGGTAACCTGCACAATGCCTGGTAGCCTGCACAATGCCTGGTAGCCTGTACAAAGCCTGGCAGCTTGCACAAGGCCAGGTAGCCTGTACAAAGTCTGGTAGCCTGGACAGTACCTGGTAGCCTGTACAAGGCCTGGCAGCTTGTACAAGGCCTGATAGCCTGTACAAGGCCCGATAGCCTGCACAAGGCCTGGTAGCCTGCACAAGGCCTGGTAGCCTGCACAGGGCAAAATAACACTTTATATTCCTCCTCTTCCCCCTGCCCAACAGATAGCCTGCACAATCATGTAGCCTGATATACGTACATATATATATATATATATATATATATATATTCAGACATACATATGTACATGCATTGAGGTAAACATACATATACTGACATAAGTATATACTTGTACATACATAAATACATATACACACTCACAGACATGCATACATGTACACATCCGTATGTTGACATACATGCCTATTCCACATTGATTCTGTAAATATATATTTAAGCCACCTGAACCTAAGTTCACTTTTAAACAATCATATCATAATGGACACAAAAAATTGTCTTTTTTTTTTTTATATAGTGTTACCATTTCACAACGGATTTTGGCCAAACTTGGCACAGAGGTCCACATGCACCCCACAACAACGAAGACCCGAATTTTAATTCTCTCCGGTATCCGTTTGGCACCCATAATACACTGGATACCTCTTCTTGTTTCTTATAAAAACAGACCCACTTCCACTCGATCACGACACAACTCTACTCGATCATAACACACTTCCACTCGATCATGACCACGTGCTGTCGTTCAGTAAAGCTCAAGTTATCAGGATTCGAACCTGAGTGTTGACACGGGATCCCGCCTCCACCCCAAATCCCTAAAACCTGACATTTCATCCTTTCACACGCTTGTACTCCCTCAAAATTCCCTAAAAACTAATTTGATTCTTAAAATAGTGAGATTCATCCGTGAAAGCTTGAGAGCCCTCCATCCCATCCCCCCCCCCTTTTTTTTTCTTTTTTTTTCCAAATCTCTGCAATGACGAAGATGGTGGAGGGGGTGGAGAGGATAGAGAGCATGAAGAAATGGAAGAGAAGGTTTGGGAGAGGGGGAGAGGGGGAGGGGAAGAGGGGGAGGCGGAGAGGGGAAGAGGGGGAGGCGGAGAGGGGAAGAGGGGGAGGCGGAGAGGGGAAGAGGGGGAGGCGGAGAGGGGAAGAGGGGAGGGGGAGAGGGGAAGAAGGGGAGAGGGGGAGGGGAGAGGGGGGGAGGGGAGAGGGGTAGGGGAGAGGGGGAGAGGGGGAGGGGGAGGAGGAGAGGGGAGGAAAGGGAAGGGGAGGAAAGGGAAGGTGGAGGGAAGGGGGAGAGAAGGGGGGGTGTTTATTGGAAAAATAAAGATAAATAAGAGGAAGGAGAAAGGTGTGTGTTCGATGGCCCAAGAGATGAAAGAGACCAATAAAAACGAGGAGGAGGAGGAGGAAGAGGAGGAAGAAGAGGAGGAACGAAGGAAGAGGAGGAAAGAAACGAAGGAGAGAAAGAAGAGGAAGAAGAGGAGGGACGAAGGAAGAGGAGAAAAGAAAAGAAGGAGGAAAAGAAGAGGAAGAAGAGGAGGGACGAGAAAGAGGAAAGAAATAAAGGAGGAAAAGAAGAGGAAGAAGAGTAGGAGGAGGAGGAGGAGGAGGAGGAGGAGTAGGAACAAGAAAAAGGGGGCAAGTAAAAAGGAAGAGGAGAAGAAGGTGGAGGAAGAGAAGGAGTGCGAGAAAGAGGAGAAGGAAGACAAGGAACGGAAGGAGGAGGAAAAAGAGAAGTAGAATGAGGAGAAACAGGAGAAAGAGTAGAAAGAGAAGAAGGCGAAGAACAACAACAACAATGAGAAGTAGAAGAAGAAGAAATAAGTGATTATGAGAAGAAGAAAAAGGAAAAGGAGGGGTAAAAGTAGTAAGTAGACGACGGAGGAGGAGGAGATGGAAGAGGAGAGGAGGAGAAGGAAGAGGTGGGAGGAAGAGGCAGAGGTGGAGGTGGAGAAGGAGGAGGAGAAAGAGGCAAAGGCGGAGGAGAAGGAGGAGGAGAAAGAGGCAAAGGCGGAGGAGAAGGAGGAGGAGAAAGAGGCAAAGGCGGAGGAGAAGGAGACGGAGGAAGAGGCGGAAGAAGAGGAAGAAGAGGTGGAGACGGGGAAAGAGGCGGAGGAGGACTAGGAGGAGGAAGAGAAGGAAGAGGTGGAGACGGAGGAAGAAGCAGAGGAGGAGGAGGAGGGGGAAGGAGGACTAGGAGAAGGAGGGGGAAGGAGGACTAGGAGGAGGAGGAGGAGGAAGGAGGACTAGGAGGAGGAGGAGGGGGAAGGAAGACTAGGAGGAGGAGGAGGGGGAAGGAAGACTAGGAGGAGGAGGAGGGGGAAGGAAGACTAGGAGGAGGAGGAGGGGGAAGGAAGACTAGGAGGAGGAGGGGGAAGGAAGACTAGGAGGAGGAGGGGGAAGAAGGACTAGGAGGCGTAGGAGGAGGAGTAGGAGGAGGAGGAGGAGTAGGAGGAGGAGAAGTAGGAGGAGGAGAAGTAGGAGGAGGAGGAGTAGGAGGAGTAGAAGGAGGAGAAGTAGGAGAGGTAGGAGGAGGAGTAGGAGGAGGAGTAGGAGGAGGAGGAGTAGGAGGAGGAGGAGTAGGAGGAGGAGTAGGAGGAGGAGTAGGAGAATTAGGAGGAGTAGGAGGAGTAGGAGGAGGAGTAGTAGGAGGAGGAGTAGGAGGAGTAAGAGGAGTAGGAGGAGGAGGAAGAGTGAAAGAAATGGTAAAGAAGACAGGAAACAAGGCGGGAGAGACGTTAAGTACATTATGGCATGACGGACTGTGGCGTTCCAGGTGGACGAAAGAAGACTTTCGACTCAAAAAAAAAAAAAAAAAAAAAAAAAAATTATAATAACTCATAATTCCCAAAATGAAGGCCCGAAATGGAGAAGACTTCTGATCAAAATAAAATCCAGACTCCTGACTCAAAAGGAAAAAAATATATATCAAAACAAGATAATAACCACCAAAATGAAGGACCGAGAGACCCAAAAGTGAGCCTCGAAATGAAATGTTTCCAGAAATGAAAGAAACACACACACACACACACACGTACACATGCGCGCGCGCGCACACACACACACGCACGCACGCACATACACACAAACACGCACGCACACACATACACACACAAACACGCACACACTCACACACACGATGGCACAGTGGTAGTGTTCGCAACCGCTGCTACAGTGGTCCGAGTTCGAATCCCGCCCAGAGCTCCTCCTAGTCCTCCCTGCCCAACTCTCGTGGGCAGGGAGTTGGGTGTGTGTATGCCTGTAAGGTCACAGCATTACCCATAGACCGGTTATATTTGAGCTCTGAGCTCTCTTCCGGGAGGGTAAAAAATGTCGATCACGAGTCCAACACGTGATCCAAGACCATGGTGAATCAACACACACGCACACATCACCACCAATAAAAAACGTAATCACACTGATTTTCATGTAGGAATGAATAAAGAAATTATAACTAATTTAATGAATAAACAATTAATAGACAATAATTAAGCAAGTAAGTGAATAAATATTTAATTATAAATAAGTAAATTAATAAATAAATAAACGATAAAAAATTAAAAATGAATGAACAAATGAATGGATAAGTAATGAATACCGACTGCTCTAAATAAAAATGAGACACTCAATATATATATATATATTCCTCAAAATACTCAAAAAGCCAAAATAATATCAGAAAATTCGAAAACCCAAAACAAATCTTAAAAAAAAAGATAATGATGATGATAATGATAATGATAATAATAGTAATAAAGATGAAAAATAAAAAATTAAAAATTGAAAATTAAAAATAAAAATTATTAAAATTAGAATTAAATAAAAATTAAAAATAAAAATCATAATAAAACAATAACATAATAAAATAGTGATGATAATGATAATAAAGATAATAATAATAATAATAATAATAATAATAATAATAATAAAAATTATAATAATAGTAATAATAACAATAATAATAATAATAATAATAATAATAATAATGATAATAGATGAAATAATAAAATAAGAAAATCAAATAAAACAATAATAATAATTTTTTTTTCAAAGCGTATCCTGCCACCCCAACCCCCAATCACCACAAAAAAAAAAAAAAAAAAAAACTGAGTCGGAATAATTTCTGAGAAAAAAATAAAATAAAAAACAAGAAAAGAGAACAAGTATAAGAGTTAAAAGATTAAAAAAATAAACAATGAACGAGAAGAAGCAGAAAAATAAAGGAAGAAATAAAGGAAGAAAGGAAGGAAGGAGGGAAGAAGAAAGGAATGAATGACAATGAACGACTTTAAACCCAACAGGAGCGTCGGACCGAGAAGAGGAAGAAGAGGTCCGAGGGAAAGACGACGATAACGAGGAGAGGAGAGGGGGGGGAGGAGGAGGAGGAGAAGGAGGAAGAGGAGGACGAGAAGAAGGGGGACGGGAAAGAAGAGGAGGAAGAGGAGGAAAATGAGGACGAGAAGGAAGAGGAGGAAAATGAGGACGAGAAGGAAGAGGAGGAAAATGAGGACGAGGAGGAAGAGGAGGAAAATGAGGACGAGGAGAAAGAGGAGGAAGAGGAGAAAGGAGGACGAGGAGGAAGGAGGACGAGGAGGAATGAGAATGAGAAGGAAGATAAGAAGAGGAGAAAGATGAGAAAGAACGAAAGTAGAGAAAGAAGAGGAGGAAAAGGAAGATGAGGAGAAAGAGGAGGAAGAGGAGAAAGAGGAGAAAGAGGAGAAAGGAGAAAGAGGAGGAAGAACGAAAAAAGAGGAATAAGCGGAAGAAGGGGAAGAGGAGAGCAAAGATGATGAAGAGGTAGAAAAGTTAAGAGAGGAAGAATGAAGTAAAAGAAGAGTATGAAGAGAAATAATAGAGAAAGAATGAGAAGAAGAAGGAGGAGGAGGAGAAGAAGAAGACAAAGAAGAGAAGAAGACAAAGAAGAAGAAGAAGAAGAAAAGACAAAGAAGAAAACAAAGAAGAAAACAAAGAAGAAGAAGACAAAGAAGAAGAATAAAATTACAAAGGAGACTCCGTGTAAAGACTGAGAAATTAGATTAGATCTGGACAAAAATATATTTAGGAAATAAAAAAGGCGAATAAAGGTAAAAGAAAGACGAAATTGTGTGTAGGAGGGGAGAGGGGGAGGGGGAGGGGGTGGGAGGAGGAGGAGAGGGAGAGGGGGAGAGGGGGAGGGGAGGGGGAGAAGGGGAGGGGAGTGGAAAAAGGAGAAGTAATACATAAATACCAAATAACAAAGATAGGGACTAAAGGATGGGGGGGTAGGGTGGGAAGATTGGGGGAGTGGATGGGTGGAGACGAGGGAAGGGAGGAGGAGGAGGAGGAGGAGGAGGAGGAAAAAGAGGAGTAAGTGGAGGAGAAGGAGGAGGAAGAGAAGGAGGATGAAGAGCAGGAGGAGGAAGAGAGGAGGAGGAAGAGAAGGAGGAGGAAGAGAAGGAGGATGAAGAGCAGGAGAAAGAGGAGCAGGAAGAGAAGTGTAGGAGTTGGAGGAGTAGGAGGTGTAGGAGGAGGAGGAGTAGGAGGTGTAGGAGGAGGAGGAGGAGGAGGAGGAGGAGGAGGAGGAAGAGGAGAGGGAAGAAGGTGAGCAGGAGGAGGACGAGGAGGAAGAGGAGGAAGAGGAGGAGGAGGAAGAGGAGGAGGAAGAGGAGGAGGAGGAGGAGGAGGAAGAGGAGGAAGAAGGTGAGCAGGAGGAGGACGAGGAGGAAGAGGAGGACGAGGAGGAAGAGGAGAAAGAAGAAGGTGAGCAGGAGGAGGACGAGGAGGAAGAGGAAGAGGAGAAGGAAGAAGGTGAGCAGGAGGAGGAAGAGGAGAAAGAAGAAGGTGAGCAGGAGGAGGAAGAGGAGGAGCCGGAGGAAGAGGAGCAGGAGGAGGAAGAGGAGGAACCGGAGGAAGAGGAGCAGGAGGAGGAAGAGGAGCAGGAAGAGGAAGACAATAAGAAGGGGAGAAGGAAAATAATATGGTAAAAAAAATTATTTTCTTTTTTATATATATATAAAAGAAACTCATCAAAGGATGAAGGAACAAGGGTAGAAGGGAAGAAGAAAAATGCGCAAGCAAAGATAAATGGATCAACACAAGCGCGAATCGGGTTACCAAGAGAGGCAAGAAGAGGAGGAAGAGGAGGAGGAGGAGGAAGAGGAGGAGGAAAGAGGAAAGAGGGAGGTGGGAGGAAGGAGGAGGGTAGAAAGAGCAAGGAGGAAGGTGGTGTGAGGAGAGAGAATGGAGAAGGGAGGAGAAGGGAGGAAGGAGGGAGGAAGGAGAGGGGAAGGAGAGAGGAAGAAGAGAGGAAGAAGAGAGGAAGGAGAGAGGAAGAAGAGATGAAGAAGAAATGAAGAAGGGAGGAGGGAGGGAGGTGGGAAAAAAGAAGGAGGAGGAAGAAGGGAGGAGGAGGGAGGAGGAAGGAGGAGGGAGAAGGGAAGAGGGAGGAGGGAAGAGGAGGGAAGAGGGAGGAGGAGGGAGGAGGAGGGAAGAGGGAGGAAGAGGGAGGAAGAGGGAGGAGGGAGGAAGAGGGAGGAGGGAGGAAGAGGGAATAGGGAAGAGGGAAGAAGAGAGAATAGGGAGGAGGGAGGAGGGAAGAGAGAGGAGGGAAGAGAGAGGAGGGAGGAGGAGGGAGAGAAAGAGAAAGGGGAATAGGGAAAGGAAGAGGAAGAGGGAGAGGGAATGGATAAGAAATGGAAAGAGGAACAGGAACAGGAACAGGAAAAGCGAAAAGGAGAAAAAGAGAGAGAAGGTAGAAAGAGAGGAAGAGAAAGAGAGAGAAGGTAGAAATAAAGAGGAAGAGGAAGAAGAAGAAAGAAGAATGAAGATTAAAAATTGTTAAAACAAAACCGAGAATAATAAGGAAAATAAGAACGGAAAATATAAAGAAGAAAAAAAAAATAGAAGAATTTGACGAGAAGAAACACCAATGAGGAGGAGGAGGAGAAGGAGAAGAATTTGACGAGAAGAAACACCAATGAGGAGGAGGAGGAAGAGGAAGAGGAGGAGAAGAAGGAGAAGAAGAAGAAGAAGAAGAAGAAGGAGGAGAAGAACAAGAAGAAAAAGAAGGAGAAGAAGAAGGAGAAGAAGAAGGAGGAGAAGAAGAAGAAGAAGGAGGAGGAAGAGAAGAAGAAGAAAAAGAAGGAGAAGAAGAAGGAGGAGAAGAAGAAGGAGGAGAAGAAGAAGGAGGAGGAAGAGAAGAAGAAAAAGAAGAAGAAAAAGAAGGAGGAGAAGAAGAAGGAGGAGAAGAAGAAGAAGGAGGAGAAGAAGAAGGAGGAGGAGAAGAAGAAGGAGGAGAAGAAGAAGAAGGAGAAGAAGAAGGAGGAGAAGAAGAAGGAGGAGAAGAAGAAGGAGGAGAAGAAGAAGGAGGAGAAGGAGAAGAAGAAGAAGGAGAAGAAGAAGGAGAAGAAAAATAAGAATAAGAAGAAGAAGAACAAGAAGAAGAAGAAGGAGAAGAAGGAGGAGAAGAAGAAGGAGAAGAAGAAGGAGAAGAGGAAGGAGAAGAAGGAGAAGAAAAATAAGAAGAAGAAGAAGAAGAAAAAGAGGAAGTGAAAAAAGAAGACGAAGAAGAAGACGAAGAAGAAGAAAATGATTTTCTTTTTTCTATGAAATGCTTATCAGAAACTTGACCAGTTGAATCAATAAATCAGCTGAAAAATATATGATTAAAATCAGTCCCTTCAGTACCGGGCGGCACGCACACACGCACGTACACACGCACACACATACACACACGCACGCACGTACACACGCACACACATACACACACGCACACACACACACCACACAACTAGTACAACACAGCGAAGAAGGGGTTAGGGAGGGAGAGAGGAGGGAGAAAGAGGGAGGGAGAGAGGGAGAGAGGGAGAGAAAGAGGTAGGGAGGGAGGGAGGGAGAGAAAGAGGGAGAGAAAGAGGGTAATGAGAGGGTGATGAGAGGGTAAAAAAAGAGGGAGAAAGAGGGGGAGAAGAGAGGGGGAGAGAGACAGTAAAAAAGAGAGGGAGAGAGAGGGAGAGGGAGAGAGAGAGAGAGAGAGAGAGAGAGAGAGAGAGAGAGAGAGAGAGAGAGAGAGAGAGAGAGGGAGAGAGAGAGAGAGGGGGGTGAGAGAGAAAGGGAGAAAGGGGGAAAGGGAGAGAGAGAGAGAGGGCGAGAGACAGGAAGAAAGAGAGGGAGACAGAGAAAGAAAGAGAGGGAGACAGAGAAAGAAATAGAGGGAGACAGAGAAAGAAAGAGAGGGAGACAGAGAAAGAAATAGAGGGAGACAGAGAAAGAAAGAGAGGGAGACAGAGAAAGAAAGAGAGGGAGACAGAGAAAGAGGGAGAGAGAGAGAGGGAGAGAGAGAGAGAGAGAGAGAGAGAGAGAGAGAGAGAGAGAGAGAGAGAGAGAAAGAAAGAGGGAAAAAGTGAGGGAAGTGATGTAAGTGAGGGAAGTGAGGGAGAAAGAGGGAGAAAGAGGGAGAAAGAGGGAGAAAAAGAGAGAGGGAGAAAAAGAGAGAGGGAGAAGAAAGGGAGAAAGAGAGAGAGAGAGAGAGGGGAGAGGGGGGGAGATGGAGAGGGGAGAGAGGGGGAGATGGAGAGGGGAGAGAGGGAGAGATGGAGAGGGGAGAGATGGGGAGATGGAGAGGGGAGAGATGGAGAGATGGAGAGGGGAGAGATGGAGAGGGGAGAGGAGGAGAGATGGAGAGGGGAGAGGTGGAGAGATGGAGGGGGGAGAGGGGGAGAGATGGAGGGGGGAGAGATGGAGGAGGGAGAGAAGGAGAGGGGGAGAGATGGAGGGGAGAGATGGAGGGGAGAGATGGAGAGATGGAGAGGGGGAGAGATGGAGAGGGGGAGAGATGGAGAGGGGAGAGGGGGAGAGATGGAGAGGGGAGAGGGGGAGAGGGGGGAGAGAGAGAGAGGGAGAGAAAAAAGAGAGATATGACGGGAGAGAGCGCTCGGATTCCTGTACCGTATATGGAGGCGTCTCATCATCATCGTCATCTCCATCTTCATGTGTGACTTGGAGAAACTTTTTCATCATGACGCCCGCCAACAAGGAAGGGGTCAGACCCTTTTGTAGTGAGGAGGAGGAAAAGAGGAGGAGGAGGAGGAGGAGGAAGAGGAGGAGGAAGAGAAGGAGGAAGAGGAGGAAGAGGAGGAGGAAGAGGAGGAGGAAGAGGAGGAGGAAGAGAAGGAAGAGGAAGAGGAGGAAGAGGAGGGAGAGGAAGAGGAGGAGGAAGAGGAAAAGGAAGACGAAGAGGAGGAAAAGGTGGACGAAGAGGAGGAAAAGGAAGACGAAGAGAAGGAAGAAGAGGAGGAGGAGGAGGAAGTGGAAGGCTGCTTCTCTGGGAGGGGGAGCAAACGGACCGGAATATCTCGAGGAAGAAAAAGATGCCCAGATCAGGCGCGGTCGTAAGGTCCGATGACAACAACGACGACGACGACGACGATAATAATGACGACGACAAAAACGACGACGACGACGACTACTATGACAACGACACAACAACAACGTCGACGACGACAAAGACGATGACTACTATGACAACAACACAACAACGACTACTATGACAACGACACAACAACAACGACGACGATAATAATGACGAGAAAAACGACGACGACAACGACTACTATGACAACAAAAACGACGACGAAGACGACAACGTTGACTACAGAGACGACAACGACGACGACGACGACAACGACGATGGCAATGGAGGCGATGACGACGACGACGACGACGACGATAAATCGACGACAGCAAAGACGTTAAAGAATGGAAAGAATGAAGGAATCAAAGGAGTAGAAAGAGGAGGACGAAGAGGGGGAAATGGAGGACGGAGATATGGAGGAGGGGAATATGGAGGAGGGGAATATGGAGGAGGGGGAATATGGAGGAGGGGGAATATGGAGGAGGGGAAGAAGGGGAGGGGGAGTTGAAGGAGGGGGAGTCGAAGGAGGGGGAGATGGAGGAGGGGGAGATGGAGGAGGGAGATGTGGAGGGGGATGTGGGGGGAGGGGGAAATGGAGGAGGGGAGATGGAGGAGGGAGAGATGGAGGGGGGAGATGGAGGAGGGAGAGATGGAGGAGGGAGAGATGGAGGGGGAGATGGAAGAGGGAGAGATGGAGGGGGGAGATGGAGGGGGGAGATGGAGGGGGATATGGAGGGGGGATATGGAGGGGGGGAGATGGAGGGGGGAGATGGAGGAGGGGGAGATGGAAAGGGAGAGGGAGAGAGAGAGGGAGAGAGATGGAGAGAGATAGACAAAGATGGAGGAGGGAAAGGAGGGTAGAAAGAGGAAGGGAGAGGATGGGGTAGAAGGAAGAGGATGGGGTAGGAGGAAGAGGATGGGGTAGGAGGAAGAGGATGGGGTAGGAGGAGGATGGGGTAGGAGGAGGAGGAAGAGCAAGAGAGGAGAGGAGAGAAGAGAGGAGAGGAGAGAAGAGAAAAGAGAGGAGAGAGGAGAGAAGAGAGGAGAGAAGAGAGGAGAGAAGAGAGGAGAGAAGAGAGGAGAGAAGAGAGCGCAATCAGAAAAAGATTAGAGAAATGAGTTCCTTGTTGCAGGAGGAGGAGGAGGAGGAGGAGGAGGAGGAGGAGGAGGAGGAGGAGGAGGAGGAGGAGGAGGAGGAGGAGGAGGAGGAGGAGGAGGAGGAGGAGGAGGAGAGCGGCCCCTACTACTGCAGGAAGAGGCGATAGTGACTCTTGGGTTTGAAAAAAAAAAAAAAAAAAAAAAAAACAGCTACAGTTTATGACCACAAACCCGAGTGCCCACTGGTTGTGTCAGTAGCAGCAATGGTGGTGGTGGTAGTAGTAGTAGTTGCAATAGTCGTTGTAATAGTCGTAGTAATAGTGGTCATTTTAGTAGTAGTAGTAGTAGTAGTAGTAGTAGTAGTAGTAATAGTAGTAGGAGGAGGAGCAGGAAGAGGAGTAGGAGGAGGAGCAGGAAGAGGAGTAGGAGGAGAAGCAGGAGAAGGAGGAGGAGGAGAAGGAGGAGAAGGAGGAGGAGGAGGAGGAGGAGGAGGAGAAGGAGGAGGAGTGGGAGGAGGAGAAGGAGAAGGAGGAGGAGGAGTGGGAGGAGGAGTGGGAGGAGGAGGAGGAGGAGGAGGAGTGGGAGGAAGAGGAGGAGGAGGAGGAGCTATAGTCGTAAAATTAACGACTACAGCGAAATTCGTTATAATGGTCGGTAGTAACAGTCGCAACAGTAGTAGTAGCAGTAGCAGTAGCATACACACACACACACACAAACACACACACAAATAAGCACTACTTCTCTCCATCACTCTCCCGCTCCCCCTACTCCCTCTCCCTCCCTCCCTCTCTCCTTCCCCCTCTCTCCCTCCCTCCCCCTCTCTCCCTCCCTCCCCATCTCTCCCTCCCTCTCTCTCTCCCTTTCTCACTCACTCACTCACTCTCTCTCTCTCACGCTCTCTCTCTCTCTCTTTCTCACCCTCTCTCTCTCTCTCTCTCACCCTCTCTCTCTCTCTCTTTCTCACCCTCTCTCTTTCTCACCCTCTCTCTCTCTCTCTCTCTCTCTCACTCTCTCTCTCTCTCTCCGGGAATCGGAGAGTGTGGGATTCGAACCCAGGACTAAGTGAGCACAAGAATGTAAAAAACGGATCCAGAGCGTGGATCACTCGAGACATGGCAATGAACGTCACCAAGATCCAATGCATCTTACGTTCGGTTTGAATAAAAAAAAAACCACAACAAATAAACAAAAAGATTAGACTAACAAATAAATGAATGAATAAATAAATATGATAAAGATAACGATAAAAATAATATATATATATATTCAAATGCAAGAATATGTAGGAAAATAAAGTTGAAAAGAGAATGGTTGACGACTAGTCATTGGTGGCACTGGAGCTATTGAAACGAGTTTGTGACAAAAAAAAAATACTATATTTCCAAAGCGTAGTTCCACTACGATGAGAGTGCGTTACAGAAACTAGCAATAACTACCAGAAACTATTCTAGCAGTAACTAGTAGAAACTAAACTAGCAGTAGATAAGCTAGCAATCAACTAGTAGACAAACTAACAGTAACTAGTAGAAACTAGAATAGCATTAACTAGGAGCAACCAGTAGTAACCAGCACCATCTAAAAATATCATTAGCCAGCAGTAACTAACATTATCTTCTAATATCTAGTGGAATATAGTAGTGCTAGCAGTAGTTACTGTTAGTAGTAGTGAAATTTAATAGCAGTAACTACTAGTAGCATTAGCAACTAGCAGCAGTTGTAGTACTAAAAGTATCATTGTTGGTGGTGTTGGTGGTAGTAGTAGTAGTAGTAGTATAGTTGTAGTAGTAGTATAGTAGTAGTAGTATAGTAGTAGTTGTAGAAGTATAGTAGTAGTTGTAGTAGTAGTAGTAGTAGAGTAGTAGATGTCCAACACTGTAGCAAGAACAGGAAATGTAATGACTATCAATAGTAGCAGTAACGATAGCAGTTGTGCTAACATTAATGACTGCGCTATCTATAGTAATGGCTATGGTGATGGGTGGTAGATGGGTGGTGGTGGTAGATAGGTGGTGGTGTTAGGTGGGTGTTGGTGGTAGATGGGTGGTGGTGGTAGGTGGGTGGGTGGTGGTGGTAGGTGTGTGGCGGTGATGGTAGGTGGTAGATGAGTGGCAGCAGCGGAAACAGTAGTATTAGTAGTACTCCCCGTTCAAAGAGAGAATTTCAGGTACCGGACCTCCAAAAACATCAGATGAATCACAAGTAGATGTCAGCGCAAGAGGTTTCTGGACACGGGGATAATTGGCCTTCTTTGACATACGAATATTTGATCCAATGGCTTCCTGTTAGAATGAACTAACTGTTGAGGCGTCTCACTACCAAAATGAGAGTGAAAAAACAGATGTACGAGCATATACAAAATGTGGACCAGGGCTCAATCACACCGATAACCTTCACGAGCTCAGGAGGGACGAGTTCAAGGGCAAAGGGATTCTACGATCGTCCGGCAGAGGTGATGGCAGAAAAGAAACAACAACCAAAAAGCAATATTGTATCGTGGATGAGATGTAGACTGTCATTCTTACTTTTAAGATCAGCCCTCCTATGCCTGAGAGGTACCAGGTACCCACCGCCTAAATCGGCACATGTACAAAACCTCGATTTTGAGCAGACTGTACAGTAGTAGGAAGTAGGATAAATGAACTTCTGTATTAGGCTTCATTAAAGTGTAATAATGCAAAATATAAAAGGGTAGTCGACCACAGTCATTGGCGAGAGAGGGACCGATGAACTGTGTCGGTGGGAGACAGATCCTGAACTGCTTTCACCACACAGTTCCACGAGGATGAAGGTTGTTAAAAAAAACAACAACTAAAAAGTAGTAGTAGTAGTAGTAGTAGTAATAGTAGTAGTAGTAGTCCTGTAAAGGACAATAAACGAAGAGGAAAGAAAACTTATGGAACTTCCACCTAGAATGGGAGGGCTAGGTATCTCCAACCCGCTAAACCTTGCCGACACAGAGCACCAAAACTCCATGAAATTCACGTCCTCATTGACAAACAACATCGTGTCACAAGATCAACGGAAGGAGACTATCATGGAGGAAATTAGGGAAATTAGAAGAAACATTTCAAAGGGAAGGGAGGAGAGGCAGAAGGAGGAACTTCAAGCACTTCTAGCTCGGCTATCGAATTATATAAAAAGAAAGATAACAATGGCGCAGGAAGTTGGGGCGTCCAATTGGCTGACAGCACTACCAATCAGGGCAAAGGGATTCACCTTAAACAAAAGAGAATTCACGGATGCCATTGCCCTGAGGTATGGATGGCCATTAGGAGGGCTGCCAAACAGATGCTCCTGTGGTGTACAATTTACTCCAGACCATGCGATGATATGCAAGCAGGGTGGATTCATTTGCATGCGACACGATGAGGTAAGAGATCTCACTGCCCAAATGCTTCAGGAGGTGTGCAAGGATGTGACTATCGAACCAACATTACTCCCACTAGGAGGGGAGAACTTCAGATACCGCACGTCCAACACATCAGATGAAGCAAGAGTGGATGTCAGCGCAAGAGGTTTCTGGACACGGGGACAATTGGCTTTCTTTGACATGCGAATATTTGATCCGATGGCCCCCTGTTACAGCAACCTAACTATTGAGGCATCCCACTCTCGGAACGAGTATGAGAAGATCAGGATGTACGAAGAGCGCATACAGAATGTAGACCAGGGCTCATTCACTCCTATAACCTTTACGACTTCAGGTGGGATGGGTCCTAGAGCAAAGGCATTCTACGCTCGGCTGGCTGAGGTAATGGCTGAAAAGAAACAACAACCAAAAAGCAGCATTGTTTCATGGATGAGATGTAGACTATCATTCTCACTCCTAAGATCAGCCCTCCTATGCCTGAGAGGTACCAGGTCCCCACCGCCCAAATCAACACATATACAAAACCTGGATTTTGAGCAGACGGTGGTTGACAGCAGATAAATGAACTTTTGTACTAGGCATTATCAAAAATAAATAAATAAATAGACAAATAAAAAGGTCGTCGACCACAGTCATTGGCGGGAGAGGGGCCAATGAACTGTGTCTGTGGAAGACAGACCCTGCTGCTTCCACCACACAGTTCCAATAGGATGGAGGTCGTATTTTAAAGTAGAGTAGTAGTACTTGTACTACTAGTAGCACCGGAAGTTGTAGTAGCACTTGAAGATATAGTAGTCGTAGTAGTAGTAGTAGTAATAGTACAAGTAGTACTTGTACTACTAGTAGCACCGGAAGTTATAGTAGCACTTGAAGATATAGTAGTCGTAGTCGTAGTAGTAGTAGAAGTAATATAGTTGTAGAAATAGCACTACAAGTCCAAAGCATCAAACGCGGAATACGATGGCGACTCATCGTCCACAGAAAAAGGAGGAAGAAGAAGAAGCCATTCGGGCCCCCTAACACAACCTCCTCCTCCTTCTCTTCCTCCTCCTCCTCCTCGGAAGAAGAGCCTTCTGCTGTCACTGTTATCGTCTTTGCCGCCGTTGTCGTTGTCATCGTCGTCGTCATTAATCCCCTTCCTCCTCCTCCTCCTCTTCCTTTTCCTCTTCCTCCTCCACCTCTTCATCTTCCCCTCCAACTGAACCTCATTTATCCCTCCGCCTCAACCCCATCCTTATTTTTCCTTTCCCATCTTCCTCTCCTTCTTCCTCCTCCTCCTCCTCCTCCTCCAACACGTCTTCAGCATCTTGAGCCGTGACACGTGACATGACACTTCGACGTGTTGACAAACGTCCCGCGTGTCAATCTGTCCAGATACATATTTGGCGGCGGTGCCTGCGGTGGCTGTGGTGGCGATGGCGGTGGTGGTGGTGGTGGTTGTGGTGGTAGTGGGCGGTGGTGGTGATGGTGATGGCTGTGGTGGTGATGGCAGTGGGGGTGATGATGGTGGCGGTGGCGGTGGTGGCGGCTGTGGTAATGTGTGGTGGCGTTGTTAGCGTTGATGGTGTTGGTGGTGTTAGTGTTGGTGTTAGTGGTGGTGGTGTTAGTGGTGGTGGTGGTGGTGCTAGTGGTGGCTGTGGTGCTAGTGGTGGCTGTGGTGCTAGTGGTGGCTGTGGTGTTAGTGGTGGCTGTGGTGTTAGTAGTGGCTGTGGTGTTAGTAGTGGCTGTGGTGTTAGTGTTGGTGGTGTTAGTGGTGGTGGCTGTGGTGTTGGTGGTGGCTGTGGTGGTTGTGGTGTTGGTGGCTAAGACATTGTGGTTTGTTATTACTTGTCTGTTTATTATTATTTGCTTGATTTTCATTTATCATTTATCTGTCAATTTACTATTATTCACTATTTTCCTGTTTGTTTATTATCTAACTATACCTCTGCATTTATTTTGCTAATTATTAATCCATTATAATTTTTTATTTGTTTATTTGTTTATCTATTTATCATTACTATCATTTTTTTTCGCATCAGACCTAGTTATGGACCAAAAGGTCTCCTGTCGGTATGCTCCTTCTTTGTAAAAATCCTTTGAATATAGATCTCCCTCCCTCCCCCCCCAAGTCAGCCCCTACCCCCTCCCCCTCAGGAACCAGCCCCCCCACCCTCTACCCCCAGCTATTCCCTAACCCCCAGCCAGTCAGCCCTCCTATCTCTTCCCCCCAACCATCCCCCTATCCCCCAGCTAGTCAGTCCCCCTATCCCCCCAGCTGGTCAGTCCCCCTATCCCCTCCCCCAAACCATCCCCCTAACCCCCTACACCTCCAAACCAACCCTCTACACCCTCAGCCCCCTAGCCAATCAGTCCCCAGCCTTAAGAGGCACAGAACAAAACGAAGAGATGAAGACAAAATCACAACAAAACCAAGTGAGGACGAGTGTGGCTCCTTCTCAAGACCGGCCGAGGTCAGGACGGAGGAGGAGAGAGGAGGAGGAGGAGGAGGAGGAGGAGGAGGGAGGAGGAGGTGACGGAAAAGGTTGGCAGGAGGTAAATGTTGGCACAAGTACAAATTATTCGGCGAATTCAGGGTCGGAGCTCCTAATGGAAGAAAAACAAGAGGCTGGACATACACACACACATACACACACACACATCCGCACGCCCACCGGCACACCCTTTTTCTATTTTTTTTTTTTTTTAGCCTCCGGCTGCGCTAGTCCCCGCTTTCCAGGACACTTGACCTTCGGCAGAACTCCAAAGTCTCTACAGGGACTCCAACAGATCTACAGGAGTCCAAATGTTCTATAGGACTCCAACGATTCCACAAGTCTACACCGCATCCACAGAACTCCGCAGCATCTATGAACTCCACAGCATCTATAGACTCCACCGCTGCATGACAATTTGCTTTAGAAAATGGGAGATTTTTAAAATGTTTTTAGATATACTAAAATTCATTTGTATCTTAATTTTTTTTAACTTATTTTCGTATTATTATTATTATATATATATATATATATATTTTTTTTTTTTTTTTTTTTTTAAAGCCAAGGTAATTTTGTGAATAATCTTAAGGTCGTGTAGCTTCCACTGTCAATTATTTGATGATTACACATACATTTTCTTTTCTAGTGGGTATTACTTTTAGAAAAAAAGAAAAGCAAAATTGTATAAACGATGAAATACAAGTCTCCATAGTTTCCAAACATCATTTTTTTTTTTTTTTTTTTTTTTTTAGCCAAGGTAATTTTGTGAATAATCCTAGGTTATGTAGCTTCCACTGTCAATTATTTGATGTTTACACATACATTTTCTTTTCTAATAAGTATTATTTTTAGAAAAAAGAAAAGCAAAATTGTATAAACGATGAAATACAAGTCTCCATAGTTTCCAAACATACATTATGGGTGAGTTTTTATTTGTCTATTTCTTTGTTCGCTTAATTATTTTGTTTGTATGTATGTTTGTGTGTGTTTTTATATATTTCATTTAGCTGAATAGAATCCTATTCCCCTCATCAACAAATTAGTCAATCAGTTGAATGGTTGATCGCCAACATTATCGATCAAAGATCTATGACCGAATATTTCGAAGGTAAGGCATGTTACCCAAAAACGCAATTTTATTGTTGATAATGCAATTATTTTCCGCTGACAAGTATTTTCTATTTTTATACAATACTTTTTCGAGAGTGCGATGATTTTTGCGGTTGAAGTTGTATTAATGCAACTGCATTTGCAAGTTAAATTACGTAATTTATATTCAATGCCCGTTTCAGAAGTTCCATCCATGATTTTAGTATAAGTAATCCTTTTTTAATGATCCTATTTTTGGGAGACAATATAGTATACTGACTAATACATCATTTATAAGTATAATAGTCTTAAAAGAACCCTATGATAAAAAAAATAACATATATATAACGCCATGCAAATATAGTTTTGTCGACAATTTGTTCAAACGTCCTAGGAGTCGACATGACATCACGAATAGGCTCCGCCCACCTGCGCGGTCTGTGTGTGCAGATGTGTTGATTTCAAACTTCCTTAAGGAAGAAAGAAGGACGAATGTGAAAGAAAGAAGAGATAAATGAGGAAAATGTTGGAGGGAGAGAAAAGTAAAAGAGAAATGAAAAGAAAAAGAAAAAGATAAGAGACGAAAAGACGAAGAAGGAAACAGAAAAAGAGAATAAACGAGTGTGAAGCAAAAGAGAGAATGATAAGAAAGAGCAGGAAGAAGAAGAGGCGGAGGTGGAGGCAGAGGTGGGAAGAGAAAGATAAAAGAGAGAAGGAGAGAGAGAGAGAGAGAGAGAGAGAGAGAGAGAGAGAGAGAGAGAGAGAGAGAGAGAGAGAAGCTGAGTGAGGAAAAAGGCTGCTGACAAAGACAGAGATAAGGAAGAGGAAGAAGAAGAAGAGGAAGAGGAAGAAGAGGATGAGGAAGAGGATGAGGATATGGATGAGGGTGAAGACGTAGACGAGGATCAGGATGAAGAAGGGAATTAGGAGGGAGAAAAATGAGGATTAGGAGGAAGGGGAGGAGGAGGGGGAGAAGGAGGAGGAGAATGAGAAGAATAAGGAGGAGGAGGAGAATGAGGAGTAGGAAGAAGGAAAGGGGGAGAAGGAGGAGAATGATAAGAATAAAGAGGAGGAGGACGAAAAGGTGGAGGAAGAGAAGGATAAGGAAGAGTAAAAAATAAGGAGGAGGAGGAGGAAGAGGAGGAAGGGAAGAAAGGGGAGATGGAGAAGGAGTAGGAGGACGAGGAGAAGGACGAGTAGGAGGAGGGCAGAAAGAGGATGAAAGTGAGGAGGAGGAGGAGAAGAAGAAGAAGGAGGAGGAGGAGGAGGAGGGGGAAGATGAGGAGGAGGAGGAGGAAGAGGAAGAAGAAGAAGAAGAGGAGTGAAGGCCCAATGGAAAGTGATTCCAAGTTGGCGCGGCATTTCTGGATCAGTGTGTGCGAGTCTCGGTGTTCACATGTGCGTGTGTGCACGTGCTTGTGTGTACGTGTGTACGTGTTCGAGGGGGAGGGGAGAAGGGGAGACCTGTGGCCAGTTATAGTGGTTTGAGGGAGGAATGGAGAGGAGGAGGGAGGGGGGAGAGGGGAGGGGGAGGGAGGGAGGGGAGAGAGGGAGGAGGGGGGGAGGGGGAGGGAGGGAGGGGAGAGGGAGGGGGAGGATGGAGTATGCGAAAAAGGAGATTTTTAAGACAAAGGAGGAAGAGGAGGAGGAGAATGAGAAGGAGGGTGAGAATGAGAAGAAGAAGAAGAAGAAGAAGAAGAAGAGGAGGAAGGAGATGAAGAAGAAAAAGGAGAAGAAGAACAACAACAACAACACCAACAAGAGGAAGAAGGAGAATAAGGAGAGGAGAAGGAAGAGGAGGGAGGAGGAGGAGAAGAAGAAGAAGAAGAAGAAGAAGAGGAAGAAGAAGAAAAAGATAAAAAAGAAGAGGAAGAAGAAGAAGAAGGAGGAGGAGGAGGAGGAGGAAATGGAAGAAGAGTGAAAAGAAGAAGAAGCAGAAGATGAAGGAGGAGAAGCAGGAGGAAATGGAAGGGCAAGAGGGAGAAGAAGGAAAAGGAAAAGGTAAGTAAGGAAAGTAATAAGGAGAGAGAGTAGGAAGAGGAGTAGGAGGATGAGCTGGAAGACGAGGAGGAGGAGGAGGAGGAGGAGAAGGAGGAGGGGGAGGAAGAGTAGGCGAAGAGGGTAAAGAAAACGAAGAAAGAGAAAGAGGAAGAAATAAAAGAGAAAGCGAGCAAGAGAGAACAGGAGAAAGAAATATAAAGAAAACAAGAGATAAAGAGAAAGACAGAGAGAGAGAAAGAGAAAGAAAGAGAAAGGAAAAGAGGAGGAAGGGAAAGGAAGAGAAAGAAAAGAAAAAAAGAGAAAAAAGACAAAGGAAAGAGGAGGAAGAGAAAGAAAATGTAAAAAAAAAAAAGAGAAAAATTAAAAGAAAAAATACGAAAAGGAGAAAAATAGATCAAAAATAGAATGAATATAGAATACATAAAGGAAGAAAAAACAAGAAAAATGAAAAAGAAAAAACAGATAAGACAAAGTAAAGTCAAAGAAAATGTGAAAAACAAAATAAAGGAAATGAAAAAGAGAAAAAAAAAGAGAAAAAGAGAGAAAGGAAGAAAGGAAAGAGATAGAAAGAGAAAGAAAAGAGAAAAAGATAGAAAAAGAAAAAGGAGAGAAGGAGAGAAAGAGATAATAGAAGAAAGAAAAAGAGAGAAGCGAGAGAAAGAGAAAGAAAAAATAGAGAAAGGGGTGAGGAAGGCAAAGGAGATGAAGATGGAGAACGGAAAAGTAAAAATGGCAAAGTAAGAGGGGCAGCAATATGTGCAAGACGAAAATGAAGGACGAAAGGGATGACAGACAGAGGGAGAGAGACAAAGACAGAGAGAGAGAGAGAGGATATGGAAGGGAGAGAGATAGAAAGAGAGATGGAAGAGAAACAGACAGAGAGAGGGGAGAGCAAAAAGAAAGTGGTGAGGAAAAGAGGGAGGGAGGGAAGGAGGGAGACAGAGAGATAGAGACACACACACAAAGAGGGAGAGAGGGAGAGAGAGAGAGGGGGAGAGAGAGAGAGAGAGAGAGAGAGAGAGAGAGAGAGAGAGAGAGAAAGAGAGAGAGAGAGAGGGAGGGGGGACATAGAAGAAAAACGGGGCGAGACAGAGGAAGAAGGCGAGTGAGCAAGAGGGCCCTTCTTGTCGTTTTTAGTTTAAAAAAATCGTATAAGAAAAAGAAAATGAAAGAAATGAAGAAAAAACGAAGAGAAAACGGAGATGGAGGTGGAGGGAGGGAGGGAGGGAGGAGCGGCTACGAACGAAGGCAATAAAAGGAGAGGAGGAAGAGAGTGAGGGGGAAGGGGAGGAGGGAGAAGAACCAAATGAAGAAGAAAGTGGGAGGAGGAGGAGGAGGAGGAATAGCATAATAAGGAGTAGAAGGAGGAGGAGGAGGATATGAAGGAGGAGGGGGATGATATGGAGGAGGAAGAGGAAGAGAAGAAGGAAGATATGGAGGAGGAGGGGAGGAGGAGGAGAAGCAAGAGGAAGAGGAGGAGGACATAGAGGAGGAAGTAAAGAGAAATCTGAACCTCAGCTGAAGAACAAAGAAGTTTCCTCCACACACACACATACACACACACACACACATCAATTCAAGTTCAAACACATACAAATGTACGTGCACTCTCGTCTGTGTGTGTGTGTGATTCACCACGGTCTTGGATCACGTGTTGGACTCGTGATCAATAGCTATTTCCCTCCCGGAAGAGAGCTCAGAGCTCATATATGACCGATCTATGGGTAATGCTGTGACCTTACACGCACACACACACACCCAACTCCCCGCCCACGAGAGTTGGAGTATCGACTCGAAGCGCAGCGATACTGAAATTATTTCAGCCCTGGGCAGGATTCGAACCCGGACCGCCGTAGTGACAGTCGGGAACTCTACCAACCGCGCCACCGAGTCGGTGATTGTGTATATGTGTGTGTGCGTGTATGTGTGTGTGTGTGTGTGTGTGTGTGTGTGTGTGTGTGTGTGCGTGTGTACACATTCAACTCATGTACGCAAAATATGATACCCAAGTAAAGCGTAATACAAATATTTCATTAAATTTTCAAGTGTGATATACCTACCTACCCCGTAGCATGTAATTGGTTCCCTCCAAGGGTTACACAATAACCCCTCCCTGGTTGAGAAGGGCTGCTTTAAGGTCTAATTTCAATCTATTTACTCAGTGGAAGGAACTTTACAAGATAAGCAATAAGAAGACCAAGGTTTCAATTCCATATAAACGTATTTGAAAAAAAAAAAAAAAAAAAAAAAAAAAAAAAAAAAAAGACATGCACCAACCTAAGTAAAATTTGAATTTGTAAATATATGTGTGTCTGTGTGTGTGTGTGTGTGTGTGTGTGTGTGTGTGTGTGTGTGTGTGTGTGTGTGTGTGTGTGTGTGTGTGTGTGTGTGTGTGTGTGTGTGTGTGTGTGTGTGTGTGTGTGTGTGTGTGTGTGCGTATGTGTGCGCGCGCGCGAGCAAAATTACCACAAGATAAAAGAAACGTAAACATTAAATACTTCCGTATAATTACATCGTCAGACAAATGACACAAGAGAAAGACGTGAGAGAGATTAAATATGACATCAGGAAGGAGCCCGGACAGCAGAAACGAAAGCGAAGTAGGGAGATGCGGATGACCTCATCTGATGACCTGACACTGCTAGGTCAGTCTGCTGTCTACGTCTTAACAATTAAACCATTTAAAATGTCATCACATGTCCATAAGTCATGTTCATGTTGTTTTTATCTTATTTTATCCTTTTTTTTTTAAAGACGTACCCACAATACTAACCTCTACTCGCTCTTGTAGGTACGTGTCCCCTCACCATTTTGTTTCTGCTGTACGCGTTTCTTCTTGATATCATAACCCTTTTCACGCCTTTGTCTTATGTCATTCGTCCGACGATGTAATTAAACGAAAGTACTTATATACTGTCTTCAAGTTTCTTTACCCTTGGTGATTTTGCATACTTTGTTTCACGGTGACATGAAAGCTCTGCGCATATATATATATATATATATATATATATATATATATATACATATACTAATAGATATGAAAATATATATACATGTATACATATATATATACATAAATATACATATACATGTATATATATATACATATAGATATGAAAATATATATATATATATATATAGATACACATATACAAACATATAGGAAAAAAACCTATTTCAAGAAGGAAAAGTAATAGTTTATATGAACAAATATTTCAGCTCAAATAACCTAGGAAAAATTAGTGATATATAATCTAATGTGGATGTTTCTTTTTGATAGTTCAGGTTAGGATTCCGACGCAGATCAGGAGGAGGGGAGAGAGAAGGAAGGAAGAGGAGGAAAGAGAGGGAGGAGGAGGTAGGAGGGAGAGGAATACAGAGAAGGAAGGAAGGAGAAGGTAGGAGGGAGAGGGGGAGGAGAGAGAATGAAGGAAGAGGAGGAAAGAGAGGGAGGAGGAGGTAGGAGGGAGAGGAAGACAGAGAAAGAAGGAAGGAGGAGGTAGGAGACAGGAGGGAGAGGAGGAGGTGAGAGAAGGAAGAGGAGGTAAGGGGGGAGAAGACAGAGAAGGAAGGAGGAGGTAGGAGGCAGGAGGGAGAGGGGGTGGAGGGAGAAGGAAGGAGGGGGAGGAAGGAGAAGAGGAGGTAGGAGGTAGGAGGTGGGAGGGAGAGGGAGGAGGAGGAGGTGGATGGGAAGGATATAGTCAGTATGACGCTCTCAACGTCCTCCTCCAATCCAGCTTAATTGGTCTCCACTTGGAGATGAAATAGAGGAAGAGGAGGAGGAAGAGGAGGAGGAGGAGGAGGAGGAGGAGAAGACCCAGAAGCTTCACCGAAAGGTGGTGAGGAGCCCACTACGCCAGGAGACGCTGAGTAGCCGCGGCCGAAGCGTCACCTTTGCCCTATGTATCTATATGTACTTTAGGGACTGTTGGGGCAGGTAATCAACAGTCACTGCTGGGAATCGGAAAGGAGTGCGGGATTCAAACCCACATATAACGAATGCGAGACTGGAACGCTTCCGATGACGTCACTAGTGATATACATATACATATATATATATATATATATATATTTTTTTTTTTTTTTTTTTTTTTTTTTACAAATTTTATTCTTCGACGGCGACAGAGGATTTTCTTCGGTTCTCTTCAAGGCCTTGCGCTGACTCGACCAAAACCTGTTCTAACTGTCGCCAGTTGATTTTATTCAGGTCAGGAAAGGCCCTCCGGGAGGAAGGGATTTGAAAACGATTTGAGGGTTCTGAAGTCTTACGAAAAAAAAGGGGCGGGGCGGAGAAATTCTTGACATTTCACACCGCGCCGAGGGTGATCATTTGTCCCAGTCTAGGACGTGATTCTCACTACAGCAGTGCCTTGGATACCACAAAACATATAAATGCGGGTTCATATTGACCAAAGTGCCTTCCTGTCCACAATCAATTTATAGTTGGCATGACAATTATCTTCTAGAATCAGATCAATTCTAGCCTTCAAGATCATTACGAACCACTAGACCTACTTCTAGTAATTATATAGTGAAGATTTTATTATCTAGATACTTGAAAGACATTTAAACTGTGTATGCGTGTGTGTGTGTGTGTGTGTGTGTGTGTGTGTGTGTGTGTGTGATTCACCATGGTATTGGATCACGTGTTGGACTCGTAATCGACAGCTATTTCCCTCCCGGATGAGAGCTCAGAGCTCATATATAACCGATCTGTGGGTAATGCTGTGACCTTACACGCGCACACACACACACACACACACACACACACACACAATTCACCGCCCACGAGAGTTGAAGTAACAACACGCAGCGCAGCGATATTGAAATCCTTTCAGTCTTGGACGGGATTCGAACCCGGACCGCCGTAGTGGCAGCCAGGAACTTTAACCACTGCGCCACGAGGTGTGTGTGTGTGTGTGTGTGTGTGTGTGTGTGTGTGTGTGTGTGTGTGTGTGCTTACCTAATTAGTGTTGTTAAGTTTATTCTAAAACTTCTTCACCTTTTTTGACACCTTTTATTCTCATTTTCCTCCTACTCGTCTTCCTTCTCCTCCATCTCCTCCTCCTCCCTCTTCTTCTTTCTTTTTCCTTTCCTTTCCCTTTTTTTTTTCTTCTTTTAAATGTTATCAGATTCTGCCATCTTGAAGCAATGGATATCGCATTCTTTACAGAAAACGTTCTGTATAGACTTCGTGAGTTCTGTGAAGCGCGGGACTTCGCTACACCTCTTGATGGAGACTCTATGGCAACCAGTTCGAGAGGGTCACAGATGTCAAGTCAGTATGCGAAGTGCGTGCTCTTCCGACAACCGCCCATCGAAGCTGACGCCGAGACTTCGTGGAGTGGGAAGGGTTATTCGCTAATCAGTCAATTGTTCTTCGGTAATAGATTACGTGTTTCTATGGTCTTGTATTTTGTCATAATATATGTATACTTTGTGTGTGTGTGTGTGTATGTGTGTGTGTGTATGTGTGTGTGTATGTGTGTGTGTGTGCGTGTGTGTGTGTGTGTGTGTAACTGAGCATAGACGCACTAATGACAATTATAATACACAAGAAAATAACACACCATCTATTCCTCCTCCTCCTCTTCGACCCACTCAATGAAAAGCTTCCTTTTTTGCACGCGAACACATGTATATATATACGTATATATGCATAATGTGTATTATCTATGTATATCTTATATGTATATGCATACTTTATATTATACATCTTATATGTATATGCATAATGTATATATGTAGGCCTATATGTATTTTATATATGTATATAATCTGAGATTCATCAGCTACAATGGCATTACTAATCTTATACTAATCCACTCTCTCTCTCTCTCTCTCTCTCTCTCTCTTTTCGTAAAGGTTAGGTGAAGTAAAACTCTAAAAGAGATTTCGAACTCTTTCGGCCCTCGAGCACGAAGGTCGCCCTCAGAGAAGGCAGTCACATAATCTCACGCTCAGCATGCGTTTAAGGAGAGGTCACGTTACATGATTTGTCGTCCCATCCCCCTTGCGTACCGGAAAGTAGCACAAAGTACCTAGTTTTATTACCGCCTCTCCCTCTACTTCTACATCTCCCACTTCCCACTTGCGTACCGGAAAGTAGCGCCAAGTACCTAGTCTCCTCCCGCATTTTCCTCTCCTCTTCTTTCTATCATTTTCCCTTTCCATATTCTCCTTTGCGTACCGGAAAGTAGCACAAGGTACATAGTATCATCCCCACTTATCCCACTCCTCTTCCTCTACTTCTGTCTTCATCTCCCTCTCCTCTTCCTCTACTTCTGTCTTTCTCTTCTCCCTCTCGTTTTCCCTCATCCCCTTTGCGTACCAAAAAGTAGCACAAAGTACCTAGTCTCCTCACCGCCCCTACCTTTCCCTCTTTCTCTCCTTCATCTCCCTCCACCTCTTCCTCTTTGCGTATCGGAAAGTAGCACAAAGTACCTAGTCTCCTTCTCGCCTTCCCTCTCCCATTTCCTCTCACCCCACCCTATCTCCTCTGATAGGAGAGTCCTTTTGAATCGCCATCTAACCATCTGTTTTGCTTGAAAGGGAGGAAGGGAGAGAGGGGAACCGTGGTCCGAACATGCAAAGAGGTTTTGTACACACACACACACACTATAATATATATATATATATATATATGTATATATATGTATATATGTGTGTATATATATATATATATATATATATATATGTATATGTATGTATATATATATGTGTATATATATATGTATATATATATGTATATATATATATGTATATATATATGCAGAAAGATCACTAAAAACAACACATGATCCACAAATTTTGCTGGTAACCACTAAGAAAATCGGAAGAAAACAGTTATTCCCAAGCGCTTTCGTGTAATTCACATCTTCAGGGGAATACGTATTCCCCTGAAGATGTGAATTACACGAAAGCGCTTGGGAATTAATGTTTTCTTCTGATTTCCTTAGTGGTTACCAGCAAAATATATATATATATATATATATATATATATATATATATATATATATATATATATATATATATATACGCAATAAAAACACTAAGAACATGTGTTCACAAATGCATGAGTAACCACCAGGAAAAATAAGTTAACGAAGCAGAGCGCTTTCGTATACAAAGAAGGAATTATAAAAGGAAGAAACAAGGTAAAGAATATATGACTGAGTGAGGCATGGTGAAGAGGGAATTCGGAGAGGAAATGGAATGAGTACACGTGACTTTTACTGCCGTCTTAGTAACCAACAAATATGAGACAATTGCTCACAACTGGTATATTACAATTTAAACAATTTTGAAATTTCTTGGAAAACGTAACTATCTAATTCGTACAAACCTTGATGAAGATTAACATTTATTCCCTTAATAGATTTGATCAAACTGCATTCAATTCAATTCATTTCTGTGATGTTATTGTTGTATGTGATAACTTCAGCGTTATCAGTCAACTGGGTGTTAAAAAAATTTCATGTGGTTGAATATACCGCTAGATTGGTTCTCTCTAACATATTTCTTATATTGATTAATTCGTGTTTTGAGTGTTTTAGCAGTCTGACCAATATAAAACCGATTACATGGTTTACAAAGTATTGTGTACACACCCTTTATCACTATTGACGGAATTATTTATGAGCAATTGTCTTACAGTGTTCTTATTGTTAAAAACTACATTAATGTTAAAACTACGTAATAAATTTGGGATGCTTTGCAGGTTCTCTTGGTACGGTAAAACTAACATGTTATTCTTATTAAAAGTTTGAATTGACCTGAGGTTGTAAAAGGTTCTTTTGGCACAATTATAAGCTGTATCAAGAACATGTGTAGGGTATCGCAGCTTAGTACCAATATCGTAAATACATCTTATTTCATCATCGATGTACTCTGGGCTGCAAATGCGTAAAGCCCTAAGGAACATCGAAGAAAAAACAGATCGTTTTACGCCATCAGGGTGTGAGGAATAATAGTGTATATATGAACAAACATTGGTTGGTTTGCGATATACACTAAACTTCAACTCACTTTCACGGCGGTAGATATTACAATCAAGGAAAGGCAAAATCCCTTCATTCTCTATCTCCACCGTGAACTTAATAGAAATGACCAAACTGTTAAGTTTAGATAAAAAAAAAATCACTTACATTAACTTGAATGGGCCACAAACATTAGATGTCATCAATGTACCGCAGCCATATAATGTTGGAGGGAATGATCTTATTTAACATTCTAGTTTAAAAAAAAAATGTATAGATTACTCAACACGGGGGAGAGAGCCAAATTTCTGGGAATAAAATTTATCATTAAATTGGAACTTGCAGTCTTTAACACACAATTTAATCAGTTCAATTAAAGTGTTTGAGAGTAATGGTAAATCGTGTTTATTTAACTTTTCTTTTAAGTATATTAGAATGTCATCCAAAGGAACTTTAGCTTGCTAAATATATATATATATATATATATAATATATATATATATATATATATATAGAGAGAGAGAGAGAGAGAGAGAGAGAGAGAGAGAAAGACAGAAGTAAGAGAAAGTGCGTGAGAAAATCTGTACACCTGAAGAAATCCCCAGACTCCGTAGCAAAGCCTCAATAAACGATCTATGATTTCATTCTTGTTGCCGCCAGGCGATTTTATTCAACGGAAAGAAACCCTCCCCGAGCCACAAGGGGGGGGAGGGGCCTCCAGACATTTAGTCGTGACAGCCAGGGCCGATGGCAGTCATCGTTACAGGAATAAACGAAACAGACATGGTCATCCCTTTCGCTGAATAAAAATGAATATTGAGAAAAACAAAAAACAAATTATGTGGCTCGCCTTTCCACTCCTTCCTAATCTAACAATGTCTTCAATGAGATCTGAGGACCATTGATTTATATCATTAGTTGACACATCTCCTTTGGTAACAAGTATCTCGATAACAAGACTATAAGATCAAAATTTGCAAAAACACAAATCTAGAAACTAAGATAGTAACAGCGATTACGACAACAGTGATAACGAAATAACAAAATAATAACGGCAATGATAATGACAATGGTAACAACAAAATAGAAAAAAAATAAACAAAAAACACGGGTGTGGGGGGAGATACTCCCCCTCTTCCCCCCCCCCCCAAGAGAAAAGGAAATATTATTTGGGAACACAAGTCAAGACCATCAGGGCTGGGCCCCAAACAAACGGGACATTAATCCCTTCGTGCAAATAAATTTCGGTTCCTCCACATTTGACAAATGTGCTTCTACCCCACCCATCCACCTCCACCTCCTCTTCCTCCCCACGGCTGCCTCAAAGGGGATTTACGTAGGTATATATACAACTACAGCAACATCCGTATACCATATATATATATATATATATATATATATATATATATACATATATATATATATATATATATATATGTGTGTGTGTATCAGTCATAAGGAACTGTAGCGACACCCCTACTGACCAATATCACATTGCATTCTCTCTCTCTATGTACCTTCTCCCATCCCTCCATTTCTTCACCCTCCAAATTCTCGCCCTCACCACCTCCAGCACTACAGCCCTTCAGACAGAAGCGCTGGTTATCGTCCAACGATTTTATTCAGGTAAGGGTCTATCCTTCCCACCCCGTCATTTTATTCTTGGTCTGTCGGCAGGCGATTTTATTCAACTGGAAGAGAAAAAGATGGCTGCCAATTTGCCTTAGGAACGAGCCGAGTCAAGGCTGGGATGGAACTCCAAGAAATTAATAATAGAAAATAATATCTATATTATAGAAAAATAATATCTAAAAATCTTTACTGGAATGGCACTGAAAGGCTGATAATGAAAAGTATTGTTCATATTAAAGTAAATAATGATATAAAAATGTCGCTATTATATAGAAGAAAAAAAAATCAGCCATTTTGTTTCAGCGTCGTTCTTCGTTGATTTCAACCTGGCTGACAGAACTTTTGATGAGGCCGGTACTCCACCAGCGCTTCTATCAGATCACGTGACCGCCGATGTGGCTTGGTCGGCTTGTGTCCCGTTCTTGAATAAAAAGGCTCCATCTTGACCTCCCCTATCCAACTGCCCCTGAGTATCCATGCACCCAAGGCAAAGGTGACGTTAACGGCTGAGGCGAGGCGCCTCCGGTCGTAAGACTCTCTTCCCATTGGCGACCCTTTAGCTGAATGAAATCCTGTGGTGCCAGCCAGAATTGAATTAATAGTGTGATACACCGTAGTCATGGAGTTTAATTACCAAAGAAATGACAAAAGTTTTGTCATTTGTGCCTTGGTTTTTTTTTTTTTTTTTTTTTTAACATTAATTTTTGTTTTCGTTTCTTTAAGGAATATTTCATCATAAAACGAAACTATAGAATCAGCTGATAAAAATGTATATGTATATATATTATATATATATATATATATACATATATATGTGTGTGTGTGTGTATGTATATATAAGTATATGTATGTGTATATATATGTATATATGTATATATATATATATATATATATATATACATATATCTATGTATGCATGTATGTATGTATATACTTATACATACATGCACACATTAGGGTAAAACTCGGGAATGAGCTGTTTTAAACTTTAGATTTAATACCCCCTTTTGTTTCAGAGCAGCGTGAATACCCAACTCTCCCCCTTCGCAAATTGTTCCACTTTATCAAACTTTCTGAGAAAAAATAGACAGAGGACAGATTAGCAGCAAAGAGATGCCCGCCCAACTTTTCATCGTCCTTTCATTATTTACCGCTAGATGTCGCATAGACGTGTGTTTACAGAGACATTAAGCTTGGCTGGAGATGCTTGTTTATATTTCGTGCGCAGACAAGGTCATCATATTAAGACAACAGGGTAGAACTCGTAGTAATGGATTTAAATTGGATTAATTTAGATTTAAGAAGGAAATAAGCAAGAACTGGTTTATTAATTGAGTGATTAACGAATGGAATAGACTTAGAAACCATCTCGTGAGCGCTGAAACTATCGGTTGTTTCAAAAGAAGGTTAGATAACTTTATGGATGGGGATGACTGGTGGTAATGGACATGGAACTGCCTATTTTAGGCCTTACGGTCTCTTACAGTCTCTTTCAATATTATGTTCTCATCTACTATGTATATATATGTATATATATATATATAACTTTATTTTTTTATCTTTAATTTTTTTCTATCTTTATTTTTATTTTATATATATATATATATATATATATATATATATATATATATACATATATGTATATATATATATATATTAGTGAAGGAGGAAATGGATCTTGCAAGTGAAAGACTAAGATTTGATTCCTTATTTTCCTTCCATTCATCGGCGCACGATGTAGAGAATATTCAGAGAGAACAGGGAGGACATATTTTGACTAAAATGAACGACGACTACGATATATTTTTCGAGCCCAAAAAATGCAAAACCAGGATGAAATTTTCAATCTGGCAACTTTGTATCTAGAAGTGCGTTCAGCTTACTAACTTCTTCCTTCCTAAGTCAACAATCTTAACAGATTTATTCTGAAGGCACCAAACAGTCTTACGACAATCTATTTTACAAATTTCATTCTAACATTAAACCATTTTACTGATTTACATTTAATCCCCTTCAGTAATCAAAAGGTTTAAGCTCTAACTTACATCAAAGGATCATTCCTTAACCTTGTTAGACGTATGAAAATCCATGTGAACAAGTTGTATAGACACGGTAAAGGAAACATGGACTGGAGGTGAAGCTTTATTCCTGACGTTTCGTCTAACGACTTTCTCAAAGGAATGAGCATACTAGAAACATACAGAGATTATAAACCCGCCTTATGGCTATACAACTTGTTAGACGTAGTAATCGCTTGGTTAATATTCATAGGATTTATATGAAATAATTTTGTATGAATATTCTTGAATGGACCAGCTGAAAATCGCTATTTTTTAATTCCATTCGTTCTAGGATAGACCAAGGAGAGTTTGTATATGTAACCTCAAAGATATTGAAAACATTAGAAAAATTATTAGCCGCCGCATGATATTCTTTGATCATTAAATATTTTCCCTAAATATACTAATCCTCGTACACACACAAACATGCACTTCTCGTAATGTCTCAACATATATGTATATATATATATATACACACATATATATATATACATATATATATACACACACACATATATATATATACATATATATATATACATATATATATATACATATATATACATATATATATACATATATATATATACATATATATACATATATATATATACATATATATACATATATATACACATATATATACATATATATATATATATACATATATATACATATATATATACATATATACATATATAATTATATATATATATATATATATATATACATATATATATATATATGTATGTATACTTGGTTTCTACTTTGCGTAGAAATACTACTGCCAAAAAACATAGTAAAACAGTGGAGCGTTCTCAATCTATTCACGATATTTCGTACACTTTGTACCTTTTCAAGTGACATTGATTACAATAAATGACACGATTTATATATTGGTAAGAAGACGGTTCATGGCGCGGGGTAAGATCACGTGATCAAGGGGGAGGAATGGTGGAGGAACTCCGTGGGAAGATGAATCTCCGTGTGGTGGTGGACTTCATAGACGGAGTTAAGGGAAGGTCTCTAGATTGGATATTTAAGCTTGGAGACTTCTGTTTGTTACGAGGGGCCTCGAGAATTTGTAAGCATTTGGTATCCTGTGTTTTTCCAATGATATTTGTGTTTTCCACCAACATTTCCCTTGTTAGAGGGGTGTTGTGGCATGTGATAGAGTGAGTTGTTGGTGTACAGTTTTGGATGTGGAGAGTAATTCTTCTACGGTTATTGTTGTGTATCCTATGTATGAGGAGGGTAGGGACGCACAGTTCCCTATTTTGCACAAGTATTCATACACAATCCTGCCCAGGGCTGAAATTAATTCAGTATCACTGCGCTTCGAGTCATTACTCCAACTCTTGTGGGCGGGGAGTTGGGTGTGTGTGTGCGTGTAAGGTCATAGCATTACCCAT
Source organism: Oratosquilla oratoria (assembly GCF_046742065.1). Lineage (NCBI taxonomy): Eukaryota > Metazoa > Arthropoda > Malacostraca > Stomatopoda > Squillidae > Oratosquilla > Oratosquilla oratoria. The sequence continues at coordinate 45,951,835 of NC_134797.1, read as the reverse complement.
AGATCGGTCATACGAGCTCTGAGCTCTCTTCCGGTAGGGAAATAGCTGTCGATCACGAGTCCAACACGTGATCGAAAGACCAAGGTGAATCACAAGATAGCTCCTTTGTAGATTCCGGATTTTCATGGAAGGGTTATTTTTCATGAGCAATGATGAGGTTCTCCTGTTTATATAATAAATGACAACGTCGATGAAATCTTGGGGTCGGGAGGGTTTGACAAATTTCTTGATTGTTAGTTTTAATATGCGTTCATCTGCACAGTAATTCGAGTGCATAAAGGGACGTGTAGAAGATTTTGATGCGTTCACAGTCTTTGTTGGTCGCGGTATGTTGTAGGTACCATTTATCCATTTCGTTTTTAATAATCCTCTGAATTTCCTTGTTAGGGTGGTCATTACGGCATTCCAGCTACTGGAATGAGTGAGGGACCTTCTGATGAAGGGCCTTGATGGGGGCACTCGCTCATTCCGTTAAGGCACAGACCTGGGTTGGTCGGGTTTGTGTATACACTTGTCTTCAAATCACAAGGACCTTGTTGGACAAGGATGTCCAGGAAAGAAAGCTTGTATTTTTTACTCAATTCTATTGGAAAATTGAGTCCAAAAATCTCTTCCAGTTGATCATTTAAGTGTGTAAGGTTCTCTTTGTAGTCTTCTTTAACAAAGATGTCGTTGATGTATCTTTTCGAAACCATTAAATACCTCTTTTTCAACCAAAATTTGCAAAGAGAGGAGCAAGTGGACATCTCATTGCAACACCATCAATCTGTCTCTATATATTGCATCGAGGACAGACGAACGGGGTCTCTACTGTATATATTTCTGACGGGGCTTTGAGGGCCGCTTTTGGTATATCGAGCCTGGGAACGCCATTCTCGTGGTAGACCTCTTTCAGGATGTAGTCTATAGTGCTGAAAATTGGTACGTTGGTGAATAGACTTCCTGCCTCCTACGAGACAATAACACCATTGGAATGCTCTTCACATATAAATCATGTCATTTATTGTAATCAATATCAATTGAAAAGGTAGAAAGTGTGCGAAGTGCTGTGAATAGAGAACGTTCCACTGTGATTTACTAAGTCTTTTGGCAGTATTATTTCTGTGCTTTACGCATAAGTCTGCAATTCGTAAAGTAGAGAGTATCAACAAGATCATAAATACAGACATCGCTGTATTTTTCAACCAAATATGCTTATAGAAGCGGCTGCACTAATATTCAAATATGTATATGTATATATATATATATATATACATATACATATTTACTTCTTACTTCTTACTTCAGCTCCCAGGTAGGCTTTCAGCCTGTCAGTCGGGTCAACACACTTCTCCAGATTGTCCTCTCAAAGCTTCCCTCTTCCTTCAAATCCTCTATTTTTTCTAATTCATTTGCCTCTAGGGTTTCTTCAACTAAATATTTCCATATTTTCTTCGGTCTACCTCTAGACCTGCTACCTTCTGGTCTCCAGTTCCTTGTTTTCTTTGCAATTCTCTCTTCATCCATATATATATA
>NC_134797.1:45920320-45945320 GCF_046742065.1 Oratosquilla oratoria | reverse complement strand
ATGCAGCGCCGTGTGAAAATCGACGAAAAATTTTTGTTTCTGAGTTCTAGCTTGCCAATCGTGATACGACGTGCGACTAAGTAATTACAAGTTAAGTGAGTTTTTTAAGGAAAAATAAATACACACGCCACTTGGAATATTTTCTTCGATATTCCTAAACCCAATCCTTGATTAATTGGAATTATGCAAATAGATGTTTCACCATTATTTCATGTATTTCTGTGACTGCAGTCTCATTATGATCAAATCAAATCTTTTTCAAAGAAATCTATGTTCGAAAATCAACGACCACAGTATCATAATCGCCCCACCTATGTGTCTTTGAAATAATGAAATATGTAAAATAAATTGAATATAGTGAAATGAAATAGCAAAAACAAAAGTGAACAAAATAACCTAAATAAAACAAGATCAAATAAAACAGATTAAGAAAAAATTATAAAATAAAATAAACAGAATAAGATAAATAAGATAAAATAAATGAAATAAAATATAATGAAAAATGTAAAAAAAAAAAAAAAAGAAATAAAGAAAACAGAAATAGATTAAGATTAAATAAATTAAAATATTTTTTTTTAAAGAAACAAACCCTCCCCCTTCTGCTATATTGACGAAATGTGTTCGACCACCGGGAGGCAGGTTCGAATTATGTTCGACCACCGGGAGACTGGTTCGAATTGTGTTTGGCCACCGGCAGACAGGTTCGAATTGTGTTCGACCACCGGGAAACAGGTTCGAATTGTGTTCGGCCGTCCGGAGACAGGTTCGAATTGTGTTCGACTACCAGGAGACGGGTTTTAATTGTTTGACCACCGGGAGACAGGTTCTAATTATGTTCGACCACCGGAAGACAAGTTCGAAATGCGTTCGACTACCGGGAGACAGGTTCTAAATGTATTCGAGTATACAAAGATGTTCGAAGAGACGTTTAAAATAAGGAAATGTTCGAATATGTTCGAGGACAGACACGATGGTACAGACAAGGTTGTTTAAGGGAGATAGAGGGAGGGAGGGAGGTGGATGGAGGGAGATGGATGTGGAAGTGGAGGTGGAGGGGAAAGTGGAGAAGTGGAGATAGAATAAGAAGAGCGTTTGGTGGTTGAAAGAAAGAGGAAGAGAATGAGGAGGACGAATAGGAGGAGGTGGATAGGAGGAGGAGGTGGATAGGAGGAGGAGGTGGATAGGAGGAGGAGGTGGATAGGAGGTGGATAGGAGGAGAAGGAGGTGGATAGGAGGAGGAGGAGTAGGAGGAGGAGGAGGACGAGGTGGATTGGAGGAGGAAAAGGAGGACGAGGTGGAGGAGGAGGAGGTGGAGGACGAGGAGGAGGACGAGAAGGAGGAGGTGGAGGTGGAAGAGGTGGAGGAGGAGGTGTATGGAGGGAAGTGGAGGGGTGGAGGGGAAAGTAATGGAGGGAATATTGGACAGACGTAGGATCTTCCTTGAAGGGAAAATTCGTTCGAGTGAGGTTTAAGCTCTTCCCTCCTCCTCCTCCTCTACCTACCTACTCCTCTCCCTTCCTCCTCCTCCTCTTGCTCCTTCCCTCCTCCTCTTTCTTTTTATCCTCCTTTTCACTTTCTTCAATCTCCTTTTCCTACTATTTATCCTCCTCCTCTTCTTCCTACTCCTCCTCTTCCTCCTCCCTCTTCGTCTTCCTCTTCTTCCTTTTCTTCCTCTTCCTCCTTTTTTTCTCTTCCTTTTTTCTGGCTGGCTCCCCTCATTGGCTGAATATAATCGGCTAGCGTCACCGTATCCGATGTATTAATACACACACACACACATAATACACACATAAATGCTCACACTAATACACGCATAATACACACACGAATCAGACGCGAAACACACACGAATTAGGCACGAAACACACACGAATTAGGCACAAAACACACACGAATCAGACACGAATTAAACACGAAACATACGAATCAGACACGAAATACACACTGTGTTATCATCCGCATATGTGCAACGGCGCTGCGACGTCGAGGCCGATGGATTCCCTCGAGGACGGTGGACTCGAGGCCGATGGACTCCCTCCTCGAGGACGGTGGACTCGAGGCCGATGGACTCCCTCCTCGAGGCCGATGGACTCCCTCCTCGAGGACAGTGGACTCCCTCCTCGAGGACGGTGGACTCGTTTCGAGGCCCAAAGTTCCTTTACGATCTTTCGCCTATATTGTCGTCTTCGGCTTCGCTCCTTCTTCCTTGGTTCTTCTTCTTCTTCTTCTTCTTCTTTCTGTCATTTTCTTCTCCGAAGTTTTTCTTCCTCTTGGTCGTCTTCATCCTCGCTTCTTTTTATTTATTTTCTTTTTTTTTCCAAATATATATTTTTATCTTCTTTATTTTCCTATAGTTTTCTTCTCCGATCTTTCACTTCCTGGTCCTCTTCGTCTTCGCTTCTTCTTCCTTTTTTTTCCGATCATTATTTTTCTTCGTAGTCGTCTTCATCTTCATTTTTTGGTTTTTGTTTTTTTTTCTATCGTTTTCTTCTCGGACTTTTTTTTGTCGTCTTCGTCTATTCTTCTTGTTTATTTTTCGAAATTTCTTTCTCCACTTCCTTCTTTCTTTTTTTCTTTTTCCTCTCATTTTCTTCACCTATCTTTCTTTCCTCTCTTATTCGTCTTCATCTTCGCTTCTTCTTTTCATTTTTCGTTGTCATTTTCCTCTCGTTCTTTGTTTTCTACCATTTCTTCTTCACCCTTTGCCTTCTTCATCTTCTTCCTCTTCCTTTTCTTTTACATTTTCCCTTCCTCTTATCTTCCCTCTTTTCCTCTACCTTTCTTCTTCCTCTTCCTCATGCTTTTTCTCTTCCTTTTCTTCCTCCTCCCCATTTTAAATAGATTAAGAAAAAATAGTAATAATACTGGTAATGGTAGCAATAGTAATGATAATATTGATGATAGATTAAGTATTGAAACAGCCATGCAAGGACCAATTGGTCTCTTATTGTTTGTAATTCCCCATCACTCCCACCGAAAATCTTCTTCTAAGTTTCCTTCTTCTTCTTCGTCTTCTCCCTCGTCCCCTTCTTCGTCTTCGTCATCGTTTTATTTTACTTTCTTTTGCCCTCCGTCCCCAATCTTCATCTTCTCTTCTTTATTCTTCTTTTTTTTTCTTCATCTTCATCGTCTTCATCTTCAACTTCATGTTCATTTTCTTCATATTCATCTTTTTCTTCCTCTTCATCTTCTTCCTCTTCAACCTTGTGTTCTTTATCTTTTTCTTCATCTTCCTATTCATCTTCTTCCTCTTCAACTTCATGTTCATCTTCTTCATGTTGTTCATGTTTTCCTCTTCATGTTCTTCATCTTTTTCTTCCTCTTCATGTTCTTCATATTCTCCAAATTCTCCATGTTCTTCATCTTTTACTTCCTCTTCCTTTTCCTCTTCTTCATGTTCTTCATGTTCACCAACTTCTTCATATTCTTCAGCTTTTTCTTTCTCTTCATCTTCTTCATGTTTTCCAACTTCATGTTCTTCATATTTTTTCTTCCTCTTCCTCAACTTCATGTTCTCCAACTTCACCATGTTCTTCGTGTTCTCCAACTCCACCATGTTCTTCATCTTTTTCTTCTTCCTTTTTCTCATAACGTATCTTCTCCATCGGGAAGGTCCTCCGCTCAGGAACCGAACGATCCTGAGTTCGACGTCGCCGCCGTCGGTAGACGTGTCAGCGAGACAAACGACCTGGGTGACCATCTGCTCCCTTCTGCCGGAGCGAATCCCTCGCTAGCAGCTGGTCCTCAAGATGCTATGACATCACGCTGGTTCCTGAGTGTGACGTCACACCGGTTCCCGAGTTGTGACGTCACGCCGGTTCACAGTGTGACGTCACGTCGGGTTCACGAGGTGTGACGTCTTGTCAGGTTCACGAGGTAGTGTGACGTCACGTAGGCTCACGAGATAGTATGACGTCACAACGGCTCACGAGATGGTGTGACGTCACGATGGTTCCCGAGTGTGACGTCACGCTGATTCCCGAGCGTTATGTTATCTCCGTCACTTAGAAGCGTCACGTGGCTGTGATGCTGCAGGTCATCATATTCAGTATGACTAGCTTGAGTATGAAACAGCAGCAGCATGAAACCGTGCTGTCAATACACATATCAGCATTAACAAGTGTAACGACAGGGTCACTCTACGACTTACGCACTCTATCACGTGATACTTGAACATCGTAAATTTGCGATGTCGTAACTCTGTGCTGTCGTAACTTTGCGATGTCGTAACTGTGACGTCGTAACTCCGCGACGTCGCAACTTTACGACATCGAAAGAAAATCACAACGATAATCATGATCAACCAATGCACTGTAAGACCTTAAAAGGGACTCTTAACTTACGTCTTGTTCGCGAATGTCAAACCGACGACGTAATTACGTTAATGGAACGTTTTGTTGACGTTAATGGACTCCCTTTGGCGTCTATATTTGACGTCTACTGCCGCCGATGACATCAAAAGCCTCCATTAATGATGTCACTCATTTGAATTAAACAATCTGCCGCCAATCAGGACAAAATGATGCCATCATTACGTCATAGGTGATATAGTTACCTCGTGACGTAATTACGTGATAATGTGACGTTAAGATGACGTCATCCTGTAGCGTGGCATAACCACCTCGTGACGTCAATATTACGTTATCCTGTGACATGAATACCTCGTAATGTCCTGCTTACTTCAAGTGACCTAATAATTACGTAATACTGTGACGTCAAAATTACGTCATTCTGTGACGTGATTACGTCATCGTGTGACATGACGTCATGACATGACTCGTGACGTGATAATTACGTCATCCTGTGACATGATTACGTGATCTTGTGACGTTCTAAGTTAACTAGTTTGTAGTTCTAGTTAGTAGCACACACACACACCTATATATATACATACATATTATATATATATATATATATATATATATATATATATACAGTATATACAGTATATATATATATATATATATATATATATATATATATATATGTATATGTGTGTGTGTGTGCAAAGTAAACCACTTGAAAAAAGAAACTAACGAAGCAGAGCGCTTTTGTATATTACATCAAGTGCAAAAAGTAGATGTAATATATGAAACCGCTCTGCTTCGTTAGTTTCTTTTTACAAGTGGTCTACTTTGCATAAATGAACACACGTACCCGTGTTCATATTAGCATGCATATATATATTTATATTTATGTATATATATTATATATATATATATATATATATATATATATATATATATATATATCGTTTCACTCGTCAAATGTCGCTGTGGTGTGGTCGATTCCGTGCTCGACTCGTAAGCATAAAGGCACGAGTTTGATTACCAATAACTATCCGCACACACTGGGCAAAGGTGACAGCTTCGACCGCAAGAGACAAGACGTGGTTTAGTTTCAAACTCACAATTTACAATTAAAATAAAAATGAACAAAAATTGCACTTAGCTACACTGACGTCAGCAATTAATTGCACAATTACCTGACGATAATAATTGCAAGTAATTGCACGTCACAGCATTGACAGCAATTCATGCTACGTGTCAGTCTGTCTCGTGCTCACAGAGAACCCATGTGTCAGCCGCTTATTGCCGTCAGCACGTATCAGCCAGCCGTGACGTCATAATGTCACTGCTGACTCTTTGATGACGTCACTGTTAGCTTATTATGTCATCGGTAATGTCAGCGCTGACATCGTCAGTCACGACACTAAAAATTCGTGTCAGGCATTTGTCAGCACTGGAAAGGTTGCATTAGGAGTCAGCAAGTCAGCACGCCTGGGACAGTTTCGTCAGCACACACTCGGAGGATCTTTCGCCGTCAGCCTGCTGACTAAGACTTAGTCAGTCATCCCAGGGCGAAAGTGTCAGCGCATCTGAGGTGAACCTTAATCGTCAGCTTCTGTTAGAGGAGACGCGAGGGAATCTGAATTGAATCGTCTGACGTCAGCTAACGTCAGCTGTAACAGCTGACACTGGGTCCTGACACGTCAACCTCCTCGCCATGGCGGAACACTTAAGATATTTGGTTCTGGTTGACGTCAGGCGATTTAATTCAGTTTAGAACACGTCAGGATAGCAGAGAGATCAGCAGTCAGCGTTAATCAGTCTCGTCAGCACAATAATGATGCGAGTCAGCACCTCCAGACAGATTCTGTCAGCTCATGAAGAGGAAGGATCCTGTAACTTCTGTCAGCACAGTCCATTGGGAAACTGTCAGCTCACGTGGAGTGATTGACTGAATGTGCCACAACACATTAAGCACTGACGGAGTGTCAGCACCAGTAGCTGACGGAGTGTCAGCACAAGTGACTGACGGCTACGCAAATATTTTCTATATAAACGTCTGTATCACTTTCTGACCACTCCCACTATGAACTCCAAAGATTTTTTTTTTTCCAAAATAAAGAAGGAAAAAGAACACAAGAACTCTTAAAGAAATATATTAATGGAGCTTCTTCCACAGAATCGAAAAAGAAAAAAAAAATCCCTTCAGAAAAAAAAATATATATATAGGCTATATATAGTAATGAAATTAAAAAAAAATCAAAATTCTCGATATGTGTAATTATATATATATCTATTCTCTTGTCCACTTTTCTTATCAATTGTCAGGACTCGAATTGATGACACCAAAACTCGCGCGTTTGTTTACTGAAAACGCTCGATCGGCGAGGCTGCCCCGTCGGCGTGTCAGCAGCCACTGTCAGCCGTCGAGCGGAGGTTGTGCGCGCGACGAAGGCTTAGGGGTGACTGACTGCCTGCACCAAGAGCCACAGCCCCCCCCACCCACCACCTCCACCTCCTCCTCCTCCACCTCCACCCGGCTACCGGACGAACGAACACACGCACGCACGCGCATGTGCAGGAGACGTCAGATCTGTGGGTTGTGCACAGACTGATTGGGGGAGCGGTATGGGTCGAGTGGACAACGGGTCGAACGGGACATGGGTCGAGTGGGGGCGATAATATACGGGCAGGAACCTATGTTCGCGTGTGTGTGTTTGATTCACCATTATCTTGGATTACGTGTTGAACTAGTGATCGACAGCTATTGCCCTCCCGGATGAGAGCTCAGAGCTCATATATGACCGATCGGTATCGGTACCTTACACGTACACACACATACGCAGCGCAGCGATACTAAATTTATTTTTTCACCCCTGGGTGGGCATTGAACTCGAACCGCTGTAGCAGCGGTTGCGAACGCTACCACTGCGCCGTCGAGTAGTGCGTGTGCGTGTCTGTGTGTGTTGTGTGCGAGAGTGCGTGCGTGCGTGTGTATGTGCATGTGTTCTTTTAATGGCCCAATGTCAGATTTCACACGAACTGCTCAGAAATTCTTCGAACGTCTTCGGAGGAGCAACTTGAAGGAGGGAGGGAGGGACAGGGAGAGGAACACGAAGTGTGTGTGTGTGTGTGTGTGTGTGTGTGTGTGTGTGTGTGTGTGTGTGTGTGTGTGTGTGTGTGTGTGTGTGTGTGTGTGTGTCTGTGTGTGTGTGTGTGTGATTCCCCTTCACAAGGATTGACCAACGCCATCTAGGACCTAAGTCCCATTAGTTGATTACATCTGAGTTACGAACAGTTTACGATGTCGGATCTAAGATGTCGAATATACGACATCGTAAGTTTCCGGTGTCAGATCTCAGCGACGTCGTAAGTTTCCGATGTCGAATATGCGACATCGTATGTTTCCGGTGTCGGATCTCAGAGACGTCGTAAGTTTCAGATTTCGGATCTCAGCGACGTCGTAAGTTTCCGATGTCGGATCTCAGCGACGTCGTAAGTTTCCGATGTCGGATCTCAGCGACGTCTTAAGTTTCCGGGTTTCTTTTCATATCCGACCCTAGACAAGCTGAATTCTCTCGGAGAGAAATATATATATATATATATATATATATATATATATATATATATATATATATATATATATATATATATATATACATATATAAACCACAATTCACTTTAATTCTAAGCCATAAACATCGTGGCACTCGAGAAGGCATACATGCAAAAATTAAAACGTGGTACAGCCAAGGACTGGAACCTGCGCTAGCACGTGACAAGGGATAGTGACTTAACCGATTGCAATCACATCGTCGTGATACGAAAATGCAAAATAACCACAGGAGAAGGGAAACTTGTAGAAAGTAAGTACTTTCGTATATTACATCGTCAAACTAAATGAGAGATACAGAGTTGTGTTTAAATATAAGTATCAATTAGCAACCGCAGGGGGGGGGAGGGGGGAGACAATACAATGCGGGGGGGGGTAACTTTACCTCCATAGACCTGACCAACACATATGGTTTAATGTGGCGGAAACATCTTGGTCACCATTTGGGTTACCAATTTATCACATTTAAAATGTCCATAGCTTAAGTTTATATTTTGATCAAAAGTGCCTGATATTAAGCAAGATTCTATTACATTTCTTTCATGTAGGTTCTTTCCTTTGGCTAAAATTGTTGCCTTAGACCAATTGATATGATGGTTATATAATGCTTCGTGTTGAAATAACGCATTATTTTCCTGGGCAGATCTCGCACTATATGTTGGGAAATCCTTATTTCCATGTTTTCTCCAGTCTGTCCAATATAAAATGTTATAATCTTGGCATGGAATTTCATAGACAACACCGTTGTTGTTAGGCGGCCTGTTCTTAATTAAAATTTTCTTAATGGTGTGGTCATATTTAAAAGCTGCTTCCATATTCAATTTATAGAGTAATTTGACAATACTGATAAAGCTTTCACGAAAAGGAAGGACAATTGTATTAAGTAGTATATGGTTTCTTTGTTCTTGATTGTATACTTTGTAAAAACGTTTCTTGGCAGTACTGTGACATTGATTAAGAATACGAATAGGATATTTCAACTTTTCCCCAATATTCAGTATAGTTCTAATTTCGTCATTAAAAGAATTCAAGAACTGAAATCCTGTAAGCTCTCAAGTACATGGAAATAAAAACACCTTTTTACATTAATATGGTGATTAGAATAAAAATGAACATAGGAGACAATGTTCGGAGGTTTTCTATAGACTTTTGTTTTCAGAATACCATTTTCTCTAATTATTTCAACATCCAAAAAGGGCAAGCTGTTGTTATTTTCTATTTCAAGTTAATGGAGGGTACCAGTGAATTGAGGTTAATAAGGAAATCATCAATAGATAGGTTATTAGGCCAAAAACACAAAACATCGTCTACATATCTGAACCAAATAACTTTTTTCATCTCTAATAGTTGGTAATTAATATTTTTCCAAATATTCCATGTAGATGTTAGCTAAAACAGGTGAAAGAGGATTCCCCATAGCCATCCCGAAGTTGTGTGTGTAATATTTCCCCTCAAAGACAAAAGAAGAATTATTTACACACAGACTTATTAATTTTACAGAATCTTTACAAGGGATACCATCAATACTGTTACCTAGAATATTTGGAAGAAAGGTTAAAACATCTTGAATTGGGACATGAGTAAAGAGTCCAGCAACATCGAAACTAACTAAATTGTAAGGATAATCACTGTTAAGAGATTTATCATTTTTAATCAAGTCTTCACCGTAGTGGCGGCCAGGAACTCTACCAACTGAGCCATCGAGTCGTGTGTGTGTGTGTGTGTGTGTGTGTGTGTGTGTGTGTGTGTGTTTAGAAACGGAAAGAAGTGAGAGAAAAGAGAGGGAAGGGAGAGGAGAGTGGGAGGAGAGTAACAGGGGAGTAGGAGGGGAGTGGGAGAGGAGTGGGAGGAGGGGAGTGGGAGAGGAGTGGGAGGAGGGGAGTGGGAGAGGAGTGGGAGGAGGGGAGTGGGAGAGGAGTGGGAGGGAGGGAGGAAAAGAGAGAGGGGAGGCGGGAGGAGACAGAGGAGGGAGGGAGGGGGAAGGAAGGGGAGAGGGAGAAGGATTGGGAGGAAGAGAGGGGAGGGAAGGAGGGGAGGAGGACAGGAGAGAGGGAGGAGGAGGGAGAGAGGGAGGGAAGGAGGGAGAGGGGGTGGGAGGGAAAGGAGGAGGGAGGGAGGAGGGAGAGGTGGAGGAAGGAAGGGAAAGAGGGAGAGGGGAGGGAGAGAGGGGAGGAGGGGGATTGAGTGGGAGACGGATAAAGCTAATAGGGTAGACATCAACTAAATCCGTGTTTGTGTCTACAAACATTCATGGATAATGATCTATTCTTTTTATTTTCTAGCAAAAAAAAATAGAAAAAAAAATTCTACATCATTAAGAAAATGTCAAGCATTTCTTTTTTAAAAAATAATAAGAATTTGCTTCATGTGAATCATTCTCTAGAAAAAAATAAAAATAATAATAACAAAATAGTTTGGCAACAAGTACCTTTCGAGTCCAGAATGCCGTTTGCGAATATTTCGCTTTCTTTTATTTTGTTTTGTTTTCGAATATCAACTTATATTTTTATCTAACACCGCGTCCATTTCATATCTATTCTATCTCTATTTCTTCCTCTGGACCAGCTGTGGTCCCTCAGATACAGCCATACAATTTGCGATTAAAAAAGAAAAAAAATCTAACAGAAAAATTCGAATTTTTCGCCTACCTCTTAACAAAGCGACGTTGCCACATTTACCCAAATTTTCCCGACATTGTGCTGGTGCCAAATGTCTATTCCACTAAATCTTTTAGGGAGTGGAGCTTTTCCATACCTGAAAAAATCGTTTGGAGCTAGATTATACACACACACACACACACACACACATGTATATATATATATATATATATATATATATATATATATATATGTGTGTGTGGAATTAAACTCTCCTACTGGGATTCGAACCCTCACCTGAGTAGCTTGCTTATTATAAGACGAAGGCCGTACCATCGTGTCACGACGACCCTCCAAAACGGAACGACTTAGTTCACGGCCTGGTCATTCCACCGAGGGCGCCCGCGTGACACGGTATGTACTGTATTGCATCAAATCCTTTATGCAGGCTAGTCTTCCGACAGGTTTTTATGTCATTATGACATATGAAATTAAACTCTTCTGCATATATATGTGTATGAGAGTAAAACAAGGGTGGTGGATGGTAGAGGAATGGAGTGGGAGTGGGTGCGTGATTTTGACTTGGCTACCTTCCTTATAAGGGGGAAAAGCACTTGTGTGTGTGTATATATATATATATATATATATACATATATATATATATACATATGTATGTATGTGTGTGTATACACATGCATACAGACAGACAAGAACATACAAGCACTCACACATGAAGTACATGCAGACACACATACATCCATACATATGAGCACACATACATGCAAACATACATATATACACCATACATACATATACATACATATGTACACACATATATTCAGTTACATATGTACACATGCATGCATACATATACATGCATCCTTACACACACACACATACATACATACAGACATATACATACACATACATATATACACACACACACAGACCCCGGCTTCCTCTCGTAATTTCGAGTCAACTGAAGGACATCAAGGCTGATTTGGGTGTTTAAGAGTCGAGGGGGTTGGGGGGAGGGGGATACTCGCCCCCCACACGCCCCGATGGAGGCCTTTAGGAGGTGGGAGGGGGGGGAGTAAACTCTCCCCCACTGCCCCCAAATCTCCTCCCCCCTAACCCCCACCCTTCAATGCGAAATGCTTTATTGTCCCGACCGCCACCATGACTGGAATGTTTGGACCAAGTTGGACTCAAATTTATCGAGAGGTCCGCCAGGAACTGGAGAACATGACAGACCAGTTTTGCCGCATTATCTCTCTCTCTTTATCTCTCTCTCTCTCTCGCTCTCTTTGTCGATGTTGATCTCGTTCTCGATGTCGATTTCTTTCTCACTCTCACTCTCTCTCTCTCTCTCGAACGCACACATATATACATATATGTATGTGCGTATGTATGTATGTATGAATGTGTGTGTGTGTGTATGAATCTATGTGCGTATGTATGTATGAATGTTTATATATATTATATAATATATATATATATATATATATATACATATGTATATTCAAGTAAACAATTACATAAACAATGAAAGAGACAAGTAAAACAAATAAAAATCACCCCGGTTTCGAATTCCAGTCCTCGCCCACTGTTTTTTTTTTTTTTTTTTTTTGTGTGTGTGTGTGTGTGTGTGTGTGTGTAGTGCCTGTGGTACGCCAACAATGACAAAAGTCCCGAGCAAGTGGGGTCCAATGGTTTCGTAAATTTGATATTTCCAGCTCGGAAAGGTTGGTACGCCTGGTGTTGAATATATCAAATAAAGAAACGTTGACCGTAAGCAACGGAAACCATCCTTATGAGTGCAGGGCTGCCAATAGGACCTGGAGGGTTGGGGGGGGGGGAAAGGAGGTAGGAGGGTAAAACAAGAGGACATTTTTCAAGAGCCATTGTCTATGTAGCAGAAGTCTTTGCGCGAAATGAGTCCCAATACACACACACACACACACACATATATATATATATATATATATATACACACATATATACACACATACAGTATATATATACACATATACACACACACACACACACATATACACACATATACACACACACACACACACATATATATATATATATATATATATATATATATAATTTTTTACATCTACCCTCCATCACCACCCTACTAGACACCTTCATTGATCTCATAAAGAATCGTCACCCTAGACTTCGACAGGCTGACAGTCCTTCATGTGGGCTATCCTAGGGTGACAATCCTTCATGTGGGCCATCCTGGGTTTACGATTCTTCGGTTGTACAAGTTCATGACAATAAACATAATCCTCATTCAACCTAACCTAACCTAATCTTTATTCCACTGTTGATATTCGGCGAACTGGGGTGACACTTCTTCAGGTGGGATTTCATGGGGTGACGATTTTTCATGTGGGCGTTCTGGGGTGACAATTCTTTCTCTTTGCCGTAGCGGGCAACCCCCAACACTATCAGTCGCGCTGCGCTCACCGCCTCGCTTTTGTTTCGCAGACGGTTTTTGTGGCGCGTGGGTTGCCCGCTGCCATTGTCTGATGCGCCGAATCAATATTTTGACATGCTGACAGCTTGTCTGTCAGCCGTCAGGCGCTGGAGGAGAGGGGGGGGGAAGGGAGAAGGGGAAGGTGGGGGAAGTGGGAAGGAGAAGGGGAGAGTGGAGAAGGGGAGAAGGGGAGAGGGGAGAATGGGAGGTTGGAATTGGAAGGGATAATGAAAGGGGAGGGGAGGGAAGGGGAGGGGGTAGGGGAGTGGGAGGGGAGGGAAAGGGAGGGGAGGGAAGGGGAGAGGGGAGAAGCGGAGGTTGGAGTTAGGAGGGATAATGAAAGGGGAGGGGAGGGAAGGGGAGAGGTGGGAAGGGAAGGGGAAGGGGGGTGGGAGGGGAGGAAGGGGAGTGGGAGGGTAGGGGGGAAGGGGATGGGGAAAGGAAAAAGAAAGGGGGAGAGGAGAGGGAGGGGGAGGGGAGAGAGGAGGGGGGAGGAAGGGAGAAGAGAAGAGAAGAGAGACGGTGAGGATGAGGTGGCCTTGGCCCCAAGACGAGGAGAACCACCTGTAGTCGACCAGGTAATCAAAAATGAAAATCGTGAAAAGTCATGGAAAGTCATGGAAAGACATAGAATGTCTTGGAAATTATGGAAAGTCATGGAAAGTTAGTAGAACTCATGGAAAGTTAGTAGAACTCATGGAAAGTCATGGAAAGTTAGGAGAACTCATGTAAAGTCATTGAAATTCATTGAAGGTCATGAAAAGTCATGGAAAGTTATGGAAAGTCGTGGAAAATCAGGACAACTTATGGAAAGTCATTGAGCGTCATAGTGGGTCATGGAAACTCATGGAAAGTCATAAAAAATCATTGAAAGTCATGGAGGTTCATGGAGAGTCATGAAAAGTCATGATAAAAGTCATGGAAAGTAATGAAAAGTCATGAAAGGTCATGACAAATCATTGAAGGTCATGGAAAGTCATGGAAAGTCATAAAATATCACGGAGGCTTATGGAAAGCCACGGAGAGGAATGGAAAGTCATGAAAGGTCATGTCAAGTCATTGAAGGTCATGGGAAGTCATTGAAGGTCATGGGAAGTCATTGATGGTCATGGGAAGTCTTTGAAGGTCATGGGAAGTCATGTAAGAGGCTGGTAAAAGAGAGGATAGAAAGAGGGGCAGACGACTAGTTGCTGTATTTTATAGTTAGGTGCGAACTGCCTAAGTCCGCTTTTCCGCTTTGTATAGATAATAAAATGTTGTTTGTAAATAACAGACCGAGCGAGCTGCCAGAGTCTGCTTTGTGTAGGTAATAAAATGGCTAGGATCGGGTGCTCGAATATATATTTAACCAGTGCTGATATGACATTCCTTTGTTAACCTAAGTGAGAATTATGCAGACTCGAGATTATTCTAAAGTAAATAATATTGTCGTAAAGACTTGAAGCAAAGAATCTGGTTGGTGAAAGGGTGGAGGAGGAGAAAATTTAATTGGTTCATGAATGTAAGATCACGCCCTTTGGTAAGGATCTTAAGTATAAAGTTAAAGATCATTGGATTAAGGAAATCACTACATCCCTGCAAGGCTCACGTAGGATTTTGTATCCGTGCTCTCGGGGGATTCCTTGGTAAAACTTCGAAGAGTGCGCTGTATTCTTTATCTGAACAGAAGTAAGATATTGAAGAATTTGAGAGTTTGATTCTCCTAGACAGAAGATAACAACTGGAGGAAATGAGTCGCCATATCCATAAGGGCCGATTAAAGTCATGGAAGGTCATGAAAAGTCATGGAGGGTCATGGAAAAGTCATGGAGGGTCATGGAAAAGTCATGGAGGGTCATGGAAAAGTCATGGAGGGTCACGGTAAGCCTGGAAAACCATAGAAATTCTTCTAATTTCACCCAAGGTTACAAAATGTTATGGGAATCCATGGAAGGTCATGAGAAGTCCTGGTGGCCACAGCCATGAAAGTGGAGAATGAGGGTCGAGACCCCCAGCCACAGTCACCACCACATCCATCACCACTACGACAGCCACCACCACAGCAGTCATCACCACCACCACAGCAGTCATCATCACCACCACAGCAGTCATCACCACCACCAAAACAGTCATCACCACCACTACCACAGCCACCACATCCATCACCACCCCAGCCATCACCACCACATCCATCACTTCAGACACCACCACCACAGCCACCACCACCACAGTCATCACCATCACATCCATCACTTCAGCCACCACAGCCATCACCACCACAGCCATCACCATCACAGCCGCCGCCACCACAGCCACCACCACCACCTCCATACCCATCACCACCACAGCCGCCACCACCGTAGCCACCACCACCACAGCCATCACCACCATCACCACCACCACCACAGCCATCATCACCACCACCACAGCCATCACCACCACCACCACAGCCTATAGTAATGAATTAATGTGCGGGAGAGACGGGGTGCATCAGTGTCCCGCCCCATTAGGAGGGCAAGGGAGGGGAATGAGAGAGGAGGGGTGGTAAAGGGAGGAGAGGAGAGGAGAGGGGAGGGGAGGGGAGGGGAGGGGAGGTGAGGTGATGGAAGGGGAAGGGTGGGACGAGGTGAGGGGTGGTGGCAAGGGGAGGGAAAGAGTGAAAAGAGAAGGGAAGGGAGAGTGAGAACAGTAGAGAGGGAAAAGATGATGAAGAAGAGGGGAAAGGGAGGGGACGGGAGGGGATAAGAGGGGAAAGGAGGAGAGGGGAAAGGAGGAGAGGGGAGAGGAGAGGAGGGGAGGGGAGGGGAAAGGGAGGGGACGGGAGGGGATAAGAGGGGAAAGGAGGAGAGGGGAAAGGAGGAGAGGGGAGAGGAGAGGAGGGGAGGGGAGGGGAGGGGAGGAGAGGAGTGAGGAAAGGAGGAGAGGGGAGAGAAGGGGGAGGGGAGGAGTGAGGAAAGGAAGGGAGGGGAGAGAAGAGAAAGGGAGGGGTTGGGAAGGGGAGGGGCTGGAAGGGGAGGAGTGGGGAAGGAGAGGGGTGAGGAGGGGGAGGTGTGGGGAAGGGAGGGGGGTGGGAAGGGGAGTGTTGAAAGAAGTTTGTTAGGAAAATAGAAAGTTGTCGAGGAAAGGGGGAGGGAGCGAGAGGAGAGGGAGGATGGGAAGAAGGGACGGAGGGAGGGAAGGGGTAAGGTCCGTAAGGAGAAGGGAAGGGAGGGGCGAGGGGAGGTCAGAGGTGGAAAGTCATAGAAAAGGGAAGAGAAGGAAAAGAAAGGGAAGGTAGTGAGGGATAGAAGGAAAGGAAAGGGGAAGAGAGGAGAGGGGAGGGATGGGAGGAGAGGGGGAGAGGGGAGGAGAGGGGGGAGAGGGGAGGAGAGGGGGAGAGGGGAGGAGAGGGGGAGAGGGGAGGAGAGGTGAGGAGAAGAGAGGGGAAGGAAGGGCTGGGAGGAAAGGTGAGGAGAAGAGAGGGGAGGGCTGGGGAGGAGAGGGGAGGAGAGGAAAGGGGAGGTGAGGGGAGGGGAGAGGAGGGGAAGGGAGGGGAGGGGAGGGGAGGTGAGGGGAGAGGAGGGGAAGGGAGGGGAGGGGAGGAGAGGAAAGGGGAGGTGAGGGGAGGGGAGAGGAGGGGAAGGGAGGGGAGGGAAGGGCTGGGAGGAAAGGGGAGGGGATGAAAGGGGAGGGAAAGGGAGGGTAGGAGAGGTGAGAAAAGGTGAGGAGAGGAGAGATGAGGAGAAGAGAGGGGAGGGAAGGGCTGGGAAGAGAGGTGAGGAGAGGAGAGGGGAGGGCTGGGGAGGAGAGGGGAGGGCTGGGGAGGAGAGGGGAGGAGAGGAAAGGGGAGGGGAGGAGAGGAGAGATGAGGGAAGGGCTGGGAGGAAAGGGAAGGTGATGAGAGGGGAGGGGAAGGGAGGGTAGGAGAGGAGAAGAGAGGGGAAAGGAGGAAGGAGGAGAGGGAAGAACGTGTGAGGGCGTGGGATATGAGGGGATGAGGGAGAAGAGATGCAAAGGAGTTTGAGTATTATTTTTGACTCTCTTAACCAGCGCTTCTATCCTTGGGAGACAATATGGCGCCGAAGAGTCGCAGAGTTCTTGTGGGATTTTTTTTTTTTTTTTTTTTTTTTTTTTTTAAGGAGGTAAATAGCAGAATGGAGGGATAATAGAAAATAAAAATGAGCAGCCATTCTTTTCTGAGAGAGAAGATTAGTCCCCAATCGTGGAACGAGATGGAGGAATCTGGAGGGCGAAAAAGAACAGGATAGAAAGAGAGAGGAGAGGGAGAGGGGAGAGGGAAAGGGGAGAGGGGAGAGGGAGAGGGGAGAGGGAGAGGGGAGAGGGAGAGGGGAGAGGGAGAGGGGAGAGGGAAAGGGGAGAGGGGAGGGAGAGGGAGAGGGAGAGGGAGAGGGGGAGGGAGAGAGGGGGGGAGGGAGACGTGGGGAAGAGAGCGGGAGAGGAGGGACAGGGGAGGGGGAGAGAAAGGGAGGGGGAATGAGGGGAAAGAGAGAGGGAGAGGGAAGGGGAAAAAGGGAGAGTGAGGGAGGAGGAAGAGTCGGAGTATGAGGGAGGGGGAGTGAGTCGGAGTATGAGGGAGGGGGAGTGAGTCGGAGTATGAGGGAGGGGGAAGAAAGAGGGAGAGGGAGGGGATTGGGGAAGGGAAAGGGAAAGGGAAGGGAGAGGGAAGGGAAAGGAGAGGGGAGAGGGAGAAGGGGTGAAAGGGAGAGGGAGACGGGGTGAAAGGGAGAGGGAGACGGGGTGAAAGGAAGATGGAGAAGGGCGAAAGGGATAAAACAGAAAGAGTGAGAAGAGAGGAGAGAGGAAGTGAAACGAAGAGAGAGAGGGGAATAGAGAGGGATGGGAATGGAGCAAGATATAGCACCTCCACAACAGCAGCAGCAGCAGGAGGGAGCCAAAGGTTGGTTACCCCCCACGGCTTCACTTACATGGTAACCCCTTCCTCATCCACTCAGGAATTTACAGATCAAACATGAAGACATCCGCGTCAATTCTTCATCCATTCACAACCACTCTTCAATCTCAACTATTTCTTACCCTCTCCTTTCCCTGCTCGACAGACATTCCTCTTGCACACAATGCCCCTCTGGATGCAGAGTACATATTCAGTACAGGAAATACCTTTTACTTTATGGTATATAATGTGAAAAAATATGTCACATATCCAGCATTATTCATTGTATCTCTGTACCGGAAATGATACCTTCATCTTTTAGCTTTGATGCTCCAAAAACGGATGCAGTGAGCCGACATAGCAGAAATCAGATTTAAACTTTAAGTCTTATTTATTATTATCCGTTTATTAACCTTCCTCCCGTCTCGGCATTCGGCACAATTCATCTCTTAATTGATTCTCATTTATTTCGCGCCTTTCATCACACATTTACAGACGACATTGACGCTCCCGCCCATCGCCATCTTTATTGTCGACATTATTTTTTTTTTTTTTTCACCCGTATCCATTTATTCATATTTTCGCAGTTCTTTGATTCCAGGGCTAATATTCTTTCTATTTTCGTTTCATATCTTAATTCTCGTTTTTTTAAAATGGCCTTCCTTTAGTTCTGGTTGATGGACGTTATTAATGTACTACATCTTTTATTGTCGATATTTTATCCCATGTCCATTTGTTCATATTCCCGCCGTTCTTTGATTCCAGGCCTAACATTTTTATGTTTCTTTATTCTTTTTCTTAATTCTCGCTTTGAAATCATCTTCATTTACTTCTGATTGACGAACATTATTAATGCATTACATCTTTCTAAAATGCCCCCTCACCCGACCCATCGCTATTTATGCTAACTTTTTTTCAGAATTGCTATATTTCCTTTAGATCACCTACCTCTCGACATCTGCGTCCATAAAACACAGGTGTGTGTTTACCCTTAAACAGGTGCGCACTGCATATATTCCTTTCCATGCTTACAGGTGTTTAGTGTCTATTTTTCACTAATTCTTCGGACCCCTCACCCTCACCCCCTCCATCTCTTCCGGGCAACAACTTCTCCAGAAGAGAAACTTACTACGACAGGAGGCGCTGAGTGGCTACGGCCAATGCCGTCACCCTCATTGTGTACTTTAGGGACTATTGGCGGGCAGGTAACAATCCATGCTGGGAATCGGAGAGGAGTGCGGGATTCGAACCCACGACTAAGCGAATGCGAGACCAGTACGCTTCCGATGACGTCACAGTGCTGTCTGGTTTACCCTCCATCTTTTTTTTTATTATTATTATTACTATTAATTATTATTATTATTATTATCATCATCATCATCATTATTGTTATTATTATTATTATTATTACTCTCCATTCTAATATATTTTTGGTTCAATACTTACCACGTGACACCTGTCTTTCACAGACACCTGTTCCTGTTCTTTACACCTGCCACCTCTATCAACATCTGCTCTATCCTCTACTTGTCTAGACGAACATCTGCCCTTTCCCCAAAACTTCCCAAACGCCTGCTTTTTCTATCAACACCTGCTCTGTCCTCTACGTGTCTAGACGGACACCTGCTACATCTGTCAACACATGCTCTGTCCTCTGTCTACACAGGCACCTGCCTTCCCCCAAACTTCCCAAACACCTGCTACTGCTATCAACACCTGTTATGTCCTCTGTCTACACAGGCACCTGCCTTCCCCCAAACTTCCCAAACACCTGCTACTTCTGTCAACATCTGTTCTGTCCTTTGCCTACACAGGCACCTGCCTTCCCCCAAACTTCCCAGACACCTGCAGACCACCAACAAAAGCAGGTAAAAAAAATACCTGTACACCTGTGCAGGGTATCCAATAGACACCTGCGCATTGAGGGATCTAGTGCAGCGTTTCTCAACCAGGGTTACCCGGAACCCTAAGGTTCCGCAAAAGGTCCCTAAGGGTTCCGCGAGAACAAGTGAGATAAGCTAATGCACTTTTGATTTTTAATTTAATTTCATATACGTAATATAAAACACGCACGACATATTCTTGGTTATTGTAATAATGTAATATAGACATTATCCTATCTAACCTATTATTACGATGAAAATAGAATGAGAAAGATATGGTATTTGTGTTTCTTTTTGCCCACGGGTTCATTGAGACATGCAATCTATTTCAAAGGTTCCGTAAGGGTAAATAGGTTGAGAAACGCTAATCTAGTGAGTCGTCGACACTTGTTTACTAATAACATTCTAGATCTTCTTGCCTTGCTCTGACATCTGCACCTAAGCTTTGGTAGTCCACCACATCATCACATGTAGTAACGACTACTACAGGACCTTACGGGACCTTAAATTACAGGAATAAAGAGAAACTACAATAGAAATAGACGAGAATCTGTTTCTGGTCCGCCATTTTTTTATGAAGAGGACGAGTCGACAGACAAACACAGAACGAGGATGAGAAAGTGTGTAATGATTCGTTTCTGCCCGGATCCTTCCCCCCCCCCACCCGAAAAAAAGGCCTCGCTGGTTTCAGCGATAAGTAAAATCAGAGAAGAGGAAACAAAAAAAAGGGAGAAAGATATCCGTTTACTCAAGGACCTGGTGTTAAAACATGCCTCCATTTTTTTTTTTTTTTTTTTTGACAAAGTGTTGTCAAATTTCACCGTCATCCAACACAGCGTTCTAAAACGATCAAAGCGAAGTTAAGCAAAGAATATATAAAAAAAAAAATTGGGGGGGTATGTAAACACTGCCACACCTTTCTTGTAGCGCTTTCCCAAGTCTTCTCAGTCACCCCGCGGAGCAACACCCCATGACATTTTGTGATCTCATGTGAAATTTAATGACTTCCCATGACCTTTACCTGAAAACGTTAAAGACGTCACCCGTTGACTTTCCATGACTTTCCATGACCTTTACCTGAAAACGCTTAGGGCGCCACCCGTTGACTCTCCATGACATTGCGAGATCTTGGGTGAAATTTTATTACTTTCCATGACTTTCCATGACCTTTATCAGATAACTCTTAGGACGTCACCTGTTGACTTTCCATGACATTCTGTGATCTTGGGTGAAATTTGATGACTTTCCATGATCTTTACCTGAGAACGCCAAAGACGTCACCCGTTGACTTTCCATGACTTTCCATGACCATCTGAGAACGCCTAGGATGCCACCTGTTGACTTTCCATGACATTTTGTGATCTTAGGTGAAATTTGACGACTTCCCATGACTTTTACCTGGGAACGCCTAAGACGTCACCTGTTGACTTTCCATGACATTTTGTGATCTTAGGTGAAATTTAACGACTTACCATGACCTTTACCTGAGAACACCTAAGACACCACCTGTTGACTTTCCAGGACCTCATTTCAGAACGCCTAGTACGCCACTTGTCCATCTAGAAAGCTCTTAACCGACACCTGTTTACAAAAGAAAAATCTAATAAACCCACACCTATTTCTAAGAACGCTCTAGTTGCATGATACTTGTCAACAGGTTACCACCTTAAAAAAAAAAAAAAAAAAAAAAAAAAAAAAAAAAAAAAAATCAGTACACCGAGCCATCCTATGTTGTGTCAGGTTCATTTGTCCTTTCCCCCAACCGTGTTTCAGTTAATGAACCAGCTAACCATTCGATTTTAGAGGAGAGGGGGAGAAGTTTCTCATAGCGAGACAGCGACAGTACAGTTGATAAAGTGAGCAAATAAGTATATCTTTTTTTCTTAATTCTTCGTCCACCATAATATTTCGTCTCTTGGTAACAGTGAACGGGCTGGATGAGGAATCAAAGCCTACAACTAAAAAACAAAATAAAATCCAAAAATATAAAATAGATAAAAAAAGAAATCCTTTGCTTACTGTGCCGCAGAATATTTTTCTTGTGTGTGTGTGTGTGTGTGTGTTTGAGAGAGAGAGAGAGAGAGAGAGAGAGAGAGAGAGAGAGAGATAGAGAGAGATTACAGCAATAAACCTCAAGATTATAAGACCGCAACCTTCGCCTTTGCCCTTTCTTCTCGGCCTACCAGGGCAGATGACAACCACCACTGCCCATTGGACTCGAACCCAGGCCCTGGTTGTACGAGACGAGATTAAATAAAGCAACAACAACAACAATTAAATGAATTTAGGAATTGTGTAAAAGAAATACAAAAACACTACAATGTCTATTGTTGTTATCATCAGCCCCGAGCGGAGTGCTCCTGGGCATCCCAAGCAATGAGAGCGGGGGTAGGGGGGGGGAGGCATCAAGGGGCCGGGGCCATGACGTCAAGGTTGTCCGAGGTAGGACCAATCTTGTTTGGAACCAGAGGTAGGACCAATCTTGTTTGGACCCAGAGAGGTGCCTGCGTGCTTGCTTGCCTGCCTGCCTGTCCGCACGAGGACAAGGAGATGGGAAGGGGAGGAAGAAGACGAGGAGGAAGACGAGCAGGAGAAGGATGTAGGGAAGGAGAAGAAATAGGAGGAAAGATGAGGAGGAAGAGGAGGAGGAGGAAGAGGAGGGTGAGAAAGAAGTGTGTAGAGAAGAAGGAATAGGAAGAAAATGAAGAGGAGGGAGAAAGGGGAAGGAGAAGGAGAAAGGAGGAAGAGAGATGATGAAAATGAGTGAGGAAGAGAGAGGAGGAGGAAGAAGAGCAAGAGGAGGAGGTGGAGGAGTGTTGTTAAGTATTTATTTTTACAACATTGGTGACCTCGTAGGGACTGTGAGTCTGGAACTGCAGCGACATCGACGGAAACAGCACAGGACTTGAGAAGCGAGAAAAAATGAGTCGGAAGCTCTGACAGGAATTACGTTGCAGTTCAGCGTAGTAAGGGCTCTGCCGACGTAGAAGCGTCCTCAAAATGGCGGACGCGTAAGAGAAATCTTAGAACGAAGTTCTCGGCAAATGCATGTTGACTCAAGTAGTAATATTTACGGTTCTTCAAGTAGCGGATTCCGAAGGCACAGTGAGACTATAGAGGATGTGGTTGTTTAGACTAGTCAGCGTTTCAGTTCACAGGAACCGAGAGATGCGAAAAACGGGTACATCGCAGGTCACCAGGGGGTCATGGTAAAAAAAAAAAAAAAAAAAAAAAAAAAAAAAAAAAAAAAAAAAAAAAAAAAAATAAAAAAAAAAAAAAAAAAAAAAAAAAAAAAAAAAAAAAAAAAAAAAAAAAAAAAAAAAAAAAAAAAAAAATCGTCGGAGATAATCACTTAATTACGCTTATCCCATCGCTCCACCATCTGTTGTAAAGTATTTCTTTTTACAACATTGGTGAAGAAAACTCCGTCTGCTTAATTGAGTTTTATTGGGATAATCGTTTACCCTATATACACACTGCACTTAATTTAAAATAGTGAGGTTCGTCTAAAATATGTTATTAGGTTTTGTGCCTATTGCTTGGAAGCAGGCAAACGTTGTTCATGTTTTCAAAAAGGGAGATAAATTGTCTATATGCAACTACAGGCCAATCGGTTTGACATCAATTATAGGTAAAATTCTTGAATCAATAATATAATAGCTAATAGAATCAGAGATCACATCAAGAGACGTAATTTGATTCGTGACTCACAGCATGGGTTCTCCAAGGGTAAGTCATGTGTAAGTCAGATAACAATGATAGTTACGTGTAAGTCAGATAACAATGATAGTTACGTGTAAGTCAGATAACAATGATAGTTACGTGTAAGTCAGATAACAATGATAGTTACGATGGTATTTACCTTGGCTTTAGCAAAGCGTCCGACAAGGTGTCCCACCAGAGACTACTAAATAAAGTCAAAGCCTATGGCATAGGAGGAAAAGTGTTTGAATGGATTAGAGCTTGGATCAGTGACAGATAACAGTGGGTCACCATAAACGGTATAAAATCCAAATGGGTATTTCTAGTGGAGTTCCCTAGGGCTCGGTTTTGGGTCCCTTATTGTTCATTATATACATAAACGACTTGGACAATGGAATTAATAGTGATGTTTGTAAATTTGCGGACGATACTATGATAGGACGCATAATTAGGTCAGGAGACGACGCCGATATTCTGTAGGGAAGATCTTAAAAACTTTTTCACATGGTCGGTGAAATGGCGAATAGACTTCAATATCTCAAAGTTCAGTGTGTTAAATGTAGGTTTACACAGTCCATTGAGCAGGTATGGCTAAGATACCACTTTTTTTTTAGAGAGAAAACTGGGTGCGAGAGAGACTTGGGAGTTCTAGTGAGTCCTGACCTTAAATCCAAGAAACAGTGCATTAGCGCCAGGAATAGAGCTAACAGAGCATTAGCTTTCATAGCTCGGACGGTTACGAATAAAAGTGCAAAAGTAGTTATCAAACTCTACTTGGCGTTAGTTAGACCCATCTTTGACTATGCGGTACAGTTTTGGTCTCCGTCCTATAAAATGGATATCAATTCACTAGAATCAGTACAGAGGAGAATGGCCAAAATGATACATGGGCTCAGAAATTTGTCTTACGAGGATAGGCTTAGGCACCTTAACTTACACTCTCTGGAAAGATACAGAGTGCGGGGCGATCTAATAGAGGTATTCAAATGGATCAAAGGCTTTAACAAGGGTGATACAAACAAGGTCATCATATTGAGACAGCAGGGCAGGACTCGCAGAATTGGACAAAATTAGAATTAAGAAGGAAATAGGCAAAAACTACTTTACCTATAGAGTGGTCAATGAATGGAATAGACTTAGTAACCATGTAGTGAGCGTTGAAACTATTGTTTTAAGAAAAGGCTAGACAACTTTTTAAATTGAGATGACAGGTGGTAATGGACATGGAACTGCCTAGTGTAGGCCTTATGGTCTCTTGCAGTCTCCTTCACTCATATGTTTTAACTCTTCTCATGGGGCATCAGCAAGCATAGCTTGTGACATCTTGTGTCGAAAATACGAACTACAGAATTACTAGAATCCTACCTATTGAAATTAATTTTACATAATCTTAACAATGTGTTCCTACCGACATAACGAATGAAAATTAATAGATCTATATAGACTCGATGAACATAAGGAAAATAACCTAAGAATTTTAATATTGATATCATAATTGTTACTATGGATGCATTTGGCAACTGACTTATGCACAGCTTTGAGAGCTAGCTAG
>NC_134797.1:45892820-45915320 GCF_046742065.1 Oratosquilla oratoria | reverse complement strand
TTCGACTCAGAAGACGTGGGAGGGAAAGTAAAGAAGACAAGAGAGAATGACAAGCAAAGAGAAGAAGACAAGAGAGAATGACAAGCAAAGAGAAGAAGACAAGAGAGAATGACAAACAAAGAGAAGACAAAATAGTGGGGACACGCTTTACTAAACAAGCGTCAATATATTTTTCATTAAGCATTTAAATTTTTTGTACACGGGGTAGATATTCTATTACAATGAAATTTATTTCGACAAAAAGAAATTGTAATAAAACAAGAAAAAGTTTCCAATGTGGATCATTTCATACAGACACAACATCCCTGACAGACATCCTGTAGTTATTATAATTATCATTCGTTATTAATAATTATTCTTTATTATAATTTTATCATCATTATTATTATTATTATTGTTATTATTACTTTTGAGGGGGAACGTAAAAAATATACCCAGGCATGTATGATCAACAATACTAGACATTGTGTGTGTATTTACCTAGTTGTATTTTACGGGAAGGGGAGCTATGCTCGTGGTGTCCCGTTTTCATATCTCATTTTATCTAAACTATTTTTAAATTCATGTATTGTTTTTGCACACACCACTTTCTCATCTAACTTGTTCCAACTGTCTATTACTCTGTGAGGAAAGCTGTTCTTTTTCAGGTCTCTTCTATAGCTGTCCTTTTTTATTTTCTTTCCATGTCCTCTTGTATTTCTATCATCCCATTTTATCAGATTCTCTCTATCAGTAATTTCTATGCCTTTCATGATTCTGTAAATAGTTATCAAATCTCCTCTCTCTCTTCTTTGCTCTAGTGTCTGTAGTTCAAGTTTTGCTACTCTCATTTCATATGATAGTTTTGTGAGTGTAGGTGCCAATTTTGTAATTGCTCTTTGTATTCTTTCAAGTTTTTTTATACATTTTTTTTGTACTTGGTGACCATATCGTTGCTGCATATTCCAATCTTGGTCTTATCAGGGTGATTAGAATTTTCTTCACCATTTCTTCATCCAGATATGTAAATGCAACTTTGATTGTTCTTATTAAATTATAGGTTTCTCCAAAAATCTTATTTATATGTTTCTCAGGTGACATATTATTCATAACAATGACTCCCAGGTCCTTTTCATATTCTACTTTTTTTATTCCTTCTTCTCCCAATTTATATGATCCTGTTATTCTGTTTTTACTTTTTCCAAATTCCATTATACTACACTTCTTTGTATTGAACTCCATTTCCCACTTCCTACTCCATTCCTGTACTTTGTTTAGATCTCTCTGTAGTGATTCACAATCTTCTTCCGTGTTCACTTTTTTCAATAGTTTTGCATCATCTGCAAAGAAGCTCATATAGCTTTCAATTCCTTCATCCATATCATTAATATATATAGCAAACATTATTGGGGCCAGAACCGTTCCTTGTGGAACACCGCTTATTACTTCATCC
Organism: Oratosquilla oratoria; assembly: GCF_046742065.1. Lineage (NCBI taxonomy): Eukaryota > Metazoa > Arthropoda > Malacostraca > Stomatopoda > Squillidae > Oratosquilla > Oratosquilla oratoria. The sequence goes on along the minus strand of NC_134797.1, from coordinate 45,913,888 downwards.
CAGTTTGAGTGTTGGTCTCTTATCACTACTCTCATTTTTCTTTCTTGCAAAAAGTCTTCCATCCAATTTAGTAGTTTGCCCTGTATTCCTCCTTCAGTTTCTAATTTGTTAAGCAACTTTTTATGTGGTACTTTTTCAAAAGCTTTTTTTTTAGGTCTAGAAATGCGCAATCAGCCCATCCATCTCTTTCTTGTATTATATCTATTAGCCTTGAATGGAAACATATTAAATTGGTGACACATGATCGTCCTTGTCTGAATCCAAATTGTCTTGGATTTAGCACTTTTTTTTTTTTACCCATCTATTTTTGACAATTTTTTCACAAATTTTTGCTATTGTACTTGTTAGAGAGACTGGCCTATAGTTGTTAGGGTCTTCTTTATTTCCCCCTTTATATATAGGTACTATATTTGCTTTTTTCCAATCTTCTGGAACTTTACCTTCTTTCAAGGAACTGTTTATTATGCTATGTATTATGTCTGCCAGTTCATTCCTGCATTCTTTCAAAATCCAGTTTGCTATTTCATCTGGTCCATGCAATTTTCTGACATCAAGATTACTCAAGTGTTTCAATATTTCATTCTTTGTTACTTCTATTTCTTTCATAGGGGGGACTTTCTCTTTCCATTCAATCTCTTCAGGTTGTATGTTCTCCCTTGTAAACACAGATTTAAAATGTTTGTTCATAATTTCCGCCATTTCAATTTCCTCTGTGTATTCAACTCCTCCTTGTCTTAATTTCTCCAAATCTTGTTTGTTTTTCAGTTTGTTGTTTACAAATCTGTAGAATAGTTTTGGTTGATCTTTACATTTTTCTATGACATCTTTTTCATATTTTCTCTTTACCTCTCTGCACGCTTGTATATATTCATTTCTATAACAAGTATATATTTTCCATTTTTCTGGTTTTATGTTTTTCTTCCATTTAGCCCAAGTTTTGTCTCTTTTGTCTTTTATCTCCCTACAACTTTTATTGTACCAGCACTTTATATATTCTTTTTCCTGTTTTTGTCTTGGGACATACTTTTCTACTCCCTTTTTATAGATTTTTGTCAAAATATTCCATTTCTCTTCTACTGTTGTATCTTCTTTGTGTATTCTTTCCCAGTTTTCATTTTGAAAGAATTCTCTTAATTTATCAAAATTTGCTTTTTCATACATCAATCTTCCTTTTCTATATTGTTCATTTTTTTTATGTATTTTTTCTCATTTAGTTCTAGTTCTATCAATATGTGGTCACTTTTGCTTATTGGTGCCTGGTATTCTATCTTTTCCACTATTTCAGGTTCTGATGTGAATATTAGGTCTAGTCTCGATGGTTCTTCTTCATTTCTATACCTGGTGTTCTCTTGGATCCATTGTGTCATTGTGTGGTCAGTAATCATCTCAAGTAGAACACTTCCCCATGAGTCTTCTCCACCCTTTACGGTTATCTATTCCCAGCATATTTCTTTGCAATTATAGTCGCCCATCATAACTATTCTTCCTCCATCTTCCATTATCTTGTTTAGTGTTATTCTTGTGTCTTCTAACATGCTTTTATGTTCATTCTCTTCCCATGAGGCTGTTTTTGGGGGCACGTAGTTTATTACAAACTTTCTGCTCTTCTTATCTCTATCTTCTACTTCTATCATAATCATCTCTACTGTATTGTTCCCATATGTGACATTCTTCACGCTTATATCCTTCTTAGTCAGGAACATAACTCCACCCCCTTGTTTTATCTCTCTGTTTCTAATCCAATAATTATATGTATTGTGTCCTATGCTGTTGGGTGGTAGTGGGCCTTTTAATTTTGTTTCAACAATTCCCATTATGTCCGGATCTCTTTCTTTCAGATATTTGTTCAGTTCATTCAGTCCTGTTATTAATCCATCTATATTTGTGTAGGATACTTTTAACTTTCTGTTATTTCCATTGTATTCTCTGCTTCTTTTGTGTTTCTCTCTGTTATGCTCCATTTCTTCAATTTTATATTCACTACTCTCCAGTAGAATTCTTGTTTTTCTGTCTCCGTTCTGGTCTCGTTTTTTCTTAGCTTCATGTCTTTTCCTTGTTTCTTCCTCTCTTTCCTCTTTATTAATTTCCCTTTTTATCCATACCTTTTTATATTGTTCACTTGTTGCTAGTTTCCCTGTTTTGGATAAGATATTCTCTGCCGTTGTTTGTGACCTGAATTTAATCTTAATTGGTCTGGTCTTGTCTTTACTATATTTCCCGAATCTGAATTTCTCTTTTGTTTCATTATTTCTGGCTCATCTTCCTGAACTGATTCTAGTAATCGGCTTACTTTTTCATTTTCCTCCTTGATTCTTGTGGTTCTATCTGGGTTGTGTTTCTCTTCCATTCCTAATATAATTATACATTTCTTTTTATCTGCTACATCTCTTACTATATTCTCCTTTTGTCTTATCACTTTAATAATTGAGTCTTCAGTTTGTTCTTTCATTTGCTGTTTAATTATGTCAGTGAATGCCACTTTATTGTCTTCTTGGGTTGTCTTCCAACTCATAGCTTCTTTAGCTATGGCCTCTTTGTTTTCTTTATTATTCCTCTTTAATTCTTCATTCTCCTCTTTTACTTCTTTTAACTGTCTTTTTAATTCTTCTACTTCCTTTGTCTTATCACTTTAATAATTGAGTCTTCAGTTTGTTCTTTCATTTGCTGTTTAATTATGTCAGTGAATGCCACTTTATTGTCTTCTTGGGTTGTCTTCCAACTCATAGCTTCTTTAGCTATGGCCTCTTTGTTTTCTTTATTCCTCTTTAATTCTTCATTCTCCTCTTTTACTTCTTTTAACTGTCTTTTTAATTCTTCTACTTTCTTAGTTAAGTTATTGTTTGCTTTCTCTAGTGTTTCTAATCTTTCAACCCTTTCAGCCATTTTTGAAATTCTATCAAATCTACTCTCCCAATGTTCAGTAATTTGTTCAAGTTTTTCTTCGAGTCTTGCTAGTTGGGGGAGGTTGGTATCCGTCCCCCCCTCATTAAATCCATGGAAATTATTATTCTCACCTTCCACTGTGCTACTCATATCTATGTTTCTAATCTTTACATTTTTGTTAGACCTTTCATCATCACTCAGCTGGTCAGGACCCCATTTGTTTACATGACGCCTGCCTGCCTGGGTCAAGTCCTCCCCTTCCTCATTTCCTTCCATTTTCCTCAGTAATCCCTCCCCTTCTCCTTTTTCCTCACTTTCCCACTACACCACGAGCAATTTCCCCCACCCTGTAAACACAATAGGTACTTCCTTTGCTTTGGGATCCACGAAATTTCACTTTTTCTTCAGAACGTCCTCTAAGCCGTCCGTTCGTTGGTGTGTGTGTGTGTGTGTGTGTGTGTTCACCTTGGTCTTTGGATCACGTGTTGGACTCGTGATCGACAGCTATTTCCCTCCCGGGGGAGAGCTCAGAGCTCGTATGACCGATCTATGGGTAATGCTATGACCTTTCACACGCGCGCGCGCGCGCGCGCGTGTGTGTGTGTGTGTGTGTGTGTGTGTGTGTGTGTGTGAGGGAGGGGGAGGGGAGGGGAGGGGAGGGAGAGGGAGAGGGAAAGGGGAGGGAGAGGGAAAGGGGAAGGGGAGGGGAAGGAGGATGGGGAAGGGGAGGGGAAGGAGGATGGGGATGGGGGCGGGGAAAGGGAAGGAGGATGGGGATGGGGATTGGGAGGGGGAAGGGTAATTCGTCCGCATACAGGTAATGATCCTGTTAGCGGAAGTTTCAAACCAACGTTGTCGCGCCGTCTACAGCATATGAGGAAGAAAGCTTACTCACCTAAAACAATTTAATATTTATTACTGTTTATCTATACTACTAAAAGCCATAATCTGTACTTAAGAAATTTCGTCTTCGGGGCTGTAGATGGCGACGGAATTTCTTCAAGGGGTTGCGAGATGTCGCCATTTATCGCCGGTTTTGCGCGGATTTCTCTCCCCCACTCTCTCTCTCGAGAGAGAGGAACTACCCTAAATATAATGAGAACATAAGAATAAGGAGAGACTGCAAGAGACCATATAGTCTACATTAGGCAGTTCCATGTCTATAACCTGCCATCCCTATCTATAAAGTTATCTTCTCTTCTCTGAAAGCAGTCAATAGTTTCAGCGCTCACTACTACACGATTACTATGTCGTTAACCATAGAATTTGATATGTGGCTTATGTGTTTCTGGTGAGAAATGTTGTGATATGAACGATGGTGTACATCATTTCCGTCGCAAATGCGTACTTTTGAAGTAATTAAGTATTGAAGTTATGCACTTATGCGTACATCTCCCGAACGCATAAGTGTGGGAAATCGGGGTTTTTGGGTGGGGAACACTAATAAATGGATTAATGCGCATTGCAAAACAGGTATAAAATGAACAAAAACACTTAAAAAGTATAAAAAAACAAAAAACAATTCTTGTCTATTTCCTTCTTAAAACCTAAAACTGTCCAATTAATACCCATTACTATAAGTCATACCCTAATGTCTTAATATGATGACCTTACATGCATCATCCTTGACGCATTTGAATACTTCTATTAGATCACCTTACACTCAACGTCTTTCTAGTGTGTGTGAATTTGGGTCCCTAAGTCTGTCTTCGTACGGTGAATTTCTAAGTCTATCATTTTGGTCATTCTCCTCTGAACCGATTCTAGAGAATTTATATCCATTGTTATATAAGGCGGAGACAAATCTGGTCAATTTTGAATATTTCGCAAACAAAGCTTTTCAAAATAGGAAAAAAGTTGGGTCAATTTATAGTTGTACCCAACCATAGAATTTGGTTGGGTGAAACTATAAATTTACCAAAAGTTGTTTAATAGTTATTGATAATATTGCGATGAGACTGGTATGCTCGCCCACTGAAAGCCAAGGTATTTTTTTCAGAAGTACACACCTACACGATATAACAATAGAAAATTTGATATTCAATTTGCAAATTATAATACATCAACGTAATATACGTTTTTCTTGGCGGAAATAAAAAAAAAAGTGATTTGGTAATTTCTAGAAGTGCATACTTAAGCGATATAACAATAGAAAATAAAATTATAATTTTGTAAATTATGATACATCAATGTATCATACGTTACTTTGGCGGTAATCAATAATAGAAAAACTTGCTAAAAGCTATAAACACAAACGTAGCCGATTCGGTTGCTTGAGACGCCATCTTTGTTTTGGTAGAGGTGGAAGGCGAAGAAATTAAAGTATGATTAATTTGTCTATTCTACGCGATATAGCACTAGAAAATGAATTATTAATGATAACCAATTATTTATTCCCCTCTCCCGTCACCCCCACCCCAGTGTTCCTAGCCCCCCCTTTCCCCCGACCTAATTGTCCATAGAATTAGTTCTTGACACTTACCAAATGCGTCATGTATAAGCAAGAATCGTTCTGCAGTCTGCATATCATCAAATCTTCTTATTCTTGAAGTAAAACAGTTCGACAAAGCACAGAACAAGTTTCTGAAACATCGTGGTCCTTTGACAAACACTCGAAGCATTAGTATTCTTTAAAAAAAATGGGAGGGGACATTCACACTCGGCAAAAACTAATTATATACTAAATTTGCGCCACGCATCTGCGATTTTGTTTACATTCTGAAAGAAAACATTGTGATTGGCCAAAAATCGGTCACGTGACTCAGAATAATTACGTTATTGGCAACCATTTATCCATTTATCAATCTATGTACATAAACTTATATAGTATTTGCATATTGATCTATTTGTTTAATTATTCATTTATCTATTCATCTATTTTTTAATATTATTTGGTTTGACACAAAACCAGCAGACAAATGTCACCAAACCCTTCAATGACAGGACCTAGCACAGTGGGCAAAGGTCTTGATCGTTAATGAACGTCTCTTGGCGGTTTTTTTTTTTTTTAACCTAGAGAATCTACAATGGTAGTGAGCCTACGCCAGGAGGTGCTGAGTAGCTGCGACTGAACCCGTCACCTTTGCTTTATGTACTTGAATAGCCACTGACACCCGTCAGACGATGAAGCGGAAAATAATCATTACACCAATATAATATATGTAAACGAAAATTATACATACAGACATTATTACTAGAAACAAGGTTAGAAATAATGACATATTCGATGGAACTGAAAAAGGGGAAGGAGGAGAAGGAGGGAGGGGAAGGGGTGGGAGGAGTGACGGAGGGGAAGCATTATATAATCCATTTATCTAAACGAGGCACAAACGCCCTTAAATTTGCATCTTCCAACAAAAACATAATCTTTGGTTATCACACTCATCACGCAATCAGTCGCCCTGTATTGTACTTGTCTCCCCCTCCCCCCTCCCTCCTCCAACACCTCAAAAGAATCCCCCCTTTACCCCCCCTCCCGTCTTTTTGTCCCCCAAAAATATATTTGCAACCCCTAACCCATCCCAACCTAAGGGACTAACCTACCAACATCGCTCTAGTAAACACTGAAAACAACAGTATGATGTTGGGCACTTGCTTTAATGGCCCAGGCATGATCAGTATCAGACACAATATACTTCGCTGTCAACAGAACTCCATAAATGCTGTCCTTTTAGTCTCAGCACAAAGAGGGCAGTGGATGGCGTTCCTTCGTGTGTGACCCAAAGGCAGCCCGGCCAACGAACTGCTCATCCTCAGAGGACTACTCGATCTCCTCCTCCTCCTCCTCTTCTTCGCTGTTTTTGTTCTTCTTCTTTTCTTTCTTCTTCTTTTTATTATTGTTATAATTATCATCATAATATTATTATCATTCTATCATTATCATCATCATTATTACCATGATTATTATATTTTATTATCATTATTAATTATTATCATCATCATCATCATCATCATCATCATCACCATCATCATCATCATCATCATTATTATTATTATTATTATTACTATTATTACTATTATCATCATTATCATTATTATTATTATTATTATTATTACTATTGTTGTTGTTGTTTTCATTTTCCCTTTATCTTTTTTTTCTCCTTTTTCTCCTTTTCCTCCTCTACCTCTTCTTATTCTTCCCCACCCTCTTCCTCTTCCTATAATTCTTCCCCTCCTCTTCCTCCTTATCGTCTTCGTCCTTCTCTTTTTTTTTTTTTTTCTCTCTCTCTCTCTTGTTGGACCAAACTTCCCCCAAGGCGACCTATCTGTACTTCTCCTGACGTCAGGCTGTCTACGCATTCCTCTTCTCTCTCTCTCTCTCTCTCTCTCTCTCTCTCTCTCTCTTTCTCTCTTATTTACTCTTTTATCCTTTTTTTCTCGTTTTCTTCTTTATCTCCTCTTTATCATTCTTCCTCCTCCTCTTCCTATCCTCGATTTTGTCTGCTGCTATCTTGAAATAACAAGTTCATCAACAGACAGGTAAAAGGAGAGAAGTGAGGGAGAAAGGGATATAGATGGAGAGAGAGAGAGAGAGAGAGAGAGAGAGAGAGAGAGAGAGAGAGAGAGAGAGAGAGAGAGAGAGAGAGAGAGAGAGAGAGAGAGAGAGAGAGAGAGAGAGAGAGAGAGAGAGAGAGAGAGAGAGAGAGAGAGAGAGAGAGAGAGAGAGAGAGAGAGAGAGAGAGAGAGAGAGAGAGAGAGAGCGAGAGAGAGTGAGAGAGAGAGAGAGAGAGAGAGTGAGAGAGAGAGATGAAGAAGTAGAGGGATAGGGAAGAGAGAGAGAGAGAAGGGGAGAGGAAGAGAAAGAGAGAAAGAAAGAGAAAGAGAGAGACAGACAGAAATTGGAAAAAGGAGAGAGGTGGAGAGGTAGAGAAGGCCACTGGAATTAATAGATAAATGATACTCCGGGTTAATGAATGATGCGGGGGGAAGGGGAGTAGGGAGGGGGAGTAGGGTGAGTGAGTAGGGTGAGTGGGGAGGTGGAGTAGGGGGAGGGGGAATAAGGGGAGTCGGGAGGGGGAGTAAGGTGAGTGGGGAGGGGGAGTAGGGGATGTCGGGAGGGGGAGTAGTGGGAATGGGGAGGGGATGACTTTCGCCCTCGTCCGCCTCCCTCCGGCCAAGACAAGATCCCGAGTTCGACTCGAGGACGGGCGAGGAAGATGAGGTTGGAGGGGGAGGGGGGAGGGCGAAGACAAGGAGAAGGAAGAGGAGGAAAAAATAATAGGGAGAGGAGGAGGAGAAGGAAGGAGATGAGGACGAGCAAGAGAAGATGGGAAGATAGAAGAGGAGGAGAGAGGGGAGGACGAGGAGGAAAAGGAAGAGGAAGAGGAGGAGGAGGAGGAGACCGAAGAGGGGGTGAGGAAAAAGACGAAGACGAGGAGGTGGAGGAGGAGGAGGAGGAGAAGCAAACCGAGGAGGGGAGGAGGAGGACGGGTAAGACGAGGAGGAGGAGGAGGAGGAGGAGGAGGAGGAGGAAAGGGATGAGGGCGAGCAGAAGAAAGAGGAGGTGGAAAAAGAATAGAGGACGAAGCCAAGGAAGAGGAAAAGGAGGAGGAGGAGGAGGAGGAAGTGGCAGGGGAGGGGGAAGGGGAGTTGGATGAGGAGAACGAGGAGGAGGTGGAGGGGAGGGGGAGCTGGAGGAGGAGGACGAAGAAGACGAAGAGGAGGAGAAGGAGGAGGAGGAGGAGGAGGAGGAGGAGAACGAGGAGGTGGAGGGGAGGGGGAGCTGGAGGAGGAGAACGAAGAAGACGGAGAGGAGGAGGAGGAGGAGAAAGACGAGGAGGTGGAGGGGAGGGGAGGGGAGCTGGAGGAGGAGGAAGAGGTAGAGGAGGAGGAGGTGAACAAAATGAGGAGGAGAACGAGGAGTAGGAGAAAGGGATGGAGGGGAGGAGTAGGAGGAAGCGGAGGAGGAGGAGGAGGAACAGGAGGAAGAGGGAGAGGAGCAGGAGGGGTGAAGGGGAGGAGGCAGAAGAGAAGGAGAACAAGGAGAAATGAATAATAATGATAAGAAGAAGAAGAAGAAGAAGAAGAAGAAGAAGAAGAAGAAGAAGAAGAAGAAGAAGAAGAAGAAGAAGAAGAAGAAGAAGAAGAAGAAGAAGAAGAAGAAGAAGAAGAAGAAGAAGAAGAAGAAGAAGAAGAAGAAGAAGAAGGAAGGAAGGAAGGAGAAGAAGATGATGATGATGGTGATAATGAAAATGATGATGATGATGATGATGATAATGAAAATGATGATGATGATGATGATGATGATGATGATGATGATGATGATGATGATGATGATGATGATGATGATGATGATGATGATGATGATGATGATGATGATGATGATGATGATGATGATGGTGATGATGATGATGTTGATAATGAGGATGATGATGGTGATGATATTGAAAATTATTATGATGATGATGATGATGATGATGATGATGATGATGATGATGATGATGATGATGATGATGATGATGATGATGATGATGATGATGATGATGATGATGATGATGATGATGATGATGATGATGATGATGATGAAGGTGACGAAAAAGATGATTAAGAAGAAGGGGGTGATGATGATGAAGGAGGTGGAAGAGTAAGAAGAGATTGAAGAGGAGAAAGAGAAGGGGAGAGGGAAACAGAAAGAATATGATGGAGAGAGAGAAAGAGAAAGAGAGAGAGAGGGGGGAGAGAGAAGGATAGAGAGAGTGAGAGAGGAAGAAAGAGAGAGAGGTGGGAGAGAGAGGTGGGAGAGAGAAGGAGAGAGAGAGAGAGAGGGAGAGAGAGAGAGAGAGAGAGAGAGAGAGAGAGAGAGAGAGAGAGAGAGAGAGAGAGAGAGAGAGAGAGAGAGAGAGAGAGGTGGGAGAGAGAGAGAGAGAGAGAGAGAGAGAGAGAGAGAGAGAGAGAGAGAGAGAGAGAGAGAGAGAGAGAGAGGGGGAGAGAGAGAGAGAGAGAGAGAAAGAGAAAGAGAGAGAGAAAGAGAGAGAGAGAGAGAAAGAGAGAGATAGGGAGAGATAGGGAGAGAGAGAGATAGATAGAGAGAGAGGGGGTGACAGAAAGAGAGAGAGAGATAGTGAGAGAGAGAGAGCACACTCGGTTTCCGCTGCGGGCCCGGTGGGTTGACGGAGGCAATCTTGACCCCCAAGAACTGAAAACAAATTATTGTTTGAAAACAGTCAGTTGATCAATTGCTTAATGAATTCATTCAATCATGTTGCTGGTTACATTCTGTTTGGGAGGTATTCCAAAGGTAATCCAAAGGTATTCCAAGAGTATTCCAATGGTATTCCAAAGGTGTTCCAATGGTATTCCAATGGTAATTCAAATGTATTCCAAAGGTATTTCAATGGTATTCCAATGGTATTTCAATGGTGTTCCAAAGATATTCCAATGGTAATCCAAATGTATTCCAAAGGTATTTCAAAGGTATTCCAATGTATTCCAAAGGTATTTCAATGGTCTTCCAAAGGTATTCCATTGGTAATCATAAAGTATTTCAATGGTAATCAAAAGGTATTTCAATGGTATTCCAAAGGTATTTCAATGGTATTCCAAAGGTAATCCAAAGGTATTCCAAGAGTATTCCAATGGTATTCCAAAGGTGTTCCAATGGTATTCCAATGGTAATTCAAATGTATTCCAAAGGTATTTCAATGGTATTTCAATGGTGTTCCAAAGATATTCCAATGGTAATCCAAATGTATTCCAAAGGTATTTCAAAGGTATTCCAATGTATTCCAAAGGTATTTCAATGGTCTTCCAAAGGTATTCCATTGGTAATCATAAAGTATTTCAATGGTAATCAAAAGGTATTTCAATGGTATTCCAAAGGTATTTCAATGGTATTCCAAAGGTATTTCAATGGTATTCCAAATGTATTTCAATGGTGTTCCAAAGGTATTCCAATGTTAATCAAAAGGTATTTCAATGGTATTCCAAAGGTATTTCAATGGTATTCCAAAGGTATTTCAATGGTATTCCAAATGTATTTCAATGGTGTTCCAAAGGTATTCCAATGTTAATCAAAAGGTATTCCAAAGGTATTTCAATGGTATTCCAAGGGTGTTTCAATGGTAATCCAAAGGTATTTCAAGGGTGTTCCAAAGGTATTCCAATGGTAATCAAAATATATTCCAAAGGTATTTCAATGGTATTCCAAAGGTATTTCAATGGCGTTCCAAAGGTATTCCAATGGTAATCAAAAGGTATTCCAATGGTATTTCAGTGGTATTCCAATGGTATTCCAAAGATATTTCAACGGTGTTCCAAAGGTATTCCAATGGTAATCAAAAGGTTTTCCAATGGTATTTCAGGGGTATTCCAATGATATTCCAAAAGTACTCCACTGGTATTCCAAATGTCATTATAGAGGGACTCCTCCCAAGGCACTCCCACTCAGCTTTACCAAGCCCCTTTTCCCTTACCCCTTTCCTATATCTCCCTCTCCCCAAAACTTCATTATCTTCTGTCTTTTCCATCTATTTCCCTTCTTTCCTTAATCGTTTTCCTTGACCTTCTCCCCCCTTCCACTACACTTGCCTTCCCTCTCATTTCACTTTCCCTCCCTTCCACTCCACTTTCCCTCTTTTCCTATATTCCACCCAGTGGCGGATCCAGAATATATATATATATATTTTTTTTTTTTTGGGGGGGTAGGGCTGAACTATGCATGAGTGAGTAGGAAGCGACCCGAATCAGCTGGGGGATTTGAAATGTGAAAATTTTTAGAAGTATTTTGAAGCTATTTGCAAAGGTATATTGAGGAAATGGTCAATAAATTAGATTGTAATGGTAAAAAAAATTATACACACGCACATACATGGCTCTTCCTGAAAAGTAGAATACAAGTATGGCAAAAAATAAAACTTCCACTTTAAGTTTTTCCATCCCTCTTTCCTAGCGTCGCGCTACAGCATCGTATGAGATCACCTCGACCAATCAGCATTCATTGTCATTGTGACGCCATCGTACGATGCTCTAACTGAAACCGACGAAAGACAATTGCGCTCCAACACCACCATGACGCTGTCATATGAATACTTACAGGTCCGGTTCGGCCTTCGGAGTGTCAATTAAATCCAAAATACGTTATATATATATATATATATATATATATTTATATATATATATATAAACATATATATATATTTATATATATATATACATATATATATATATATATATATATATATATATATATATATATATATATATATATATTAAAAGGAGGGTCGGTTTAAAAAATCGAGCAAATAGTTATCTGACAATGGGATGTTAAAGGCAAACATTATTTGGGGGGGAGGGAGCTTCAGCACCCCCCCCTCCCGATTCGCCAGTGATTCCACCCCACTTTTCTTATATTTCACCCCATTTTCCCTATCTTCCTCTCCACTTTCCCTCCCTTCCACTCCACTTTCCCTCCCTTCTACTCCACTTTTCCCTCTCTTCCACTCCACCTTCCCTCCCTTCATCACCACTTTCCCTATCTTCTACTCCACTTTCCCTCCTCCCCACTCCACTTTCCCTCCCTTCCACTCCTCTTTCTCTCATAACATGCCCTTGCTTTCCTTGGGCCATTTCTCCTTGTCCATTCCATATATATCTTTTCATCTTCCATATTCACTTATCCCATTTATTCTCCCTCCTACCTCTTGCTTTCGCTTTTTCCTTACCTCTTCCATGATCCATTCTTCTCCTCTCTTTTTTTCCACTTATCCTCCCTCCTCCTCCTTTCACTGACCTTCCCTTTTTCTACAAATAACTCAGAAAAAAAATCCAACAACTCATGTTTGCTCACGACCCTAATCACCTCATCCCCCCCACCCCCACCTCCGACCCTTCCGTCTCCATGCAAGGACCCTCCACAGTCCTCCTCGAGAACAAAACCTCGCTGAAGATTCGATTCAAAGCGATACCCGACGCCCGGTAGGACTGACCCAGAGCCCTCCTCCACCTACAAGAACCACCCCCCATTTAATTTCCCTTATTTGCGGTCCCCTTCACCCTGGTCCTTCTGCGCTACTTCGACGTCCTCCCCGCCGAAGTCTGGACTCTGAAGAGTCCTCTTCTCGGCCACTGGTCGGTCTCATCATATGACCATTTGTGACGTCATGTCGTCGGCCAGTCCTCCCTACTCCCCCATCCCACGCGACCTACACCAGGTTTTATATTATTGTCATTATTATTTGGAAGTCACAGTATATTCGTAATTTATAACAGGCTTGCCAAGGCTAGGGGAAATTTTGTCTATATACCGTGTTTTTCCCCCTTATTTGGGAGGTAGCTAAGTCAAAAACCAAGCTCTCACTGCCACCCATTCCATTCCCATCCACCACCCTTTCATCTTAGCTTCACGTGGATGAAGGGTCATCCCTGCATCCTTCCTACTGCCCTGGGTCAGAAACAATGCAGCAAGACATGGTACATCCACAGCAAGGCTGATAAAGGTGGACCTTTGCACGAATTTGAATCTAGCTATGTTAGCAAATTAGAGAATAGGAAACAGGACCCAATGACCATTGCTCCTTTCCTGTATGCTACAATTAGGTAAATACTTTCTTGGTGACCCCCCTAACCTTTGTCCCCTCATGCAGAAAATAGACATGGAGAAATCCCTTTAGGCTGCATCAAAATATCATTCACACATAACAACTCCCTATCCTTGCATCACACTATCACCTATATATAGCCAATGTCCACTCACCCCTATCTCCTGCCTTCTCCCTTCTTTGCTCAACAGACATTCCCCTCTTGCTCAAACCCCCTTTCACCCCATCCATCCATCTCATCCTCAGTCGTCCCATTAAGTTCACTCCATCTACCTCTGCCTTCCATATATTTTTTACTAATCTTTCTTCATTGTTTCCATGTATCCAAACCATCCCAATACTCTTTCATTAGCCCTTTCTTCCATCTCCTTTTCCACCGCTGCTATCCTCCTCGTTTCTCACTCTATCCAACTTTGTAACCCCAATCATACTTCAGGCATTTAATCTCAAACACGATTAAACTTCTCTTTTCCTCTCTTAAATTCCAAATCTCCCCTTCACACAATTTTGTGAAGCCTGAAAAATAAAGTCTCAGGTAAATTATCCAAATATGTTTCCTCTGTCACACATACACACACAGGTATGTTAGAAAATTAGGGAATAGGAGACAGAATCCAATGAGCATTGCTCCTTTCCTGTATACTACAAGTAGGTAAATACAAATAGGTAAACACATCCACAAAGACACACACATTCATAAACAAAGTTGGGATGATAAATTAAAGATTAAGAGAGAGTGCTTTATGAGTGCTGCTCCTTTTCTGTTTTCTTCAATTACATAAACACACACACACACACTTCAACGAACGGACGGCTTAGAGGACGTTCTGAAGAAAAAGTGAAATTTCGTGGATCCCGAAGCAAAGGAAGTACCTATTGTATTTACAGGGTGGGGGGAAATTGCTCGTGGTGTAGGGGAAAGTGAGGAAAAAGGAGAAGGGGAGGGATTACTGAGGGAAATGGAAGGAAATGAGGAAGGTGAGGACTTGGTCCAGGCAGGCAGACGCCATCTAAACAAAAGAGGTCCGGACCAATTTAGCGACGACGAAATGTCTAACAAAAATGTAAAGATCAGAAGTATAGATAAGAGCAATACAGTAGGTGATGAGAATATTTTCCAGGGATTTAAGGAGGGTGGGGGGACCCCCCCCCCCCGATTAACAAGACTAGAAGAGAAGCTCGATAAGATGATCGAGCACTGGGAACTTAGGTTCGGTCACGTTAACAACATTGTGCAGAGGGTTGAAAAATTGGAAGAACTAGAGAAGGCGAACAAAAACTTAACTAAGGAAATTGAAGAATTAAAAAAACAGTTAAAAGAAGTAAAAGAGGAGAATAAAGTCTTAAAGGAGAATAATAAGGACAACAAGGAGGGTTGGAAAAAAAATTCAAGAAAACAGTAAAGTTGCATTTACTGACATAATCAAACAGCAAATGAAAGAACAAACTGAAGACTCAGTTATTAAAGTGATGAGACAGAAGGAGAATATAGTAAGAGACTTAGCAGATAGAAAGAAATGTATAATTACATTAGGAATGGAAGAGAAACATAACCCAGATAGAACCACAAGAACCAAAGAGGAAAATGAAAAAATAAGAAATTTACTAGAATTGGTTCAGGAAGATGAGCCAGAAATAATGAAACAAATCGAAATTCAGGCTTGGGAAATATAGTACAGACAAGACCAGACCAATTAAGATTAAATTCAGGTCACAAACGACGGCAGAGAATATCTTATCCAAAACAGGGAAACTAGCAACAAGTGAACAATATAAAAAGGTATGGATAAAAAGGGAAATGAATAAAGAGGAAAGAGAGGAGGAAATAAGGAATAGACATGAAGCTAAGAAAAAAAACGAGACCAGAACGGAGACAGAAAAACAAGAATTCTACTGGAGAGTAGTGAATATGAAATTGAAGAAATGGACCATAACAGAGAGAAACACAAAAGAAACAGAGAATACAATGGAAATAACAGAAAGTTAAGAGTATCCTACACAAATATAGATGGATTAATAACAGGACTGAATGAACTGAACAAATATCTGAAAGAAAAAGATCCGGACATAATGGGAATTGTTGAGACAAAATTAAAAGGCCCACTACCACCCAACAGCATAGGACACAATGCATATAATTATTGGATTAGAAACAGAAAGATAAAACAAGGGGGTGGAGTTATGTTCCTGACTAAGAAGGATATAAACGTGAAGAGAGTCACATATGGGAAGAATAGAGTAGAGATGATTATGATAGAAGTAGAAGATAGAGATAAGAAGAGCAGAAAGTTTGTAATAAACTACGTGCCCCAAAAAACAGCCTCATGGTAAGAGAATGAACATAAAAGCATGTTAGAAGACACAAGAGTAACACTAAACGAGATCATGGAAGATGGAGGAAGAATAGTTATGATGGGCGACTATAATTGCAAAGAAATATGCTGGGAAGAGATGACCATAAAGGGTGGAGAAGACTCATGGGGAAGTGTTCTACTTGAGATGATTATTGACCACACAATGACACAATGGATCCAAGAGAACACTAGGTATAGAAATGAAGAACCATCGAGACTAGACCTAATAATCACATCAGAACCTAAAATAGTGGAAAAGATAGAATACCAGGCACCAATAAGCAAAAGTGACCACATATTGATAGAACTAGAACTAAATGAGAAAAAATACATGAAAAGAAATGAACAATATAGAAAAGGAAGATTGATGTATGATTTTTTTTTTTTTTTTTTTTTATAAAATAAGAGAATTCTTCCAAAATGAAAACTGGGAAAGAATACACAAAGAAGATACAACAGTAGAAGAGAAATGGAATATTTTGACAAAAATCTATAAAAAAGGAGTAGAAAAGTATGTCCCAAGACAAAAACAAGAAAAAGAATATGTAAAATGCTGGTACAACAAAAGTTGTAGGGAGATAAAAGACAAAAGAGACAAAGCTTGGACCAAATGGAAGAAAAACAAAAGACCAGAAAAATGGAAAATATATACTTGTTATAGAAATGAATATGTACAAGCGTGCAGAGAGGAAAAGAGAAAATATGAAAAAGATGTCATAGAAAAATGGAAAGATCAACCAAAACTATTCTACAGATTTGTAAACAACAAACTGAAAAACAAACAAGATTTGGAGAAATTAAGACAAGGAGGAGTTGAATACACAGAGGAAATTGAAATGGCGGAAATTATGAACAAACATTTTAAATCAGTGTTTACAAGGGAGAACATACAACCTGAAGAGATCGAATGGAAAGAGAAAGTCCCCCCTATGAAAGAAATAGAAGTAACAAAGAATGAAATATTGAACCACTTGAGTAATCTTGATGTCAGAAAATCACATGGACCAGATGAAATAGCAAACTGGATTTTGAAAGAATGCAGGAATGAACTGACAGACATAATACATAGCATAATAAACAGTTCCTTGAAAGAAGGTAAAGTTCCAGAAGACTGGAAAAAAGCAAATATAGTACCTATATATAAAGGAGGAAATAAAGAAGACCCTAACAACTATAGGCCAGTCTCTCTAACAAGTACAATAGCAAAAATTTGTGAAAGAATTGTCAAAAATAGATGGGTAAAATATTTAGAAAAAAACAACGTGCTCAATCCAAGGCAATTTGGATTCAGACAAGGACGATCATGCGTCACCAATTTAATATGTTTCTATTCAAGATTAATAGATATAATACAAGAAAGAGATGGATGGGCTGATTGTGCATTTCTAGACCTAAAAAAAGCTTTTGACAAAGTACCACATAAGAAGTTGCTTATGAAATTAGAAACTGAAGGAGGAATACAGGGCAAACTGCTAAATTGGATGGAAGACTTTTTGCAAGAAAGAAAAATGAGAGTAGTGATAAGAGATCAACACTCAAAATGGGATGAAGTAATAAGCGGTGTTCCACAAGGAACAGTTCTGGCCCCAATAATGTTTGCTATATATATTAATGATATGGATGAAGGAATTGAAAGCTATATGAGCTTTTTTGCAGATGATGCAAAACTATTGAAAAAAGTGAACACGGAAGAAGATTGTGAATCACTACAAAGAGATCTAAATAAAGTACAGGAATGGAGTAGGAAGTGGGAGATAGAGTTCAATACAAAAAAGTGTAGTATAATGGAATTTGGAAAAAGTAAAAACAGAATAACAGGATCATATAAATTGGGAGAAGAAGGAATAAAAAAAGTAGAAAATGAAAAGGACCTAGGAGTCATTGTTATGAATAATATGTCACCTGAGAAACATATAAATAAGATTTTTGGAGAAACCTATAATTTAATAAGAACAATCAAAGTGGCATTTACATACCTGGATGAAGAAATGGTGAAGAAAATTCTAATCACTGATAAGACCAAGATTGGAATATGCAGCAACGATATGGTCACCAAGTACAAAAAAATGCATAAAAAAAATTGAAAGAATACAAAGAGCAATTACAAAATTGGTACCAACACTCTCAAAACTATCATATGAAGAGAGACTAGCAAAACTTAAACTACAGACAGTAGAGCAAAGAAGAGAGGAGATTTGATAGCTATTTACAGAATCATGAAAGGCATAGAAATTACTGATAGAGAGAATCTGATAAAATGGGAAGACAGAAATACAAGAGGACATGGAAAGAAAATAAAAAAAGACAGCTATAGAAGAGATGTGAAAAAGAACAGCTTTCCTCACAGAGTAATAGACAGTTGGAACAAGTTAGATGAGAAAGTGGTGTGTGCAAAAACAATACATGAATTTAAAAATAGTTTAGATAAAATGAGATACGAAAACGGGACACCACGAGCATAGCTCCCCTTCCCGTAAAATACAACTAGGTAAATTCATACAACGACTTAGTGGCGCGGTTGGTAGAGTCCCTGGCTGTCCCTATGATGGTCCAGGTTCGAATCCTGCCCAGGGATGAAATAATTTCAGTAACGCTGCACTTTGAGTCGTTACTCCAACTCTTGTGGGTGGGGAGTTGGGGGTATGTGGGCATGTAAGGTCACAGCATTACCCATAAATCAGTCATATGAGCTCCGAGCTCTCTTCCGAGAGGGAAATAGCTGTTGATCACAAGTTCAACATGTGATCCAAGACCATGGTGAATCACACACTCATGTTAAAAAACCCTTCATCCTTACAAGAAGTGGGGATAGCCAGCCAAGGCATGCACCTATTGTACATCCATCCAACTCCTATTTGTTGTCCCTTTCATCTAAGCTCTTTTTAGGTGAAGGCCCATCTTTCTCCCCTGTCCAATGCCTGGGGGATCATAAGCAATGCAGCAAAACAGATACATACATATACCAAGGCTTTTTCCCCCTTACAAGGGGGGTAGCCAAAAAAGAAAAAGGCACAAAATCAATCCCACCCCTGAATACACTCCACCCTCCCTCTTATCTTAGCACCTCCTGAATGACGGGTCATCCCTGCACCTTGTCCACTGCCCTGGGTCAGAAGCAGTGTCGCAAGACACAGCACATCCACAGCTAGGCCGCTTCATTAAATCGGCGACCCCCCCTCTCCGTCCCCCCATTGCATAAAATGAGAGGACGGGGAGAAATCCCTTCGGGCTGTGTCAAATTTTGCTCACACATACTACCTCACCCCCCATCCAACCTCATGCTATCACATCATCCATATACAACCATTCTCCATTCACCCGTCTTCTGTCCTCTCCCGTCCTTCCCCTCTTCCCCAAAGCCCCCTTCACCCCATCCATCCACCTCATCCTAGGACGTCCCCTCATGTTCACTCCCTCCACATCTGCCTTCCACACCTCTTTTACTAGTCTTTCTTCACTCATTCTTTTCATGTGTCCAAACCATCCCAATATTCTTTCATCAACCCTATCTCCCAGCTCCTTTTCCACCCCTGTTCTCCTCCTCACCTCCTCATTTCTTACTCTATCTAGCCTAGTAACCCCCATCATACTTCTCAGACACCTCATCTCAAACACATTCAAACTCCTTCTCTCTTCTTCTCTTATGTTCCATGTTTCTGCCCCATACAGTGCTGTTGGCATAATCACTCCTTCATACAGTCTCCTCTTAGCATCCATTCCCAAATGTCTATTCCTCATTACACTCTTTAATCCACCAAGGCATTTACTCGCTTCTCTCAATCTACATTCTACCTCCACTTTCACTCCACCTTTCCCTGCCACATTTGCACCCAAGTATCTAAAACTATCCACTTCCTCCAGTCGCTCTCCCTTAATGCTCACTTCCAGTCTACTGCCACTTTCACCCCTTGTACATCTCATCACCTTACTTTTACCCACATTTATCTTTAGCTTTCTTCTATCACATACTCTCCCAAACTCTGCCACCAACTTCCTCAATCCCTCCTCCGATCCTGCCACAAGCGCAGTGTCGTTCGCAAACAACAGCTGGCTTACCTCCCACTTTTCTCCATTTTCTTTAACCATCTCCAATCCCTTGCCCACTACCCTTGCATTTACCTCTCGCACCACCCCATCCATGTATAAGTTGAACAGCCAGGGCGACATAACGCATCCTTGACGAAGTCCCACCTTTACCTCGAACCACTCACTCAGATACATACTAAAGAAAAATGGATGAATAAAACTATTATTTGTATTAAAAATAATATAATTTATTTCTCATCCCGCACCACTGTCATTAACACCACCATCTGGAACTGCAGCTGCAGCACCCACGAGCTTATCCTGAAGGACGCAGAGGGAGATCAGAACAGCTTCCTCAGTACGAATTGTTCTTGCCTGTTGTTGAGGGCATGTATTCACGTACAGGTTACACAAGTCTCGTGGGTCTGTGGCTTCAAGTGCATCATCTTCTTCGAGTGCTGCCTCTAGCCCCTCAACTCCTAAGAAGCAGAAACAAATATAATTATAAACACAAAGTAATCTGTGAGTACAGAAAGGTAATAATTACAGCTTAGTTTCATTTAGGATGCTCCCTGGCTGAGCGAGTTTGAGTGTCGCTACTTGCGACGGAAGTTGATGTGATAGCAGTTTGAACACTGGCACCAGTATGTTGAACAAAGGGCACGGTTCATTAAATTCCAAACTACAAAGTCCTCTGTAAGGGGCACCGTCCTAGCCTCCTGATAGTAGGAGTTTCATTGACTGAAAACTTGCAGTCACACATTGGATACCAACAGTCCTCAGTACCTCCCACAGAAAAAAAAAAAAAAAAAAAAAAAAAAGAAAAAGAAAAAAAAATATATATATATATATATATATACAGGTAAACGTCGACTTACGATGGCATTAGGTTTCGATAGAGCCATCGTAAGACGATCTCATCGTAAGTCGATCCCCACTCTGTTCCGTGGTCACTGTACCTAGCCTACCTGTATATTAACCACCAGAGATACTGAATATAGCCTATTAAACATGTACAGTAGTTTATTTAATTATTTTTATCCTTTTTACCATATTCAAACACTATAATATGTATTTTCAGTACGGCACTTAAATCTCGCGGGCAGCAGCCAATGCCAGCCGTACGACGTGACGTAATAATACTCGCATCATAAAATATAGTCACCGCTTATATCGATCGTTCTCTCTTTCACCCGCGAATTTTGAAAACCACAGAGAATGAATCATTTGAGAGAATGTAAAAACACAGGGGCGACTACAATAAATATAA
>NC_134797.1:45692820-45887820 GCF_046742065.1 Oratosquilla oratoria | reverse complement strand
TTCATCTACTTTATGAATACACACATTCTATTCTATACATCAAGAGCTTCTGCTCCCTTGTAAGGAAGGTAGCCAAGTCACAGGCTTCTTCTATCTTCTCCCACCCATTCCACTCCACCACGCTTTCCTCCCTCTCATCTTAGCTCCTAATGGATGACACATCATCCCTGTATCTCGCCCACTGCCCTGGATCAGAAACAATGTAGCAAAACACAGTACACACATTAGAAGAGGAAAACCTCTTACCTATATTCACACCACTGGTTGGAGCGCAGGTGATGAGGAGCATTTAGGGCATTCAGTACTCCCACTTTACGGAGGAAAGGATGGTAATCAAATAAATGCTTTCGTAAATACTGTGGACATTCCTGGTACTCCAACAGCATACACATCATATCTGGAAAAAATAAGCAAATGAGAAAACAAAGAACCCCACTAACCTGTCAGCTGACCACAAAATAACATTTGTAAATTAACATCTGGCAAATTTTGTAAACATGACACGGCTAGAGCCGCAAAGTCACTGAGTTATTGGGGCATTATATATAATATACTGAACTTATATTGTACCTTTGAGTTCACAGAACATAATGAATGCCATACCTACCCATCCATTCTTTGCTTTGGTCCTTGCTTCCAGTAGCATCTTTCCTCCGCCAGCATCCATCATCATACACAACAATTTCATCCACCGAATAAATGTTTGCTGCCCTTGCAAGCTGTCCAATAACATACGTACGAAGCTCATCTTTTAAACAGGTGTCCTCTAGGATAGAGGCAGGAACTGCAATGCTAACAGTATACTTCCGACCAGGACCTGGTGCCTTGACTTCCTCGTAATTCTCTCCTCGCAACAGCTGCTTCTTGTATAGCTTCTTGCTTTGCCATGTGCCTTCTTTATATTTGCTATGCCATGAGTCATTTGCATTTCCATCACTTCTCCATCTCTTATCTTCCTCATAACCACTGTTCTTCCATTTCATTTTGTCACTGCCATCTTGAAAGTTCTTTCCCCTATTCCTGTTGCCATATTGATTTTGTCTGCCATTGAAATCATCTTCTGTCTTTCTTTTCTTGGGGTAATCCTTTGTACTTTTATAATCTTCCATTGCTGGAATTAAGCCTGAAGTGGAGAAAAGGGTATGTGGTTATCCTGGTTTCCAGCAGGTGAATGAGAAGACTACATACTGTATAAAAATTCAATATATGGTATTTTTCTATCATTGGAAACTAAATTCCACTTGAAGAAAAAGGCTGATCACTTTTAATTTTTAGTCCCTTCTTTTTGCAGTTCTTCTTAAACATCTCCTTTACTACTATAACCCTTTGGTGTTTCCAAGTATAAAAACCCTGGTTATTGGCAATGAAATAAAAGTACATACATACATACATATACCAAGGCTTTTTCCCCCTTACAAGGGAGGTAGCCAAAAAGAAAAAGGCATAAAACCATTCCCACCCATTCCATCCCTAAATACACTCCATCCCCCTCCACCCTCCCTCTTATCTTAGCACCTCCTGGAGGTGAAATAAAAGTAAAATATAAATATTCAAAACTACAATTACTGGAGCCAATGCAATGTACTATTACTATAGCTCAGCTTAAGCATTGTTTTTTTAATGTTCATTGGTTTCTTCTGTATAAAGAGTGGCAAGGCATTCTGCAAGTTTTCATTAATACTATCCTCAACTACATTTTCACAGCAGTTCCAAAAAACCAGTAAGACAAACATACATACATACATATACCAAAGGCTTTTCCCTTTTATAAAGGAGGTAGCCAAAAAACAAAGGCACAAAAACCACTCCCATCCATTCCACCCCCATTACAGTCAACTCCCCTCCACCCTCTTATCTTGGCACCTCCTGGATGACAGGTCATCCCTGAATCTCACCCACTGCCCTGGGTCAGAAGCAGTGCCACAAACATGAACAATATATAAACAATATAGAATGGGGTATTGACAGTGATAACAGAATGCATCAGGGCCACTCTAACTGGGACACCTGTAGACAGAAACTAAAATCCTCCCTGTAGAACATCACATGAAAATAATGAGGACACAGTTCTGTGGTAGAACCCTGAGAACCACATACCTTACTCATTGCATCACTCATGCACCACCAGTGGAGTATGCCAGATAAACCACCCAAGCAGCATAATACTTAAACATGTACAAACTGCCATCTGTTCCATACAATCTATTCACGTGTGGGTGCATTTGCACTCAGATCACTAAACACACTTTTTAAAACAGACCACCAAACTCAATTCCCCCACCAGCCCCACAGAGGGGTTCCTCCCACATGAAGTAAGAATCACTTTGGCAATTTTGTGTTGAGGATGCCATTCAGCATTGGAGCAGAACGAGACCAGTATGGGATTGGCTGCAGATTCTAGGTACCCTAGATTCACCTACCACATGGGAAAAGCAGAGTATAAACATTCTGGTTCATACTAAAAGTCAGAAACATCTCGGAAACATCCCAGAGGCATTCTTGGGGCAAAGACTGTGGGTGTAAATGGGGTTCTGACTTTAGTATGAACCAGAATGTTTATACTCTGCTTTTCCCATGTGGTAGGTGAATCTATGATGTACTAGGTATCTTCACATGGTAGTTTCCATAATAATAATAATAGGTATCCAGTATCACATAAACACTTCTTTCATTTTTGCATTCAAAGAACTATTTTAGTAAATCTAAAGATGTGCACATCTAAATGATATAGCAATAGAAAATTAAATATTAGTGTATTATAATTTACAAAATGATTATTTCATTTTCTATTGCTATCTTGTGTAGGTGTGCACTTCTAAATATTTACAGTATTATTTTAGTTGTGCACACCTACATGATATAGCATTAGAAAATTAAGTATTAATTTTGTAAATTATAATACATGAGCATAATATGTGATTTTCTTGGCAGAAATAACAAAAAAACTTTACTGCAAGCAAATCTACTAACGAACAAAGCCACTAGGATATGGTCCAGATGCCATGTTGTCATCTGTCCAGTCCAGTCACTGTCAGTTAGATGATGGCTTTCATGTTGTGGACCAGGTGTTCTCCAACTCCAGGTGACATTAATAAGCACTGTTACAAAGACAATAGGGCTTCCTTGGACTTTATGAGAGAACAAGGGGTTCTGCTGTCATCTATTAAATGGCAGGGGTACAATAATAATCAGGCCGTCAGCATCCGTGATGACGATGACAACCCAGATGATCTTTAGAATTTGTGGAACCAAATTATTAAATATAGGTTAGTTAGGTTATGTTAGAAGGGACGAATTTATCCTTTAATTTCTTCGCCCTCAGGATCTATCAAAACAAAAGTGGCATATCATTCAGCCGCCGTGACTTCGTTAGTAAATTGGTTTTAACAACTTTTTTGCTACTGATTTCCACCAAGAAAATCAGATATGTTGATGTATTATAATTTACAAAATTAATAATGGACAATTTATAGTTTCACCCAACCAACGATTTTGATATGTGGCTTATGTGTTTCTGGTGAGAAATGTTGTGATATGAATGATGGTGTACATCATTTCTGTTGCAAATGCATACTTTTCAAGTAATTAATTATTAAAGTTATGCACTTATGCCTACATCTCCCCAACAATCTGCGGGGACCTGTGGGAAATCGGGGTTTCTGGGTGGGGAGCACTAATAAATCAAGTAATGTATGTTGCAAAACAGGTATAAAATGAACAAGAACAAATAAAGAAGATATAAAAAAATATATATATAAATTTCACCTTTGAGGTCTGGAGTGTGGTCGGCTAACACGAGCGGTAGCCATGTTTGTTTACCAATGATTCTAAATATTTGTTGCTATATCTGCTACATTTAGTGAAGGCCACTCCACCCGCACAGGAGTTGCTAACCGTAAACTAACGTAACCTAACCGTTCGGTTAGGTTAGGTTACGTTAGGTTTGGTTAGGTTAAGATAGGTTAGGTTAGGATAGGTTTGCTTAGGTTAGGTTAGGTTAGGTTAGGTTAGGTTAGGTTTGGTTAGGTTAGGTGACGTTCGGTTAGGTTAGGTTTGGTTAGGTTTGGTTATATTAGGTTAAGTTAGAATAGGTTAGGTTTGCTTAGGTTAGGTTACGTTAGGTTAGTTTAGGTTTGGTTAGGTTATGTTAGGTTAGTTTACATTAGGTTAGGATAGGTTAGGTTTGCTTAGGTTAAGTTAGGTTACATTAGGTTAGGTTATGCTAGGTTACGTTATGTTTAGGTTAGGTTATGTTAGGTTTGGTTGGGTTAGGTTACGTTAGGTTACATTCAGTTAGGTTAGATTAGGTTAGGTTAGGATAGGTTAGGTTAAGTTTGGTTAGGTTAGCTTAAGTTTGGTTAGATTAGGTTAGGTTACGTTAGGTTACGTCAGGTTACGTCAGGTTTGGTTAGGATAGGTTAGGTTACGTTAGTTTACGGTTAGCAACTCCTGTGCGGGTGGAGTGGCCTTCGCTAAATGTAGCGGATGTAGTGACAAATATTTCGAATCATTGGTAACTTGGTAAACAAACATGGCTACCGCTCGCGTTAGCCGACCACACTCCGGACCTCAAAGGTGAAATTTATATATATATTTTTTTATATCTTTTTTATGTGTTCTTGTTCATTTTATACCTGTTTTGCAATGCGCATTACTTGACTTATTAGTGCTCCCCACCCAGAAACCCTGATTTCCCAGGTCCCCCCAGATCGTTGGGGAGATGTAGGCATAAGTGCATAACTTCAATAATTAATTACTTGAAAAGTATGCATTTGTGACGGAAATGATGTACACCATCGTTCATATCACATTTCTCACCAGAAACACATAAGCCACATATCAAAATCATTGGTTGAGTGAAACTATAAATTGACCATAATAATTAATTTTCTATTGCTATAACCACTTCTAAAAATTTACCAAAATATTTATTACATTGATGTATTATAATTTACAAAATTAATATTTAATTTCCTAATGCTATATCACATAGGTGTGCATTTAAAAAAAATACCAAAACAGATATTATATTGATGTACTTTAATTTACCAAACCAATATCTAATTTTATACTGATATATTGCATATGTGTGCATTTCTTTACTAATACTTCTATTTTTTCTATGGAATATTACATGATTATGATTAGGTTAGGTTAGATTAGAATATATTTCATTAATGATTAAGAGGCTTCAGTCACAAAATGCTATTAGTAAATAGGTAATCACTAAATAAAAATTAGCCTTGTCAATGTAGATTTCATGTTAAAATTATATCCGTGTTTGCATGATTCTGGAATATTACATTACCTGATGATTTTGTTAATATTAAAGAAGACAATATCTTCTAATGTATTATCATTATCATATGATAATTATATGCTAATAACTAAATTCTAAAATAGATATAATCATTATACTTATTTTAGAATTCATTATAATAATGAATTTGTTGAATGAATTTTGACAATTAAAAGCCAATTTAAGCCATGAAATGATGGCGATACTCTCGCCTTTATCTACAAAACCCTTCAACATATGAAACCGCATTTAACCTCACAACAGAAATAGGATTAGCTTAAACAAGCTATTGCATCACCACTGTTTTAACGTGATAGCAGATAGGGACAACTCTCCAATGGCAATTCAATGACCAATTACTCGATGGATAGTAGGTAGCCAGTAATAAAAAAAAAACACAGTGATAGATATCAGTTTTACAATATAAAATCATATTTACAGCTCTGTTGGTAACCTGCTGGCAGAACTTACATTATGTGGTAAGACCCAAAGTTTCATCGAACCTTTTTGAAGTAACAATTCCTACCACGATGGTGATTGTGTTTGTTTTGGTTTTAAAATGTCGACAATAATTTCAAAGAAGTTATAAAAGAATGATAAAATAAGCATGCACATTTATACAGCTATTTTTATATAAACATATACTTTTATTAGCTAAACACAATATATGTAGTTTTCTAAAACGTTGGTATCAAGAACAGCTGGTGTTTTCATCCACAAGTAAAAGAATCGTACCATTACTCTCGTATATCCACGTAGACCAGCGTTTCCCAACCTTTTCCGACCATAGCAACCCCTGTTGTCATGTCTTAGCAGTCCAGCACCTCTATCTTGTTATTAGAAGGATAAAATAAATTGAATTTAAGAGAGACAGAGAGGATTTCTTTTATTTGTTTGAGATGAAATGTCTGAGAAGCATGGTAGGAGGAAAGCGAGAGTGGAAAAAATACAGATAGGGTTGATAAAAGAATATTGTGATTGTTTGGACATGTAAAAAGAATGAGTGAAGAAAGATTAGTAAAAGAGGTGTAGAAGGCAAAGGTAGTAAGAGTGAATTTGAGGGGACGACCGAAGATGAGATGGGTGGACGGGATGAAATGGGGCGTTGAGCAGGAGGGGGATGTCTGTTGAGCAAGAAAGGGAGAAAGGCAGGAGACATAGATGAGTAGATAGTGGCTGGCTGTGTATAGATGATACAGTTATGCAATGAAAGGAGAGGCGGGGTATGGGCATGTAAGAGTGGTTACGTGTGAATGATCTTTCGACGCAGCCCGAAGGGATTTCTCCCTGTCTTCTCTTTTTCTGCGTGAGGGGGGGGGTCGCCGATTAAGTGAAGCGGCCTTGCTGTGGATGTACTGCGTCTTACTGCATCGCTTCAGACCCAGGAGAGTGGGCGGGATACCGAGATGACCCATTATCCATGAGGAGCTGGGTTGAGAGGGAGGAAAAGGTGTCGCAGGGGAGTAGAATGGGTGGGAGTGGGAACGAGCCTTTGACTTGGCTACCTTCCTTATGAGGGGGAAAAACTCTTGGTATGTATGCATATATATATATATATATATATATATATATATATATATGTATATGTATATGTCAGTGGATATGTATATGTATATGTATATAACGTAGAAACCACTGTTGGAGTAGAAAAGACTGGAAACGGGGAATCTATATATTTCGATTGCAAACTGCAATCCTCTTCAGTAGATACAAATAAGAGAGGGCGTGCTGTTTAAGTAGCACCCTTAACAAAAGAAAGGGGAACATGGGAAGATATCTCTACCCTCGGCTCCCTCCGTATGTGAGGTCAGGAGGCAAATGAGCTTTCACTAGGTTGGAGATGAAGAGTCCGGACATTATGTCCGGGGACCATTGCCCCTTTGAAATATTCATGTTGGGTTGATATTCAATGATCGTAGATTCTACCATTTTTCTCCTGAACTCACATCTGGATTTATAGATAAGCTCAGCTCTGTCCCAATCTAAACAATGTTTAAATTGCTTAACATGTTGGAACACAGCTGAGCTCTCTTGTGCATATTTAATGGAACGTTTATGTTCAATCATCCTGGTATTCAAATCCCTTCCAGTCTGTCCGATGTAAACTAAGTCACAACCTTTACATGGAATCGAATAAACCCCTTGGCTCTGTTCTTCTTTTAACCTTTGATGGACATTTACCACCTTTTTATTAATGGTGTTAGGGTAATAATTAATCAAATTTAATTTGTCTTTGGGAAGAAACTTGGTCGAGGGAATGAATGATTCAGAAAAGGGAACGATTAAAGAGCTCTTGCCCAATGAAAAATTAGAGGAAATGGGGGTGGTGTTGAAAAAATTGGATCTCGCTCGGCTGAGGGCTTTGACCAAGAACCAATCCGGGTAAGCTAAATTACTAAGTTGAGATTTTATAATGTTTAATTCTCCTTCAAGAAACTGGGGGCTGCAAATTCTAAGAGCTCGAAGGAATAATCCTGAAGCGACGCTACTTTTTATTTTGTCTGGGTGACTGCTGAAAAAATGAAGATAACTACCAGAATGGGTTTCTTTTCTATAGACGGTAAAAGCAAGCTTGTCTCCGTCACGAACAATGAGAACATCTAAAAAGGGTAGCTTACCGGACTCTTCATCTCCAACCTAGTGAAAGCTCATTTGCCTCCTGACCTCACATACGGAGGGAGCCGAGGGTAGAGATATCTTCCCATGTTCCCCTTTCTTTTGTTAAGGGTGCTACTTAAACAGCACGCCCTCTCTTATTTGTATCTACTGAAGAGGATTGCAGTTTGCAATTGAAATATATAGATTCCCCGTTTCCAGTCTTTTCTACTCCAACAGTGGTTTCTACGTTATTGACAAATGTGTGATTACATTTTTCACCTGTTATATATATATATATATATATATATATATATATATATATATATATATATATATATATACACACACACACACACACACTTTTGTCGGATGGACGGCGAGGATTAGAGTTCTGAAGAAAAAGTGAAATATTCGTGGACCTCAACGCAAAGGAAGTACCTATTGTATTTACAGGGAAGGGGATAACTCGTGGTGTCGTGGGAAAGTGAGGAAAAAGGAGAAGGGGAGGGATTACTGAGGGAAATGGAAGGAAATGAGGAAGGGGAGGACTTGGCCCAAGAGGCCAGACGTCTTGTAAACAAACGAAGGACCGATGATTCTGGTGATGGGATTAACAAAATTGTAAAGATTAGAAATATAGATAAGAGCAGCACAATGGAAGGTGAGGATAATAATTTCCAGGGATTTAATGAGGGTGGGGGGGATACCAACCTCCCCCGATTGACAAGACTAGAGGAGAAACTTGATAAGATGATCGAACATTGGGAAGACAGGTTCGGTAACGTAACCAACATTGCGCAGAGAGTTGAAAGATTGGAAGAACTAGAGAAGGCGAACAAAAATTTAACTAATGAAATAGAAGAATTAAAAAGACAGTTAAAAGAAGTAAAAGAGGAGAATGAAGAATTAAAAAGGAACAATAAAGACAATAAAGAGGCCATAGCAAAAGAAGCACAGGGTTGGAGAAAAATCCAGGAAAACAGTAAAGTTGCATTTACTGATATAATTAAACAGCAAATGAAAGAACAAACTGAAGACTCAGTTATCAAAGTGATGAGACAGAAGGAGAATATAGTAAGAGACTTAGCAGATAAAAAGAAATGTATAATTATATTAGGAATGGAAGAGAAACATAACCTAGATAGAACTTCAAGAATCAGTGAGGAAAAAAGAAAAAGTAAGCAGTTTACTAGAATTAGTTCAGGAAGATGAAGCTGAAATAATGAAACAAATCAAAGAGATGTTTAGGCTCGGAAAATATAGTACAGATAAGACCAGACCAATTAAGATTAAATTCAGATCACAGACAACAGCAGATAATATCTTAGCAAAAACAGGGAAGCTAGCAGCAAGTGAACAATATAAAAAGGTATGGATAAAAAGAGAAATGAATAAAGAGGAAAGAGAGGAAGAAAAAATTAAAAGGCAAGAAGCTAAAAAAAAAAAAAAAAAAAAAAAACGAGACCAGAACGGAGACAGAAAAAGAAGAATTCTACTGGAGAGTAGTGAATATGAAATTGAGGAAATGGACCATAACAGAGAGAAACAAAAAAGAAACAGAGAATACAAAGGAAATAACAGAAAGTTAAGAGTGTCCTACACAAATATAGATGGATTAATAACAGGACTGAATGAACTGAACGAGTATCTGAAGGAAAAAGAACCGGACATAATGGGAATTGTAGAGACAAAATTAAAAGGTCCACTACCACCCAACAGCATAGGACACAATGCATATAATTATTGGATTAGAAACAGAGATAAAACAAGGGGGTGGAGTTATGTTCCTGACTAAGAAGGATATAAACGTGAAGAGTGTCACATATGGAAAGAATAGAGTAGAGATGATTATGATAGAAGTAGAAGACAGAGATAAGAAGAGCAGAAAGTTTGTAATAAACTACGTGCCCCCAAAAACAGCCTCGTGGGAAGAGAGTGAACATAAAAGTATGTTAGAAGACACAAGAATAACATTAAACAAGATAATGGAAGATGGAGGAAGAATAGTTATGATGGGCGACTATAATTGCAAAGAAGTCTGCTGGGAAGAGATGACAGTAAAGGGTGGAGAAGACTCATGGGGAAATGTTCTACTTGAGATGATTATTGACCACACAATGACACAATGGATTCAAGAGAACACTAGGTATAGAAATGAAGAAGAACCATCGAGACTAGACCTAATAATCACATCAGAACCTGAAATAGTGGAAAAGATAGAATACCAGGCACCAATAAGTAAAAGTGACCACATATTGATAGAACTAGAACTAAACGAGAAAAAATACATGAAAAGAAATTAACAATATAGAAAAGGAAGATTGATGTATGATTTTTTTTTTTTTTTTATAAATAAGAGAATTCTTTCAAAATGAAAACTGGGAAAGAATACACAAAGAAGATACAACAGTAGAAGAGAAATGGAATATTTTGTCAAAAAAATTATCAAAAAGGAGTGGAAAAGTATGTCCCAAGACAAAAACAAGAAAAAGAATATGTAAAGTGCTGGTACAAGAAAAGTTGTAGAGTGTTAAAAGACAAAAGAGACAAAGCTTGGGCCGAATGGGAGAAAGACAAAAGACCTGAAAAATGGAAAATATATACTTGTTATAGAAATGAATATGTACAAGCGTGCAGAGAGGAAAAGAGAAAATATGAAAAAGATGTCATAGAAAAATGTAAAGATCAACCAAAACTATTCTACAGATTTGTAAACAACAAACTGAAAAACAAACAAGACTTGGAGAAATTAAGACAAGGAGGAAATAGAAATGGCGGAAATTATGAACAAGCATTTTAAATCAGTGTTTACAAGGGAGAATATACAACCGGAAGAGATCGAATGGAAAGAGAAAGTCCCCCCTATGAAAGAAATAGAAGTAACAAAGAATGAAATAATGAAACACTTGAGTAATCTTGATGTTAGAAAATCGCATGGACCAGATGAAATAGCAAACTGGATTTTGAAAGAATGCAGAAATGAACTGGCAGACAAAATACATAGCATAATAAATAGTCCCTTGAAAGAAGGAAAAGTTCCAGAAGATTGGAAAAAAGCAAATATAGTACCTATATATAAAGGAGGTAATAAAGAAGACCCTACCAACTATAGACCAGTCTCTCTAACAAGTACAATAGCAAAAATTTGTGAAAGAATGATCAAAAGTAAATGGGTAAAATATTTAGAAAAAAAAAAAAAACAGCGTGCTAAATCCAAGGCAATTTGGATTCAGACAAGGACGATCATGTGTCACCAATTTAATATGTTTCTATTCAAGGCTAATAGATATAATACAAGAAAGAGATGGATGGGCTGATTGTGCATTTCTAGACCTAAAAAAAGCTTTTGACAAAGTACCACATAAGAAGTTGCTTAAGAAATTAGAAACTGAAGGAGAAATACAGGGCAAACTGCTTAAATGGATGGAAGACTTTTTGCAAGAAAGAAAAATGAGAGTAGTGATAAGAGACAAACACTCAAAATGGGATGACGTAATAAGCGGTGTTCCACAAGGAACAGTTCTGGCCCCAATAATGTTTGCTATATATATTAATGATATGAATGAAGAAATTGAAAGTTATATGAGCTTCTTTGCAGATGATGCAAAACTATTAAAAAAAGTGAACACGGAAGAAGATTGTGAGTCACTACAGAGTGATCTAAATAAAGTATGGGAATGGAGTAGGAAGTGGGAGATGGAGTTCAACACTAAAAAGTGTAGTATAATGGAATTTGGAAAAAGCAAAAACAGAATAACAGGATCATATAAATTGGGAGAAGAAGGAATAAAAAAAGTTGAAAATGAGAAGGACCTGGGAGTCATTGTTATGAATACTATGTCACCTGAGAAACATATAAATAAGATTTTTGGAGAAACTTGTAATTTAATAAGAACAATTAAAGTGGCATTTACATACCTGGATGAAGAAATGGTGAAGAAAATTATAATCACTCTGATAAGACCAAGATTGGAATATGCTGCAACGATGTGGTCACCAAGTACAAAAAATGTAAAAAAAAAACTTGAAAGAATACAAAGAGCAATTACAAAATTGACACCAACACTCTCAAAACTATCATATGAAGAGAGACTAGCAAAACTTGAACTACAGACACTAGAGCAAAGAAGAGAGAGGAGATTTGATTGCTATTTACAGAATCATGAAAGGCATAGAAATTATTGATAGAGAGAATCTGATAAAATGGGATGATAGAAATACAAGAGGACACGGAAAGAAAATCAAGAAAGACAGCTATAGAAGAGATGTGAAAAAGAACAGCTTTCCTCACAGAGTAATAGACAGTTGGAACAAGTTAGATGAGAAAGTGGTGTGTGCAAAAACAATACATGAATTTAAAAATAGTTTAGATAAAATGAGATATGAAGACGGGACCCCACGAGCATAGCTCCCCTTCCCTTAAAATACAACTAGGTAAATACACACACACACACACACACACACACACACACATATATATATATATATATATATATATATATATATATATATAAATATATATATATATATATATATATACACATGTATGCGTGAATGGAGGTGATGGGGGATGCACGAGCAAGCTAATAAACTAAATTCCTTCGAATTTTTAATCGAAACGTAAGAACATAAGAATGAAGGAGACTGCAAGAGACCATAAGGCTTACACTAGGCAGTTCCATGTCCATCACCACCTGTCACTAGCTTTCTCGTCTCATTCACGTATTGTCTTGATTTCAACAAATAAATGTGGACGGGCGTGTGTGATTCACCATGGTTTTGAATATCTTTTATAACTATCGCCATTACCACACGGGCCTTCCCTCTGATGAATAAAACCCTTTGGTGTTGGCTAAAACAAAATATATGAAATGATTAATGGTTTCAGAGTGGTTAAAGATAGCTCCATCACCAAGGACCTCTTTAGTTGATTAAGATAATATGGCGTCAATCAGGACCAAATATATAAGGGCGTCATCATGCCAACAACATTAATTAAGAGTGATAATTTGATCCACTTCTTGAGAAGTCAGTCACCATTTCAAACTTGCCGCGCTGATGAAATTACGCCCCTTCTTGCTGGCAGGTGGGACTGTAACGCGTCGACCAACAAGGCCTGTGCAGGGTCGTCAATATTAATATTTTTGTAAGTATTCCTTGTAATATCGTGAACTCTTTTTGATTTCCAGTCTCGATATTTGAATATTAATTGTTTCAGTAGTTTTATGAAAATAGTTTGAGGTATGTAAGGTCATAAATATACATTAAATTTGACAAAATCTTATATTCTATCTTACCTTCGGGTTGGACGGATCGTCACCATCTCCGGGGTTGGTGAAGCGTCATCCAGAATTAGATAAACAAGTGATTTTTACTCACATATTGAAGAGATGTGTACGAAAGCGTGTCAGTCAGTATGCATGAGATGTAATCCCCAAATACTGTTGTTTCCTTAATTAGTTGTCATGCTGGATGGTTTAGGAAAGAAATAACAATAATAACAAAGATTTGATAAATGATGTTATATTGGAATAAAGAAAGGAAGGTGCAAAATCATCAAAATAATTGGTGGAATAATTTTTATTCTCTTGTCAATTATTAGTTAAAGGTCACAAGGTGTGACTGTGTACGGAAATTAAATTTTGCATGGCATTATAGGAAGGATAAAAGAATATATATATATATATATATATATATATATATATATATATATATATATATATATATTATATATATATATATATATATATATATATATATATATATATATATATATACGCATGTACCAAACTCCAAAGGCTTTTTCCCCCTTAGAAGGGAGGTAGCCAAAAAACAATAACATAAAATTCATTCCTATTCCATCCGTACATACTGAACTCCCATCCACCCCCTCCCTCCCTCTTGGTTCCTCCTGGATGACTGGTCATCCGTGCATCTCATCCACTACCCTAGGTCAGAAGCAATGTTGCAAGACAGCACATCCACAGCAAGTCCACTTCATTAATTGGCGACCCCCCATTCTGTCCCTTCAGCCAGAAATGGAGATGATGGGGAGAAATCCCTTTCATGCATCACAGCATCATCCATACACAACCATTCTCCCCTGTATTCTTTCATCCTTCCTCAACAGACATTCTCCTCTTTCCCAGTGCCCCTTTACCTCATCCATCCATCTCATCCTTAGTTGCTCCCTCTTGTTCACTCCTACCTCTGCCTTCCACACCTCTTTTACTAATCTTTCTTCACTCATTCTTTCCATGTGTCCAAACCATCCCAATATTCTTTCATCAACCCTATCTCCCAACTTCCTTTCCACCGCTGTTCTTTTCCTCACCTTGTTTCTCAATCTATCCAGCCTAGTAACCCCTATCATACTTCTCAGGCACCCCATCTCAAACACATTCAAACTCCTCCTCTCTTCCTCTTATGTTCCATGTTTCTCCCCCATACAGTACTGTTGGTACAATCACTCTTTCATACAATCTCCTCTTAGCATCCATTCCCAAATGTCTACTTCTCATTACACTTTTTAATCCCCCAAGGCATTTACTTGCTTCTCTCAATTCACATTCTACCTCCACCTTAACTCTTCCCTTTCCCACCACATTCACATCCAAGTATCTAAAACTATCCACTTCCTCCAGTCTCTCTCCCTTAACACTCACTTTCAGTCTACTGCCACTTTCTCCCCTTGTACATCTCATCACCTTATTTTTACCCACATTTATCTTCAACTTCCCATTTTTGCACACCTTCTCAAACTCTGTCACTAACTTCCTCAATCCCTCCTTTGATCCTGCTACAAGTGAGTGTCATCAACAAACAACAACTGACTTATCTCCCACTTTTCTCCATTTTCTTTAATCATCTCCAATCCCTGACCCATTACCCTTGCATTTACCTCTCACACCACCCCATCCATGTATGAATTGAACAGCCAAGGTGACATAACACTTTACAAAATGAAGCACAGAAACCAAAATCCTCTTATAGAATATCATATGAAAATGATAGGTATTATACATAGCTCTGGGCTAGAGCCCTCAACCTTACCCATCTCAATATATTACAATAACACTACCACCTGAATGGAAAAAAAAATCTACTCAAATTCATATAACACTCTACCACCCATACTACACAATACATCCATACAAAAGCACATTCACTCTCAAGTCACTAAATAAGCTCAAGACAGACCACCAAACTCAGTACATCTCCATTGTCTCCCAGATATCATCCTTACAGAAAAATCCCTCTCAAGAGAAGTAAGAACTACACTGGCATGCATTGAGGACACTATCTTGCATTAAAACAGTACCAACAGAATATAGGCCTGGCCACAGAACCAGTGCCCAAGATGAAACTGCCAGACAGAAGACAATAAATATCTCATTCTATAATGCCCCATCTAAACAATCTCTACACAGTATTTCTTCCTTGAGTGATGTATGGGACTGCCTGGTAGCCTTTGCAAGTTTCTTGGGAGCCTTGGATCTCCTACAAGAAAGACTTGGAGAAACAGATTGATTGATTGCAGTACAGAGGAAAGAAGTAGCATTCACTAGGGCCTGTCTCTCATTCTCCAGTTGATTATCATATCTAGCTTCAAATTCACATATGGTTCCAACTTGGGTTCTAATTCAGTAATTCCTTATGCTTTAATTATCATACTTAGATTTAAGTGCATGTATTGTTCCAACTTAGGCTATATTGCCTTCTAGATTATTCAAAGTGTTTATACAGTTGTATGGAAAACTATATTTCTTGATGTCCTATAGACATATAGCCTTTCTCAATATGTTTTCATAACCTCTTAAAACCCTCCCATCCCTAATAAAGATATCTCTTCTATCAATGTAGTCAATCCTTTTTAGTGGAGAGAGATGAGTGATATGATAGTGGTGTTTAGATCACTGAAAGGAATGGACAAAATTGATGCACAAAAACTTTTTGTTTGGAATGGGGAAGTGACACAAAGTTCTGGAAAAAAGTGACTAAAGCCTATCAAGACATATTTCACATAAATGCATCAATTTGTGGAACAACCTAAATGGATAAAGCCATAGTTCAGTCTTAAACAGTGGAGTTCATCATTATACTTTGTTGTAGTGTTACCAGGTGGTTTTATTCAGTTAAAGGAACTCCCCTCCCACATCATAATGTCTGGATTAATGCAAGTGTATCAAATCAGAATTTTTTTTAACTTTTTCCAATTTTGCATATATTTCATGATGAACTGTAATCTCCCATTTTGTTTTTGAAAATGAATATACTTATGACTTCTTTCTTATAACAGGTATTTAAAATGTCCCTATTTGTTAATGGCAATGGCAACCCATCAAATACTCAGCAGCCACCGAAGCAACGGAAAAAGTATGAAACAAGATACAACCCAAAATATGAAATAGAATACTGCTGGGTTGGGAGATCCCAAAAGGGTGAATTTTATGCTCTCTGCAAATGGTGTAATGTTGATATATGCATCAAGTCTGTAGGTTCCAAGGGATTACGCAATCATGAAATCACTGGACGACATCAACAAAGGACGAGGGAACAGTCAGTCAATAATTATGTTCAGTAAGTTTATTCTGAATATGCACCAATGCTGTATATACCTGTGTTTAAGTCTCTCATGCCTAAGGCAACTCCAGATTTTTTGATCAAGAAAAAATTATGATATACCTTATGTATAAATTGACCCTTTGTTTCTTGAAGGTAAAAGAAAAAAAAATCAGTTATTAGGTATCATATTTTATAATATGTAAAGTTGATTTAAGAAATTTCTAATTAAGAATTCTTTGTTCAATAAGCTGAAGGATGGTGAGCCTGAAGCACAGAGTGCCAAAGGCAAAATATGTACCTTTTGATATTTTTCATGTCTGAAGCTGAAAGTTGCTCCTTCCCCTTCCCATCATACTTGGTGTAATGTTTAGTGACCCTGCTGCTCCTGGGTGAATCCTGTTGTCATGGTCATCTGGGATCATGTTTTGTTTTGTATTTACATCCCAACCAGGAGGTTGCACTAAAGATATGCTGAGACCCTATCAGCAATTATTTATCACACACCATCAACCTCATACAATACCCCATAGACATATTACATGGATTTCAATTTAATAAAACTTATAGTCAGTTAGTTTACCACAAGTTCATGAGCTTCATCAGCTGAAGGCACTAGACACCTTTTCATTATTAGTTGGTAGATATTTTGTCTTTATTTACTGATAGTAACTGGCAAATGCTTTCAATGTCTTAGGCTAGGAGTTTCTCCAAGACCCTCCCTATCATGTACAGATTTCAACCCAATAAAACTAATACTCTTGTGTAGGTTAATCCTCAATTTTTTGCAAAAAAAATTGATCTCTGAAACTCAACTTTGACACAAGTATATGCAGTATATTTAATTTGCAAAACAATTTAACATGTGTTGATTGTGAGTTATATTTTTCTAAGTTCCTATCACTTGAAATTATAATTGTACATTATAGGAAAACATTGATTCCTTGTATTGATATTGTGATGTAGTGTCATGATATCTTCTAAATGAAAATATAATATTAACTCATACTTTAAGGAAAGTGACAAAATATTGACAAATTAACACAAAAAATTTAGTTTTTTTCTTCCTTTAATGTCAAGTGACATGACCATCTTATTTACAGCGAGTTGTATCCCGTGTTGGAGGTGATTGGTACCAACGACTCGAGCACAGTCACAACATATCCTCACCCACCCGTTTCTCCACAAACTCCAAACACTCCATGCAGTCCTACATACCCTCAAGAAGAGCAAGTATGCCCGACCACAACTTCTTCCATAGACACACAGATGCATCCCCACCACCCACAGCCACCACCACAACCTCCACCACCACAGCCTCCACCTGCACTCGTCCCTGTAACACCAGCATTACCACCTCAGTCAGCAGCAGCCCCGCCACCCTCATCCCAGTCATACATCAATTTAGATAATAGCAGCCTTCAGTCATCAGACCTGCCACAGAATACTAGAAGATCACAGCCAGAGCTTGTAACTCATCCTAGTACGTCAGCCACTCAAACTAGTTATCCCTTAACGTCAGATTCATTCACCACACCCTTTGCATCAGCATCAGTCATATCATCATCCCAGTCTGCTGAAGAAACAAAGACATCTCAAGCAGGAGCCACTGATACGAAAGTAAGATTTGTTTAGTACTACAACCTAAAAAAAAGAAAATAAAGAATTATATGAATATTTTTAGTAATACTACTTAAGAAAGGAAGCTTGCTGGCCAAGCAAGTTAGGATGTTACTTGTGGTGAAGGTTGAGGGGATGGTGGTTCAAACCCTGCCACTGGTGAAGTTGAACCAAGGACATGATTCATTAAATTCCATGCTACAATGTCCTCTGTAAGGGGCACTGTCCTAGCCTCCTGATAGGGGGAAGTTTGTGATGTTAAACCATATCATCATCATCACTTAAGAAAAAATTAAAATTATTTTACAAAATCAGATTGTTCATTTTGTGATACAGAGGAAAAAATAAGTGCAATATTTGGTAAATATTATTTAGGTATGTCATACATTGCAGTCCACCACTCGAACTCCTGATAACATTGTCATAGAATATGATGACCCCAGCTCTTCAACATCCCAAGCCCTCAACACAGATACTACCATTGATGACCTGACATGTAACGTCTGTGGGGAAGTTTACAAGAAGTGGACT
This sequence comes from Oratosquilla oratoria, assembly GCF_046742065.1. Taxonomy (NCBI): domain Eukaryota; kingdom Metazoa; phylum Arthropoda; class Malacostraca; order Stomatopoda; family Squillidae; genus Oratosquilla; species Oratosquilla oratoria. The sequence continues at coordinate 45,869,210 of NC_134797.1, read as the reverse complement.
CAGCTCAAGAAACACCTCCTGGACCATATTCTCATGGCTCAGAACAAAGCACAGAGTAACTTGGAAAAGAAAACAAAGAAGGTATTGTACATATATACACATGTTGAGCACATGATTTACAGGTGATTGTTTTTTTATATCATGGAAGTGTATTGCACATCTTTACACTTTTATATCTACTTTCAATGTGGCTGGGGTAGGTGCTTGCCAGAGAATTTTAAAAGGAATGAAAGGATGTTTTGGAAGGAAATGAAGGGTATGAAGAGGAGGGTTGTGTACAGATGACTGGTAAAAGGGAGCAGATAGGAAGCTATTAATGGAAAAGCAGGCTGTAAGATAAACTGAGTATTTGAAGACATGGTGGGGTTTTAGCGCGAACTTAAGGGAATGTAGTATTTCAACTGAATATTCAATCAACATGTGCATTTTTCATGGTTCTAAAGCTTGCTTCTTGACAGAGAGGAGGAAGGCCTAGGGGAAGACCCCCAGGGAGCAAAAACAAAAGTAAATCTCCCCAACAGGAGTTGCCCCAGAAGGTTAGTTTATTTTTTGCCTGTTTTTCTGCAGAAGGTAGGAGCATGCACAGACAGTTTGGGAGAGGAAGGAGCAGACTTTCTAACTTAGAGAGAATAGGCATGGTGGAAATGAGGCATACATATATGTACCACAGGCTTTTCCCCCTTACAAGGGAGGTAGCCAAAAAACAAAGGCATAAAAACCACTCCCACCCATTCCATCCCCACATACTCCACTTCCATCCACCCCCTTCCCTCCCTCTTAAATAATATATATATTTGGTGTTAAAGTTTCTAAAATAATTCATCTTGATCATTTACATGAAAAAGGGACTTGAGCCACTGAATACAAGTCCTGGCTCAAACAGAAGAAGAGGACGACCTCCAGGGAGCAAGAATAAAGTGAGAACCAATGAAATGCAAGAGAACTCTCCTACAGTCATTGCCAAGAAGAGAGGAAGACCACCAAAGAGGCAGGCAGATGTAAATGAATCCAGAACAGATGTGGTGGGTGAGTTTGTAGACATGAATACCATTGACGAGAATGCAGAACTGGTTGATGACGTAGAAGAAAATGATGATCAAGACAGTGAAAGAAAGGATAATGAGAGGTAAGAAAAAGTCATTACATGAAATATGTTCAGTATCAGAATAAAATTTTGGGAATAAGTTGTTGAATATTTTTTTCTGCTGTTGTGACTGTAACTGATCTGAGTACATTTAAGTTGTTTTTGTTTTTCTTAATTTATAGATACCATGCTTTGGGAGCATAGTTATGAAGTGTAATCTGTATGAGATTTTTATGCAGTGTTGAGTGTTTCTTCTTCCTGCTGTGCCAGTAACTGTTCTGAGTACATTCAGTTTCTTATTTGCCTCCACAACAAGGTCTTTCATATGAGGAATGAAGATCACATGTGTTAAATGTGGGGCCAAACATTTTAAAGGTTTTTGATCACTACAGTGGCCGCGAAAAGTTTGGGCGCGTAATTAACGAGACACAAATGTAAACACTTGTGACATTTAAATAATCATTTAAAGACCTATAAATGGCTTATTACATACCTTATTTACCAAGCGATTTTCCTTTAAGCTTTATGACCTTCTCCAAACGTGCCGGGATGCATCTTGCCAGGTTTTGTACGTGTTGAGGAATAATATTATCCCAAATATCCTGTATTTCTGTTTTTAGCTTAGCTACAGTGGAGACGTCACGATCTTGAAGCTGTTTTTTAATTATATGCCATACGTGCTCAATGGGATTTAGGTCTGGAGAATTTCCAGGCCATTTTTTGAAGTAATCAACACCATTGGGTAACAGACCGAGCTGTGTGAGCAGGAGCTCCGTCCTGCATAAACCAACTAGCATTGCACTTTTCAAAACTTTCAGGCAGGTTATCACACAATAACTCGAAATAAGTGTGCTGATTTACACTCATTTTGTGCAAGAAACACTAAATTGCCAACTCCACCAAATGCAAAGCATCCCCACACCATAACACTTGCAGCATGTTTCACCACTTTAGCTGTATAGTGAGGGTCATTAGGGTCAGACCCCCTGGGGCGCCTCACACGCTTCGACCTGCAGCCCGACGACACCACAAACGTTGACTCATCACTCCACAATACTCGTTCCCAGTCTTCTAAGGACCAGTCCTTATATTTCTTGCAAAATGCTATGCGATCACGTATGTTTTTTGCACTTAGGAGGGGAAGAACTTTAGCACAGCAACTACGGTATTGTAAATCTTTGGCTAAATGATCAGAAATACATCTTACAGACACATCATGCAGCAGTGCAGGGTTATTTTCTTTCAGTTTTCGAGCTGTGAGCGTTGGATCTTTATCTAACTGCCTCCTAATAACCGTAGAAGTACGATTTGATATCTTCCTTGGCCGACCAGAGCGATGCTTTGGAGTAGGAATGATGTCACTTCCTCCGTCTCGAAATTTCTTGGTCCACTTTTGCACTTGACGCACTCCAATTCCCACACGAGTAGCAATATCTTTACACTTATAACCCTCCTTATAGAGGGTTATGATTGTAACAACTGTGTCTCTTTCCAGCTCTTTACCACTTCCCATTACGGAGATATCAAGGCACAAAAACAGAGACCACCGCAAAAAAAAGACTACTCCCCGTGAGAGATGTTTAGAAACTGACTCCACGTGACATCGAGTGCGCCTAAACAGAGTTGCCAAGTAGTGCGTATTGTCTCGGCTAAATACGGGTACAAACGCTAGCATTGAAAAATAGCGAAAAGTTTGGGCGGAAAGTTGTATTTTTCGCATGTTTTGAGTTTAGCGGAAAGTTTGGCCGCCTATAATTTTGCACCCAAACTTTTCGCGGCCACTGTAGGTGTTTCTTTGATCATAGTAATCAAGCCTTAGTATTGTTTATCTATCTATATAAGGGCTTTTTCCACCTTCAGGGAGGTAGCCAAGTCAAAAGGCATGCACCCACTCCCACCCATTCCACTCCCATCCACATCCCTTTTTTCCCACTCATCTTAGTTCCCCACAGATCCCTGTCTCCTGCCTACTGCCCTGGGTCAGAAGCAATGTAGCGAGACACAGTATGTCCACAGCAAGGCCATTTCACTTAATCAGTGACACCCCCCCCCTCTCTGTCCCCTCATATTGATGATAGAAAAAACAGGAAGAAATCCCTTCAAGCTGCATCAAAATATCATCCAGACATAACCACCCCTTACTTTCCCCTCCCCATTCCCTTCCTTGCATCAAGGTATCATCTATATTTTCTGTGTAAATATATATATAATATATACATATGTATATTTACAGAAGTGGTAATGGAAACAAAAGTAGCAAGAAAAGTGTCAAAAAGAAGACGGGCCCCCTTCAGTGTCGAGTCTGCCGAATATTGTTCTTCAATAGGTAAGGTCGTAGACTTTTAAGGAGAAAGTATTTATTCATTTATTTTATTTTATTATATATATATATATTTTATTTATTTATTTTTTTAAGTCCTGCTTTCTTTTTGGGAAAAGGTAAAATAGAAAAGTGATGTTTTAGTTTGACTGCAGTTTCAGATTTATGTATATAATGACCTTTTCCACTAATGTTTCATGCTGCAGTCTGTGCTGTTTTTTTTTTTTTTTCATCAGTTTCATCCTCCTCCCCCTTTCCCAACTCTCTCTCTCTCTTTCTCTCTCTCTCATAAGAACCTTACTCATTCATGTTTTATAGTAATTTTTCACTAGCCTTTTATCCAGGATAGTGTCATGGCAATATCAGAGATAATAATGGGGTTGTGATGTAAGGTGGTAGGTGTGAACTAATTGGTAGAGTGTAGGGTAAATATTGGAGCCTGATATTTTTAACTTCAGGGTATTGGGATAGTAGGTGTGTGTGATATGAGAAGGATTATGATTTGGAAAAGTCAATCAGAAAAATAATTTTTTGGCTCGAGTTTCACCAAGTGGAAAACCCACTGCCCCACAGTGGCTGGCAACAGTCCTCAGAACCTCCCACAGAGCTCTCCTTTAGCATTTTATTAATTTATTTTACATTCCAGAGATGACCTGAGAGAGCACAAGAACCAGGAACACAACAATGGACGGCCATACCAGTGCGATCAGTGTGAGAAATTTTTCACAACAAGAAACCACTTAGAGGTCCATGTAAAACACAAGCATGCTGAGGGGCCAAATCCTTGCCAGTGCAATGTTTGTTTCAAAGTCCTTTCCTCACGGACAAATCTGCGCATCCACTTGAGAATTCACCAAGGTTGGAACTGTCGTATTTTTTTCTGTTGGGCATCTTACAAAATGTCATTCTGTACTTGAATGGGCCCATACTCAGGCATTGACTGCATAGTTCTGTGTAGTTTATATTTAAGAGGCTTAAGATCCACTCCTACAGACCAAAGAGACATAGCATTTATTTATATTAAGAAGCTAATTTCCACTCGGAATTCTCTATACATACATATACCAAGGGCTTTTTCCCTTATAAGGAAGGTAGCCATCCATTTCATCCCCACATACTCCACTCCCATTAACCACCCCTCCCTCCCTCTTTTCTTGGCTCTTCCTGGATGACGGGTCATCTCTGCATCTCACCCACTGCCCTGGATTAGAAGCAATGCAGCAATACACAGCACATCCACAGCAAGGCTGCTTCATTTAATCGACAACCCCTCCCCCTTCTCCATCTCCTCATACAGAAAAAGAGAAGACGGAGAGAAATTCCTTTGGACACAAAAACAACCTTACCTTTTCTTAAAACTTTCTCATACATTTGCCTTACCTCAAAAATCTGATTCATACAACCCCTACGTTTCCAAAACCCACACTGTTCCTCACCAATTACTCCCTCTGTTCCTCTCCTAGTCCTCTCAATGAAAACCCTCCTGTAAGCCTTTCCAACTACACTCAACAAACTGATCCCTCTGAAACTACTACACTCACACTTATCCTCTTTACCCTTGTAAAGCAGAACGATACTGGCACTCCTCCAGTTCTCCAGCACTCAACCATCTTTTAGACAAACATTTAACAACTTCACCAGCCAGTCCACCATCACTGTACCTCCCTTTTTTAAACACTCCTCATGACACCCATCTAACCCAGGTACCTTACCTTCTCTCATAATTTTAATAGCTGCTTTCACCTCATCTTTTCTTATTTCTCCTCCATTTTCTGCATTCATAACTATCATTTTCTTAGCACCTCTCACTGCAACTACCATTCCCTCCCTATCCTCCTTCACATTTAACAACTCCCAAAAATAATCTGTCCATCTTCCTCTTACTGCTGTCTCTTTCATTATCATCTCTCCATCTGCATCATTTGCACTCAGAATATGAGTATCGAGTTTTTTATTTTATTTTAATTTTGCCGTTTTTCCTTTCTGCTGGCCCTTTAAATAATTCTCTTACCGCTCCTAAGACTCCACCTCTTACTTTCCTATGCCACTGTGTTCTATCATTCTATGTACCAATAGGCTTCTTCCCCCTGTTAAGGGAGGTAGTCAAAAGCATCCACCTATCCCACTCCCATCCAGCACCCATTTGTTTCTGTTTTACCTTAGCTCCTTGTGGATGAAGGGTCATCCCTATCCACTGCCCAGATCAGAAGCAGTGCAGCAAGGCATAGCATATCCACTGCAGGGCTCCACCACTTCATTTACTTGGTAGCCCTCCCTCCTCATCTCCTCATGTAAAAATAAAAATGAGGAGAAATCCTTTCAGGCCAAATCAGTTTATTCTCCATTCACAACCATTCTCCACTTACACCTCTCTTGCCTTCTCCTTTCCCTGCTCAACAGGCATTCACCTTTTACTCAAGGTCCTCTTCACCCATCTCATTCACAGCTTTCCCCTCAAGAAGATGACCTCCTCTTTGCTGTTAAGATTAAGCAAGTAATATTTTTCACATGGATGCTTGCTGGCTAAGTGGGTAAGGGTGTCACTACTTGTGGCGGAGGTCAGGGTGACAGTAGTTTGAACCCTGCCACTGGTAAGTTGAACCAAGGGCATGGTTCATTAAATTCCACACTACAAATTTCTCTACAATGGGGTACCATCCTAGCCTCCTGATAGGGCGAGTTTTGCATTGTTAAACCAAATCATCATCATTAAACTGAATCAATATTTTTTTCTTTTCTTTATACAGGAGAGAGACCCTTTGAGTGCCCAATGTGCCACAAGACCTTTAGTCGCAAAGCAAACATGGAGATGCACATGGTGTACCACACCGGAGAACGCAAGTTTACTTGCGAGATCTGCAGGCAATCCTTCTTTGCCATCAATGCCTTGAAACGACATACAAAGCTTCACACTGGTAAGAAGAGTAAAGCAATCTTCAGCTTCAGTATTTTCTATAGTTACATACATATACCAAAGGCTTTTTCCCCCTTACAAGGGAGGTAGCCAAAAAGAAAAAGGCATATAAACCATTCCCATCCATTCCATCCCTAATACACTCCACTCCCCTCCACCCTCCCTTTTATCTTGGCACCTCCTGGATGATGGGTCATCCCTGCACCTTGTCCACTGCCCTGGGTCAGAGGCAGTGGCGCAAGACACAGCACATCTTTAGTTAGCTTAAGAAAAGGTTACTTCTTTTAAGTTAGGTGTCAGATCACCCTTATTTTGTATAATGAAATTTAGTTCATTACATGTTTATACAAGAAAGGGAAGATGATGAGTGGGAGTGGGTGTGTGCCTTGGCTAGCTACCTCCCTTATAAGAGGGAAGAGGCCTTTCAATATATATAGTTAGAAGGGAAAGTATAAAAAAAGTAAAGCCTCCTCGTGATAGAAATGGGGGGCTTGCAGTCAATCATAATTGTAATTTCGAACTTTGTGTTCTTTTCATTGTGTGTATGTCATGTACTTGATTCATTGCCAAATAAATTTATTATCATTATTATCCATTATGGAGGAGTACACTGTATATGAAAATAATAATACATAGTGCAACTATAACCTTCATTAGCCCTCTCAAAACTCCTTTAAAGCAATGACGTACATATTTTTAATGTTCTTACTTGTCATGGGAGTGAGATGTGTAGGGCCTTGGCTGGTGACCTTCTTTGTAAGGGGAAAGGAGCCTATTGGTATATAGATGGATAGCTTGTCTATCTAAGGGCTTCTTCCACTTTATAAGAGAGGTAGTCAGTCAACACATGCACCCATTCCCACCCATTCCACTCCATCCACCACCCATTGTTTTACAGCTAGATAGCTTGTAAATATATGTATTTTCATGTTACTTGCAGGTGAAAGAGACTACGTTTGTACAGTTTGTAATGCAACGTATGTAACAGGCACTGACCTACGAAGACACATGTTGAAACATGAGGAGGTCAAACCATATCCATGCCATTTGTGTGAGAAGCAGTTCACCAGATCCCACGATTTAAAGGTATGTATTATGTTAATATAGACTTTGTCCTACCTTTTCAAAAGAAGATTCACTCACATTTTCTTCTATTATAGATACAGCACCCTATTACTAAGTACACTGGTCACACAAGTTCCAGCCTTGTGTCTGATGTCTGTGCACTCTTGAATTTTGAAATCTGAAATTCATGATCGCACATACAAGCATCATGTATGTGTACAAAACACTAAGCAGACTATAAAAACAGGCAAGACAACCCAATTCTAAAATTACCAGGACTCTCACAAGTTGCCCTCACTCACTTGTATTCATGGCACCACCCCTTTGATGTTGAAGATGTACCACATAGATGCATGAAGTAGCTTGGTAACTGTCCATCTATATACCAAAAGGCCCCTTCCCTCCAAATAAAGCAGATAACCAGCCAATGGCATGCACCCATCCAACATACAATTGTTTCCCTTTTTAACCATTTTGTTATGATGACACTCACGTAGGTGTTGAGAGGTGTGAGTAGATACATGAGGATGCTGGCGTCAGCATCTTGATTATATATATAATTTTTGCAGTTGTAGATGAGTCCCTAGATTCTGTGAACTGGTTTGATCACGTTTTCTGTGTTTATTATTACTCAGAGTACAAGGGAACAAGTAATACAGCAGTGCCTTTATATTTTATAATGCAAGAAGTGTGATGAATCGTACATTTGGCAGCCAATGCTGTACATGAGAATTTGAGTCGTACAGAAGCGATTAAAAATCTCATAGCTCCTTGTGGATGAAGGACCATCCCAGCCCCCCACCTATTGCCTGGGTCAGAAGCAATGCAACAAGACATAGCATATCCACAGCAGGGGTCTGTCAGCTAAAGTTGGTTTACCTCTACTGCCTCATTTACATGGCAACCTTCCCTACTCGTTCCCTCACAAGTAAATAGAGAAGACAAGGAGAAATCCTTTCAGAGCACTTCAATGTATTGATATGTAAGAGATAGATTAAGACCAGATATAAAATTTTTATTACCAGGGAGATACCTTAGAAATTAATAAAATAGTGTGGTAATGGCCAAAAGAAATGAAATTGTTCTACATGATATGGAAGGAGTTGAAACAATACCAACCAAAAGTCAAATACATCCCAGACATTTCATACCATTGGTCTGCACATCACACTGAATCATAATCATAATTCTGTCACAATCTATATACCAAGGGCTTTTTCCCCCTTGTAAGGGAGGTAGCAGAGTCAAAGGCATGCACCCACTCCCATCCACCACCCTCGTTTTCTATTCATCCTAGCTCCTTGTAGGTGAAGGGTCTTTCCGCCTTCTTGTGAGGTCAGAATCAATGCATCAAGACACATTACATCCATAGTATGGCCACTTCACTTAATCAGTGCCCCTCCCCTCACATGGAAAATAGAGAAGATGGGGAGAATTCTCTTTGGGTTTCATCAAAGTATCATCCATATGCAGCCATTCTCCACTTACCCCTATCCCCTGCCTTCTCCCTCCCTTGCTCAATAGACATTCCCCTTTTGCTCAACCCCCCTTCGCCCCATCCATCCATCTCATCCTTGGTCGTCCCCTCCAGTTCACTCCATCCATCTCTGCCTTCCACACCTCTTTTGCTAATCTTTCTTCACTCATTCTTTCCAGGTGTCCATACTACAGTACAATATTTCTTCTTCAGGATATCTCTTAAGAGTAACCAGTGGTCTTTGTAGGACTATTTAGTCAAGATGGTCTTTAACCCAATATGGTCCAGAGGTCTCGGATAGAGTAGATTAGAATTGCATTATGTTAGCCAGAGAGAGATTATCTAGAGTGGCCACTGGGGTTTTCTGATTTAGTGTTTGTCTTTTTATAATTTCTTTGAGTGCAGGAAATAAAAACAAAGTGCATAATTTTCAGGTCCACCTTAGGTATCATAACAAAGAGCTTCGTTATTCATGTGACGTGTGCAACAAACAGTTTGTCGAGTCAGGTAATTACAAGCGACACATGCGACGACACACTGGAGAACGACCCTATTCTTGTCACATCTGCTTCTTAACTTTCTCACAGGTACGGGTACTTGTTCTTCTTGACATGAAAGTATAATAAAAATTATGCAAGGACTGTGTTGTGGTTGTAGTTAGGCCATGAGTTATATTTATTTTATTTTTTATTATTATTATTTATCATTATTATTTTTTTATATATATGTTAGAATGATTTAATCAATTAGTCTCTTGTCTTGGGTCTCATATGCCCTTGGATATCATTGTCTGTTTTAGAAAATATTATTCAATGTCAATGTCAAGTAAATAATCATGGATTTGAGTTTCAGAATGAGCACAGATTTTTTTTCCCATGACAGTTGATCTAATTGAAAATTAATAAAAAATAAAATAAAATAAGAGATAAATTAATTAAAAAACTTGGTCATCATATAGGAAATTTTATTTGGATATTGTAATGAAATTCTTTGTGGTTTGAAAAACAGGTTCACCACATGAAAACTCACATGAAGACAAGTCACAATGAAGAAATGGTGGAAGCACAGACAGGACAAGGCAGTAAACTCCGCACAGCCTTGACACGAAATGTTCGCATTCCTGTGAAAAAGACATCTTCAAAGGGTGTGGCCACTCTCCAGCCTCATCCTTCTCAGCCCTCTGAACCTCCTCCTCCTCCTCCTCCACTTCCTCCTCCTATGCCTCCCCCTGGTACTCACCCTCCCACCCATCAACCTCATCACCCCCAAGGAACATTACAATCACCTTCAGTGTCACCACCAACAGGAGTGGTTGGAGGTTCTGCTGCAGCTTGCCATGCAACACCTACACCTGCTCACCATCACCATACAGCATCTGCACCTGCTGCCACAGCAGGAATGAACCATCCAGCAATGACAGGATTCCTACAGTACAATTCACACTTGTACAACCACACGGTTATGCCACACTACCCAACTTTGTTTGAGATGTGTCCACAGCAGAACTCCACTACAAATTTTGAATTGGTGTGTCAGGTTTCTGAAATTTAATTTCAGACATTATGTCATTTGTTGTGAAAAATTTAATTCAGTTACTTCAGTGCAGCTGTTAGGAAGTATGACCTTTTATTGTAAAACAAGGCATCATAGATAATAAATTTGATAAATATTCACATTAGTGACTGTGCATTGATATTAAAGGTCAGCAACATAGACATTATTATTTTTTTACAATTAAAAAGTCAAGTTTATGGTCATAAAATGTTATAGCAAACACTAGAACTGAGATATGTGCTTTGACTAATCACTTTTTCAGTTACAAAGGGAGATGGCATAATATGCAGTTCTATTCCAGAAAAATTGATACAGAATTGAATACAATGAATTATAAGTTCCTATATTAAGGTATCCATAGTTTCTCTATTAATCATTCATATACATACATACATATACCACTGGCTTTTCCCCCCATACAAGGGAGGTAGCCAAAGTCAAAGGCATAAATCCACTCCCACCCATTTCATCCCCACATACTCCACTCCCATTCACCACCCCTCCCTCCCTCTTTTTTTGGCTCCTCCTAGATGACTGGTCATCCTTGCATCTCGCCCACTGCCTTGGGTCAGAAACTATATAGCAAGATGCAGCACATCCACAGCAAGACCACTTCATTTAATCAGCAACCCCCTTCTCTGTCCCTCATGCAAAAAAAGAGAAGATGGGGAGAAATACCTTCAGGTTGCGTCAAAATACCATTCACTCATACTCCCTAACACCCCCATCCCCCACCCACTCACTTCAGTGCATCACAGCATCATCTGTACACAACCATTCTTCACTCACCCCTATCTTCTTTCTTCTCCCTTCCTTCCTCAACAGACATTCCCCTCTCCCATTGCCCCTTTTACCCCATCCATTCATGTCATCCTTGGTCCCCCCCCACCCATGTTCACTCCCTCCACCTCTGCCTTCCACATCTTTTATTAATCTTTCTTCACTCATTCTGTCCATGTGTCCAAACCATCCCAATACTCTTTCATCAACCTTATCTCCCAACTCCTTTTCCACCACCACTCTCCTCCTCACATCCTCATTTCTCATTTTATCCAGCCTAGTAACCCTTACCTTACCTTACCCTTACCTTAAAAGGGGAATGTCTGTTGAGGAAGGAAGGGAGAGGACGGAAGACAGAGGTGAGTGGAGAATGGTTGTATATGGATGATGTTGTGATTGCATGAGGAGGAATGGGCGGGGGTGGGGGGTGAGGTAGTATGTGTGAGCAAATTTTGACGCAGCCCGAAGGGATTTCTCCCCGTCCCCTCCTTATATGCAAGGGGGGACGGAGAGGGGGGGGTCGCCGATTAAATGAAGCGGCCTTGCTGTGGATGTGCTGTGTCTTGCGACACTGCTTCTGACCCAGGGCGGTGGGCAAGGTGCAGGGATGACCCGTCATCCAGGAGGTACTCAGATGAGAGGGAGGGTGGGAGGGGTGTGGAGTGTATTTAGGGATGAAATGGGTGGGAGTGTTTTTATGCCTTTCCCTTTTTGGCTACCTCCCTTGTAAGGGGGAAAAAGCCTTGGTATATGTATGTATGTAGTAACCCTTACCATACTTCTCAGGCATTTCATCTCAAAAACATTTAAACTCTTCCTCTTTTATGTTCCATGTTTCTGTTGGCCCAATCACCCCTTCATACAATCTCCTCTTAACATCCATTCCCAAATGTCTATTTACTTGCTTCTCTCAATCTACATTCTACTTTCACCTCCACTCCTCCCTTTCCTGCCACATTCACACCCAAGTATGAAAAGCTATCCACGTCCTCCAGTCTCTCTCCCTTAATACTCCACTCACCCCTATCCCCTGCCTTCTTCTTTCTTCAACATTTTAAGGAAGAAAAACATGAAAAAGAGGCTCCAAATCCCCCTCACTTTGCACCACTAAGCCTTTTTTCATGATACAGTGAACACAGTAGTAGTAGTATTGTCCCCATCAAAAATTGGCCTGTTCTTTTTCTTCTAATCCCCTTTGTATCCCAATCTATTCACAAATCCTCTCATTCCTACTTTGCCACATTTCATAACTCCACATGTAAGCTTCAAGTGGTGTCATATTGGCAGATTCTTGTCAGACCAGGTTGTGATTGTATCATTACTAGGTTTTAATAGATTGTTAAATATTTTTCTTGTTATTTTAGATATTTGTGACTAATTATGGAAGTAGTGGTACTGGGAGACAACCGATAGAAGAAATTGTCTCTGTCTCTTCTTTCCAAAGCCCATCAACAGCTTCACATTCAGTCAGAGTTGCAGGGCAAGAACATGGTCTCAAGACCAGGCCTAAGATGTCTCTCCATATCAGCTTCTATTATTTGCCCACCTGTTTTTTTACTTGAGGAAATATGCCCCACTATGGCAATACCCAGACAACACAATATCCCTTCACTAAGTGATTTAAGGTCCCAACCAGAGGCTGTTATCAGATTCTTTGAGGCTGCAGGTCTTCTGCAAGAGGGACCTGGGGAAATGGGTTGATTGATTGATACATGAAGAAAGCTATTAAATGGCAGCTCCTGTTTGTTTTGAAAACAGCAACTATTAGCAGTATTGGCAGGTTAAATGTCATTTAACCAGTAAATTACAATATACATCATATGATGTGAAAGTTTTTTTTTTTTTAACATCGTGGTCTATATTTCACCCCCAAATATCTTAAAATGAAGTTTGGCATCACAGGATGAACGAGTCCATACATTGGACCTACCCACCCACACATTTCCCCAGACATTATGGGAGGGGCAGGTCAGTCACTTCCATGCAACCCACAACCCTCTACTTCTCATGGTGTAAGGTGTAAGATAACTTACACAAAACTATTCCTATAAAAAGGAAAGAAACAATGGAAAAGTGTGAAAAAGTAAAAGTTGGTGAGGAAGAAAGTGTGAAAAAGTAAAAGTTCTCTGTAGCTCACCCATGCACGACCACTGCTACCTCCAAGTGACAAAATTCTCTCTCTCTATCATCTCTGAAAAATTACACACCACAGGTGTGATCTAGGAAGCCCTATTGCACAGTTATTGGGTTAAGGATGAAGTCTATTGATTGTGCAACATTTTACTCATTGGAGCTTACTCAGTTACAGACTCCAGTGAGCAAAATGTTGTATAATTGGCTTTATTCTCAAATAGTGTTTACTCTGCCAGCTACTTTTGAGGACCTCTTGATCCTCTTAACTTGGTAGTGACAGCCTCCCCGTATAATACATCTAGGTAAATACATGGGCAGTAGCTCAACATTTCTTCCCATCAATACGGGTAGCAGCCCAACATTTCTCCCCAGCTGTTGTAGGTCAGAGGTTTCTATTTTGAGGAGTTCAGGGCAACAATCTAGTGGTTGGTTGAATATATTTTTAGTATGAAGTGCTCTGCCATCTACTTCACAAATTTGCTCAGTGATTGGTCCAGCTTGTATTATTGAGTTGGTATATAGTGATGTTAAACCATGTATGAAATAATGATAGCATTTTGTTTACAACAGATTCAGCAGCCCTTATCACAATTTACTTGAACAGATTCTTTATTTTGTTTACCTGGCAGAGGTTTTATCCTTTTAAAATCCTGAAGAGTTGGTTTACAAAAACATGTATTTTTCATGATTTCTTATTTTCTGAATTTCTTAATGTTATTCAAATACCTATTATAATTTTTTGCTCCAAATAAATAACCTGCCAAGCTTAAATAAATAGGTAGGGCTCTTTGAACTGATAAATGGGTTAAGTCAAATCTTTATACTCAGGAATTGCAAAGAACTTCGTCACGTACACTCGTGTTTATATAAAAATGAATATTTGTAATGTGATTGTTTGTGACTGTATGTAAAGTACAGTGCCTATAGCCCTCAATAACAATTGTTTTGTAGTCCATGTACCTGAATTTCTATGTAAAGAGCTGTAATAAACAACAGATTTTTAGAGCATTTATGTCTTGTTTTATTAGCCTTATGAAAGAAGAAACTCTGCTTAGCAGGATGGCAGTTTGAATCCTGCCACCAGGGAAGTTGAACCAAGGGCATAGTTCATTAAATTCCACGCTACAAAGCCCTCTGTGAGGGGCACCGTCCTAGCCTTCCGATAGGGGGGAGTTTGTGACATTAAATCATATCATCATCATCATGATGAAAGACGAGTGAGAATGTGGAAATAAGATGAGCAAATAGAGTTGGAGAAGAGTTCCAGACTGACAACAGCAGTTAACAAAGCATTAAATGCAATATTTCTCAGCATGGACATACTCTTGAGGTAACAAGAAAACAGCATAACTTGAATAAAAATATAATTATCCTCAGAAATACGTAATACAGCAACTTAAAATTGTGAACAGTTGTAATAATATAAAAGACAAGAAGCCAAACTAGGTAGCAAAATTATGAAAACATTCCTAATAACCTGCCATTAACATCTAAGCACATTGGGTCTTGCTCCTCTGACTGAAATCTGACTCAGATCTTGATCTACATCTCTAAAAGTCGATTCACTTCACCCAGTGTTTTGAATAAGTGAAAAATAATTAAAATAATTTGGGAAAGCACTACTGCAAGATTCAATGGCAAGAAGGAAAAATATGAGTACTGAATCAAAAAGGTGTGTATCATACAAGATACCACCTTCAGGTAATTGACATTTAGTGGAAACCTGATAGGACTGGTAGAACTCGGGAGTAACAACTGATTTTTCAGTTTTTTATAAAGTATCCAAAGCATTATGTTAATGAAAGACCATCTCCTTTCCTCATATAGAGCAATGTGTTATTAACGAAAATATAGTATATAATAATATACACATAATTTTGTATAAAATGAAGACCATCTCTTCTTCATATTGAACAGTGTACTGAACTGTTCTGGATGATGTACAACAATATTGGGCAAAACTAAATAATGAAAGACTATAGAAGTAGTCCTTGTAACCCAAGTGATTATGTCTGGAGATGCATACATGCATGGCCAAGAGGTACCTGCAATGGTCCTGCAAGAGAGACAGTGAAGCTGCCTATTTTCCAAGACCCACCAAGCCCCTCACCTCTATCAAGTGACCCTGAGGGGCTAACACTTCGTCTCCATCCTGGGCCCAAGATAGCTCTCCTCCTCCTACTTTCAGCCAGTGGCATAGAAACAGTCCCACATCAATACACCATGGACAATAGTCCAAAGTTTCATCCCAGGGAGATCTGTGGGAGGGGCCAAGGACTATTGCCAATCACATGTATGCATGATTTTACTATTATCACAAATACATGCAAACACATACATAATTATATACACTCACATATGCATAGATGATCATGCATCCAACTTGAGACATGCACACAAAATAGCAAAAACTAAATATTCTACTAGATTACAATACTCTGACTTGCATTAAACAGTAATGGCACATACAAGACTAGTTGTAATAAAAGACTAACTGTTCTATATAATACAGTACTTCTAAGTGCATATTTTGTAACTAAACAATATAAGTATCATATTGGAGCACTTACTTTATACTGGGTTGGACATAAAACAGAATTTGCAGTCATACAGTTAAATATGATCTGGAAAAGTATTGTCACTGGTTTGTCAGTTAACCAATCTTTTATTGTTTTGTCAATAAAGAGCTGCACAGCACAACTTACAACTGAGACACTCGAGTCATGGCACAGAACCCCATCAAATCACTCCCGTGTCAAGCTTAAATATTCCTCCCCTGGCAGTTGGTATGACATCTTCTCACCTCTGGTATAATTAAAACTACATTATCATTCAACATAATCTCCAAAAACCTTTGTGATAGATAAGGAAGCCTGACTAGATTCTAGTATTAAACAAGCTAAATCTTGTCAACACAGCTACATGTGGGTTCATTGTACTTCTGCTCTACAACTCCATCCTTTCTCTAACAATGTTGATTTTACTCTAAATAAAATATGAAAGAGGTAATGTAACTGAACCTTTGAGTAAATGCATACATGCTTTCATTGAGCAATGAATCTGACAAGGGGAATTGTGGCCTTCATAAGTAATTATATATATAGATATATATATATATATATACATATATATATATATATATATATATATATATAGATATATATATATATATATACATATAAATTGCAGTATTTCACAAATGACACATGAATATAATTTGGAGAAAAAAACACTGGTAAATAAGAAACACAGTCCGAACATTTTCGTCTATTTAAAACATCATCAAGGAATGATGTCTTAAATAGACGAAAACGTTCGGACTATGTTTCTTATTTACCAGTGGGTTTTTTTTGCGATATATACATATATATATATATATATATATATACATATATATATATATATATATATATATATATATACATATACATACATACATGGATGGAGTGGTGTGAGAAGTAAATGCCCAGGGATTGGAGATGGTTAAAGAAAATGGAGAAAGATGGGAGATAAACCAGTTGTTGTTTGCTGATGACACTGCTCATAGCAGGATCAGAGGAGGGATTAAGGAAATTAGTGACAGTTTGGGAAGGTGTGCAAAAGAAAAAGTTGAAGATAAATGTGGGTAAAGGTGAGATGATGAGATGTACAAGGGGAGAGGATAGCAGCAAATTGGAAGTGAGTATTAAGGGAGAGGGACAGGAGGAAGTGGATAGCTTTAGATACTTAGGAGTAAATGCGGCAGGAAAAGGAGGAGTGGAGGTAGAATGTAGAATGAGAGAAGCAAGTAAATACCTTGGGGGATTAAAAAGTGTAATGAGAAATAGACATTTGGGAATGGATGCTAAGAGGAGATAGTATGGAGTGATTGTGCTGATGGCACTGTATGGGGCAGAAACATGGAACACAAGAGAGGAAAAGAGGAGTTTGAATATGTTTGAGAAGGGGTACTTGAGAAGTATGATAGGGGTTACTAGGCTGGATAGAGTGAGAAATGAGGAGGTGAGGAGAAGAACAGGAGTGGAAAGGGAGTTGGGAGATTGTGTTGATCAAAGAATATTGGGATGTTTTGGACATATGGAAAGTTTGAGTGAAGAAAGATTAGTAAGAGGTGTGGAAGGCAGAGGTGGAAGGAGTATGAGGGGGTGACTATGGATGAGATGGACGGATGGGGTGAGAGGGGCATTGGAAAAGAGGAGAATGTCTGTTGCAGAAGGACAGGAGAGGACAGAAGACAGGGGTAAATGGACAATGGTTGTGTATGGATGATGCTGTGATACATAAGGTGGAGTGGGTGGGGGATGGGGAGTGAGGGAGTATGTGTGAAAAATAAATGGACGCAACCCAAAGGGATTTCTCCCGGTCTTCTCCATTTCTGCATTAGGGGATGGAGAGTGTGTGTGTGGGGGGGGGGGGCACCAATTTAATGAAGCGACCTTGCTGCGGATTTGCTGTGTCTTGTGACAGTGCTTCTGACCCAAGGCAGTGGGCGAGATGCCGGGATGACTCTTCATCCAGGAGGAGCCAAGATAAGAGGGAGGGAAGGGGGTGTATGGGAGTGGAGGATGTGGGGGTGGAATGGGTGGGAGCAGTTTTTATGCATTTGTTTTTTGGCTAGCTCCCTTGTAAGGGGGAAAAAGCCTTTGGTATATGTATGTATGTATGTATATATATATATATATATATACATACAAATGGGTGGGAGTGTTTTTATGCCTTTCCCTTTTTGGCTACCTCCCTTGGATGGGGGAAAAAGCCTTGGTATATGTATGTATGTATGTACATACATATTAAAAGAGGAAGAGGAGGCAAATCCAGTAGAGAAGAAAAGGTAAAAGGTGCAGATGGAGAGATGATAATGGAAGAGAGGGGAGTGAGAGGAAGGTGGGCAGAATATTTTAGGGAGTTGCTAAATGTGAAGGAGGATAGGGAGGGAAAGGTAGTTGCAGTGGGAAGCGCTAAGAAAATGAGAGTGATGAGTGAGGAAAATGGAGGAGAAATTTGGAAAGATGAAACGAAAGCAGCTGTTCTGATGATGAGAGTAGGTAAGGCACCTGGGTTGGATGGATGCCATGCAGAATGTCTGAAGAAAGGAGGTACAGTGATGGTAGACTGGCTGGTGAGGTTATTCAATGTTTGTTTAAGAGAGGGTAGAGTGCTGGAGAACTGGAGGAGTGCCTGTATAGTTCCACTTTACAAGGGAAAGGGAGACAAGTGTGAGTGTAGTAGTTTCAGAGGGATTGGCTTGTTAAGTGTAGTTGGGAAGGCTTATGGGAGGGTCTTGATTGAGAGGATTAGGAGAGGAACAGAGGGAGTAATTGGTGAGGAACAGTGTGGTTTTAGGACAGGTACAGGTTGTGTAGATCAGATTTTTGTGGTAAGACAGATATGTGAGAAAGCTATAGGAAAAGGTAAGGATGTTTTTTGGGCTTTCATGGATCTGGAAAAGGCTTATGACAGGGTAGACAGGAAGGCACTGTGGGAGGTAATGTAGATATATGGGATAGGAGGATAGCTGTTAAGAGCAGTCAAGAGTTTTTACGAGAGTAGTAGAGCTTGTGTTAGGATTAGAAATGGAGAGAGCGAATGGTTTGAGGTAAAGGTGGGACTTCATCAGGGATGTGTTATGTCGCCCTGGCTGTTCAATCTATACATGGATGGGGTGGTGCGAGAGGTGAATGCAAGGGTAGTGGGTCAGGGGTTGGAGATGGTCAAAGAAAATGGAGAAAAGTGGGAAATAAGCCAGTTGTTGTTTGCTGATGACACTGCGCTTGTAGCAGGATCAGAGGAGGGACTGAGGAAGTTAGTGACAGAGTTTGAGAAGGTGTGTGAAAGAAGGAAGCTGAAGATAAATGTGGGCAAAAGTAAGGTGATGAGATGTACAAGGAGAGAGACAGCAGGCTGGAAGTGAGCATTAAAGGTGAGAGACTGGAGGAAGTGGATAGTTTTAGATATTTGGGTGCAAATGTGCCAGGAAAGGGAACAGTGGGGGTGGAGGTAGAATGTAGATTGAGAGAAGTGAGTAAATGCCTTGGAGGATTAAAAAGTGTAATGAGAAAGAGACATCTGGGAATTGATGCTAAGAGGATGTTATATAAAGGAGTGATTGTGCCAACAGCACTGTATGGGATAGAAACATGGAACATAAGAAAGGAAGAGAGAAGGAGTTTGAATGTGTTTGAGATGAAATGTCTGAGAAGTATGATTGGGGTTACTAGACTAGATAGAGTGAGAAATGAGGAGGTGAGGAGGAGAACAGGGGTGGAAAGGGAGCTGGGAGATAGGGATGATGAAAGAGTATTAGGATGGTTTGGACACATGGGAAGAATGAGTGAAGAAAGATTAGTAAAAGAGGTGTGGAAGGCAGAGGTGGGAGGAGTGAATATGAGGGGGCATCCTAGGCTGAGATGGATGGATGGGGTGAAAGGGGCATTACAAAAGAGAGGAATGTCTGTTGAGGAAGGACGGGAGAGGACAGAAGATAGGGGTGAATGAAGAAGGGTTGTGTATGGATGATGCTGTGATGCATGAGGGGGAGTGGGTGGGGGATGCGGGGTGAGGAAGTATGTGTGAGAAAAAATTTGATGCAGCCCGAAGGGATTTCTCCATGTCTTCTCCTTTTCTGCATGAGGGGACGGAGAGGGGGGGTCGCCAAATTTATGAAGTGGCCTTGCTGTGGATGTGCTGTGTCTTGCAACACTGCTTCTGACCCAGGGCAGTGGACAGGATGCAGGGATGACCCATCATCCAGGAGGTGCCAAGATGAGAGGGAGGGAGGAGGGTGGAGGGGAGTGGAATATGTAGGGAATGAATGGGTGGGAGTGGTTCCTATGCCTTTTTCTTTTTGGCTACCCCCCATGTAAGGGGAAAAAAGCCTTTGGTATATGTATGTGTATATATATATATATATATATATATATACACATACATACACACATATATTCAGTATGTATTTTTGTACCTAAGTCTTCTGACATATATATGTAATTTACAGTTATATATTATATCAATACACTACAACCACAGAGAGGGTCAGTTTGTATGGGCCCTATTATGGAGGTGCTGTGTTTTGCTGCAATACCTCTAACCCAAGCATGGAGAAGGGTTGGGGGCAGAAGTGAAGGGTGACCCTTCATCCACAAGGAGCCAAGAAGGAAGAGACAACAAATGGGAGGGCGTAGGATGGATAAAGAGTGAGTACATGTTTTGACTAGGCCATCTCTCTTATAAAAGGGAAGGGACCTTTTGGTATATGTGTTATATAAGCTTAAAAATGTCAAGAAGTACAGTTTTCCATGGAGATGCAAGTAGTTTTGGAATAAGATGGATGAAAATATAATCCAAGTCAACAATAAATTTAAGTGGAAATAAAGAGACAGGATGCAGCTCTAACCCCATGTACAACAAAATAAATACATCTTGTCAAAATAGATATGGGAAAACTCCCTTGCAATAGTAGTTTGTTTTCATTTACATTGGTGAGATTATGTAAGTAGTTATATTGCTGAGGAATGTGGTTCTAAAGAAACTAAATAGTTTTAAGCATTAAGGTAATGGATGTGCTGACATTCTCAGTATCCTGTTATTAACAACACTGTCCAATATTCCTAAACTTGATGAAAACTGAATGACATTTCAAGAGAGGAAACTATCAAATATCTCTGCTATTTAAATGATAGGTGAAGGAATCAACTCACTTAACTAAAGACCTATGTTCCTTAGCAGTCAAGTGTCCATAATGCTGGAGAAAAAGTTGTTTAATCCTTCATCATTGTACTGCAAACTCCAGACTTTATTCCAGCTAATGTTTGGCAATTTAATTAATTTTAGTGAATATCACTACACCAAAGCTGATAATATCCTGTGTTCTTTGGAAGACTTATTGAATACTGTCATTAGGAAAGAAACAATGGATATCCAGCACATGGACTGTAAGAGAGCATTATATCAGGTCACACACATAAAGATCTACCTACATTAAAAAAATACTTCCAATCACAAGACAGACACTGGATTGGAGAAGGAGCTTCTTGTTAGGAAGAGTACACAGAGTCTGATTCAGGGATACTACAATTTAATGGGCACAGATGGGTCCTTCAAGTCTAGGATTTGGGACCATAATCTTTTAGTTTTGTAAAAGATGTGAAGTGGAAATGGGAGTAGAAAAAGAATGGATATGTTTCAAGGAGGAAGTATCAACGTGTGCAAAAATAGTGTATGGGAGAATGGGTGAGAACAGACGGAAGGACATTGAATGGTGGAACAAAGAGGCAAACATGTGATAAAAAATAAACAAGGAGGTATGTATGAGGTATAGTATCAATAATCATATTCAGATGAATCTGGAATCTAACTGAAGTCAACATGCCAATGACACCAAAATTTATCCTACCATCAGAATAGAAAAGATATAATATCACTGAAGGGATCCTGGATAACAAAAAAACATGAGCAGGAAATGGTTGTGGACAAGCAACAAAGAGAAGATCAGGGGCATGCATAAGGGATATATTGACAACATAGTTGACTATACATTCTCTAGATCACTCCTGCAAAAGTATGACACCAGAAACGATAAGAGTATTTTCATGTCTATGGACTTGAAGTGTTCACAAAATATGATAACTGTTTCAGAAGCTTAGAGAATATAGATAACCATGAGGAAGTTTTAAGTATTTCGATATGGACATTCTTGTTTATCTATACGTTGTATTAACAAAGGATTAATGATGAAAGCCAGGACCTAATGAGGGCCTGCAGCTGGTGTGTCTGGAGGACAGACATCTGAGGAAGTCATCTCCTTGTCACCTGTATTCTAAACCTTCCTATATCTGTAGCTCAAAGGAGTTGGCACCCAGTATCTAGACCTAGTCCTATCAACTTCCACTGAAGTTCCTAAACTTTTTCACATAACATTAGATGACAGCAAGTAACTGCTCCCATTTTCCTCCTCCCACTAGCCAGTGATATAAAAATACATCCAAACTAATTTAACTAAGATATGTCTCATATTTCTTCCCAAAGATCTAAGAGTGGGCCCAAGAATCAGTGCTGGCTACTGTGGGGCTACAGGTTTCTTGTTAGTGAAACCCTGCAACAATTATTATGATGGCATCCTGCAGATAGTGGTCTTAAAAACCAGATATCAGAGAGGGTCATCTTTCCATCACATAACTCTTAAGTCTGTCAGCACCCAAAGGTTCAGCCTTGAGGGGCTGGCACTTGGTCTCTAGATGAGGCCCAAGATCCCTCCCTTACCTTCTTTCATGTTTAACTAGATCTTTTACCTTTTTTTTTTTTTTTTAAGTTCCTAGGATGGGAAGATAAAAATGTCACCACCACATTTCCATGTATGTTGTAAAAGATAATTAAATAGGGAAGAGCAAGGGGACTGAGGATTCACTTTGCTGTATTTTGTTTCACAATGAGTCGTATCATGCTTTGACAACCCTGTACATGCAAGTACCCTGGTATTACGTCAAGTTTGCTAACATATATTTTTTAATACATACAGACGCTCCTCAACTTACGTTTTAGTTAGGTTCCGAACGGCCGAACGTAAGTTGAAAATGAACGTAAGTTGTTACTGTACTATACATCCGTAAATTCTATTACCGTGTCTTATAAAACACCCCTAAATCATTAATTATACACATAACATTGTAAAATAATAACATTAATTTCAAATAAATTGAATTCAAGCAACATAAATTGAGATGGTGGAGGAGGAGGGGAAGGAGGAGGAGGAGGAGGAGGAGGAGGCAAGGCACGTTCAGTCTGTAGTTTGTGCCATGTAAACAATGGACGCAGCGTCATGCGTAAGTATCGTTTGAACTACGGAGAGCGCGCTAAACTAGAAAATTCACTCAATTTTTTTTTTTTTTTTTACAATTTTTTTTTACAGTCAGTTCAAACGTAAAATCGAAAAAACGTAAAACAAATTAACTTAAGTAGAGGAGCGTCTGTAATTGTGATTTATGTTAATAATGAACTCAGCATCAAAAGTAAGCCTTTATGTGCATTAAAAAGTGTGGTTGGGCAAACAATAAATTACATTGACAAAACAGGTTCCAACAACTGTTTCTATCATCTGCACAAAAACACAATGTAAATGTTATAATCTACTTTCAATACAGTGCAGTATTGCTTAATTGCTATGGGTATTCTCCAAAAAAGACCTGGGGCAATGGACTGATTGATTGCTCAATTACGGCTTTTGACATACAAAAGATCTGCATTTCTTTGTCCCTTCAAAACCAACGAGAAGTTGATGTCACATGAACAAAAATAACACTACTAATAATCTCTTCCTTACAGATGTGACAGAGGCAAGTACAATACCCTGGAATCTGCCAGGATAAATATACAAGTACCTCTCATTACTCAAAGGGTTATCCTCTTCCTCAGTATAGGGGTACTGCAGAGATGAACAAAATAGCATGTCGCCAATCAGAATAAAAGAACACATCTTCTTACATGCGAGTTATGATTTGACAGAGCAAAACAATCTATTTATGAAAAGAATTACAGGAAGCTAATCTAATAACAAGGGGGGACGGAGAGGGGGGGTCGCCGATTAAATGAAGCGGCCTTGCTGTGGATGTGCTGTGTCTTGCGACACTGCTTCTGACCCAGGGCGGTGGGCAAGGTGCAGGGATGACCTGTCATCCAGGAGGTGCTCAGATGAGAGGGGTGTGGAGTGTATTAGGGATGAAATGGGTGGGAGTGTTTTTATGCCTTTCCCTTTTTGGCTACCTCCCTTGAAAGGGGGAAAAAGCCTTGGTATATGTATGTATGTAATCTAATAACACTAGTCAACAAAGAATTTGTCCCAAGGAAAACAATAGCTGTATCTTATATGTTTTTGCATGCACAATCCAAAAATAACGTCTAATTTTTTCCATCACCCACAGTTTTTGCACTCCATGGTATGTTACTTTATATGTGTTATGGGGGATAAATTTCAATCAAGCAGTTGGCAACACTGCATGATACTGTTATGTACTTTCAGCCAATCTGTTCTTCATGTGAACCACATTTACTGAGTTAGGAGATCTGAATGATCTTGTGTGGGATTTAAACTTGTCAAAAAAGCAATCTGAACTTCTTGCTTCCAGGTTAAAGGGCTGGAATCTTCTCCAGAAAGAATCCAAAGTTAGTTTTTATTGTAAGCGACATTGTGATTTTGAACAGTTTTTCTCACTTGAGGATGGTGTGGTGTTTTGCAATGATGTATATTCTGTTATGGAGGAACTTAGCCATAAATATGATGGGAATGACTGGCAGTTGTTTATTGACTCTTCAAAAGTGAGCCTGAAAGCTGTTTTGCTCCACAATGGAAATAAGTTTCCTTCTGTTCCTCTGGCCCATGCAGCTAACATGAAGGAAACATATGAGAGTATGAAGCTTCTATTGCAAAAAATTAAGTATGAAGAACATAAATGGAATATCTGTAGTGACCTAAAGGTTGTGGCACTTTTACTTGGAATGCAGCTGTGTTACACAAAGTTTTGTTGCTTTCTCTGTGAGTGGGACAGTTGGGATAAGAAAAATCATTATGAAAAGAATGTGTGGCCGAAATGATCTCTGACCCAAGAGAGAAGAATGTCGTCAATCCTCCTCTTCTTGATTCTCAGGAAATTTATTTTCCTCCTTTGCATATTAAGCTAGGGTTGATGAAATTTTTTGTTAAAGGCATAGATAGAACTGGTAAGGGATTCATATATTTGAAAAATAAGTTTCCTAGAGTAAGCGATGCAAAAATCAGAGGGTATTTTTGTTGGATCCCAGATTAGGGAGCTGATGAAAGACCAGAATTTTGATGAAGAGTTAAATGATCTTGAAAGAGCTGCATGGCTGTCATTTGAAAACATTTGTGCAGAGTTTTTGGGGAATCACAAAGCAAACAATTATTCTGAAATTGTAAGAGAGCTACTGACATCCTACAAGGCCTTAGGATGCAATATGAGCCTGACAATCCACTTCCTAGATTCTTACTTGGACTTTTTCTCTGCAAATCTTGGTACCATCACTGACAAACACAGTGAGAGGTTTCACCAGGCCATTCTGAACATGGAAACCCAGAATCAAGGAAAGTGGAGCTCTTCAATGTTGGCTGATTACTGTTGGACACTAAAAAGGGATCTCCCAGAAGCAAAATACACTTGAAAATCATACCTTTCTACATTTTAAAGGTAAGTTTCTTTGAAACATCAGCCTCATTTATTAGTTATAATTGTTTAAAATTTAATATGCTATCACAGAAAAACTATGCCTGATAGAAAAATTCTGAAAACATTTGAAATCAGCAGAAACAATTCTATTAAGTTCACCTCATTTTGCTTGTGGGACAGGTATTTTAATAAATTTTGTTGACCAGTGTAACTCATCTTTCCTACAGACTTCAAAACTTCAAATTACTTGTACTTCAACCCACACATCAGGAACCTAAAGGGAAAAATCAACAAGAAAATAAGCATATCAAGATCAATAGCAAACATAGGTTTTGGACAGCAGAAAGAAACTAATCACAATCTACAAATAATTCTAAGAACAACAATCAACAATCCCTCTCCATTTTGTTTCTTTACAATCAAGAAAATAAACAAATACCTTACAAACTAAAGAAAACAAAGCATTAAAGAATTATAAAAGGATGCACTAAAACCAACCCAAATACAACATCTACACACAAAAACCCAAATCATCCCTATACAGCAGCACATGAAAATGATAGGTACAGTACAAAAGCCTTCAACCCAATCCATCCATCCCATGAAACAACAGAAGCTCAACCAACTGAACACAACAAAAAGACATACCAGCTGCATACTACTCAAACATCTACAACCTACTACCTGCACCTCACAATACATCCATACAAAAATACATACACACTCAGACTAGACTACAAAACAACTACCAAACTCAATAATGAACCAAACTGCCCCAGACACCAGAGAGAGCCTTCCTATGAGCTAAAATCACAGTAAGACAGTTTAGGTCACCATCTACCTTTAAAACAATACAGAATAGGCCTAGCCACTGAAGCCTATTACCTCAACAGCAATCACCACACAAAAGACAATGAACATCTCATCCTTCACTGCCCTATTCTAGCTTTATTAAGATAACAACATAATAATTCTTTCTTGAGATACTTGTGGCTCAATCTGGTGATTGTTGCAAGTTCTTGGGAGCCATGGATCTCTAGCAAGAGACCTGGGGCAATGGTTAATTAACTAATCAATTTACTTTGACCATAATCCCCTTAAGAAAAAAAAGAAGTAAAAATAAGAGCTGGAGGGTGAAAGTGTATATTCACCAGAATACGATAAATAAAAAGAAATCAAGGGTCAAGTAGCTCTGTATTTATATTGTAACTAGATGTACAGAATTAATATTTCCTGATCGAATATCACTATGTCTCATGTGCGATGATCTCACAGCACAGAGGGACAGTTTCAGGTAATCATGTTTAAATCACAAGAGAGTGTCAGGAAAATAAAGTGTGACCTTATTTGAACTAGATGAATTAATATGCAATTACAAATTCAGCATTGCTTTTGAATCATATAATAAATATCCTTCCTTCAATCTCCTTGTACTTCAAATTCTAATGTCCCTGGCATAATGTAAATGTATATCTAAAAAATCCCTTCTACTCTTGTATTCAAACCTTAATCAAGTTTAATGTTCACAGCTGCTAATCAGGATTCTGTCTTTCCCTGTCCTTTCAATATTTAATCAGCCACTAACACTATTTTTTCTTTAACCCTTCTGCCACCAAAGAGATACACAAGTGAATAGAAATGTCTAGTATTGATTTGGTTTAACACTGCAAAACTCCCACTATCAGGAGGCTATGATGGTGTCCCTTACAGAGGACTGTAGTGGAATTTAATGAACCATACCCTTGGTTCACCTTGCCATAGCCAAGGCTCCAACTGCCATCATTTCAATCTCTGTTGTAAGTAGCAACACCCTAACCCACTTAGCCAGCGAACATTCTTGCAGTAAGCATGTCTAGTATTAATCAGAATAAAAAAGGTAATCCTCCAGGCAGTGGGTTTAATCAAGACACATATAACTCCTCAACTATTTAACTGATCAATGTCTTGCTCCTGATCTATTTTACAGGTGACCCA
Organism: Oratosquilla oratoria; assembly: GCF_046742065.1. NCBI lineage: Eukaryota > Metazoa > Arthropoda > Malacostraca > Stomatopoda > Squillidae > Oratosquilla > Oratosquilla oratoria. The sequence continues at coordinate 45,841,736 of NC_134797.1, read as the reverse complement.
CAGCTCCCAAATAACCAGTGATGGTCACCAGACGGGTCAATATGTCACTCAAGGAGAAAACATTTTGTTGTAGTCTGGGAGTGTTAGTGCAGGGCAGTATAGGACGTGTTCAGTGTCCCTTTACTGTTGAAGAGGTATAATAGCTGTTGTCTCTAGCAGGGCCCTTATGTCCCTAAGTGCCACCCTGGGGCAAAGCTCTCAGCGACATTGCCCCAGGGCAAAAGTTCTCAGTGAAGTTGCCCCAGGGCAAAGTTTTTAGTGATGCCCACCTCCCATAAGCTCTTCCCACCTCCACCACCCCTTACTGCCTATTTTTGCTATTAGCTTGCAAAATAATTTAACAGATTTTAAAATGTGTATTTAATGTCCCTATTTCAAAAAGGATATGAAAAATATTTCATATTTTGTTGATTCTAACACAAAATTCATTGATTGTAGTAAAATATTCAGGGCTTCTTTGACCTTTTCTTATTAGCATTATTTTGTCAGCCTTGTGAGCGGAAAGTCCAGGCTAGAATTTTCACTCCACTAAAAGTGCCACCCCCAGGCATAAGCCACCTCCCCTCCCCACCTCAACATGAGGGCCCTGGTCTCTAGATTCATTGACTGGAAACCTGCATCCCCACAGTAATCACCAACAATCCTTGGGGCCTTTCGACACTTTCTGAGAGAGAAATTCTAGAAAGTCTATGGCAGAGAGTTGAGGGTTTGTTTCTATGTCACCAACTTATAGGAGGAGGAGGAGGAAGAGGAGGAGGAGGAGGAGGAGGAGGAGGAGGAGGAGGAGGAGGAGGAGGAGGAGGAGGAGGAGGAAGAGGAGGAGGAGGAGGAGAAGAAAGGGAACAGTTGCTTACTGTCAGATTTTGTTTTGTGAAAAAGTGGGTGAACATTGTTGAACTTGACAAGAGTTCTTGGACTCAATGTGAAGATAACGTGCCATGTCCTCATGGCTGCACCCCTCAATAGAGGTGAGGCTGTTAATGAGTTTTTCAAGATACTTTTCTCTGACATCCCTCTCCCAAGGCCATCCCTTCTAGGTACCCAATGTTGATCACCTATAGGGATATCATGCAGCTAAATCTGTCTGGTGATGACCCTTCATCCACAAGGAGCTAAGATAAAAGGGACAACAAATGGGTGTTGGATGGGTGAAGGGCAGGTATATGCCTTGGCTGGGCCATCCGACTTTTATAAGAGGAAAAGGGCCTTTTGGCATGTATGTATGTATGTTTATATGTATGTATGTAATGTATATATATATGTAAAATTGTTTGGTATTAACTAGATAAGAATTACAAATGCTCCCCAGAATGGAAGTAGTTAAATTCTACCAGTTCTCAAACTTGAAACCTCAACATATCCAGTATTCTAATATCTCTGTCTAAATTACATTTGGTAAATAGCAAACCTACAATATTTTTGTGACATGTCCTCTTCTGTCAACCCAGTAGAGAAATCACTCCCAAGAATTGCAGAGGCACACCTAGCATCGTTCATAAATACTAAATGTTCGAGATGGATCCATCACACAAACACCACAAACCACTTTATAATACAGTCCTGTACTCACTCCAAACAGCTTTATAAAAGCTCTTCATTAATTGGCTTCTGGGCTAAGCCACTCGTCATGGATTTCTTGCAAGAGCGAAGTGGAACAACAAACTGATTGATTGCATCTCATGTAGCCATTATTCTTAGTTCCAGCATCCTGTCCCATCTCTAAGTCACATATCCAAAATATCTACGTCCCTTCTGTTTTTGCTATAATCTTTACCTTAACGAACCCCCATCCATCTTGAAAATTAATGTCCAGCATCACTGGAACACTCATTACATAGTTTTTCTTCCACTACTTAATCTAACATGACATTTTTAATATCTTTTCTTTATTTCAACAGCTGTCAGCTATACAAGACTCATTTCAGTTTTGTTACATCTCTTGTCACTTTCAGACCAACAAGACTACTTCTCTACATCTTGCAACACAACTTTGTGAATATCTTTCCATTATTTCAGTAGCTGTCAGCAGGGGTGCTGTGCCTGTTTTATAGGTGCTTGAGCTCTGGTAGGCCTGATAAAAGCTTGCTATTTCCTATCCTTTTTCTATATATGTCACAGGATGAATTAGCATTTCATGTTTGCACTAATTATGAATCATAATCATCAAATAATAAACTGGAATCATTAGGGGTGGGTGCATGCCTTGGGTGGAAGAAGTCCTTGTAGAAATGCCAGTGGTGGTCTGGCAAACTCTGGAAACACAGCACCCCTGACTGCCAGCCAGACTAGACTCACTTCTGTCTTCTCTTATATCTCTCACTTTCAGACCAACAATACTAGTTTTCTACATCTTTTCCTCTACCATATATCTGTTGCTATATCACACACAAGAATCCTAACCGTAACAACCTATACATGTAACAAGAACCTCAAAAAATTACAAAACCACCACTTACTTCATATGCCATTTGAAACCAGTTCTAAGCATACAGGACTCCTTGTACTGTATTCATTCATCTCTAACCTATTTGCACATTAATATATAATTTGCATAATAATTCTTACATTCCTAAACTTACCAATAAGGAACAATAAAACAATCAAATTAGCCTAGAATAAGCTGTCATCACTTAAAGTCCGCCCCAACAATTTCTTCTACATCATCTGGATGTGACGGACAAGAGCTGCTGAGAACTTCTACACCAGAATCTGTTATAAGAACATCATCTTCCAGCCTCACACCAACACCAAGGTATCGAGACGGCACGCCAGTGTGGGTCTGACTGATGTAGATACCTGAAAAAAATACTTGTCTAAGCTTAGATACTTAGGTGCAAATGTGGCAGGAAAGGGAGGAGTGGAGGTTGAGGTAGAAGGTAGATTGAGAGAAGCAAGTAAATGTCTTGGGGGATTAAGAAGTGTAATGAGAAATAGATATTTGGGAATGGATGCTAAGTAGAGATTGTATGAAGGAGTGATTGTGCTGACAGCACTGTATGGGACAGAAACATGGAACATAAGAGAGGAAAAGCTTAAATGTGTTTAAGATGAAATGCCTGAGAAATATGGTAGGGGTTACTAGGCTGGATAGTGAGAAAGGTGAAGAGGAGAGCAGGGGTGAAAAGGAAGTTGGGAGATAGGGTTGATGAAAGAGTATTAGGATGGTTTGGACACATGGAAAGGATGAATGAAGAAAAATTAGTAAAAGAGGTGTGGAATGCAGAGGTGTGGGAAGTGAACATGAGGGGTTAACCAAGGATGAGATGGATGGATGGGGTAAAAGGGGCATTGGGAAAGAGGAAGGACGGAAGAAGACAGAAGATAGGAGTGAGTGGAGAATGCTTGTGTATGGATGATGTTATGATGCATGGAAGGGAGTCATTTGGGGATGGGGGGATGAGGGAGTATGTACGAATGATATTTTGATGAGCCTAAAGGGATTTCTCCCGTCTTCTCTTTTTCTGCATTAGGGGATGGAGGGGGGGGGGGTCACTGATTAAATGAAGCAGCCTTGCTGTGGATGTGCCATGTCTTGCTACATTGCTTCTGACCTAGGGCAGGGTGCAAGATGCAAGGATGTCCTGTCATTCAGGATGATCTAAGAAAAGAGGGAGAGAAGGGTGGTGAATGGGAGTGGAGTATGTGGGGATGAAATAGGTGGGAGTGGAATGCTTTTGACTTTGGCTACTTCTCTTGTAAGAAGGAAAAAGCCATTGTTATATGTAAGTACATGATGAGTATTGTCAATAACACAATCAGTACAACTACTGCTCAAAATATTCTTCATATTACCAGGGATTACATGGAGGTTTTGTTTCCATCCAGTATTCCATATATGGTCATCATCATCTTTATCCTATTTTCTTCTATATAAAATAAAGAACATATGGGCTGCAAAACACTGCTCCAAAAGGAAAATTATGAGAACATACAAAATCAACAGCCAAGTATCAGAATAGGGACTGCTAGAGTAGTTTCATTCTAAAGGATCAAAGACGTACGAGTACAAGACAGAAAAATACCAGGAAAAACTAAGTTCCAAAACTTCCCAGCAAAAGGTAACTGCATAGAAAGGAATTGGTATATTTAAATAAATCTAGTTCTATTTGATTTCTTGAGAATGGCAGGCACACAACGATTATACAGGGTCTAACAGATAAATCCGTACAAACTTTGAAGAGGTTTTAAGCACTTAAAAAGTAACATATGGCAATTCTGATTGTTTCCAGATCCATTTGTCTAATAATTTAGCCAGTTGTATACTAGCACCGGTGCAATAAACATTAAGCAATGGAACAAGCCAAACGTTCAGCCATATGCAAACTTCGTCGCGCGGGTCACACTCCTAGCGCCATAATAAGGATGCTAAAATACTCCAGACAAACTGTTTACGATGTTTGTAAACGTTTTGATGAGACCGGCGAAGACCAACGAGCTGCTCACAAGCCCAGAAGGGGCAGAATTCTAACACCTCGCTTTTTAGCTAGTCTCAAGAGAAGTGTCAATGCAAATCCAGCCTTACCATTATCGACATTGGCAAAGAAGAGAGGTGTCAGCACAATGACAATTCACAGAGCATTAAAGAAATTGGGATTAACCTCATTCTCACAAGGAAAAAGACATCTTTTGACACGAAAAATGAAAGAAATCCGCTTGACCAGGTGCCAAAAGCTGTTGAACTGGATGAAGTCGAATGGCTCAGTCATCAAGTTTTTTTCCGACGAGAAGATTTTCACAGTTGATGCGACTTTCAATAAGCAGAATGATCGCTGGATAGCCTCCTCATCCTCAGAGGTTCAACACAAGACAACGACGAAGAAACCAGCAAGTGTCATGGTGCTCTGTGTGGTGTCAACTGAGGGGGACGTCTTCACTCACTTCTTCAACAACAAGGAGAAAGTCAATGCCGTTGTCTATTGCAAAGTTCTAGAAGAGAAAATAATACCCTGGATGAAAGATAAGGCTAGTGGCAACCAGTTTGTCTTCCAACAAGACTCGGCTCCAGCCCACACAGCGAAGAGGACCACCAACCTTCTCGAAGGGTCAAATGTGCAGTTCTGGAACAAAGAGTTGTGGCCCTCAAATTCGCCAGACCTAAACCCTTTAGATTATTATTTTTGGGCGCGAATTGAGGCCAAGGCATGTGACAAGCCACACAGAAGTATAACAACCCTGAAGACAGACATCAAGAAGGCTGTGGGTTCATTATCAAAGTCTGAGATCATCAACGCTGTATCCAAGTTTCGTAAACGCGTTGAAAGCGTCATAACAGCTGAAGGTGGTTACATTGAATGAAATAATTGTTCTTATTGCCTTTTCTAAATATACTGAAAATTTCATAACTCTCTGTTTATTATAACCCGAGATATTAATCTTAAAACATGTGATAAGAAGTTGTACGGATATATCTGTTAGACCCTGTATACAAAAAATAGTGACCAAGGAAACAGGAAGAGTTATAACACTGTAGAAAAAGATGACAAGGTTTTATAAGGAAGGGACAACAAATGAGCGTTGAATGGGTGTGAAATAGGTGAAGCATAGGTAAGCCTGGGCTTGGCCACCCCTCTTTTATGGGGAAAGGGCCTTTTGGTATATGTATGTATATCTCAAAACATTCTCTCACAGTTCTGAAGAACTATATGAAACATGACAATGATGACAATCAAACTCACTCACCTGGCTCCACTGTCACCACTGCATGAGCAGGGATGGATCCTTTACGAGGGAGGAGAGGAGTATCGTGAACATCCATCCCTAGGTAGTGACTCACATGATGTGGACAGAAACCATATGCTGCCTGTGGGGTGGTAGAAAATATGCATGTACAGACTGGAAAAACAAGAAATTCTATCCTAATAAGAGTTACTCTTAAAGCATTTCCACAACCACAATTGCAGCAGTGATGTAGTTTAATATCACTGCTGCAATTGCAGCAGTAACATCAATAATCATTACATGTACAAGTAGTGCACCATATATATCCACAATATCCTAAGCTACCAGAAGAGGCTGGATGACCACATTGTGGACAATTGCCCAGGATGCAACACTTCATCCCATACTATTCAACACATAATGGAAGACTGCATTAAACACAATCACACACACAAACAACACAACATACACTCTATAAAGGATTTGCGGGAAAATCCCATTCCGGCCATGGCATTCCTTAAGGAGATGGGACTGCTCGGACAGTCTAGGGAACAACAACAACAACAACAATATCCTAATGTAACATAAAACATGGAAATGACTACAAACATTTGGCATAAATTCATAAATACAAATGTCAATTTTAATTACCTTCAAATAATATAAATGTAAAAAAAGGATCTAATTTACAAATCTTAATGTAATGATATTGGAAATTATATTCCAGTAATCAATCAATTTGTAGCCCCAGGTTTCTCCTACTGGAGATCCATGGCTCCCGTGTAACCAACAATGGCCCCCAAGTAGGCCCACAGGTCACTCAGGAAAGAAATACTGTGTTGTTGGTGATTTTTAGTGTGGAGCAATGTAGGCTGGGGTGTTCTAACTCTTCTGTGTGATGGTTGCATCTACAGCAGTTTGAGCACTGTATATAGCCAGGATCTGTGTTGGTACTCTCTTAGAGGTTGATAGTGTCTTGAATAATGTAAGCATGCCAGAGTACCTAAACTCCCCATCTCTCTCCCTCTCTCCCCCTGCTCCTAATACTTGTGTGATGTAACAAGATGGGTGAGTGGGATTGAGGGGTCTACACAATTCTGCTATCTGTCTGTCTACCTACCCTCTGTTGAGTTTTGTCCTTGTCTAGCATAGGACTATCCAAAGGTAATAATAAGACTTACCCGTGACAGTTGTGAATCACTGAAGCTACTGGGAAGGATGCACAGTTCCTGAAGGTTTTTGCCAAGCTGTTCACACATAATAGCAAAGAGCTGATCTAGTGTGGGTCTGTCGTTAAGTGCATTTATGATGTGCTGTTGGACATCAAGCACTGCTTCATAAACATCTCGCTGAGCTGCCTTAAATGACCCACTCACAGGCCATGTTCGGGTTACATCACCACTATATCCTCCACACTCACTACCTGTAGAGGAACATTAATTCATTAACTTTGGAAATCTACACCAACAAAATATAGTGATCACAGATGACTGATATATTATCAGGATCACTTGGATAAAAATACAATCAATACTTTGGGGGCCTTAGTGTCACTCCTATGGACCAAAGATCTCTTTGGACATGTCACAATAAATTCTTTCACGACTGAAGACTAACTTCCACTCAAAGAGTAATGTTGATCATTTCTATAGTCTTATATCCCTCCTTTCTGCTACCCTCTTTAATCCTTTCCTTTACCATCCCAATGACTATACCCAAGACAAATGTAGCAGTCCTGCCGGGGGTGGAGGAGGAGGAGGAGGAGGAGGAGGAGGAGGAGGAGGAGGAGGAGGAGGAGGAAAAAGGAGATCTAGCTCCTCACATCAGGAGGAGCAGCCCCAACTTCAACTACATTTCTTACACCTTTTCAGTGGTGAAGTGGTACTGTTCTCAACCACTAATTCACTACACTGTTGGCCAGTACACCAACTCTAGTGGGCAAGGAGTTGGTGAGTGAAGGTGTAAGGTCACAGCATTACCCATAGATCAGGGCATATATGAGCTCTGAGCTCTCATCTGGGAGGGTAATAACTGTCAATCACAACTCCAACATGTGATCTAAGACTGTGATGAATCACCAATACAATATAGACAATTGTCCAAAGTTTCTTCCCAGAGAGATCTGTGGGAGGGACCAAGAACTGCTGCTGGTGTGGTGCTCTGAGTTTTTCATTTAAAAAAACTTGAGGCAACAATTAATTATCATTATTATGACTATGAGGTAGAAACATGGAATAGGAGAGGAAGAGTTTAAATGTATTTGAGATGAAATGCCTAAGAAGTATGATGCGGGATACTAGGCTGGATAGAGTGAGAAAGGAGGAGGTAAGGAGGAGAGCGGGGGTGGAAAAGGAGTTGAAAGATATGGTTGATGAAAGGGTATTGAGATGGTTTGAACACATGGAAAGAATGAGTGTAGAAAGATTAGTAAAAGAGGTGTGGAAGGCAGAGGTGGAGGGAGTGAACATGAGGGGGTGACCAAGGATGAGATGGATGGATGAGGTAAAAGGGGCATTGGGAAAGAGGGGAATGTCTGTTGAGGAAGAATGGGAGAGGACAGAAGATAGGGGTGAATGGTGGAGAATGGTTGTGTATGGAGGTTGTTGTGATGCATGAGGGGGAGTGGGTGGGGGATGGAGTGTGTGTGAAGGATAAATTGACACATCCCATAGGGATTTCTCCCTGTCTTTTCCATTTCTGCATTAGGGGATAGAGAGGGGGGGTTGCCAACTTAATGAAATGGCATGGCTGTGGATATACTGTGTCTTGCAACACTGCTTCTGACCCAGGGCAAAGGGCGAGATGTAGGGATGACCCATCATCCACGAGCAGCCAAGAAAAGAGGGAGGGAAGGGTCGTGAATGGGAGTGGAATACTGTATGTGGGGATGAAATGAGTGGGGGAGGATTTATGCCTTTGACTTTGGCTACCTCCCTTGTAAGAGGGAAAAGCCACTGGTATATGTATACATGTATATATGACTCTACCTCTTTATTTTTCCTTTGCGCCCATGTATGTTAGAAAATAAATCAAGTATTCATATTTCCTTGGTGATAACTAATGTTTCTGTCCTTTGGGACAATATTGCACTAAAGAGGTGGCAAAAGAGAAACTTATGGGGGACATAAGAAAGGAAACAGCAGAAGATATATACTACTAATATTCTCCTTTTTCCTCCCATTCATTTTATATCCATGCACATTTATAAAAAGCTCCACTCACCTGCATCCATGAGTACAAGTTCACCAGGTTCCACTATCTGGTTATTGTTGATGTAGTGAATGATGTTTGCCCTTGTGCCACCTGCTACCACAGGAGGGTATGCTAGGTGTTCAGCACCTCTTGTTCGACACTCAAAGTCCACTTTGGCAAAGAGCTCATGTTCTGAAATTGGTGCCCTTGTGGCCTTCATTGTTGCTGCTATTGATTCCCCACTTATACGACAAGTCCTTCGCATTAGTTCCACCTCTGCTTCTGATTTTATGACTCTCAGAGCATGAATGAATCCTTTTGGGCTTTCAACACTACCCTGCCTCTCCTGCAACCAATTATGTAAACGTTTGTGCACTTCTGGGTGGGTGGGTGCCTGAAAATGGTACCATAGCTTGGGTGATAGTAGGTCCGAGTCCAATGCTGTCAGATATCTATACAGATCTGTAATCGGCAGGCCTTCATCAACACCCCAGACATCCACAGCACCACAAGGTCCAGTTCTTGGACCATCCCACATTTCTTGGCCTGGGTCGAAGGTGGGAGTGAACATGATGGATTTGTGTGTTGGTCTCTGTTTGCCAGGCAGTGTGTGCATCACTAAGACACAATCTGTTTCTTGGCAACCACTCAAGTATAGCATATCTGTGTCCTGTGGATTGGGATGGTCTTTATAATATCTTGAGTTTATTTGTTTCCCAAAGTATTCAACTTACATGAGGAAATATAAGTCAAACTATGGGTACTTATTGAATACCTAATTACAAAAATCAATGAGAAACCTATTGCTCAAATTTGTCTTACTGCACACATATGAAAACAGATAACAATCTATTCTGATGATTATGCAAAAAGTATGAAATTACTTAAATGTTTTGTTTATATATATTGCTACCATGACCATTCTTTCAATTCCCATACCACCCCTGTCCTCTAAAAACATACATATCCAAAACTCTTCCAATCTTCCTATTGGGTACCACTACATTTTCTATTAATGCCCTCCTGCCTTCCCTCCCACTAACCAGTGACCTCAAATACAATAGTCTTACCTGCCGAAAAAGATAGGGAATTTTATCTATCATATATCTTCGAGGAACACCAGCCAAGATGATAACATGATGTTCATCGTTGTGATGAGGAACCTTTGAAATTGCTTCAATGAGCCTAAGTCTGCGTAATGCATATTCCTCCCTAGTGATGCCATATGTTATCTGGTGAAATAAAATCAACAATAAGCACAAAGTACTATAATGTATCAAATCCATTACATATTGATTATAAAATTATTGGCCAGAGTGTAATTATATACATTATATTGTGACATAATATAAATCTGAACAAAAGTTCCCAAACTGGAGGGTATATACTTGACGGGGGCATGAGGTGCTCACCATGCCACTAATCAATACATCTTGCAGTACCACAAATACCAGGTACCCATCCTAACAGCCCTTAATGTTCTTGATTTATGTCTACCTATATACCAAGAGCTTTTTCCCCCTTATATGGGAGGTAGCCATGTCAAAGGCATGTACCCACTCCCACCCATTTCACTCCCCTCCACCACCCTTTCTTCCCTCTCATCTTAACTCCTCATGGATAACAGGTCATCCCTATATCCAGCCCACTGCCCTGGGTCAGAAACAATGTATCAAAACACAATATGTAAACATAAGGCCCCTTCACTTAATCGGCGACTCCACTTTCCATCCCCTCATGCAGAACAAGAGAAGACGGGGAGATATCCCTTCAGGGTGCATCAAAATATCATTCAGACATAAGCACCCCCTATCCCCCACCCCTACCTTCCTTGCATAACAGTATCATCTATACACAGCCACTTTCCACTCACCCCTATCTCTTGCTTTCTCCCTTCATTGCTCAACAGACATTCCCCTCTTTCTCAATGACCCCTTCACCCCATCCATCCATCTCATCCTTGATTGTCCTCTCTCCACCTCCGCCTTCCACACTTCTTTTACTAATCTCTCTTCACCCATTCTTTCCATACATCCAAACCATCCCAATACTCTTTCATCAGCCCTATCTGACATCTTTTCCACTCCCGCTCTCCTCCTCACCTCATTTCTCACTCTATCCAACCTAGTAACCCCTACCATACTTCTCAGACATTTCATCTCAAACACATTCAAACTTTTCCTCGCTGCTTCTCTTAAATTCCAAGTCTGCCCAATACAAAGCCATCAGCATAATCACCCCTTCATACAATCTCCTATTTACATCCATTCCCAGATACCTATTTCTTATGACTTTTTAATCCCCCACGGCATTTACTTGCTTCTCTCAATCTACAATTTACCTCTACCTCCACTCCCTTCCCTGCCATATGTGATCTCAAATACTTAAAGCTATCCACTTCCTCCAACCTCTCTCCTTTAAGACTTACTTCCAATTCACTGTCATCCTCTCCCCTTGTACATCTCATCACCTTGCTTTCACCCACATTTACCTTCAACTTTCTCCTATCGCATATCTTCCCAAACTTCGTCACTAACTCGCTTAATCCCCCTCTGACACTGCCATAAAAAATTAAAAGAAGCTATACTAACATGTTTACAAGTGATCCAAAGATCCTGAGGAAACTAAAATATGAGGAAAACTACAAATTGTTACAAATGGATCTAGACATAACATATAAATGGAACTGTATAAAATAAATTTCAACACCAAAAACCGCAAAGTACAATATTGGAAATAAACAAAAGTACAATGATTTATTCAGATCTGTAAAGCAATTATATACAAGAGTGAAACAGAAAGATCTAGGAATATTAGCCATGGATAATTTGTCATCCAACAAAAACATCAACAAGATTGTCAGAGAGACATACAAAACATTGATAAAAATAAAAGTGGTTTTTCCCAACAAAGACAAACTGGAAGTATAGTTGGGACAAAATAACAGGGAGCTAGTCAACCCTCACTGCTTCATTACATGGCAACCCCCACCCCCTTATCCACTTATTAAACATACAAAGCAGACACAATGAAATCCCTTCAGGCTGCATCACTGCCAAATAGATATCAAGAAACACAGTTTCCTGTATAGATGTGTAAACTCATGGAAAAAACAGCAGGAGGACAGTCCAATTTAAAACCATAAAAAATTGAAGGCAAAGTTAGACTGATGGAGAAAAATACAGGACTCCACAAGCACAGCTCCTTTCCTGTATATTACAATCAGGTAAATACACTCACACAATACAAACAGCAGCACATTTCTTTTCTGAGGGACCTGGGGGAAAGGGAAGTGTTGTAAGTTGCTATCAGGCTGTGGGAGTGCAACAAGAGAAAACGGGAAACTGTGAATGAAAAATCATGAGTTCTGTCAATCACATTTTCAGAGCCCATAAAAAAAAAAAAAAAAAAAAAATTATATATATATATATATATACATACATATATATATATATATACTGACATGCATTTTAAATTTAACATACTGGTTTGTCAACAATACTAGAATCATACTAACCTCTCCTCTCCCAACAAGATGGGGATGTGTGTGAGATGTAGGCTGCCCAACACGCAATATATGCTGCTGAGGAAGATTCTTGGGCTGAATGGATGCCTTGTGATGAGACAGTTTGGACTGTCTTGCAATTTCAAATCTGCTTTCATTATGTCTTTGGCTGGAATGTTGTCCAACTCTCTGTGCAGAGTGGCACAATCTTTTAATCAGTAAATCCACCACTGCAATAATCAAAACCAAAAGAAACACAATTACAAGCAGCACTTTATCATACAGATTTTGAACACATGGTACTACTACAAAACTTATGCATATTGTACTTCTAATAAATCAACCTTTTATAGGAGCTTGTGTTTTCTTTTGCATGACACCCTCTTCCTTCAATCATTTAGCAATAGCTATTTGGTCTGCCCATATATCATGGAGAAGAAATACTGGGCTTTTGTCTATATTGTGTAAATATTGGGCAGTGTAGAACAATGTGTTCTGTATCTTCTGTGTTGCATGCACATCTCTGACAAACAGCCCATACTGGGCTGGTACTTCTTCAATATAAGGTTGTAAGGTGGTGACCTAAGCAGAAAAAATAAAGCATGACTTTTGCATGCTTTAGACATGCTTTTCCTTCTGCATATATGTTTGGTGTGTGTGCGTGTTAGGGGGGGAAGAGTTTGCTGGATTTGGTATAGAGTTGTTTGGTTGTTTAGGGAGTCGCTCTGGCATTTTGTTTCCTCTATTATCTGTTGTTTGTGCATTATGCCAAACTGGCTGGTGTGTGCTTATGTTAGTAATCAGTAAGTGGTTTGTTAGCAAGATGACATCTACAAGTTCAGGCACAAACCCATGTACTGGAGGGCTTCAACAAACAAAATGCCACCAGACAGAAGAGTAATGGCAGCAAGAGTCATAAACAAAACTTTTGACACAATCTTTAACTATATCATGTCAAAATAAGTTTATAGAGACTGACATTCACTCAGTAACAAGAAATGGCTGACAAGTTTCCCTGTAAACAGAGAAAGCAAAGTATCCAAGAGCGATGGAATTGAAAGATTATACAATGGACTCCCACTTGGGGCAATACTATCCCTGCGATATTCAACCTTCCACAAGTCAATCAATCAACCCACTGCCCCTGGTCTTTCTTGCAGAAGACCTGTGGCAACCTTCCCAAACCAAAGCCAGCTTAAGATGGTAGAATATTTAGAGGATGTAAAGAAATGATTCTCCATACAGATACAATAATTTGATGAATAACCTAACTGAATAAACAGTCCAGCCTGATAATACAAATAAATTTAAAGCCAAGTTTGATCACTAAGGGCACAGAGATGGGACCCCACAAGCTCAGCTGTTATCTATAATTTTGTATACCACAATCTAACTCTAGCTGGTCCAGGGACAAACACGATACTTGACCACCCTCCTCTACCCATACACCAATGAGAATACCCAGCTAAACATGACAGAGAATACTTCAGCAGATTTCACTGTGACTGTCACAACAATGCCTAGGATACATCAACAAAGGTAAGGCAAAATAAGAAATGACATATGCCTGTACTGCCAGGATGCCTCAGATACAGTTACACATATTTTCACGACTTCACATGTCAGCACAAATACAACATATCTGAAGTACAAAACCTCTGGTGGGAGTTTGTGAAGGCAATATCATATGTTTCCTCCATTACTTCAGTAATGCCCTAAGGCTTAGCCTAAGCAGACCAACATCAACATTAACCACTAGTTATGGTCATGGGAATAGACCAGGATGGGGGTTAAGTTGGGTTAAGTTGGACTGGGTTGAATTGGGTTACACAAATTGGAGCTTAAATGGATACTTGTAAAAATCTACTAAAAACAACCAATTATGAATTACTGAATTAGTTTTTATTATTTTAAAAACTCAGTCAGTTCTCATCTAGAATTTTAACTGGCTCTATTATCGTCAGGCTATGTTCTACAAGCACAGAATGGGCTTAGAAGCCCCTTGATCTTGATCACGGAGGCAAGGTATTCAGGGAATGTAAGCTTACATAGTAACTAGCCGACAGTCGAGTCTATTTTATGATCAAACGCACAGCTTCTAATGGGAAAACAATGTATGGCAAAACCTTATAACCTTTTTGTTACTCTTAATGCATCACTGAAATGAAATTGTTATGTTTGACAGTGTCCACTTCACCTTTCTTAGCTCCAGCTGACCTTGTTATTGTTGCTCTTCCCAACCCCTCCATCATGTTTGTTTTGGTCATCACCTGATTCAACCCAATTGGTCCGATTTGGTTTACATTTCCACGAGCATTTTTTATTTGTGAAAAAATAACTCATATTTACCCATTATCAATTCAGTATACAATGAACATGCTATGGTTATAAGACACTTTTTTTATTACTGTACATGTAATGTAAAGAAACTGCAAAAAAGGTGATAAGTATATTTCATATTGCACAAGTTTTATTTTAAGCTTTCACCCACTAAACTCAAGATCTGTTCCTTGGGCCTGCAGTTGACATCAGGTGATTTTATTCAGTTCGGAAGCAAAACGGGAACATACTAGAGTACAGGTTGATTAGGAATCTACTTTGTACTAAATTTGACCCTCAACTAAATAGAGATGTTTGACGTTCGGCTTGAATTCAAATATGTAGATGTATGCTTCATTTTTTTTTTAATTCTTATTTTTTATTATTTTTTTATTCTATTTTTATATTTATTTTGCTGAGGAGGGAGTTTGCCTTGGTCTACGACATCGCTTGAGGGTATCCAGTGAAAGGCGACAAAATACAACAAAAAATACATACATACATCATATACCAAGGCTTTTTCCTCCTTACAAGGGAGGTAGCCAAAAAAGCAAAAGGCATAAAATCATTCCCACCCATTCCATCCCTGAATACCCTCCACACCCCTCCACCCTCCCTCTTATCTTAGCACCTCCTGGATGACGGCTCATCCCTGCACCTTGTCCACTGCCCTGGGTCAAAAGCAGTGTCGCAAGGCACAGCACATCCACAGCAAGGCCGCTTCATTAAATCGGCGACCCTCCCCCCTTTCCGTCCCCCCATGCATAAAAGGAGAAGACGGAGAGAAATCCCTTCGGGCTGTGTCAAAATTTGCTCACATACTACCTCACCCCCATTCCACCTCATGCATCACAACATCATCCATATACAACCATTCTCCATTCACCCCTGTCTTCTGTCCTCTCCCGTCCTTCCTCAACAGACATTCCCCTCTTCCCCAAAGCCCCCTTCACCCCATCCATCCACCTCATCCTAGAACGTCCCCTCATGTTCACTCTCTTCACATCTGCCTTCCATACCTCTTTTACTAGTCTTTCTTCACTCATTCTTTCCATGTGCCCAAACCATCCTAATACTCTTTCATCAACCCTATCTCCCAACATAAAAAAGTCTACAGGATGAGAAGGAATACAATTTTATGGACGCATTAATACTTGGAACAGCTAAAAAGGTGATGTAACCCAAGCTCGAACAATACATGAATTAAAACCTAAATATGGTAATTATTGACCAAGTTGGTGGCGTAATTGGATGCATCCAGGTCTTGCATTCGCTTAGTCATGTATTCGAATCCCGCACTCCCTTCCGATTCCTAGCAGTAACTATTACCTGTCCCAACATCAGAACCCTCACATGGGAGGGGGTAGGGGCTTATGCCCGGGGGCGGCACTTTTAGGAGGGCTGCAATCCTAGCCTGGACTTTGCCCCCACCCCCCACAAGGCCGACAAAATAATGGTAATAATGAAAAAAGAGATCAAAGAAGACCTAAATATTTTACAGCAATCGACGAATTTTGCATTAGAATAAACAAAATATGAAATATTTTCCCTCATCTTTTCTGCAATAGGGAAGGGGTGACAGAGGGCAGGGCGGCACATTGGCTTTTCCCAAAAGTCCAAGCGTGTGGGGCATTGGTGACGGCTTCGGCCGCAGCTACGCGCCTCCTGGCGTAGCCTACTCGCCACCATCAAATTAGAACTGTGCGTGAATTTGAGACTCGGTTAGATAAATTGAAGAGTAGAAGACGGGGCCCAACGAGCGTATCTCTTTTCCTGAATACTACATTTAGGCAAATGCGCTATGCATGGTAACTGGAGAGTAACAGACAGGACCTCACGAGCTTTACTCCTTTCTTGTATAATACAATTAAGTAACCACACACGCACACACATATACCACTGAATTGCACAAGTCAACTAGGCGAAATACTTTGAAGAAGTCAACAATTCGGTTTCACATCCAGATCGTGTGTCACGTCGTCAAGAGAGGAGCTGGATGGACTGCGTGTACCCAGATCTAGAAGGTCTTTGACAAGGTCTCACGTGCTCATATACTATGGAAACATGTAGGGGTGGGCACATGAGATATTAGGGGCTTTGTGTAGAGTGCTGTGTACATCGATCATCCTAATATTATATGCGGGACTGTGAGAAGAGCCTCGTATTGAAAGGTGTGTGTGTGTGTATTTACCCAGTTGTATTTTACGGGACGAGAGCTATGCTCGTTGTCTGGTTTAGACCAGCGGCGCGTCGCCACAATACTACCCCCTTCTTTGGGAGCGAGCGCCGCGGAGGGTATGGCGAGACGCGAGTGATGTGGTAGAATCGGGCCGGCCTCTTTACCACCCGAACGGAATGGGTGATTGTGCCATCAGATGGCATTTCCGGAGAGGACGGCCTGGGTGATGGAGAAGGCGGCGGCAGCGTGCTGGAGGCGTGGTCGCTGTGTTGGCGAGGGTGGTCCGGCTGGGCATGGAGCTGTGGGGATATACGGTTAGGTGAGAATGGTTGCAGTGAAGGGGAGAGTGAGTTCGGAGGGAAATTAGGGTCTTGGGGGCTGGGGGGAACACTGGTGGTGGGATGCAGGGTTGGCCTGGGTGATGGAGGGGGCGGGTGCCGCGAGGAATCTGACTGAGCCTGGCTGTGTGGGGTTGGGGAATCAGGTGGAAAGGGGTGGCCTGAAGAGACGAGTGGTCCCGGGGGAGGGGTGGTGTCTTGAGGTTCGGGGGGAACACTCGATATGGGGCGTTGCTCAGTGGTGGGGATGGGGTAAGGACCATGTTGTAAGAGAAATTGGAGGTGATGGGGAGCGTTGGTAGGGGAAGAAAGGGGAAGGTAAGCTGGCTTAAGCCTGTCGATGGAGATGCGATCTGGCTTAGCACCTCGGTGGATGAGGAAGTGTTTCGCCGATCTGCTGATGACTTTGAAGGGTCCATCGCACGGGCGTTGGAGAGGGGTTCGTCTGGAGTCTCGCCTGACGAAAACGTAGTCACTAGCAGCGAGGGCCGGGGGAACATGCACTGGCTTTGATTGTGGCGTCCGAGGTGGCGGTGGGCGGGTGTTGGCGAAGGTCTCCTTGATGAGCTGAAGGAGGGCGTAACGATCGGGATCGCCAACGGCGGGGGTGGCAATCTCCCCAGGAAGGCGAAGGTTTTCAGCGTACACTAGCTGAGATGGAGACACGTCACTGTCGACTTTGGAAGTGTTGCGAATGGAGAGGAGCACCAGTGGGAGGGCGTCAGCCCAGTTACATGAGAGTTGCTGTGCCTTGAGCAACTCCTTCAGTTGGTGGTGGAATCTTTCTACTAGTCCATTGGCTTGAGGGTGGTAGGCGGTAGTCCGGTTGCGGTTGGTGCCAAGGAACTTGAGCATTCTGGACCAGAGATCAGATTTGAACTGGGAGCCCCTGTCGGTGACAATGGTGTGGGGGGGCGCCGAATCTGGGTACCCAACCGGAGAGGAAAGCACGGGCTGTTGTCTGGGCAGATATATCCGGGAGAGGGATGTCAGACAATGGACCCGGACCTGCCTCCCCTGCCAGACGGCCAAGGTTACGCGCCACGTCCACGCACCACTCCAGCGTTTTCCTGCACCCACGGCACGTTTCCAGTCAGTCCATGTGGACATTGTGGGCCCCCTTCCGCCTTCTCGCGGCATGCATTACCTCCTTACGTGTATCGACAGGTACACCAGGTGGCCAGAAGCGATCCCCCTTCCGGATATATCCGCCGAGACGACCGCCCGTGCTTTCCTCTCCGGTTGGGTATCCAGATTTGGCGCACCTCACATCATTGTCACCGATAGGGGCCCCCAGTTCGAATCTGACCTATGGTCCAGCCTCCTCAAGTTCCTTGGCACCAAACGCAACCGGACTACCGCTTACCACCCCCAAGCCAATGGACTCGTGGAACGGTTCCACCGCCAACTGAAGGAGTCGCTTAAGGCACAACCCTCATGCGACTGGGTCGACGCCCTTCCCCTGGTGCTTCTCACGATCCGCGTCACACCAAAGGTCGAGAACGACGTTTCCCCATCTCAGCTACTTTACGCTGAGAACCTTCGCCTCCCTGGGGTAATTACCACGCCTGCCGTCGGCGATCCTGATCGTCACGCCCTCCTCCAAACTCATCAAGGAGACATTCGCCAACACCCGTCCAACCCCCCTTCGTCCACCACAACCACAGCCGGAGCACCTTCCCCCGGCCCTGTCTACAAGCGACTATGTCTTCCTCAGGCGAGACTCCAAACGCACTCCTCTTCAACGCCCATACGATGGCCCCTTCCGAGTCCTCAGCAGATCAACAAAACACTTCGTGATCAACCGAGATGCCAAACCGGATCGCATCTCCATCGACAGGCTCAAGCCGGCCCACCTCCCCATCACTCTCCCTACCAAACCTCCAGGGCCACTACAATACCTCTTACAACATGGTCCTAACCCCATCCTCACCACCGAACCAAGTCATTCCCCACCCCCCGAAACACTCTCCCCTCCAAACTAACACTCCCCTCCTGCCCCTAACTCCCCACCACCACAGCACCTGCAGCAGCCCCCCCCCCCAAATTCACACGGATCACACGTACGCGACGGCGAACCCTTATCCTTCTCCCATCCCACAACCAGACCCTTCTACAACTGTTCCCGGCACCCCCCAAGATCCTCCCCACCCCACGCCCCCACTCTACCATGCAATGCAACAATGCTCACCCAACCTTATGTCTCCACAGCTCCATACTCAACCGACCCCCCCTCGCCAGGCCTCCGACCTCGGCCACACCACCCTGCACTCGAGCCCCCCCTCCATCAAGGCCTTCCTCGCCAGACATGCCCCCTGACGGAATGACCACTCGTTTGGGGCGATTGATACGAAGGCCAAACCGGTTAAACTACGTGGCGCGCGTCGCTCCCTATCCTCCTCGACGCCCGCTTTCGAAGAGAGGGGGTAGTGGTGTAGTGACGCAGCCTGATGCAGCCGGGCCACTACCAGCTTTGGCTTGATGCATTGTTACCCCGGTAGTGGGTGGGGGTTAAGGATGGCCCTTCATCCACAAGGAGCGAAGAAAAAAGGGAGAACAAATGGGTGTTGGATAGGTGAAATGTGGGTGTACACATTGACTACCTTCCTTATGATGGGGAGAAGGCCTCTTGGCTTATGTATGCATGTATGATTTTTTACTGGCAGGTCTTTCATACATGGGTCATGTATCAAGTGAGGTCCAGAATTGGTGGATAATGGGGGGTGATAAAAACACAGTTTCTATTGGAATGTACTTTTATTTCATCTCCAGGATAATTATTGTTCCCTTAATATCCACACTTCATACAAAACATACAATGATAAAGTGGACTGCATTTCACCTTTTCAGCTTAAAAAAATCTTATAATAGCTGGGGCAAGGCCGCACAAGAACCACATCATCTCTCCTTCCTCCACTGAAGACAAGAGGATCCAGGACAAAAAGGATTTCACTTGACTTGAGTGACCATGATCCTTAGTTTCTCTCCTTCCTCCACTGAAGACAAGAGGATCCAGGACAAAAAGGATTTCACTTGACTCGAGTGGCCATGATCCTTAGTTATCTACCATAGTCATGGGTATGGATACACTTCATCAAATATGTTTAACCAATATCTCATTATATTCATAACACTTTGTGACTATGCAGAACTGCACGAGTCCAAAATTTGGGACCAAATTACAAATATTGTATCTGCATCTCCTACACTACTGCAGTTCGAAAATAAATGGATATATTTATTGGAGCCTACAGGTTGATCTAATATATGAATTTTTGTTGAATATATAAAAAGGAAAATTTTCATTACAGTGACTTTTAGCAAACATTAAAATATGCTCATTCTATGAACTAAACCCCGAGGAAAACAAATTTCAGTAACATGCTTTCTGAATCATAGTATGTATAATCAGAAAATGCATGCCTTGGGTGGCTATCTCCCTGATGAGGGGGAGGAAGCCTTTTGGTATGTAGATAGATAATCAGAAAAACAAAGAAGTTGAGCTGATCAAAATACAAGACTTCTTTGATGATTAATCCCTTAATGCAACAATTATCATTGTTTAGTGACATCAGTTACTCCATAAATCATATGCAATATCTGATGACTTTTTTGGAGTGGGACACACAACTCACAAATTAGTTTTATTTCTTGTGGTATTACACATGAGTTCCAAAGCACCTTGAGGACCAACAAGGAAAATCAAGATAGTGATCCCCACCCTATGGACACTAGTGGATAACTTTCAGTGATCCACTCATGCTTGTCACAATCAACCTACATTCAACCACATTCATTCCTGTACACAGCTTTACCAAACTTAATTATATCCTCACCAAACTCATCAATCAAGAACACTGGTAGATGTCTAGGACAGCTACAGTCTACACTGCACAAGTTTCACTTGTGTATGTTACTGAGCACTCATTATTCATTGACCCCTTTAACTTGGTTATACCCTTTACAGATTTTCCTTTGGATAATGCTAGGCAATTTCATTCAGATAAAGTAGCAGAATAGGAACGGACTGGAGCATTGATCAATCAACGCTCTGTTTTGTCCTGATCCTACTCCCCTACAGACCCACATACACATACATAAACCAAATGGAATCACACTTGGCTAGAACAAAATGCACAAAGGAATCAAATATGTCAAAGGGATTAATCCTTGATCAGACAGTATGGTTTTACTATTTCTGTCACCTGACATTTTCATTCAGCTGAAGGAGAACCTTCTACTTGCTAAATCACTGACATCAAGACCATCAGCGCAAACTTTCTATCAAACAAAAGGTTATTATGAGCAGTAGCTCATAGCAAAGAAATTGGGGAGAATGCAGTCAAATGACAATTACAACACAGTATCAAAATGCACGACATTCCTCATGCATTCCAAGGAACTACAGCCATTGTGTCTTTAGAGAAGCCTTGAGAATGTTGTGCATGTTGACACTGTTGTATATGACTGAAGTTCCCCATATCATTGCCATAAGTTGCCATTCACCATTACTAATCCTATATTAACAACTTTGCATGTCCCTTTTCCATTCACAATTGTTCTTTTTCTAATCTCATTTGTAATCTTTCTAACACTAAATGAGTTTCACCCTGTAGCACCTGAAACCATTCCAACCAGACCTTTCTCACCACTCTTCCCTAATAGACAACATCCTGAACCTTGCTGAAATAATTTTCTACTTCATACATGTTTATACCTTTTCAGCTATGCATGTAATATGAATCTTTCTATTATGCAATTGCTCAGTGTTAATCTGTCTTGCATTTGTAGTATTCCAAGCTAATTAGCACTTGAAATGTGTGACCTTCAAACACCGTGAACTTGTTCCTTCCTCATATGTGCTGTATCAGCCTTGTTGAATACTTTTCTTCTTCACATAATAATGATCAACTTAACTATTCATTCTCATGAATCCTGCTCAGTGCAAATGTCAAATTTCCCCTTAAATCTCATAGAAACTGTTTACAAAATACCATAACAAACTATCGCTTTTGCAAAAGGTAACTGCCATTAAAACAGCCAATACTACTACTATTTCCTAAAACTAAATGTACTCTTATTACAATTATAAAATCCAACTTGAGCACACAAACACTATATAGTGCCACAATGTTGTACACACACAAACATGCACATACTCACTCAACCAATAGAGCAAAATTTCTTGGGAAGAAAAAACGAGTGATTCTGAGTTTTCATAGAAAGCAAGGCAAGGAGGTATCATATCTATATATCGGTCTATGATATATACAACTCCTCAGACCTTGCAGCAGTCATTGGGCTTAAAGTTAATTTTTTGGCTTTTAATGAGATCAGTATTTAACTTGGCAACTATAAGCTTTGAAATACAACCTTCTAATGTATATAAATGGAAGCAAAACTGCTCTATATTAATGAATGCAAATGTGACCGCAAATATATTGTTATAACACTTCAAAGGACATGTATGTGCATGTATTCATGTAAGTGTGCACTCTTTCCATATACAAATGCAAAAACTAATATATACATATACACACATACATATGTATACACACACACACACTTGATTCCATTATCAATGGAGTAGACGTGCAGCTCTGTTCAAAGTAAAACAAATTGAAGAAAAACACCATTGTTGGAGCTTAAATACCTATTGTGATATACAGGTTATTTCAGGTGTCCCAAGTGTGCAAAGAGCAAGAAGTGATAGAAAAAGAAATTCTGTAGTAGGAAATCCGAAATGAAAATGGAAACGTAAGACTGGAGCATCATGTAAACAAATAGCAGTAATGGATGATGGGTATGAGAGGTAGGTCTCCCTTGAATATGAATTTCTTAGTTCTTGTCTTGTATTGTCTTGTAGTTTTGTTGTTAACACTATGGGTTGTCCGGGGACATGCCACCTTAAGCAAGGTGAGAAGTGCATGTCAAGATTCTTTGGCATGTTAGAATGGCTGTGGTTGTGAATGAAGTCTGAAATCAATGTAATTAGCTTAACTATACTGATTAGGTCCTGACATTTACTTATATGCGAGACTAATCTACCACACCTCTGATGTCTGCAATTGTGGAGAGGAATTGGAGTCATAAAAGTATTTTTTGCACTGCACTGACCAGGGATCGAACCTAGATCTTCCATATTCCAAGGCAGGAATGTTACCCACTGTTCCATGCAGGCCATATCCATATGATGTCAGAACTGAGACTGAAAATGCAAATCTGCTACTAAAACCAGGTACATTATTGATAAATTGATAGAATTAACTGTCTTGTCAATGAGATGGAACATGTAAGGAAATAACATTGATCATATCAGTTTCATAGGGGGCACCATTGTAGATTTTTGGTCCCTTGTGTTCTGAAATACTCTGCATTCTCTACCAGCTAAAGGAAAGGCTGAAATGATATATATAAAAACAGCATTTGAAGAGAGTAGTAAAAGAGATATTGTGGTGGTGTATCCCTCAAAATGACAAGAACATGGGCCAAAGCTGAATATCAAGAGATGTTGATAGACCTGGAGGAAAGAACAAAGAAATGAAAGAGAAAGAAAAAAATGTAAAGTGACAATGTGGCCCTGATAGGAGACTTCAATTATGGGGAAGTGAGCTGGGAAAAGTGAAAAGTTGGCCTACAAGAATTATGGGGTAATGCATTATTAAATGTAGCACTGAACAACATAATAACACTATGGGTTAGAGAAATGGCAAAAGAGGAGATGACACACCAGTCAGACCAGATTTGCATCCAAGGAATCAGATGTTATTGAATCTTTGAAATACATGTGCCCCACAGGAGTGGCCATGTAGTTCTTGAATTCCATATGGCTGTAGGGAGTGTGAAAATGAGATACAAATCATACATACAAGGAAGATATAACTTTGGGAAGGCAAAATTCTTAGAACTGAGAAAATCCTTTGATAAATCAGACTGGAGTGGATTCAGGATTACAAGAGAACAATAGAGGAAATGGGACTTCTTTTTAAATGTTTACAATTTGGTGATTTCACAGATCTGAGGGAATGACTAGGACATTAATGGAGTTTTCACTCTGTATGACTTTCTTGAGACTGAAGCCCCCCCCCATCAGCTGATTAAAATCAACTGGTATTATCTTGATGAAAAACAAATATATATATATGCATTGTGATGTTTAAGGACATCTGTACGCTAAAAATTTAAATTTCTTACAATGTTTTGAAAACTTGTGGATAAATAATTTGAAGTTTGCACAACATACTGGTGAAGCAAGAGTGTCATATGGCATCATTTCCTATTTCTAATGATTATTTTAAAATAGCATCTCAAGTGGGTGATGTAAGACTAGCTTTTTATTTGACATTTATATTTGATGTTTTTATTATTTATATAAATTTTAAGATGGGCTGTCAACATGTATTGACAGCGAGATGTGAAAGTAAGAAACACAAAGTAACAATTCACTGTGTATTGTTCA
Organism: Oratosquilla oratoria; assembly: GCF_046742065.1. NCBI lineage: Eukaryota > Metazoa > Arthropoda > Malacostraca > Stomatopoda > Squillidae > Oratosquilla > Oratosquilla oratoria. The sequence goes on along the minus strand of NC_134797.1, from coordinate 45,817,086 downwards.
AGTATTGCTGTTGACACTTTTTTTTTCTTTTCTTTTTAATGTAGATCATGTAACTACGGACTATGTTGAATGTTGGGAAGTGAATCATCCCTGGTGAAACAAATCCCCAATATGAATCACTGTTTATGTAATGCCATAGTAAAAACCAATAATTTTTTTTGGGATAAAGTACAAAACATTGCACTTCATTAATATCTAATTCATCAGTATTTATGCATTTTTCACCTATATTGCAAATAGTTTTTGCATACAGAGGGTGAATTTTTTATTTTTATTTTTGTGGTTCAGTATAGTAACAATATTTTTGTCACATGCTTATAACTCAGAAACTTCTTTTTCTGTATAAATTGTTTTTTGTTTATAAAATACTTATCCTTTTTTCTAAATTGTCTTGTTGAATTATGTCTGTAAGGATAAAATTATAGCTCTTAACAATACAATTACACAAACTTTTTTACAAAATTTGGGTATTCACAATAAAAAATTCTAGTCTAGTGCAACTTTTAGACAGAGTAATAAGTTAACAAGATAATCTTTATCAAAGTTTCTAGTTTCATAAAGAAAATGAGATCACAGGTTCTAATAGTTACTAATATATATGAAAAACAAGACAAAATTATTCAGTTTGTTGTTCTTGTATTCTTGATTTTTAAATGGTTTCCATAAAATTTGGCACAAATAATTTTGACACTGCCTACCATTTACAGAAAAAAGTGTAGTTTAATTATTTTTATATATGCGTACCGACGTCCTTAAAGTGTTTAAAATGAATGACAATTCAATCTCTACAATATGTCAGTAATTCAACTGTTCCACACACCGTCATATGCATGATAACAATATAAACCCTATTTTCTAAAGCAATCCATTTATAATGGAATGTAATAAAGAAGTTGCTGGCTTGACACCAATGCCTCCTGGCTGTGTCACCAGAGTTATAGAAGAAAACAACTACTCACTTGAACACCCACCAATGATTCTCCATTCCAGTTACTGGACAACCTATTATGCATGAGTATTGGATCCTAGGGACCAATGATGGGCACCTGCAGGATGTGGTCCTGCTGTCTATCTTCAAAACCTATAAACACCCTCACTTAACATGTGGAGGTGCAACCTCACAGGATTGGTATTGTCTCCATATCAGGCCCAAGATCTATCAAATTCAGCTGTACTTTCTCCACTTGTCAAACAAAAATGACAATAGCAATTACTTCCCTTCACCTACTACTAGCCAGTGACAAAGAAACTGTCACACACTAATACAATATGAGGTACTGTTTAAGTTTTCTTCCCAAAGAGATCTATAAGAGGGCTGGAGGACTGCAGACAGTCACCTCAGGAATGAAGGTTTCCAGTCAGTGAAATTTGAAGCAATGATATATATATCATAATTGGATCCCAGATAATTCTTCATCACATATGTATACTGCAGCATACTACTGCCCAAATTGTTTATGTGTATATACAGAGCATGCATTCATCCCAACTCCAACTTTTCAAAGCATAAACTTTGATTGAACCAATCACTCTTTACTTTTCCCTGTCAGTTCTCTCCTTTATTTGCCTCTATTCCATACAGCATATTTCACACTACAAATTGTAGCAGTAAAGTAAGCTATGCAATTTTGAGTAATGTAGCAGGAAGATATCATCATCATCAACAGATAGCATATGCTGGGGAGGGGGGATATTATTTCACTCACACAGCAACACCATTTCTCATAGTTTCCCTGAGCAAACCTCCATACAGTCACCCTTCCTATTCCAAACATTTCTCAGCAGGATCTGTCAACTTACTGCAGCCATGGGTTCTATGGGTGTCCCTTTCATCTACACTAAAGGTTGTCTCTTGTGGAGATTTCCCTGTGGGTGGGATTAACAATAGGGAACCCTGCCGCATGACTACATAGCAGATGATGTTTATGAATTATGATAACAGGTCATGACTGATTCATGAAGCAGTTGCTTGTTTGATATAAAGTCATACCAGTGATATCCATAATTCTCTGAAGGCACTTGGTACCAAAGACATTGAGATGCGTCTTCAAGTCAGTATTCACTATGTCTCACAGCTGTATAGAAATCCAGGGAACACAAGTGACTTGAAAGATTCAGATCTTAGTCCTGCTTATCACCAACACCACATACTCTGACAGCATGTCCACAACATCATGGATAATACCAGTCCTATGAAGGATCTCATGATATGACCCACCATTGTTACACACTACACTATCAAGGCATGTAAAGATTTTTCAAGATCTTCATTTCTTCACCATATGCATAGACAGTTGATATTGTATAATCCAGTGTGTTCCTAATTGCCTGGACCTTGTTCTTGGTTCAGGAGACCTAGAATCCCAGTGGTCTCACTTCCCTGTGCATTGATTTAAGAACTTCAACTAGGACCTCCAACAACTCCAAAAGAAGTATAGCATCAACAAAAACAAAATCAGTGACCTTAGATTGCCAGTGAATGCTCTGGGATGAGTGACAGTCCTTTTCAACCCCAAACTATGCAAGTATTGGATGTGATGAGGTGAGAACCTCCTTCACCTCACTCCAGAATTTACAAGAAGCCAGGTATACCTCCTTCACAACTCATAGTATTCTCTCTCTCAGAGTATAGGACAGAAATCAGATCAATAATCCTCACAGGCATCCCACAGACCTACAGATCCCTGAGCATACCATGATTCATTAAATCAAACATCTTCTTGAGATCAATATACACTCCAAGTAATCCCTGTTGAAATTTGCATCAGCACTTCATGAGACTACAAAGCATTAGGGTCCAATAAGTTGTTGATTTACTGGGCTTGAACCCAGACAGCTCAGCCCTCTGGAATTATCAGATCAGAGCAAACCTATATCATACAGGAGAGTACTCTGGTTAGCACAATGAACAATGTAATACTGTTGTAAGTGTTGTAGTCCCCTTTCTCCTTCCAGAGAGGGATGATTAGAACCTTTTTACAGTCTGATGGAATGATACTGGACTGCCAAAGGCAGACAGCACCACATGCAACCCAGGGACTCTAACCTTACCTCCAGTTTTCAGCAACTTTGGATTGACATTGCAGATGCCAGCTGCCTTTCCGTTCCTTAACTTACAATCTCTCTACCTCAATCAGAGAGCAGAAATTTAACTATTAGTGTATTGGCAATCATCACTCAAACATCAGCCAGAGGAAGCTGTCTACTTGGAGGGTCTGCCATGTACAACTGATCAAATTACTTGGCTCAGCAGTCTCTACATTCATCCATGTCTGACACTAGTTGCCCATCAGTTGTTCAGACAGTGCTCATATAGGTCACTGACTTGGAGTGGTGTTTCTTCAGCAGGGCTTGGTAAGCAGGTCTGAAGTCTTACATTGAAATGGCCTTTGACATCCTAATATAACTTCCCTCATCCTCCTCAAAAGAGCTCTAGTCTGCTATTTCAGAGCTTGCAATAATCCAGCTACCCAGCCAATTTAGTAGTATGACTCATCTCTATATTCTATGGTGTCTCATGTGACATAATACAACTCCTCAACCTTTGGCACTTCAAAACATTGGTCCAGGTACTCAGTCAATCTGACAGTATGAAAAATCTCTAGATTCTAGTGTCTCTGACAACTCCTCAACCTTGGACACGTCAATGCACTACTCAGTAGCTTTCAGAGTTCCATATCTGAAGACATCTCACAATTCTTCAAGGTCCTCAAAGGTGCCAAACACTTTGAATCAATTTGTGACTGTTATTGCATGCTTCTGAGCACATGCATCCTCCCCAAGCTGGTGGATGCAAAATTCAGAAGGGGAGACCTATTAGCATTTTTGTTTCCAGAGCTATGGGGACCAATATTTCCTATGCAGTGCTAGTAACTACTCTGAAGTCACCCAAAACAGAATGTCTTGTAGCAGGCACTGGCCGACTATAGTCAAGCTTAGCATAGAATATCTCTTCAAGTTCATTTACCTCAGGAAGAGCATATACTGCAATAAGAGAGAAGTCCAAAGTTTGCTTCATTCTCACCAGTATCATCTTCTCATCAACTGGAGTAACCACTATAATCATGGGCTACTGTTGATAAGCTATACCTACAGCTACCCCATCCTTAAGGTGAACCCCACTGTTATGACCCAAAAAGTACTATTGATCTCACCACTGTCTAACAGAGAACCACTATATCCAGCCTAAGTATCTTGAGCTTTGCCAATAAAAAGAGTAGTTGATCATCCTTGGAGAGGGAGAGAATGTTCTAGGCACCCATATGGACAGCCTGCTAGACATTCATCCCAGCCCTGGTTTTACATACCTTACATTGTGGGTTTGATGGGGGGAGTTTGCAAGCCCATCCCTACTACAAGCACCATGCCTGGATGCCATATACATGTAGATTTGCCCTCCCATACCCCAATCAACCATGGAACTCAATGAGGGGAGACTTAGTGTTGGGTTTATAACCCCAAAGTACTGTAGGTCATAGAGAATACATTCACCCACCACTTTAGCACTGGGGAACAGTCATAAAATATGTGGTGTCACCCCAAGTAATAGCTGTTTGGTTCAAGGCATGCCTGACTCTCAGTTACAAGAGGTAGCTAAGGCAATTTACCTCTCAAAACCAAGAGGACCCACCTGTCTTGGTGCCTCAGCATAATAATAATACTGAGACATAATTCAGATCTCCAAGACTCTTATCTCCCAGTCTTGAATGGATATCATGCATGGCAAACATGCAGATTAAAATTTTAATTACAGCTCATCCCCACAGGCTCAAAATATCCACTACCAGCATCTCTTCTCACTCTTTTCTTAAAGAAAAACAAATGAACATGTCAGAACTTGCTTGAAATCCACAATTAAACTGGTCTTAGAACAAACATATGCTGACCATTAGAGAACACTCACACCAGGTATGAATGTATGTGACAAAAACTTTCCAAACCATGTATTACATGAAACAACAGTAAAAATCCTGGCAAACAGACTAATGTACAAACATTTGCAAATATTATAGATCTCCAAAAAAGAAAAAAAAAATGAAAAGTTACATGCACTGTACAAACACAAATACCATTTTGGAAAAAAACACAAGACACCTAAGTTCCCAGATGGAAAGATCACATGATTGCTGCCATTCGGGTAGTAGTTGTTCCATCAAATTAATGCTTGGCTGAATCACAGCAGGTAAACACAATCTCACATTTACCCATGGAACTGTCCCCTCATATCACCATCTTTTCTTTGGTCAAAATTTTTATATTTACAAAAGAAGAGAGGAAGAAGAAATAGAAAGGAAAACAATTAATTTATCATAATTATGTGACATTTAGTCATGAAATGTCTGGTGGCTTTATAACTAATATTCATGTTTATGTTATCAGATATGTGCTACAAACCAGCATTAACTTTCTTAGAGTACAATTCTATATACCAAAGCTTTTTTATATATATAAAAAAAGTATAATAATAAGAATAATAATACATATATAGTAATGCTAAATATATAGGAACATAATATAACTATAATTAGTCTCAAGTTCCACCAAGTAGAAACCTCCAGACCCACTATGGCTACAAAAGATCTTTGGCCCCTTCCACAGATCTCTCTGGGAAGAAACATTGACTAGTGTTTGTGTTGTATTAGTGTTGGAATGTTTCTATGTCAATGGCCTATTGTAACAGCAGTAGAGCAATTGCCAGTTGACATTTTTTCTTATGTGAAAATGTGGAGGAAATAAAGATAAAGGTGATAAAGATAGATCCTTGACCCCATCTGAGAATGAGTGTTGGCTCAGAAGTGAGTGTCAGGGAGATGATTCTCTATAATGTCCTTCTTGCAGGACCACCACTTGCAAGTACCTGTCACTGGCTACAGCAAGCTCACTACCACTCAATACTTATTGTAGAATTCACCAACCATAATTATGTCTACTTAAAAATTAAACATAGACCTCAATCAATTTATATGACAAATGTAATGGTGATTATAATGAATGTACATATATACATATCCCAAGGACTTTTCCCCATTTAACCACTTCGGTACGATGACACCTTCATAGGTGTCATGAGGCACGAGTAGGTACATGAGGATGCTAGCATCAGCATCTTGATTATATATATATTTTTGTAGTTGTACATGAGTTACATCCGGATTCTGTGAACTAGTTTGATCATGTTTTCTGTGTTTATTATTACTCAGAGTAAAAGAGAACGACTAATACAGTAGTGACTTCATATTTTATAATTCAAGTAATGTGATGCACCTTATCTATGGCAGCTGATGCTGTGTGCTAGAATTTGACTCATACTGAAGTGGTTAAAAGGGAGGTAGACAAAGTCAAAGGCATAAATCCACTCCCATTCACCATCCCTCCCTCCCTCTTTTCTTGGCTTCTCCTGGATGGCATGTCATCCCTGTATCTTGCCCATTGCCCTGGATCAAAAGCAACGCAGAAAGACACATCACATCCACAGTAAGGTTGCTTCATTTAATCAGCGACCCCCTCTCTTTCCCCTCATGGAGGGAAAAAACAGAATTCCCTTCCTGCTGCATCAAAATATCATTCACATATACTCTCTCACCCGCCATCCCTCACACACTCCCATTTATCATAGCAACATCCATTCACAACCATTCTCTACTCACCCCTATCTTCTGTCTTCTCCCCTCCTTCCTCAACACACATTCCCCTCTTTCCCAATGCCCCTTTTACCCCATCCATCCATCTCATCCTTGGTTGCCCCCTCATGTTCATTCCTTCCACCTTTGCCTTCCACACCTCTTTCACTAATCTTTCTTCACTCATTCTTTCATCAACCCATCTCCCAAATCCCTTTCCACGCCCCCTCTCCTCCTCAATTTTCACTCTATCCAGCCTAGTAAGCCCTACTATACTTCTCAGGCATTTCATCTCAAACACATTTAAATTCTTCCTCTCTTATGTTCCATGTTTCTGCCCCATACAGTGCTGTTGGCACAATCACTCCTTCATACAATCTCTTAGCATCCATTCCCAAATGTCTATATCTCATTACACTTTTTAATCCCCCAAGGCATTTACTTACTTTTCTCAATCTGCATTCTAGCTCCTCCTCCACTTTTGCACCCAAGTATCTAAAGCTATCTACTTCCTCCAGTCTCTCTCCCTTAATACTCACTTCCAATTTACTGCCACTCTCCCCTTGCATATCTTATCACCTTACTTTTACCCACATTTATCTTTAACTTCCTTCTTTTAAACACCTTCCCAAACTCCGTCAATATCTTCCTTAATTCATTCTCTGACCCTGCTACAAGTGCAGTATTGTCAGCAAACAACAACTAGCTTATCTCCCATTTTTCTCCATTTTCTTTAACCATCTCCAATCCCCAGCCTTGCATTTACCTCTTGCACCACCCCATCCATGTATAAATTGAACTGCCATGAATGAATGAATTATGATAACATTTATCATAACAATAACTATGATAATAATAATAATAATAATAATAATAATAATAATATGTACATTTATCCTTTGGCAATGTTACAATTCAAACAGATCTTCAATGGAATTACAAAACAAAGTCTCACAGAATCAAACCTCTAAAAGAAAAAACTAAAGCTGCAAGAAAATCTCTTCAAGTCTTCCAGTCATACTAAGGAATACTGATTTATACCTGCACCATAAATACAAACAGAAAAAACACCCGTATGTTTTCAAGTGCTGTATATACAGTACTTTATATGTAAGAAAGTTGAGTGTAGCTATGCATTCTCTATGTATTTATCCTGGCATGTAATAAAAAAACTGCATTACACACACAGGGACTAGCAATGGGTACCTGTAAGTAGTGGTCCTGTAAGTCAGATACCAAAGAGAATAATTTTTCTGCTGTCCGTTTTCAAAAACCATCAACACCTTCACCTCCATCTGGAGGTGCAGTCCTAAGTGGTTGATCCTGTCTCCAGACTAGGCCCACAATCTCTGCAACTGTACTTCCTCCACCTCCTCATATTAAGTGAAATGATAACTGATGACTCTTTCCCTCCTACTACTATAACCTGGTGACAAAAATGTCCCAAATAATAAAACACAGACAAGAGTCCAATATTTCTTTGCAAAAAGATCTATGAGAGGGACTGGAGACCATTGCCAGTCACTGTGGGGATTCAGGATTCCAGTCAGTGAAACTCGAAGTAACTGTTTCCATTATTACACATACTGTACACAAACTAGTCATAAAAAACATAAATGAATTGGAAGCCAAGTTTGAGAGATGAAAATCCCTTGAGTGTAGCTCTTCTCCTGGATATTACAATTAGGTAGACAGGTAAATACACATGGCTTGCTGGTTGGTTAGCATTGAGGGCCGTCACACAGCAAACCTGAAATTGAGTCCTACTTAGGGCTTCAAAATCATCACAATAATGCAAGACACTACTGTCCCCTTTGAATAAAGGCATGGGTGTGAGGTGCATTTAAGATTACAATATTATAAATAGCTCTTATATTATGAGCTCTGAATTCCCATCTGTCAATCACATGTTCAGCAAGTGATTAAGCCCACACACACACACAAATTAAAGAGAAAGGGCTAATACACAGATGTGTGTGGTCAGTCCATCTATTGCCCTAGATTTCTCTTGCAGGAAACCCATATCCTCTACCTAATTTCTTTGGTTCAGCCCATAAGCCACTCAGAGAAGAGATTATGTTGTCGTCTACACAGGGTGAGTGTACAGGAGTGTAAAATAAGAAAGTTTGTATCATCTGTGTGGAGATTGCATCTGGTGCAATTGAGGTCTGTTGCCAGGCCAATTCTTTGTTGATACTGTTTTAATATGGAATAGTGATCTAAACATAGGTATGCTAGAGTAGTTCTTAATTGTTTAGGGAAGTGTTTTCAAAGTTGGGTTGATGTACAGGGGAGTTTGATGAAGTATAGAACCTGGAGGGCAATCTTAGAATGCTTGCTTTGTATTCCAAGTGTGTATATATTTTTCTATGGATGTATTGTAAGTTGCTGGGGGCAGGTTATTGTATATATCTAAGTTGAATCGTGTTTTTTTTTAAATAGAATTTGGTGGGTTGTATTTATGTGATACAGTGTGAGAGGTGTAAGAATTCAAGGGCTCTTCCATAGGACTGTGTCTATGATTCTTATGTGCTATTCAAAAAGAAAGCTTTTGATTTGAGTGTTGTTCTTTTTAGGTTATTCTAATGCAGCCACTTTTTATTTGCAATATTTTGTATTGTTTTTTGGGTGTTTTCTAACTGTTGGCTATTATGCTGTGGATGCTTTATTAAGTATAGTTCTTATGAATTTTTGTATACAGTATGGTGGTAAGTGTTTTTGTCTTTTGTCCAAGTCATGAACTTACCAGTGTTGTTAGTATGTTCAATTTCTAATATGTCTTCCTGTCAGGTCTTTGATATTTGGGCTGAAGGTCATGTAGTTATTACAAGCAAGGCCCAGGATTTTGCGGGTTTTATATAGAGGGAGAAGTCGGCAATTTAATCTGAGAACTTGACTCATGGTAGTTGGGGATAAGCAAAATTGATGACTTCAGAAAGGAAGCAAACATTCTATTTTGTCCTGGCCATAGTTCTATTTTGCTGAAGTAAATTTGTGTTTCTGGTTGTTACTTTGTACTTACAGTGCTGGGCTATTATAGTTAGTTTGTCTGCATTGGTAAGAGCTTTGATGTTGTGCTCTGGGGAGGTCATGTGTGAATAGGTATTAACAGTACTGGTCCTTGGGGGACTCCACTGTACAATCTTTTGGTCCCTCATGACTATTCTGTGACACTGCACTCTCAGCTGGACGGGAGATTTGTCAACTATTTCTTTTCATTCCTGTGTATAAGTGTGATGTGATGTGATTGAAAAAGGATGACCCAAATTAATGTAGTGGATACAGTATGAAAAGAAAGGAGGTAACCATGGATGCAGAAATGTCTGTCTAAATCAGGGGAAAGTGGTGCAGAAAATACAATGGAGAGGAGGGGATGGGGAATAGAGATGAGTAATACATTGGTTCAAATAGATGTAATACAAGTTATGGAGAGAATGATAAAGGTAATTCAAAAGGACAGTAGGGAGAAAGTCAAACTGGAGTGAGAAGTGGTCCTTAGGGCATACAAGATAAAAGTAGAAGAGGGAAAGGATTAGGGTTTGAGTGCCTACTGTTTGAGTTCACATCCAGTAGCAAACTAGGTCTGGCTTTACTCTCCTTTTTGATCTTTTATCAAACTTGGCTTTTAATTCATTTATGTCTTTGACAGGACTGTTTCCTCTTCTAGGCTATGCCACATGTCAATGCATCTGTATAGGAAGTGTGTGTATGTGTGTGTATGTGTACATGTGTAATTTTTTTTCTCATTTTATACTGCATCAATGTCTGTCAGTCACAATTCTTTTTTGATTCATTCACCATTAGCCATCATGTACAATGGTTTAAGTGATTTATTATAAGTAAACAGAACAAAAAGTAGGCTTGCAATACAATTCCTAATACGATTATTTTGTTTTGCAAGCACCAAATCTGAGTTTTAATCACATCATCTGTAAATCATATCATTTCAGTATTTAATACCCTAGACCATGTAATTGTACCAAATTAAATGTCTTTGGCTGCTTACAGAGCATAGCAATGCCCTAAGTACTTAAAGGATACAAAGCAAGGCATATAGATACAATGGGACGTATTGAATATTTCCTTAGTCTGAATGTGTATCTGTATATGCACTCTTTACTGTGCATACCAACCTAAAATGACATAGATTTAATCTGATCCAAAGACTTTCCTATAGCTGCAAGTGTGTTACGGGCAGATGCGAGCTGCAATGAAGCATATTCATCAATAGCTGCCATCATTTCATTTGACCGCAGCCGCTGGAACCTCTTGATCTGCATAAGAAAAATTTCAGTCATATTAGTACCACAATATTTCAGATTGATATAAATACATTCCAAAATAGCTTTGGCAGACAGTTGCAGATGGATGTATCTTGAATACATATGTACTCTACACACTGTATATATTTTTCAATATACATGTTTACACACATATGACAATAAAAGAGAAATATACAAAGGGTTGTACCCAGTAAATTCTAACCCAAAATTAGCACACAACAACAAGCACCTTGCTTATATCACTAGAAGACAGTGTGAATGAATTCAAAGGCTTTTATTATGTGGAGGGAGAGAAAATTTATTGTCCCAGGGAAATGAAACTGGGAATTACTGGTTGAAACACAACCAGATTCATTCAGATGTAAAAAATACCTTAAGGGCCAATGACAGGCACCTACATGTGGTGGTCCTGCAAGATGGATAGTAAAGCTACTCATTTTCAAAATCCATCAGTTCCTTCATTTCTATCAAAAGCTGCAGCTCACTAAGCCTTTGGTCTTCAGCTATATTTCTTACACTTTTTCACATATAGAGAGCAGGCAACTGCTCCTCTACCCATATAATTTTCAGCTGGTGACACAGAAACAGTCCCACACTAATACAACATAGATAACAGTCCAAAGTTTCTCCCTACAGTGAACTGTGGGAGATCCTGGGGACTGCTGCCAGCCACTGTGGAACTGCAGTCTTTCCACTTAGTGAAATTTGAGGCAAATATTTATTCATTGCTTAATAATATTCTAATCACCCGGCTCTAAATATATTGATTTTGTCTTATGATTTTAATTCAGCAAAACATTAAGTCATTTCAAACTCACCTCATGCCGAGCTACATCACTGCAATCCTCAAAGGCAGCTTCTGCTTCCTTCTTGGCCTTCTCTGCCTGTGAAAAGAAGAGGAATGCAGTTACAGTTCACATATTGTACACTTCCGTAATAAACTGTAAAAATACACATTTTCGTTTGAACCCATTCTATGTGGAACTGTGAGACAAACCACTTGAATCCATTGTGGAAAAAAATATTCCCACATTTTCAAAGTTAGACCCTATTTTGCCTTTGCAAGTTGCAAAAGAACCATCATGCATTTATACAGACTCTGAAGCTTTTACTTTGCAATACTTGCACTTAAATTGTACGATGGTTGTTGGAAGTTAGCATTAGATTACGCAGAGCAGCGTATTAGCTGAATCTTACTCATACTGTGTTCAAATAGGTAAATCTTACTCGGAGGAAAAAACCTTAGAAAGAGGTGTCCCCCAGGGAAGTGTGCTGGGTCATGTTTTGTTCAGCATATATACAATTGAACTATCTCATATACTTGAGAAACATATCGCGAGTTTCAAGTTGTTTGCAGACGACACTCAATTTTACATGACAGTGACAAATATTGATAATATTGAAGAAAAGTTGAGTGTAATTATGGTAGATATAAATAGATGGATGAAGTCCAAACAACTGAAACTAAATGAAAATAAGACTGATTGTGTAATTGTTGGAAAACAACAAGATATCATGAGACTGAACATTCCCCACTTGACAATTAATGATACTGTATTGGAAGTAAAAGATGTTGTGAAGGACCTAGGAGTGATGGTGGATTGTAACTTAAGTTTTAAGTGTCAGATAAATCAGATGGTGAGAGCAGCGGGCTATCACTTACGAAATATAGCCTTTGTAAGAAAATATCTTGACGAAAATATTACCAAAATGCTCGTTCATAATTATGTAATTAGTAAACTCGACTATTGGATTGTTTGTACTATGGCCTCCCTAACTATCTACTGAGAAAGCTGCAACTTGTCATGAATAGAGCCGCAAGGTTAATTAAGGGTTATCTTCACGTGAGAGAATAACACCAGCTTTAATTGACCTGCATTGGTTACCAATTAAGGCCATACTTGTGTATAAAATATGTGTGATGACCCATCAGGCATTAAATTCTGGTAGACCCAAATATTTACGTGATCTCCTTGAGGACTTTCATATAGACTCAGATATGTTGTTAAGACAGTGTGATGCCACATAGATTACATGAGCCACGGTATAATTTGGAAATTGGATTTAGAGCCTTTGAAAATTGTGCTCCAAGACTCTATAACAAATTACCTTTGAACCTTAAGATGGCCGAAAATGTTGAAATATTCAAGAAATGACTGAAGACATACTTGTTTACTGATTGTTGTGATCTGGATGATATGACTATGAAGTTATGAACCAAGAATACAAGTGTTAGTTTGTATGAGGGCGGCTGTAATGAGCGCCGTGTAAGCGGCGGGATACGGCCGAGAAACTCCAACTACATAAGAACGTAACGTAAGGAGAGGGGATGAAGTTCTAGGTGGATGGGAGGAAATGGAATGAATGGAGTGAAAAGATAAATACTAAGGTTGGTCGTCCAACAACTAAGCTGAATGAAAACCATAAAAGCAAATTTTATAATCTGAAGAAAGTATACTATAAACTAAAGACGGAGGATAAGATAAAAAAGGCTATGTGGCTAAACTGAATGAGAGAAAAATGTACATACAAAAGATAAATATCCATTTAGAAAGGAGGAAGGCTCAATAAAGAGGACAAGGCAAAACTGAGAGGTTACAGAAAATTAGAACAAGGAAATGTAGACAAAGTATAAAGGGAACAAAACTGCAGGTGGTTTCCTTTGGCAGGAACAGTTATTTCTTGAAGAGTCGTTGAAGTTCAGGCGACGGGGTGGCGCTGGTGGGCTCACTATAGTGACATGTTGCCAGAGGTCGAAGTCGAATGTTCTATTGTTGCAGAATAGTCCAGGGCTGGCGGGGGAATTTTGATCCACTCTCTTAACATGGCAAAACCTACCCTATGGTAGCTATATTTGTTCAGTTTCGCAATTACATGCACAGACCTCATGTATCTCGTTACTACTGCTTCCACACGATTTTTCTTCTTGCTCTCAAAACCCCTAAGCCTCCCACAACATACAACAATGTTCACACATTTCTTTCAAAAATTTTACCTGCATGTCCTTACTGCTCTCAGGACACATCCATCCTTCTCTCCCTCGCTCATTCTGTAGGCACTCTTTTCTACTTTCATATACATTCATTAGTAAACTTCTACGTTATAACTGCTCAATTTTCTTCCCATTGATCCACCTCTGGACCCCACCAGTATGTTACCTTTTTACACGTTAACTTCCCATTTCCTCTTCCAAACATTTCCATTGTCATTGTGTTTCCTAACTCACCTTTATCTCTGCTAAGAAAACATTGTCATCTGAGTAAGCTACGACGTTCATAATTTATTCCTACCCATTTTCTTCCATGACACTTGCACTGAATTATCTCATAATCTTATCATTATGCAGGGTCAAACAGCAAATGACATTAAGCACCATTACTTATCACGTTACTTCGTTACATATGATATCGTTATACGGTGACGCAGCCGTGTGTGTATGTGTGTGTGTGTGGGGAGGGGTTACGCCCCCCCCCAACCCCCTCGTCTTCGCGAGTTCGAGAATCAATTACTTTGAACGTCGAATATTTGTATAATCTGTGGTGCAAAACTCAATGTCATTTGTTTGAAACACCGAATGAATATACAATTCTGAGTAGAAAGTCTTTTTTACACAAATTATTTTTAAGATTTATCTTTAAGAGACAGATATTCAATTTTACGCCCGAATTACATTGCTATTTACTGGATCTCGTATTTATTTGTTAAATTTGATGTTCATGAAATTATATAGTAGAATTAGAAAGTAGTTTAATGAGTTCTCTCTATACATTATAATAATATTCTCAATTTTCTCCTTCCCTCCTAATCTTTAGAAATTCATTTATTGCTGCCGCAAATGTGCCTGCAAGAATTACCTTCTCCAGTCAGTGAAACTAGAGAATAATATTACTGTTGTTATCGACATTACTTGAAATCCTTATCTACAACAGATGTGGACTCACTAATTCGTTAAGTGCGTGCTTACAAAAAAAAAAAAAAAAAAAAAAAACAATGTCACGACATCGTCAACAAGATCTTGATCTCTTAGTACAGACGTTACGGTCAAGGCAGTTGCGGTTGGGGCAATGTTCTCGCTCGGAGCAGCTGACGCGCTGCTCTATGAGGAAGTCCCACCCGCCAACCGACGTCATACCTGAGTTTTCTGCGCGGTAAAATAGCCTTCACACGAACGATGAATTGACGATTTGATGTCATGATATTTACAGATTGACTACATTCTTTTGAGGTAAGCAGCATACCTGTTCACCACACCTATCAGAAGAATGTAGACTCGGTAGGAGTCAGACATCACTTCGTCGACGAAAAAAAAAAAAAAAAATAGCTCGCTCGAGGAATAGTTTGACTTTTCCTGAATTACGTGATCATATTCTTGGGAAAATTTTGGAAATAAAGAAGATTTTATAATTTTGTGAAATGTTTCAGTCTTTACTGCAGAGGTAAAATATTATCATGATCTATCTGAATTGTGTGAATTCAAATAGGGACGTTACTTTTAAGTTGAACACAGTGCTGAGAGAACCTCTTCATACAAAACTGATATATTTTCACATGTAATAACTAGATTATAATAAATGAGATATGAATTAATAATGAAGTTGACATTTTGTTTTGACCCACAAGCTCACTCACTCCTTTACCTAATTTACATAACATCGCATCGCAGTTTATACTTTAAAACCCAACTGGTAATCGTGCACCTGCCCACCATCTGCCGCGGGCCGTTATTTTTTAAACCGCCGCTGGACGGGTATTTTTTGCGAAACTTTTATTCTGCTTACCATCAGGCTATTTTATTGATCCGAGGGAAACCTCTGGTAGTCTCAGTGTTAAATAATATAATAAATACGATTTCTACACTCCTACCTACAGATGACATCAGTCAAGCAGCCATAATAAACAAAAGTGAGCATACATTTTGGAACCACAGGGATGATAAAGACTAATAATTGTCAATGTGCATTTGTTACACCCAGAATAATATATATATATATATATATATATATATATATATATATATATATATATATATATATATATATTGTGTGTGTGTGTGTGTGTGTGTGTGTGTGTTATTGCCCTTTTCAAATAAATCCTACGACTCTTTTATGGTCAAACTAAGATGTTAGTCGTGAAAACGGTCCGACATAACAAAACTCAATTATCGTACATTCCACGTAACGGTAAGCGCACCCAAGACTTGCCGAGATGTAGGAAATGCAAGACTAAAACCGGTAGTGTGCAATCACTTGAGACGCACAAAAATAAATCCTTTCTTGGTAGCATAACATTAAACACTGGTTTCATTTGTGTGTGTGTGTAATTCATCATGGTCTTAGATCACGTGTTGGACTCGTGATCGACAGCTATTTCCCTCTCGGAAGAGAGCTCAGAGCTCATATGTGACCGATCTATGGATAATGCTGTGACCTTACACGCACACCCAACTCCCCGCCCACGAGTTGGAGTAACGGCCCGCAGCGCAGCGATACTGAAATTATTTCAGCCCTGGACGGGATTCGAACCCGGACCGCCGTAGTGGCGGCCGGGAACTCTAACCACTGCGCCTCCGAGTCGTGTATGTGTGGGTTTATACACACCATCCCACTTGTTTCCCCTCTATTCTAGCTCCTCGTAGATAAAGGGTCATCACTGTCTCCTGGGCACTGCCCAGATCAGAAGCAACGCAGTAAGACATAGCACATCTATACCAGGGCCCCACCGTTGCGTTTAGTTGGCAACCCAACTTACTCGTCCCCTTATAGCCACTGTTTTCCAACCCTGGGGTCGCCAAGCGTTTCAACTGTTTTCCAACCCTCGGGTCGCGACCCCAAGTGGGGTCGTCAAGCGTTTTTCTTCCTGGGGTCGCCAGGACATCTTGTATGTTAAATTAATATCAAGCTTCCAAATTCATATTGCTATAATTAAATTCAATGATGTCAACTTTGTCTTTTATAACCTTACATTACTTTTCTTACACATTTATTATATTTGTCCCCTACTTTTTACAGTCAACAGCTAGTCGTATATATCAACACAAATACAAATAGATTAGTGGAGTCAAGTCCTATCATGAGGATCATATTGGGGGTCGCCTTAAAAAAAAAAAAAAAAAAAAAAAAAAAAAAAAAAAAAAAAAAAAATGGGAAACTGCCTTATGCGAAAATACAGGAGAGGACAAATACCTTCGGGCCATGGCAATTTATAGTCCATTTGTAATGCCGGGATTCATGATTCTATTAATTGTATATGTATGTTTATAGGGGTAGGAGCACATCATGAATATAATTAGACGTAGGCCGTAAGACGTACCACCCTTCTGGGGCCTTCCCCCCACCCCCCCACAAAAAAGAAAAGAAAAGAAAAATAACGTGACACTTCCAACAGGCAGAACCACTTTCCACCCTACAGCACCCTCCCACTTTAGCGGAAGAAGGTGCGTGCGTGCCCCAAGCTTGGCAGGGGGGGGGGGTAGTCCGGGTCCGTGAAGACGGAACTAGAGATTGCTCACTGAAAAAAAAACAAAAAAAAAAACCACTTGTTTGAGTCACTGGGAGAAATGGAGTGGTCCCGTAACGCGGCGAATGTGGAAGGTTGGGAACGCCCGATGCCACTCGATTGGAATGGCTAACAACGTACGAGGGATTGGATGGGCGAAGTCGTAGTCAAGAGGAGTAACGAGACGGCGCGGCGGTCTGGCAGGGTTTTAGCCCATAAGGCGTAATTCTAAGCCATACCACCAGGTTAGTTATTACTCGTGCTCCTCACTCGGAGAGGGACGAGGTCAAGCGTCCTTAACAAACACTATCAACAATATACGTTAATTCACAATTAGATGTGGAATACTAGTGTGGCCTCCGTCGCTCACCAGACGATAAGGATTTAAAATCAGATAGTTGTTGCCAGTTTGTGTATGTATTGAGATTTAACAGTTCTTGCTTAGTCCGGTGGATCACTAGAGTATAACGACCCGATTACTTGACTTGCTATTTTTTTCATTATTCACTTATACCTCTAAATTGTTTTTTCTCATCCCAAGTGCCTTATATAATCGGTTACGCAGTCTACCAAAATTCTTTTACTAGTGTATTATCCCTATATGTTTAAATATAATATGGGACATTGTTCCAAATTCCTGTGTTAAAATAATGATATAAGTGAATAAAAATCTGATAAAATTTACTTATCACTTCATTTAAATAAATCAACAGTATTACACATACCCAACCATTCTCCACTCACACCTATTTCTTGCTTCTCCCTTCTCTGCTCAACAGGCATTCTTCTTTAAGTATCCATCCGTCTCATTCTTGGCCATCTCAAGTTCACTCACCCACTTCCGCCTTTCATACTAATTTTGCTAGCATTTCCTTATCCACTTTTTTATGTGTGTCCAAAACATCCCAGCATTCTTTCACCTACATCGGCCAGCTCCTTTTCCACCCCGTTCTCCTCATTTCTCAACTCGTATGGACGTTATGACATTCCACGATTGGATCCCAGTTGACGACTCCCAGATAGACGACGCCCATATTGACGACCGGGATAGAGACCATGTTAACACGAGGGTCCAAATGGAAGACCGCGTTATACGCTTCTGGGGAGAGGGGGCTTCGTTCGTTAACACACAATTATGTTTAGTTTAAAAAGCGAGACAAGCACATTCTAAGTAAAATGCTTCATATGGCGAATTGGCATGAACATTTCTAGAGTCCGTTTTCTAATCTGATTGGACACTATTAGTGAACGTCTATGTGTTCGCGTCTACTCGGGTACAATAAATGGAATGAAAAGTTGTACACAAGTTCGATATGTCTCATGAATTCATCTGCTGACATGTTTCCTTCTTGGTGTTTAATTGTTGTTCTGGCGATCGCTTCCAGTTTACGGTAAATGTTTGGGTGCGACTTTTCACTATTTTTGTTGAGCTTCGAATGCAACCCCTCCGCCATGTTGTTCGTCCTAAGGTGCAACTGTTGAGACAATGATAAGAAGCAGTGATCATTGATATTTTGGTGGCAGAATAGACCTAGATGAATTGCTCGAGCCAAAGATAAAAGAAAGCGCGACAATCGGTTATCATTTTAGCAGTGGAGTCGATTCAGGTCAAGCTGAATTGCTTGAGCCACAGATAAAAGCAACGGGACAATTGATTGGAATTCTAGCCCAGAAGTACATTCTGGCCATTTGGACCAAGGATAAAGAAAGCACAGAACAAGGAGTGTCATCAATGCGCTAACTGTACTATTCTATAACTTTTTGTTTGAGAAAATGAAAATTCAGAAGTACGCTATTCGATTTTAATGTCACTGAAGGATCATTATATAACTGTAGTGCGCAGATACGACATAGCTTAGAACCATCAAAATGGTGCAAACCAAGTGTCTTCATGCACCCGCAATGATGTTCTATTGAGTGCTCTTACTCAATTTGAAAGATATTAAGGAATTCTGACTATCCTATTTCAAAATGGCAGTGTTTTCTCTAAGACATGACGAATTCATTCACTGGCACTGTCAGGTCAATTTAGAAAATGGAAAAAAAAAACCGCCAAATGAAGCACTTTTGTTAAAATTTGCACCGACTAGTTTTTCAATTAATACAAGCGAACTAATCTCCCCACCCCCCACTCCCAAGCAGCGGATATCGCAGTTGTCCATTTGGACCCTCGTGTTATCATGGCCATATGTCGATCATATGGGCGTCGTCCATCTTGGAGTCGGCTAAATGTGGTCGTCTATATTCGAATCTTTACAAACGACTGCTTCCATTCCTGTTAATTGCACACAAACCTGATTAAACTTGCAGTCTATTCTCACCTACATATTTCATGTTGATGAAATAAAAAAAACAAATTATCTATTTCCATTTTATTTGTAAAATAGCTTTAACATGTCATGTACATGGTGAAAACAAAAGAAAAGAAAATACACAGAAGTAAACAAAGGACGAACTGTGTAAAGCCATAGAAAATAAATCATAATTAATAAAAAATAACAAGCCACAGTAAAATCAAATATATAACAAACGTGCAGTCAATATAGGGTAAGACAGAAACATAACGGCATGTGTTATCACATTCGATTATATCGTTTATACTATAGCAAAAAATCAGTTCTAACATAAGTAATATATAAAAAAAAAACTGAGTTACGAAGAGAAAAAAAATTGTAAGGAAGGAAGAAAGGAAGAAATGTGAGAAGAAACAACAAATATATTTTTTTCCCTCTACTTCCTTCTCCTCCAACTCCTCCTCTCAACGGTCCACATGCGAACGGCGTTCATTGAGCAAACAGGAAGAACTTCATCGCTCAAGAGAGGAGAAAGAGAGGAACAAAAAGCGTTGATGCGCGGACGGGATGGGGGTGGGGGGGTGTATGAACAAGTGAAGAAGAGACAATGGGGAGGAGCAAAAATATCAGAAGTGATAAATCATGGTGAAGAAAGCCGATGGGGATGAGTGCAACTGAGAAGAGTGATCATTGAAAACGGAAAATCGCGGCAGAAGCACGTGAATATGATGTGATGATAGGTGTACGATGTTGCTGCTGCTGCTTTTTCTGACGTTTTTTTCTTTATCCTCTATTGTACTACTACAGTGCAATTACTACTACTACAACTACTATGACTTCTACTTGTTCTACTGCAATTTCCACCACAACAATGACTACCACAGCTATACGATCTACTCTTCTGGTTTAACTATTACTATAGTACAAATGCTGCTTTTTCAACTACCGTAATTTTAATCTTATTACCGTCTCTGCATTATTCCAAATACAATCTATACTACATTTGAATTCCCTACTACTGTGATGATGATGATTTTACTCCTTATTCTTTTTAAGATACGACTAAACGGTTTTTCAAAGATGGCGATAATGACGGTGTTAATGAATCGACCATTGATGTTTGCTGACGTAACGGATCTAAGTCAACCATACTTATCCCGTTGTTGCGGATAATATTTTTTACAATCATCACTGTGGATATTTTATAGAATGAAGGAGTTGATGAAATATATGAAAACGCATATCCTCTTACGCACGCACGTCATGCACACACGCTCACACACAGTACACATGCACGCACACAATGCGTGGCAGTGTATCAGGAAAATATATAGGAAAGATTATGCTAGACAATTGCGGAAGAAGTAAAGAAAAAAATCGATAACCATGCACTGAAAAGATAGAGACGGGAAGTGCGGAAGGAAGCGATTGAGGAGAGAAAGTAGAGGGCGGGAGGAGTGAGAGAGTGAGATGTAACTGAAAATGAACGTGGCTAGAGATACCGCGCGATCTATCACCCAGCGTGTCGAAGCAGGCGCACAAAACTGATACACTACAAACTCATGTTGCATGGAATGCGGTTACCTTTCGCGATGAAATTATTTTAATTTTGTTGATCTCCTTAAGATCTTCGTTCTGGCTAATGTCATACGATTTATTCGTCTGACAGGTGGAATCTGATCAGAGGTTGTTACGATTGACTGACACACCGTTTGTCCTGTGTAAACCTAAAATCTAAATGAACATTGGCATCAGCATCTTAGGACTGCCAATGTCCACTTGTACCTTTATTTTGGCTACCACCGATTGATTTTAATTAGACAAGAGCAATTCCTCGTGCAGCGTTAGCCAGAAATGTCCACTACAACAAACAATTTAGAAAAAAAAATGTACAGTGATACTACGTATGCAGCAGTAAAACTGTAGTTACTTTTGCTAGTCATCTATGTACCCTTGTAAATCGTCCCGCGAACCCAAGTATGGAACTCCTGGTCTACCGGTACAGTCTAGACGGGACCGTTAATGTTTAACCCCCCAACCCCGACCCTCCTCCTACTCCCATCTCCTTAGTTGCTCCACATTTCACAGTAGCGCTTTGAACAATAAAATCTATGCCATGCTTGAAGATGCAGAAATGGTAAAAGGCAACGTATGATTCAATCCAATTGAAATTGTATGCTCTGTTGCAGTGACAAATTGCATCATGACATGCCTAATCCCACACGGTGATCCAGTTCATGTTTAGTGATACGAAATGAAATGAAAAAGGAAACAAAATATACGAACATATTAAAACAAACGTGGACCAGAAGAATCTTGGTAATTGCAGACTAATTACTTGATGAAGCGTAAATAGCATTTTCCAATATTTTCCAAATCAGGGACGCGGGACTGTTTACTGGGGGTAGTTAGATGACTTGTGAAAGATTACTAAAACATTTAAACCTGCAGAGAGAAAACATTGTACATTGTGTTTTATGTTAATGCTTAACTGACGACTAAAGTCATTACAATTTGAACCTTTTGATTGCGGTGCCATTGTATGTTTAATTAGTCTTAATATATTACCAGTCTATATTCCGTGTCAGGTTAATGGGGGTATGGGTCGATGGTCTGTGGGGGTAAAGGGGAAAATGTTGAGAAAACCTGTTCTAAATAGACTAAATATATTTTTAAATGACAATCAATCAAAAGAACACGCAAAATTTTGAATCGGATATTACATATTATCTGCAGGCAATGAATCAGCGATTGGATGTAGTCATAGCAATGGGCGTTTATTCTCTCCAAAGTAGTTAATGTTTTTGTTTGGACTTAGAAAAAAAAAACTCCAATGATTACGAAACTAGATTGATTAAAATTTTCCATCGCATAATTCTATCTCATCTAATAAATTTGCTCCGGATGGCGACAGACGATTAAAATAAATATTTTCCGTAAAGAACTAAACGAGAGTACTGGCACATCGAAGATTAACTTGATTATGCTACATCACCCGAGAGTAAATTATTAAAGCGCCTCAACTACTAAAACAAAATCGAAACTATCTGAGAAATCATATATATATTTTTTACAGATTCGAATAGTTCATTTGTAGAATTGATGACCTGATACACAAAAGTAAAACCTTTAACGAAAGGCTACGGATTAGAATAAAAATATCTTAACGGCAGTCACAATAAAGTGTAAGTGTCACATGGTAAAGTTGGGTCTAAATATAAACGTACACTGCTATTAGAAGAGCGAGCGTGTGAGAATTTCCTAGACTGCAACATACCGTATATTAACTTGGAAACTACAACTCAAATTACAACACCAAGTAATAAGTAAATATACCGATTCTGTATGAAAGTATGTAATTTAGCGGACTTGGAAATAGCTAAGCTTCTTCACCTTAATTTCGCGAAGTTTTATTAGAAACCAATATTTTTCTAAGCCGTTGGATAAAAAAAAAGGGGAAGTAAATATTGGCGGAATGTTTACATCAGCGTACGCGGAACTGTACGGTACTGATAAAAAATGCGTTTAATCGCGACGAAAGACCTACAAACCTACAGCACCAGTGAAGAAAATTTTCGTCAAGTTTAAATTAACTTACTTTTTTTTCTTCTTCTAATTTTTCACACGTTTATGGGAATTTAAATATCCTAACCGCTAACAGTTGTACCGAGTATGTGCATCATACTACTGAAATGTGAACGGTAAGCTATAAGAGATCACATCACTCTTGATATAAAAATAGTAATATCAAGAGTAGCATCATAAACTAGTAACTATGTGTGTTCCCATAAAAGAATCCTATGAATCCATTTGAAACAGATTATATATATATATATTATATATATATATATATATATATATATATATATATATATATATATATATATATATATATGCAAACGTATTGGTGCGTTAATTGAAAAAAAGCGTGTGCAGGAGAGGCAATCTTGCATCAGATGATCTTTCCGGGAGGTTGGGAATAATATGGAAATGTGCGTTACGCCGTTTGAATTTGAATGAAACTCCACGCGATCAAGCAGAGAAGGTATTCGCCAAACGGTTTTGGTTAAAACACTTCCTGTCTGATCTTGTTGCGTTTCAAATCAAGCTTGATGACGTCACATTTATTCTATCATCCATGACTCTTCTTGTACCGATATTATATTATATATATATATATATATATATATATATATGTATTTATATATATATGTATATATATATATATATATATATATGCAAGCAATCACATCACCGTGATACAATAATGCACAATAACCACAGGAGAAGGGAAACTTGTAGACAGTAAGCACTTTCGTATTTTACATCTTCAGACTAAATGACAGAGATAGAGTTGTGTTAAATGTTTCAGGTAGCAACCATGGGGGGGGGGAGACAATGCAATGCGGGAAGGGGCGGATGACCTGACAGGTCGATAGAGGTAAGGTCATCCCCGCTTCCCGCATTGTATTCTCCCCCCCCCAATGGTTGCTACCTGATACATACACAACTCTGTATCTGTCATTATTTTGCATATATATATATATATATATATATATATATATATATATATATATATGTGTGTGTGTGTGTGTGTGTGTGTGTGTGTGTGTGAAATGCATATACCCAGAACAATTACAGACTTTGTTCTGTCTAGAGCAGAGGTTCGGAACCTCTTTTCATACGTGTTTTCCATACTTATGGATTGCTATTCCTTAATATTTTGGAAATCATGAAAATAATAAGTAACATTCTGACCCTGGAAATAAAATCACTTGATGTTTTACCAGAACAAAATCTGTAAAGTCTGATCTTGGGGGGAAGAGATTCACTTTTCTTTTGTGTTTATCGGGAGGCGAATTCGAGTCAGTCAAATATTTTTCAACCGTCACATTCTAACATGTCTTGAACGTTCTGAATTATTTTAGGAAAATACTTTTTGGTGCAAATGTAATCAAAGAATGATAGAAAGGGGTGTCCAGAGGTAGGTGCAGAAGAAAACAACAGCAAACAGAAGATTTAACTGTATAGGCTACAATAAGTCCCTCAAAGGTAGTGCAAGCGCGAAGTCAGCTGTCAGGGTTTTGTAATCACAATATTAAATATCGTCTCTATTCCAAACAAAATAAAAAAGAGCCATTTTGGGAATTTTGTGGTTGAATGTTATGGAAATATAATACTCTTCTGGAGTTCTTTACACCTGTCATGTACACACACGCACGCACGCGCATAATATGAATGTTAATGGTGATGAGCAATGTGTTGCATGATATGACGAGACTATGATAATAGGGTAGACAGGTTCTGGATAGAAAAAAATAATGTGGAAGAAGTTAAACGCAGACAGTGAGAAAATAATCAGTGCACTTCATTCATGATCGATGACAGTGCGCTGTTAACAAATAAATCACACATTTCCATGAATCAAAATAGTATCACAAAATGGTATGCCATTTAAATGTTAACATTCTATCAACAATAAAACATTTCTAATCAAGGCAACAATAAAAATTATTCACTTGTTGTATACATAACAGTACTTGTATAAATTTATATTAAGAATACAACTACACTACGTTTATTGCGAATAAAATGAATGATTAGTAAATTATACAAATGCATATGGATTACAACCGACTGTAAACAGAATCAGTAGAAATGAGACAAGAACGATTAGTTTTGACAAACATGTTGACACAACCGCAAGTACAATGTCGATAGGGTCAATTTAGTTTGTGTACACAAGCCAAAAATAAACAATTACTCAAATAAATATTTAAATAAGTTTAAGAAATTATAATAAGACGTAGAGAAATATGTAATCATATTTCGGAAGAAGATATACGCAGAGATGCAGCTCCGAATACGCGCCATGAAAAAAAAAGACATACTATTGGCGCAGCGACAAGAAATCATTCTGTATCAAAACATCACGGTTCCTGATCATTTGTCGTTGTGTCAGACGCCTGACAACGTCGTTAGCAATGTTCATTAACAAACAATTATAACAAGTGTATGTACACATGGAAACACAGAAATAAACTGTGTAGTGCTACCTTGTTCCCGACCCGTGACCATCACCTGCTGAATGCGGATGTTTATCCGCAACCCAAAAAACTGTCGTTTGACCAACTCCTAACCTACCAAATTACATAAACGCTGCATGTCTTAATCAAAAGAATAAGTTGCACTTTATTTAATACTGCCATTTGGGATGACGTGTCATTTCTCTCTGTGTGACACAGCATCCCAAAATTTATCTTTATCGGCATGTCTTACACCCAACGGTTTACAAAATTTGCAACCAACATAAAACTCGCTTCATAGGGCAAGTGAAACAATCAGTTCACTTAGAGAAAAAATTACTAAATTAAGTATCGAAGTAATGCCCGATTTGACTCTGAATTTCTTAAACCTAGAAGAGATAAACAAAATTACATGGAAAATATCACTAGAGGTATCGTCACGAAAAATAACGGTGCAATTAGTCGACATCTGTGATGCACATTCGACTCAACCATATTTTGTCAGTTTCTTTTTCTTCCAGGACACTAATTTGCATCCTTCAATGAATGCGATATCATCATTATTATGATTTCTATTATGAATTTGTATCAGTTATTTCACAAGAATTTACATATATTATTATCGTCTGAAACTACCCGTTCCGGCTACCCACCAAGCCCAGGAACTTTATATTCATTTTTACGAGAACTATATTTACGACAAACTCTTTTATCTTAAAAGTACTACTAGGAAGACTTTTTGACGATAGTATTCGTCGTCTCTTAACCCGAATTCAAATACGCAGCATCCAGTGCCATCTCTAGGTATTAGTTCCAATTACTCCATGAGTTGTGTACCAACCCAGGCGTCCCCGACAAAACAGACGATATTCAGCGAGAATGCGAGTTTTCCACCGTCTTTTGAAAGTAGTCTCGACTACCTAAATACCTCTGACAACAGCCAAGATGTGTGGACAGACGGCATAATTATGGACTATCAAATTGATCCTGAATATCACAATAGAAGTTTTCAAACTTCTGAGCAGTGTGCTCCTACAGTTGTATACAATCCTGCATGACGTTCACACTACGCATCCTAGATGTCACAAGCTTTGTAAACAACGATGTCTGTAATACAGATATATGTCTATATTTTCCATCTCGGCCTTAGTGTGGCAGTGAAAAGGTTAAATTTGTTACTATTAGGTAAAACTAGTTATTCATTACACGACAGGTTAGAAACATTATTCGATTGTTTAGATGCTATACAAAAACGAAAGTTTCACCACAAGTATCGTAACAAGAATCTGTTCCATCAAAGGACATGTACATTTTGAGTTTGTTCCTATACTGCACGCCCTTATTTACCCAACTGATAAACTGTGATAATAGTGAACATGTGATAAAACTGAAATCAAGTTCCAGTATATAGGTCTAATGAAAGAAATTTGTTGTTTCATATTTGTTTAGTATGTCTTGTTTCTCCGAATTCAGAAAATAAAAAAATTCTGATATTGGAAGTCGTGACAACCCTGTCTTCTATATTAACCCATCTTATTTTGTTTTATTTTCCCTTTTGTTATATTTAGTCTATGTAATTCCTTTGTTATTCACTTGTCATTTCTTCTGGTTTTAATTTTCTAAGCCTATTTATCTGATCAATTCAATTTAAATTTCCAAATACAATACATTTTATTTGTTTTGAATATGCTTTAAAAAAGGTAATTCAGTATTATTAAGAGAATTTAGCCTCATCATTTAGCTCCCCGTGTATATTCTGTACGTGATAATGTTGCTGGGTGGTTATCATGAGTTTTTCCAACTGCCTTTCTCTCTGAGTTCTATATGTTATTATTATGTATATTACGACCCCTATCTGTGGTCCTCTTCAGCAGAAGAGGACCACAGATAGTAGTTGTAATATACAGATTTTCTGTCCATCTTATCTCATTCTCAGTCAGTGGGTTAATAAGTCTCATTTCACAAATGTGCTACATTATACCTTCATATATATATATATATATACATATGTATATGTGTGTATATGTATATATACATATATCATTTAATATACGGTATATAAAAAGTGAGGGGGGCGTGCGGGTCTGCTGGAAGCAAAAACGAGCGTCATATAAGATAGTTTGGGACCACTGGGCAGTCACCTAAGGCGTGCTGTAGAAAAGAAAAAACCCCATATTCATGTGAATATTAAGAACAAAAATAAATACTGGAGGTTCATGTATTACAGGACGTCGACAGTAATTTTCTTTAACATAAATCGGGATTTTAGAGACTGTGAACGGTACCTGACTCCTAACTACCCTCGAGGGATAAATTACACGTGGACAGAAGCGCTGGTTGATATGTGGTCTTGAACTCAAATTTGTGACTTGATCATGGACTGCGTCGCGTGCAAGAATGCAAACTGCGGCAAGCAACCAACTTGTTGCAGTGCCATGACACGCCTCACAATCTGTTACGGGACAATGATGCCGAAAAACTTCGATTCCTGGTTAACGTTTATGATCAAATATTCATAAGATATCTACTCTTAAAAAAAAAAAAAAAAAAAAAAAATATAAAAATATATATATATATATATATAATATATATATATATATATATATATATATATATATGCACGGCATTACATGGAACTGGAAACATAACCTACACTGATGGTCACACCATTACTGACAAACAACAAAACATAAAGTGGTGGGGTGGAGGTTGAGGTTGATGGGTGGTAAAACGCATCATCGCACTCCGAACAAAACACCAAGACACTCGTTTCATGCACCGCTGGTCGAGGAATCGTGACGGTCCCTCCTCCGTGAATCTTCACATTCGCAAACAAGCAGATGGGAAGTACGGAATCCGACAACGAAGCTGTTCCTGCTACTGGGTTGAAAACAGGCGAAGCTCGACGGCGCCAGCCGGTGGCCTACTGTCAAACGAGCCGTTCGTCCTTTCCCGTCCAGTACACGGGACGGTCATGAGAGGAGGAAGCCCCGGAGGACGTCAACCCGTCCCCATGCGCATGACGAGAAGGTTTCGAAGGGGGTGTTTCGCTATGGTGCGCGTGCCCTGGTTTGGGTGGACGTGGGGGTGGGAGAGGCGGTGAGAACCGAGGAGGTGTCACGGGGGGTGAGGGCGGCGGGTCATCTCCTCGACCGCTGTGGCGACGGTCAGGCGAGTACATTTTCACTGGGATGTCGATCGAATCCGGGGAGTTGGCTCGAGAGTTGGAGAGATTGGTGTCAGCTGTGGCCATGGACTCCCGGCCGAGAGTGGAGGCGTTGGTGATGGGCGGGTCACCGGTGAAGTACTGCTGATGTTGTTTGAAGATGTTGTCAAATTCAAGAAACACCTCATTCTGAATAGTGTCACGGCTGTAGGACACTTGGCTCTGAGACCGTTGTATCGTCTCGCTGTTTTCATCGTCTTCCCCTTTCTGAGCCCCCTGAGTGTCTGTATAGTTGGTGGCATCGAAGTTACTATCCTTGGACGGGTAGCTCTTCAGGTCGCGGCTAAAATCCTGAGCCTCTAACTCCCGAGAGTCTGCCATCGAGTCCGTCTCTGACGCAAAGTTGGGAGGTTTTGTTTGAAGGATTTCAGATTCCAGCTCGCGTGAATCGCCCATATACCTACTACCACTATCACGGGACTCGTAATTCTCTGAATCGGTTCCGTATCTGTCACGCCCTAGATGCTCTGCCAGTTCCTCGCTATCCATTGAAGATATAAACTGATTCATTCTAGATCGGTCTTTCCTCTCTGATTCAAAGGAGGACTGGACATAATACTGCTGACTTCGGAGCTCTTCGAACTTCTCGCTGTCTACAGACGAGTCTGGGATATATCTGGAGGACCTTGCCTGATCCCTTCGAGAGCTGTGAGGAGTTCTCGAATCTCTGCGCGAACTCGACGAGTGATACTGACGGGGGATGTATGGCAAGTCATTGCCGTTTTCATGCCCTTGGTTGTTATTAGTTGGCGCTCGGTACTCATCGTGAAGCCAGGACTGACGTGGCTCTTCCTCATCAGCTTCATTCTGTGAACGTTGTTCCTTCGAGGAAGTCGAGGCCGCGGCGGCTTCGAGCGACTGAGGACCCTGATGGGGAGTGCTCGCCCTGGACGAAGTGTCAGAGCTCAGGGACAGTAAGTCGCGGGAGCTGCCCAGCTTCCGGCTACTTTTCTCTCTCGCCAGTTCATGAACATGGGGAAGAGTCATATTACTTCGTAATTTCCCAGATCCAAAATGCTCGTTGCGACCTGTGAACCAGGATCCCAGTTTGTGACCCCTTCCCGCCTCTCCCTCTGGTTCCTTGGCTGGTGTGGAAATATCTTCCGACGATCCGTGACCGGATAACCGAACTTTGGTTCGTATTTGCTGCGAACCACAAGTCTTCTTGAAACGAACAATGACGATGACACCAGCCACGGAAAGGAGAGCGAGACCACAACAAGCGCCTATGAGAATGTACGCCATGAAATAAGAATCGACTTCAACCTCATCTTCATCAGTTGTGTCGTCCACAGCGAAGGTGATGTGGCCGTCGCTGGTGCCAACCACAGCCTCATCCTTATCATAACGGAGATTCGGATTATTTTCGATGGAAGAGAGATCGGTCATGTTCAGCAGATCGACATCATAGACGTTTGTTTCATATAGCCCATTCTGGTCATCAAAATGTGAAACAAATGGATCGATAGGCGTAGCAGTCCACAACGGGTCAACAGGGCTATCACTTTTCGTAT
This sequence comes from Oratosquilla oratoria, assembly GCF_046742065.1. Taxonomy (NCBI): domain Eukaryota; kingdom Metazoa; phylum Arthropoda; class Malacostraca; order Stomatopoda; family Squillidae; genus Oratosquilla; species Oratosquilla oratoria. Next base: position 45,786,628 of record NC_134797.1, on the reverse strand, counting down.
TGTCTGACCCATCCACGTTTAACGGACTTCCCGAGTCAACTGCCACCGGCCGTACAACTGGTGGGACAAAATTGGTTCCACTCATGAGCCCAGACAGGATGGAATCATAGTCATTTGTGTTTAGAGGCGAAGTGATTCGAGGATCGATAGGCACAGGATGGACAGGACTGGAAACGGGTGTTTCTTCGGTAGAACTGTGACCGTTGCTGACTGTTAAGGGGGTCGTACCACTCTCCGTTATTAAAGTGCTGACCATACGATGGTTATGCAGTAAAACTTCCAGTTCTTCGTCTTCCTGTGACGAAATACTCATTAGTCCAGAGTCCTTGTTGCCACTATCACTATGGGTATATTCAGTATATCCTGGGGATTCGTGCAGAGAAACTGTATCATGGTTCTGCAGATGAATATCATGTGGGTAAATTCTGTCATCGTAGCTGTTTGAGGTACCTGCATGGATGCTAACCACTTCAGGTGGTGGTCCATCACCAGCTTCCGCGTCTTCTCTGTTAATAGGCTTGGTATCGTGTGGCACAGTATCACCATACAAATAAGGTTTGCTATTATAAAAAATGTCAAAATGTGTGCTATCCCCAGTGCTCTGGGTTATGTTTACATTCCCGTAATCTTCTGTAGAGGACTGTTGAGAAGCTATACCATCATACTTCTGGTAATTATGATAGTCTGATGAATAAACTTCATACTGATCTTGAGGATAATCAGGAATGTTAACTTCATAATCATAATAGGCCCGATCACCATGATAGGGATAATCCTCATTAAAGCTTGCAACGCTTTGATGTTCCTCGTAATTAGAACTAGGTTCCTGAGCTGGAGGGCCGGTGTAAAAGTGATTCAGGTCTTCCGGGACATACTCTTCAATCAGAGAGGACGTACTATTGGGTGCTGTTGCATCGTAAGGTGGTGAGGGTAGGTACGGTGGTATCGGCACAGGACCCGGCACTGGTTCTCTCGAGAGAACATGGGCCGTTGCACTACCCGCCATGTCACCACTACTTGCGTGGCCCATACCATCTGACAGAACGATTCTCGTAGTTTCAGTATTTTTATGCGGAATCTTGTTCACTACAGGAGGAGGACCAGTCGGTCGCGTTACCACGGGGAGACTCTGATCTGCGAAGGGTAGTCGGAAAGGAGGAGTCGGAGGATGTTGGTTTTGTATTGTGGGACTCTGGCTCCTTGGGGGCGGCCTGTATGGTCTTAATCCTGGTAAGAAGGACGCCAAGAACGACGACAACCTTGGTGGGTGATTTTGGGTTACTGGGGGAGGGGGAGGTCTTGGGCGGGGAGATCCATTGCCAAAGAATGGTAAATTGGGCAAGAAATCTTTAAGGGGATCGTGCTGACCAGGTCCATCATTCCGATCCAACATGATAGGAAGCGGAGGTTTCTTGATAATCTGTGAAGGAGGTATAATGAATGAACCAGGCGGAAGAGCATCTAGGGCTTCGGGTGGTGGCATTTCTAGCCCAAGCCTTAAGCTTGATATAGGTGGGGGAGTTCTGTGCACAGATGCCGGGCCACTGCCCCCTGCCATGACATACATTTGTTGCCGGGATTCTGCTGGGCCATGCGGATTAACCTTCCCGCTCTTGAGCATCGCTTTTTCCTTGTGATCGGGATGGAGACTGAACCCAACAACTACCTCGGATTGATTGAATGGCGGGGCGGTTATAACCTCAATCCCCTCATCCCCACGTCGGTTGACTGCCACCTGTGGGTGCATTGTCATGGGGTTCCAAGAATCACGATCAATCCCAATGTTGGCGGATGATCTGACAAGGGAACTCGGCTGCATGGGATGCACCGGATGAGGGCGACGCGGAAAATGAGGACGTTTTGGGGGAGGGCGTTGTTTGGGGTTCCCGAGTGGGAACGAGAACGGGAAGGGGGTCCGGTGACCGTCAACGTGCTCATCCCTCCGAGGGAAGTCGCCTTCGTCAGCAGCCACATCTTCTACATTCTTGCTTGGGTTCAAGGGTGCATCACTGCCAGGTGTTCCAATGCGATCTTGTTTCTGAGAACTGCTAGGCTCGTTCAGAGGTCGAATCAATAGATTGTATATGAGTTTCAATGCATTCTTGTCTAATGCACCAAAGTTCTTGATGAGATCTCCTAGGAAAGCGTTCTGAAAGCCATGACTTGATGCTAACTCAGTCAAGAAACTGGCGACATCATCGTATGTGCTCGATCCAGCTTCTTCGTAACGAGGAGTGTGATTGCTGGAAGCACCGAAATGACTAAAAGTCTCGTTGATAGCACCATTCTTCTCCAGTTCGAGCAAGAACTCGATGACTGGAGAAGACGTGGGTTCGGCGTCCTCGACATCGATGTCAATGGCTACCTCCAGAGGGTCTTCGGACCGGCCGCTTCCGTCTTCCTCGTCTTTCCCGATTTGTTTCAATGATGGTACGTCTTCAGTGACTAACACCTCATGCTCGAACTCACTTCCATGTCTCTGATCGATCTTCTTATCTACAGTCGCATTTGAAGGTTGGTCAATAGATGAAGTTATGATTACTTCAGTGTTACTAGCAGGTGCAGAGGTTGTAGTTGCAGTGATTGTAGTCACAACCTGGTTGTTATTACTGATACTCGTGGTATTGGGCCGTTCACTGCTCGCTACCAAACTCGACTCCTTACCAAAGCTAAACGGATCGGACTGTTCACTGCTACTATCATCTGCCTCGTTGAAGTGACTGACATTAGCTGGGTGTTTTGTGGCGTTATCTGCGACCAGTCTGTTCGTGGTGTTAACAATACTGGACTGTTTTGTGGTGATCGTATCTGAACTGTCTGTGATGTTTGCTACTTCGGACTGCTTAATAGTATCCACCTGTTCAGGTCTTGTGTTGTCCACATCAAGAGGTTTGGTGTCGCTGTTGTTCACTGATACACCTTCCTCGTTCGACGGACTATTTTCTGTCGTCGAGGAACAACAAATATGAACCAAGTTACTGAAATGCCAGTTCGGGGCAGGTTTCCTGGTGTTGTTGCGACGCGCATCCTCCAAGGGCTCGAACTTGGGAGCCGGTAGGTTGTCCGGGTGGATGATGTACGACACTCCGGATGGACCTTCCTTGCTGACGTTCACGATCGCACGAGGCTCGTTTCGTTCTTCTTCAGGAGACCCAGGCGGAGCTGTCGTCGTCGTCGTCGTCGTCGTCGTTGTCGTCGTCGTCATCGCCGGCGTCGTCGTCGTTGTTGTTGTTGTTCCGTCAAACGGGTACGGATGTTTGACGGGTACCTGTCCAAATCTGGCTATGCTGTCCAGGGCGTGATAGAACTTCGTCGTTGCCTTCTGCGTGTTATCTCCTTCACCAGAATGCAAGTCACTATTACCAAACAGGGTACGGTTATATTTTTCTATAAACTCACTCTCGATGTCTTCACTCTCCTTCCTGGCTGAGTCGTCTTCTTGACTGTTTATATTGTCCCCATCACCCGGTATGTCTCCCGGGTCAATATCTCCCGGCGAACTCCGCGGGGCATATTCCCCCACAGCAGCAGGTAAAGACACAATTTCAACAGGTGATGCAAGTACACCAACAGGTGAGGTAACCTTTAGTTGAAACGACACTAACAACTGAAACAAAACAAGGACCTGATGCCTCGTCTCGCCCATTGTCACGGTTAATAGATCACAACGTTAGTGATAGATCACAGAGGTCTTGCCAACAAGCACTCGCGTTCCCGTTTATACCATTGCTCCACCGTTAAATTTCCCCGTTTTGTTTACTCTTTCAAACGTAAAACAACCTCACAGGCACATCATTCTTATTGTATTTCTTTTCAACTAAACATCCTTTTTCACTGGTCAGAGTATAACGTGTCACATGGAATGTCGTGTTTATGTTCTTGGGATCAATGACTCAAGTACCGGGTGGACGTTACCGACCTCATACAGACATCAACACCCGTCTCGTGCGATTCACCAACTGCAACTGACCGAATCGCTCAACGCATCACATCCCCCCTCCTCCCACTCCCTCTCCTACTCCCCCTCCTCCTCGCTTCCTATATCGTTATACTTCACTTGCATTAGCTATATCATCATAATTATGAATTATTATTAATGTTCAAGCTACTTTGAACCAAAAAGTACACACGTTCTGGTATTTAGCTTGAACATTGTATAAACTTTTATTTTATGTCATCAGGTATTCATATGAAAAAAAAACTCGTCACGCAGTTGTAGACGCACAAAATTTGTTGCACTATATATATATATATATATATATATATATATAATATATATATACACAAACACACACACACACATTATATATATATATATATATATATATATATATATATATATATATATATATATGTTGAGACATTCTGACAGGTTGATGTAAGCGGAATAGGAAACACAGGAGTCTTAGTCTTGAGTTTATTCCTGACTAGTTCTTCGCAGGTATGCTTTTTCAAAGCATACCTGCGAAAACTAGGTATAAACTCAAGACTAAGACTCCTGTGTTTCCTATTCCGCTTACATCATATATATATATATATTATATATATATATATATATATATATATATATATATATATACATTTCTTATTAAATAACAGCAAACTGGGCGTTAGTTATCTTCTTATTGAGACTTTCTACTCTTCTAATAACTTTTCTCTCTAAAGGAGAGAAAAGTTATTAGAAGAGTAGAAAGTCTCAATAAGAAGATAACTAACGCCCAGTTTGCTGTGTTATTTAATAAGAAATGTATTTAAGAGAACCTGCTCCCTAAATTCACACACACACACACACACACACACACACACACACACACACACACATATATATATATGTGTAGGCAGCTAAGCCTCTCAAGGTGGGAATTTTCTTCTTCATTCCCATTAATTCTTTCAATATAATGGCGAGACCTGTAGTACAATTACAGTGAGGAACAAAATTATGCTTACAGTTCTACCTCAGTATTCAACACAACCACATACATACATATGCTATATATATATATATATATATATATATATATATATATATATATATATATATATATATATATATATATATATATATATATATATATATATATATATATATATATATACACACATACACGGATTAATGGTGTCATTGTTAGTGCCACAGACTGCTACCCTCCGGTCCTGTGTTTCCACTAATAATGGGTGCCACGGTCTCCCTTGAGTAAGGGGGATGAGTGAGCGGTGCGTGCGTGTGTGTGTGAGGTCACAGGTTCACCCATAGACCGAACCATATATGAGATCTGAGCTCTCATGCGGCAGGGTAATAGCTGTCGATCACGAGTCCAACACATGATTCAAGACATATTACAAACCCACAGTGAATCTCTCTCTCTCGTTCTGTCTCCCTCTCTCTCACACCCACACACAAACAAACGTATACACACAAACACCCATCCACACACACGTATACACGCACGTACACACACACACACACACACACTTATCTGAGGCGTTGTCAAGTTCACAACTTCCAAAGCATCGACCAAGTCTTAGACAGAGTCTCAAGTCCAAAACCGAGTCTAAGACCGAGTCCCGAGTCCAAGACCGATTTCAGAGTCCAAGATTGAGTATTGAGTCCATGACCGAGTCTCGAGTCCGAGTCATCGCGTCCAAAACAGTCCCAAGTCCACGACAGAGTCCCGAGTCCAGGATCGAGTCCCGAGTCCAGGATAGAATCCCGAGTCCAAGACCGAGTCCCGAGTCTAAGACTGATTCCCGAGTCCACGACCGAGTCCTGAATCCACGACCGAGTGCAGAGTCCACGACCGAGTCCTGAGTTCATGACAGAGTCCCGACTCCACGACCGAGTGTCGAGTCCAAGACAGAGCTCCGAGTTCAAAATCGAGTAGTCCACAACCGAGCCCAAGACCAAGTCCCGAGTCTAAGATGGAGTCCTCGAGTCCAGGATCGAGTCCCGAATCCCAAGTACACGACCGAATCCCGAGTCCAAAAACGAGCTCCCGATTTCAAGACCGAACCCAGCCTGTTCGAGTCTTAAAAAAAAAAAAAAAAAAAAAAAAAATCCCAGTTCAAAATCCAAGTATTTATTTGTATAATCATTCAATCAACATGGTCATCCATCATCTATCAAAGGTTTAGTGATGTAAAGAACTTTAATAGAGTTCCGTAGATGACGGCTTGCAATATTTGCACCTGATCCTGCGTTTCTTTCTCTCGTCTTTTTTATATTCCCAATTGGGGAGGGAGGAGGCGGGAGAGAGAGAGGAGGAGGGAGGAGGAGGAAGAGAGAGGAGGGGAAGGGGGGGGGGGTAAACGGCAAACATACACCATTTCCCTCTCGTCATCACATAATATCTAGTTTCGCCGACTGCTTCTATATTCTTAATTAGGATATTGTAGGTGATTACACACATGCCGCTTGTAGCGGTAATAATCCGACATCTGGCAACCATTATTTATCGCGTTTTCCTGGGATGAAAAAAGGGGGGGGGCATCCGTTCCCCCCAACCCCATTGACTGCTTAAATATTGAGGAGAATACTCTATACAAAGATTTATCGTACAAACTGTACACTCCGAACTTCACCCTTCACAATTCCAACTCCACTTCTTCACAATTCCACCTCCATCTCATTTCTGGCATTGTGTGCCAATTTCAATGACACGTTTCATAGTCATGGGTTTAAACTGGACAAAATTAGGTTTAATAAGGACATAGGCAAGAACTAGTTTACTGACAGAATGGTTAACGAATGGTAACCATTCAGCGGGCCCTGAAACAATTGGTCGTTTCAACAGAAGATGAGATAACTTTAGGAATGGGGATGACAGGCGGTAAGGGACATGGAACTCTATAGTGTAGGCCTTATGGTCTCTTGCAGTCTCCTCCATTCTTGTGGTCTTATACTCCTCCTGTTCCTCCTCCTGCAGTAACATCCTTCGACCTCGAACATTGATCTCTTCCTTCTCTGCAGAACCTCGCGCGAGATAGTCTCATAGTATTTGAATTCTTCTCTTCAAGTCAACAAACTACTCGACTCTGACCGTGCCTCCCGAGAGGACCCAGGTTCGATTCCGACAACCAACAGTGGCGTCACCCCGCCCTGGAGTTAAGAACATAATAATAGAGGAGACTGCAAGAGAAGACGTAGACTGGGTACTCAATTCTTACCCAGTAGTAGTAGTAGTAGTAGGAGGTTAAAAGGAAAAAAAAAAAAAAAGAGAGAGAGAGAGAGAGAGAGAGAGAGAAAGAGAGGGGGGCTGCAAGAGACCATATGGCTTGCAACATGCACTTTTCCATGTCCCTTACCACCTGCAATCCCTACCCCTAATGTTATATCATCTATCAAAACAACCAATAGTTTCAGCCCTCACTGCATGGATACTAAGTCTATTCCATTCGTTAACCACTCTGTTGGTAAACCGGTTCTTTCCTATTTCCTTAACCAGCGCTTCTACCCATGAGGGGTAATCAAACTGAGCTTCCACGGGCTTCACCAGCGTCGACGGTTGAGAGTTCGTTTGAGTAAAAACGACCTCGGTTACGATATTTGAATTTTCAAATCTCCAAATATCAAATTACTTTTCTATCATACATAACAAACCTGAATGATGATCTAAGAGATCGTAAGCCTAGATACGAATGTTAGACATACTGTTGAAATGTTCTTATAGAAGTCTAGATTTCTAGATTTCTGTGAGCTAAATCACGTTCTAGTTATTAGAAGATAGGGAGATTTAAGGGGAGTAGCAGAACGGAGAGTCACGAACAACTAAGTCCCAGTACAAAGGGTCAAGGTGACGACCTCAGTCGAGGTTAAGCGTCTCCTACCGTAAACGCCTCGTCTTGAGAGGTTATCACACTGGGCTATTTTTTTTTCCAACCTCCGATTAATCGGCGTTAGCACCCACCTCCAACACTTTTTCCGCCGTAAAATCACTAAGACATTTTTCTTTCTCGACAATTTACATAGAATGTCATTTGATGTATAGGAAGAAATTATTTTCCTAGAGCATAACAGATTCCTTCTCGAAAGCGTGGTCTGTAAATCTGCTACAACAGTCGGCGGAAAAAAAGCCCAGTGTAATAATGCCTTTATGGTTAACAGAAACCGAACTTCACCACTACCCACCCAACCCCCACTTAACCTAACCTAACCAGCCTTAACCCCCCCTCCCCCACCTCAACCTAACTAACCAGAAGGAACAAGACCAGTATTAAGACCCAGGCGAAGATGGATGGAGTGGATGAGGCTTTAAATAGGAGGGGAACAATCTTGGATAAAGTGTCACGGAATCAAATATTCATGGATAGAATGGCGGAGAGTTGTAAACGAGGCAACGGCAGCTGACAGGCCATGACCTAACAGGCGTCTGGTGAGAAGGTGAGAACCTAACCTAGCCAGCCTGATCCGCAATTTCCACAAATTATAAATACCTCTACGGGAGCCTCCCATGTTCCACTAAATCCTGCTTCACACTAAATTGTCAAATGTTTTATTTACTTTTTTGGTTTTACTTCTATTTTATTTTCGTTTGTTTTTCAATTACTTTCTTTTATTCTATTTTTTATTTCATCTTTCACTGTAAGATCGTTAGTTTCGGCTCTTATCAAGTGTAGGCCATTTCACAGTTGAGCGATTTTCGTTAACGCTGTGTTCGTTTCCGCAGAAACGACTTTGGTAACAATCTTTCGTTGTTGTTGTTTTTATCACAAAAAGTAAAATAAACCTTTGCGTCATATATTGAGAAGCTGAATTCCGAATTAAAAGAGGTTAAACATATACAAATGTTTGAAACATTATTGTTATTTTCTTAGGGAAGTCTAGAATATTGAAAGCGGAATCTTCTTCTAGATATTCAATTTCAAAACTGTTGACGAAAACCGACCCATATTAATGTTCCCTAGTTCCTTCGTCACAGGGCACTTTAGTGACACCCCCAAGGACCAGAGTCGCACACAATCCACTTATGCTTGGAGATTCGTCCCCAATGAAAAATTAATTTTGATGATTTTTCAAAATCTATTCTCGCTCCGTTCTACCATCTTCGGGGCGATATATTCCTCAAGGATAGAAGCGGTAGAGATTGCTGACAAAACACAATAACTTACCACAGTGACAAAATTTACGGATTTTATTCTGACTAAAGTAAATGGAGTTATTTCTCACCTCTGCCCCATGCCTGGATTGGAATCTTTTTCCAATATTTCTACTGATGAGCTGTTATTTTATACCAACTTAAAATGTGCAAATAACAAAGACACTGTGAAATTAGGCTTACGGTTGAAATATAAATATAAAAATTACATCCTTACAGAAACCGGACTCGGAAATACGGGTCCCAGAGATAAGAAATGTGTGAAGAAACAAGTCACATCGGGACTGATGACACAAGGTAATCACTTGACACGACGATAAACCATGGTGACACAAATACGGATGAAGCAGAACTCGGAATGCCAAAATCAGAAGTTAGAATCAAATTAATTATAAAGTATACCAAAGGTGAGATAAAGTAATCAGAAATAATAAAGACAATGGTGACAAAGTACAATGTAAATAGTTAGGAAGTAGAAATGGAAGAACAAATAGAAATGGGTAACGCAATGAGTCTACTTGATCGTAGGACAGACAAGAAGAGGACAGAGCCAGGAACTTGTGAACTAACGTGTGACTAGATTATATTTCTACAGAAATGTGTCTGAATGTGATTTGAAAGTGTGTATTTACTCCGAAGTGTTTGAAAAACTTATTTTGGAAATCTACAGAAAACAAAAAGCCTTTTATTTGCCACGCTATCTTTCAAACACTTGTGAAAGATCCAATATAAGCATAAAGATTTAATATATAAAAATAACACATTTATAACAACGGCAATAATCAATAACATGATAATAATAATAAAAAAAAAAATAAAAAAAAAAGTCTGACATAATCCAGAAAAGCTCATGGCGTCACCGGTTTGTCTGCTCTGAGGGACGAGACGGAAATGGTGCTGAGGCCAAGAGAAGAGAGAGAGACAGATGGGTAGCGTACGAGAGGAACACATTTTCCTACAAAGTTATGCATCAAATGGTGTCACCGTGAAGGTCAATGGATTTCCCAAGACACAAATAATTTCCTCTGGATCGAATATAGATGTCGGCTAATGGAAAGGCAAACAATAACTTGCATGCATTGGACTTGGACTAGACTGCATAATCACAGGATTTGACCGTTGTAGGATTTTTTATTAATAGATGATTACTAGACAAACTTCAAGCTCCTGGTTGATCTGATAATGAAGATGACTTGACCGTATGATCAAGAGTTTTGCGTGGTCGTATTTTACAAGGAAATTAATTTTGCGAGTGTTGTTGTTGTTGGTGGTATTAGTACCAATTGCAGCAGGTATAACAGTAGTTGTAGTAGCAATACTAGAGATAGTAAAACCAGTCATGTTTATTGTTGTAGTGGCCACGCACTTTTTCCTAAAGGTTGCATTGTCTAAAAATATGTCGGAGGTGACGCGTTGGATTGTGGGGCGATGACTGGAGATGGAGGCCGCCAGGCCGCCCCGGCCAGCCGGCCCCATCGAGGCGATACCGTTGGACGTTGGGCGTCAGATGGTCCCCCACCTCGAGCGCGCGCCGTTGTGTCACCTCAGCCAGCCTTCCTCCTTACTCATCATTTGCCGCGTACTGGGGCTCTTTGCTCTCTTCCTTCCCCTTCCTTATTCCTCCTTCTCTCTCCTCCTCTTTCTCTTATTACTTTTCTACCTCATTCTCTTCTTTTTTTCTTCGCTTCTTCCTCCTTACCCCTCCTTCTCCCTCATCCTCTTGTTCCTCTTTCTAATCATTCTCTTACTTCTTCATCTTCATTCTCTCTCTTCTCCCTTTCTCCTTCTCCTGTTCTTCATCCCTCTTTCTTCTCTTCCTCCTTCTACTTTTTTCTCTTCCTCCTGCTCCCCCTCTTTCTCTTCTCTCCTTTTCTATCCTCTTCCTCTTGCCTCCTCTTCTCCCTCTTACTTCCTGTACTCAGCCTTTTTCTTTCTCCTCCTTTTCTTTTTCATTCCTCCACCTTGTGGTGTTGCGGCACCATCAACTACAAATCAGTCAATCAATCCATCAACTCCGTCTAGGGCACAACGGCAGAACTGATCCACTGCACGGGGACTGAACCCCCGTATGGACCCGAGTCACACAGCGTCCTTAATGACTAAATTCCCCCAAATCAACAACGATGATAACGTCTGCGTTCTCCTACTGCCTTATCTCTAATTCACGTTTTCTTCGAACCCACCTCTTCGGTCCGATATTAGCCCCCCCCCCCCGAAGGATTGATGCATTATATAATATATATATATATATATATATATATATATATATATATATATATATATATATATATATATATATATATATACTGTTAGTCTAGTTGGAAAGTCACTTGCATTTGTCAAGAGGATGCCGGGTTCGAGTCCTGGGCAGTACCACATTTCAATTTCAGCATGCTGGCCTTAGATGGCTCAGAATTAAAGTGCATTGTGGTTGTTAAAACATATCTCTGATCGCTGGGACCCATTCAGTGTTGTACAAATATATATATATATATATATATATATATATATATATATATATATATATATATATATATATATATATATATATATACATAAATATACATAGACACACACACAATTATATATATATATATATATATATATATATATATATACATATATATATTATATATTGGGGGGGGGCACTGAAACCCCTACGGCCCAGAATCACGCGACATTCTTAAATGACTGGAGATAAATTATACAGATGAAGATAAAAGAAAATAACAGTAAAACAAAACAAGGGAAAATCAAAGGGAGGATGATAGAAAGGGAAGAGTGGAGGACAGATGATGGATATTTAGCCTTAAGATGAAGAAACCTAAAATAAGAAAGATTATGAAAAAACACAGCTCGACGAGAACCTGAATAGATAAACAAAAGGTCGTCGCCACTACTGCCTAACTCAACCACCTCCTCCTCCCTCCCACCTCCACCTCCCCTCCCTTCGTCACGGGTGGCGAACTTGAAATACTCCATTCTGGCTACGTCGTCACGCTTGTGACGCTTAAGTTGCACCCCCTACTGATCAGAGTCACGCATCATTATGTAACGTATTGCCGAGACTCTCGTCTTCACAGAGGCATCCCTACGGACCAGTGTCACGCATCATTATGTAACGTTTCGCAGGTTCTTCTCCAAAGAACGCTGATGACCTTAAACTTCAGTGACACAGATCAATGCTTAAACGGCCTTGGAAGAGACCGCAGTTTAATTTTTCCATCAATGTTGTAGTCGCACATTTAGGTTACACCATATGCATCGTCATTTCGTCATTGGAGGCTCGTTTCCTGGGGGCGAATGCTGATGACTTTAAACTTTATCGAGATTCCCTGCAGACCACAGTCAATCATCGTTCTTTTCTATGATTGGAGACTGAAATCTCGGATCAAAGAAGAATGCTGGCGACTTAACCCAACCAAGAGAATTGAAAAATAAAAATAAAATTAAATAAAATTAATAAACACAATTTCATCAGACAAACAGCGAGGAGACGAGGGCAACGACGTCTCCAAGGAAAGGCGAGGCCCCTGGGGGGGTGATGACGATGACGTTAAGGAAGAAGATGGAAATGACAAATGGAGAAAAAAAAAAAAAAAAAAAAAAAAAAAAAAAAAGTCTGGAATGCCTTCTGGGCTCGGACGAAGAAGTAAAAGAAGAGGAAGAGGAAGAAGGTGAGGTGCCTACGTCAGGAGACGCAGAGTAGCTGCGGCCGAAGCCGTCACCTCTGCCCAGTGATACGCCTTTAGGGGACTGCTGGGGGCAAGTAATAAACAGTCGCTGCAGGAAATCGGAGAGGAGTGCGGGATTCGAACCCACAAATACTAATGCAAAACCAGTTTTTTATTGCGCCACCAGCGTACTATGAGCCCTGAAGAGCATAATACTATAATTTTAAATAATAAACAACAGCGTACTATGAGTCCTGAAGATCATAATACTATAATTTAAAATAATAAAACAAGTAAAAGTGGAATAACTATTCTACAGTGACATGGTTACAGTGGCAAAGTTTAAGGGAGTCGTTCTTGATAATTACGTGAGTCCGGGAGAAGATGTGAGAGAGAATAAATGAAGAGAAACAAATGTGAAAGTTTGGCGGAGGAACATGAGAGACATCTTGTATGTTGTGAGAGAAATGAAACAGAGAAATGAAAGATAAATGAAAGAAAATAAGAATGAGAACGAGTAATGAGAGAGTGAAATAGAAGAGAAACAAGAGAGAAATAAGAGAAATTAAGGAAAGAAATGAGAAAATAAAAGAAGAATGAGAGAAAACAGAAAGAAATGAAAAGAGAAACGAGAGAATGAAGTGAAAGAATGAAAGAGAAACAAGAGAAAAATAAGAGAAATTAAGGAAATCAATGAGACAAAATAAGAGAGGAATGAGAGAGAGAATCCAGAAAGAGAAACGAAAGAGAGAAATGAAAGAAGTGAAAGAATGAGAAAGAAAAATTAAAGAGAACTAAGAGAAATGAGAGAAATGGGGGAGGATAATGATAACGAATTGGTGTTTATGGTTGCGACATGTCTTTATAATAAACGAAGAAAAACTACGAATACAAATCTTAAAACTGGACACTACCAAGGAAGGGGAAGAGGAGGAAGGCCATAGGAGGCGAAGGAGGAGGAGGAGGAGGAGGAGGTGGAAGAGGAGGAGCTGGAGGAAGAGGAGGCTCAGAATTCAAAGCTATAGAAGCGCTGGTAAACTACAGTGAACAACATCATCATCATCATACAAGGTTGTAGAAAGATTCTGTTGATCCTGGGGCAATGTTGTCTGAAGAAGAAGAAGAAGAAAGACGAAGACAGACGATTTCATTCATCTGCGAGGCACTGCTAGGACAAAAGGGAGTAAAGCAACAGTTCTCAACACATTTGGCCACCCTGTATTATCTTCTTCACCCTATTATGTCACACCCACTCACCCGAATCACACGCTTTTGCAAGCAGGTATGACTTAAAAGCTCCGTATGGGTATCGCTCTGTTTTTGTCAAGTCGATACTTCGGTGACTTTAACGATACCCCTCCGGCCCAGAGTTACTCAGCATTTTCCTTTGAGTGGAGACTCGTCTCTGTCTCTGTCTCTCTCTCTCTATGTGTATATATATATATATATATATACATATATATATATATATATATACTGTATATTATATATAATAAAATGAAACTTAAAATATAAATAAAATTAAAGTGTATATACAATAAAATAACGGGTAAAAGATAAAACAGTATATATATATAACAAGATAAAAATAAATAAAAGAATCCAAAAATAATAAAATATTAATAACCTTCAACTTCTACTCTCCCTCTATTCTGTGCGACTGTTCCACAAGGACAGAAACGCTGGTAATTGCCGAAAAAATACTGACTCAATCGAAGAAATATTTTTGGTTAATTCAACCTGCAATGTTTATAAAATGTGATGTTCTCCATATAAAGTAAACTGTAGAATCTATGGATTTGCAGTTTACTAGATCAATATTACAACAGTACGTCTCTGAAAATAGAGTCCCTATTCCGCTCCCTAAAATCCCCCATCCCCCGTTTAGCAGGGAATTTCCCCCAAGGGGAGAGGTGCCTCTACGGGAAAATAGCCCATGACGATTAATGACGATTAATTATCTTAGGGAGAATTCCCCTAGGAGATAATTCCCATTAGTGAACAATTCCCCTAGATGAGAAGTATCCCTAGTGAAAATTCCCCATAGGGAAAAAATCTCTCCTCCAATAAGGACTTACATTTCAGTTCTCCCTTACAATGACGCACTTTAATAATTTAGTTCTGGCTGTCAACAGACGAATCTATTCAGCTAGGAAGGACCCCTCGAGTTTAGCTGGGAAGGCCTAGTATCCCGTCAGAGGATAACCAGCGTTTCTATCAACCACAATTCACTTTAATTCTAAGCCTTCAACTACGAGGAACTCGAGGAGGCATACATGCAGAAATTGATACGTGGTCAAGCTAAGGACTCGAACCCCCGCTAACACGTAAGAAGTGACAGTGACTTAACCCAATATTACGTGTTAGCGGGGGTTTGCGTCCTTAGCTTGACCACGTATAAATTTATGCATGTATGCCTCCTCGAGTTCGTCACCATTGATGGTTTAGAATTAAAGTGAATTGTGGTTGATAAACGTAAATCTGTTTACTGGGACCCATTCAGTGTTATATATATATATATATATATATATATATATATATATATATATATTATATATATTTATATTATATATATATATATATATATTATATATATATAATCATGAAAAAGGACTAATTCGTAGGGATGTCACTAAAGGAGCGGTACTGAATATGTTAATTGTTTTTGCTATTGTGTCTCACTGTACAGCTCTTGCTGTGGTGAACGGTAGATAATTTTATTAGCGATGGAGAACAATTTGTTCCAGGCTTCCCCACTCGTCAGTGTAAAAATAAAATAATATAATGATAATGATAATAATAGTAATAATAATGATAATAATAGTAGGAAAAAGAAGTCACGGGTCTAGTTCCGAGTTACTGAGTTTATTCCTGACCGGTTTCGCTCTATGCTTCTTCAGAGGAATGTGACTCTGGAGTGAAGCTGGCGGTATACATAGTCTGAGTAAGACCGCGTTCCCTCCTTGGAGGTGGGTTACGTTTGGTTGTACAATGGTTTTTAATACAATGAACAATAGTGATAAAAATACAATAAATTGTTGTGATGTTATTACAAAACAGCTCCGGTGTGTGTGGAATGTTGATCGAGGGTGTAACATTGTAAGTGAAGTGAGTGGTGTAGAAATGTGTGAATCCTAAAAAGTGTCATATGATAACTTATAGTATTAAATAATATAATAATATAAGGATAAATATCCAGATAAATGAAATAAAATGAAAATACAAATACAAATATAAAAAAAAAAAAAAAAATAAAAAAAAAATAATAAATATAAATAAAAATATATGCTTATTTAAAGTGACATGACATCTCATCGCATATCATTGTGTGACAGAATGTTATAAAAAATATACATACATATATAACAATGAATAGATAAATAAATGTACCAACGATAATAATAGTAATAATAATAATAATAATAATAACAAATAATTCATAATAGTTTATCAATAATAATATTTCATTATAATCAATAACAATAATAACAATGTTAATAAAATGATAACAATAACAAAATCCGTGTTAGATAAACAACATAAAAAACAACTTTGTTATAAAAATTTCCTTGGCTCAACTTCAACACGGAGCTTGGTCTCAAGGTGTTAACACAAATGTATCAAACGAATTTAGTACATTGCTATTCTTCATCCCATTGCAATGAATCTTGGTCTGCTTGTGTTTGACCTACCTTCGAAGTAATAAATAAACGAGAGAGAGACTAAAGAAGATTGTGAAAAATATTTATTCTCTTCTTTCTCCAGACAACATAAAATATATAATTCAAATTTATAATGTCTTCAATTGTAACTCATAACCAAGTCTATCCAAAACAACCCCTTTACTTAATCAGTAATAGCATTTAAACAAACTACTAGTTGGTCACCATTTCTGCGGTTGAGCCTCCCCTCCCTTCTTCGCTACCCTCCTTCCCGTTCTTCTTCAAATACTGTTTTTCCTTCTTCAGGAGCGAGGACGCCGTTACTTCACCTGGGTTCCTCTCAAGGCCACCATCTGGCCACTTTGATGACCTAGTGGGCCAAACTCGTCTTCTTGTTCTTGGACAGTGTCGTTGTGAGTCACGACATATTCTCGACTCAATTGAGCTTCACAAGCATGTCCCAGCGTAGCCGGTTGGCGTCGTCATTATCATCTTGTCCAAAGGAGCAAGAAGCTGTTGACACTTTGGTTTGTTTAGTTTTATTATGATTATTTTGTTTTGTTTTTGTTTTATGTTGTATCTTATTAGTTTTATTTTTTGTACTCTCGATTCAGTGAGGTTCACAAGCGTTTCCTAGTGTTGACGGTTGTCGTCGTCGTCTTGTAAGCGGGAGTAACAAGTTATCGACATTTTATTCTTTTTTACTTTATCTATGTAATCAAATTTTATTTTGACTCCTGTTATAAAATGTTCTTTTCTTCAACTAAGTATTGTTATTTCGACTCCGTGAGCTCCACGCGTCGACGGTTATCGTTGTCGTCGTCGTCTTATAGGTGGGAGCAATAAGTCGACATTTTAATATTTTCATTTGACTTATTCTATTTAATTACATCTATTTATTTTTGTATTCTGGGCTGGGTAAGCTCCACATAAAGCAATAACAACATCATCATCACCGATGGGAAGTATTTGCCCGGGGTGGGGGGTAAGGTTCGCTTCATTCACACGCTAACAGTATTCCCACTCCCTCTCCATCCGGGCAAGCTCGCATGCAGTCACCCAACCCTCCCCATTACTCCAGCAGTTGTCTGAGTTCTGTGAGTGTCCCCTTCTTCGGTTCCCTCACCGGAGGTCGTCTTTTTTGTAGACAACCTTACGAGTGGAAACATTCTCGTACAGAGCCGTTGTTGTTATGGACTGCTGTTTAGTAGCGCCTATATCCTTATAGCCGGGGTTAACGTTCACGAATGATGCTAGAAAGGCCTTGACTGAGCGTTACAGTACAGTCTCTGGTTTGATACAAACCACTCCAGCGATATCACATCGATTTTCTGAACTAAAGACATCGAAACGCCTCTTTCAATACTGCATTCAATGTCCATGTTTCACAGCCACACAGCGAGGCAGCGGATCTTCCTCTACAAATATCGAAGACAGTTCCCACTGTGACTCTCAACTCTGGCGCCATTTTGTCCCCAAGGATAGAAACGCTGGTTACTGACTGTACTCATTTTCATGCTCATCTCCATGATCTGTATTCTCTTGCCACGCTCATGTGACCATTATTACAGTCACCTTTCGCTGAGTCATGCAAGCATCGGAAATTTTCCCAAGAGGAAAAAAATAATAATTAATAATAAATAAAATATAAAATTAAAGAAAATAAATATTGTGTGTATGGGTGTGTAACGAGAAAAACACTGGAGTCGTGATACGTATATACCAGTGTCTGTGATCCTCTTCGGCGGAACTGCACACAGACGTTGTAAGATTTATATTCTCTGGCCAAGCCCTTTGTTCGTGGTCAATATATACACAATCCAATATCAGGTCAGGGTGGACAACATTAGAAACGAGTTTATTTTTAGACTCCCAGATACCAAACAATAAATATATTTTTTTTAATTGTCCAGACTAACCTAAAGTCATCCACATAGACGGACCAAGAATATACGTGTGTGTGTGTGCATGTACAGAGAGAGAGAGCGAGAGAGAGGGAGAGAATTATCGTTTACGACATAACCAGTCTCTCGGTCACTATTTAAACCCGTCACGATTTTTTTGAGTCAGCTTTTAAGGTAAACCGTTAAGACGTCTACCACGCCTCCAACCCGTGCCCGCGGGCTAGAGCGATTTAACGATTCGTTTACCGAGCGCGTCGCTCCTCACCTCGTTCTTCAGAGATGTCGACAATGTTTCAACCCCATCAAACCTTCGCACGCGATCTAGCCGCTAGTCGTGCTTCAAATGCTGCCGCCTCCTCTTTTTTTTTTTTTTTTTTTTTTAAACAATATTTGATGTTAATGTACTGGGCATACTTATCATCTATTTTATTTTTTATTTTCATTTACTTATTTTGAATAACGGTCTTATTCGTGTCGAGTTCCTGGCTGCAGGCAGCATCACAACGGTCATGAAGATTTCAGTCAAAATGACTCAAATCATTTTGAGTTTCGTATGCAAGGTAGTGCGTGCGTGCGTGCGTGCGTGTGTGTTCATAAACAGTTAATATCTCCCGTGGATAATGTCTAACATCGCTGTTATTTATATGTCGTCTGAGTAAGTGAAATACAAGATGCAAAATACAAGAATACGTTCCCCTTTATCCCCATCATCGAAGGATGACTTTATATTGTTGTTGTTGTTGTTATATACAAGCGGTTCTATCCCTCTATATGTTGTGGGTCAATTATATCCTTATTCATCATCACCATCTATCATTCTTTATTCTTACACTGTTTGTCGCTATACGAAAAGGTTCACCCAGAGCAGACCTTAAAGAAACAAATCAGAATAATAATAATGAATCTTTTATATGACCACTGGTAACGCATGCTGCGCCGGCCAGCGGACTGGAGCACTAGAAGATGAAGGGAGAAGGCCATACTCGTACGTAAGCTTATCATTTATGTTATTCTGTTGGTGTGCGCGGATTTTTTTTTTTTTTTTTATCAAAGATTTTCATCAAAGACAGGGGTGGACACTTAAAAACGTTGTCCACCCCTGTCTTAACCAAACCAACCTATAAACACCAAGATATCAGACGACAGACGTCGCTCATGATAATCCACAAGAAGAGACGCGTTGCTAAACTACATTCCATCACAACACCAACACTCGAATCTCTGTTCACCTTTTGATCTCTACTGACACCTTTTGCATTCTTCCTTGCGGGTGGCACCAGGCGATTTCATTCACCCGGAAATGAGCACAAAACCGATGCACCAGAGATCTGGCTTCCTGATACTTATTTCCTGTTTTGGGTTCCAGTCTTCGCGCCCCACTTTCCAAGATCCAGGCGATCTTCGTCCTCCCCCGAAGCCTCCCCTCCCCTCCCCTCCACCCCGTCCCCCGACTTCCGCCGAAAAAAAAAATGAAGTTAGACAGAAGTTGTTTTTGCAAAAGCAGACCTGGTGGAACAAGTTAACAAACAGCAGAATGCACAGTTACATGAGAGTTAAAAAAAAACAAAAACAACAAAAAAAAAAAAAATCTACCATCCATCCGATCTACTGCCACACTTAATTAATGCATATTATATATATATATATATTATATATATACACATATACATATATATACATACATATATATATATATATATATGTATTATATATATTCCGACATAACTTCTTTCTCCACCTGCTTCCCTCCAAAGACGCCCCAAAATCCAAGAGGATTCATCAATTATATACGTTTAAGGTCTTGAGTGACAACCCCTACGGACCAGAGTCACATCTCATTCTTTAATAA
The DNA here is from genome assembly GCF_046742065.1 of Oratosquilla oratoria. NCBI lineage: Eukaryota > Metazoa > Arthropoda > Malacostraca > Stomatopoda > Squillidae > Oratosquilla > Oratosquilla oratoria. Next base: position 45,766,447 of record NC_134797.1, on the reverse strand, counting down.
CTGGAGAGTCATATGTACTCAACAAAAAATACAAATCACTTCTAATTTCTAGTCCCCCCGTTCTGCTACTCCCCTCCTTAAATTCCTCTTCTTGATCACCTCTGTGACTCCACCAACCACGAGAAATAGTAGTTAGCAAAGATGTTAACTAAATCTGACCCCATTCAACTAACTTATTTTCTTTATCAACATTGGTAACAGCAAATAAATCAACACAAACTGATTATTGTATTCCTGTAGCTTGTGTTGATTTATTTGCTGTTGCCAATGTATTTCTCTTTTATTCATTCCAGTTTCAACTGGGATTTTAGGTCATCTTTTTCTATTCCAGCGTGACTGGAAGGGCAAGTAACTTAGGTGTGTATAATGTTTGTGTCTTGTCTTTTTTCTGGTAATTCATTTTAATGACGTGGGTATTTTGTGAACTGGTGTCTTACCTGGAGATGAATGTACTTCTTGAAGAGTAACGGTCACTTGGGGCACCTTTACCTGGTTCGCACACATGCCCCTTTATATTGATTCCCTTTGCTATATCTGTATATCCCTGAAAACAAATCCCGGACAGAGTTCGAAACGTAGGAATAAACGTATATCGACGAGTCAAGCGTTTACTTTCTTTCTGTATATATATATATATATATATATATATATATATATATATATATATATGTATACACACACACGCACACACACACACACACACACACACATATATATATAAATATATATATATATATACACACACAAAGGAGGCACATTAGATTACACTGTTGAAGTCTACAACAGTGACAACACTGTTTAACTTTAAGAAGCTCTCGCAGTACGAGGGTGCGTAGGCTGATAATATAATCAAAGTATTTTAGAATTGCCGCGTATTCATTTTGCAACACGAAGCATCAACTGACACACGCACAGGTCACTTCTGTAATCCTTTTTTGGTGTGGAGACGAGAACTAGAATGAAAACTAGAACAAAAACAACCGATGGGTACAAATCCCACTAAACAAGTTCCAGTTCTTCGTAAAATTCTTGTCTCCACGTGTACTGACGCACCTACCTCAGACGATGACTCGTGCCTGGGTGAATTGAGGTTTTATGTAACAAAATGGGTAATGGAGAACTTCATATGAATCAAATAATGTTTTCAGTGTTGTAGACTTCAACACATATTGTAATCTAAATGAAAACATCTTAATTTTAATTTGAAACAATAGCGTTACCAATCGATTACCTCGGCCCCGGAGTGAGCATGACCCGTAAAGGTCAGCGGACAATGGGAGAGAGAAAACACATCAATCCCATTGGTAAAGTTTGAGTAGTCAAACATCGCTATTCACACTCCACTGTTATACACTGAAAAACACTGATTTTTTTTTTCTTTTTAGAAAATTTGATAAATTATGGTCTACTATGTAGCTGTCTCGTGTAAAAACAGTTGAAGGAATGTACTAACAAAACCAACACTGACTGGATTTCCACATTTTTAAGACAACTTCCACACCTGTTGGTTTGTCCCCATCCTATTTCTGATGTTTTGGGATCCTTCCTTAGAATATATAGTATCCTTATATAAAAATGTTTATGTAGAAGGTTCCCTTGTGAAATATAAAATTCCAACCTCTATGACTGCAGGATATTCAACAAGGCATAATATTACAGCGACAGGATTTTTTTTTTGTCTTTTTGGTCATAGATTTATACGAGTTACGTCATTTAATAGTCCAGTTTGACCCATTTATAGCACAATGTCTTCCTCGTCATTTCTATATCTCAAAACTATAAATTTAGTTTAATTTTTCCATTGTGAGACTGTATGCCAATATCAGCTACATACATTCATACAAGTTATGACTTTTTTTGGATATAAAAGGGTTATATAAGAGTAATTTTCTCAGTTATTGCCGGAGTAGCCAAAGTCTAGCCAAACTTTGTTATCATCTCTCATAGTCTTGTTCATAATTCTGAAGAGTAATTTAGGGGACTTTCCGCGCACACGAGAACCCCCCCCCCCAGCCAATACACCATAAGGCCTCGGTAGCCTATGCAACGCACATTTTATGAATCTGCACACATCCGTAAAATGTGCAACACCAATAATGAATTCATAACTGTACGCACAAATAATGAATCCATTTGACATGTACACATTATGAAGATTTGTAAAAAGGTTAGGTAATAATGGATCTATTTGTGTACCCAATTATGAATTCATTATTGGTACTGCAAATTTTAACGAATATTCATACTCTGTGCAGATTCACAAGATAGGCATGCCAGCCTACACAAATTACATAGACACTACGATAGACCATGATATTACTGTCACAACACTTCCAAATTATGGCCTGTGTTGTTGGCCTATGCCTACGTGACATGAGGCTGAGACTGTCATGAATGGCACTAGCACCAATTCATTGATTAGGATGACACTAGGAATATGATGATCTAGTTTCACCTTAGGCGTTACCTATCTCTAGAAGTACCTGTAAGTATTTCCTATTCTTTCTGCCCTGTACCTCCGGGTGTTTTCTTGATCCTGTTCCTCCCCGTTTTCTTCACTATGGTCGGACTTCCCATTTTCATCATCATCGCCAAGGTCAACTTCGTCATGTTCAGTCATTTCCTAAAGATTTTCTTATGTTTGGCGTGGTATTTTGGGCTCAAACATATGGCTAGACGGACAACGAACGAACTCCACTGTCAGTAGAAACAGTGTGTACGCAATAATCAATTCTAAGGCGCTATTATATATTTTAGATACAATGTTTGACTGCTATGAAGTTCCGCCGATGCGTGATGCGATGCGCCGAGGCTGTGTGTCTGGGATCTTCGGAAATCCGTTCTTATAAAAATGTATTTTAATAAAAATATGACTATTACCATGTGAATCGACTAGGATATATTAAAAAAAAAAAAAAAAAAAAAAAAAAAAAAAAAAATTATATAAGGGAGTGGGTGGTTTAAAAAATTACTTCATCTATTCCATCTGGCCGATGCGTGATGAATGGCTGTGTGTCTCTGGGATCTTCGGAAATCCGTTCTTATAAAAACGAATTTTATTCAAAATATGACTATTACCATGTGAATCGATTAGGATATCTTAAAAAAAAAACGATTTCTATAAGGGAGTGGGTAGTTTAAAAAAATATTTCATCTATTCCATCTGGCCTTAAAAAAATAATTATAATAAAAATAATTTTCATTAAGAAATTACACTCGACTTCAGCCATCCAGCTCGGTACAGTTGGTAGTCCTGCTGACTCCTGCTCCACACAGGCACCAGCGACGCGCAAATTCCTCACCTCCTTCAGAAAATATTGTATTCCCCATTTTTTTCAAACATACATACATATACCAAGGTTTTTCCCCCTTACAAGGGAGGTAGCCAAAAAGGAAAAGGTATAAAATAATTCCCACCCATTCCATCCCTGGATACACTCCACACCCCTTCTCCCTCTTATCTTAGCACCTCCTTCACAGGAGAGGAAATTTTGGTTTCAATCATTAGAAAGATCAGTCATTCTACAACTATAAGAAAATGTTAAAAACTCGATAAGTTAAGAAACTAATTATGTGGAGTTGAATTCAACGAAAAGAAATTACCTATTTGTATACATCTTTACTCATAATCGATATTTACAGCAATTATGATAACAAGTGTAGAATAAAACAAATGTTCTAAATAAACAACCCAACACGATGGGTGCATTCAGATCTCACATAGAAAGCCATAACAAAAATTAAAATTAAAGATTCTTATAAATAATTTGTGTCGTGAGGCAGTTACGGACCCTTTCAACATATTCATCGTTCAATTTATGACAAATTATTCGTTTTCCATCATTCTTACATGAGACTATTTTTATGTCATGTGAATTTATCAACAATAGAGAAACAATAAAGTAAAAAGCATACTTTTTCGTATTAATTAAATGATGAATAAGTTGGAAAGACGAGGAGGAAGAAGTGGAGGAGGAGGAGAAAGAGGAAGAAGAGGAGGAAGAGGAGAAGGAGGGAAGAAGTCAGCAATTACCATCCCTCTCCCCCTCTAGCCACGAGCGTCATGACGCAAAATATTTATAAAAAATATTTAATTTTCATTTTTATGGCTGTATGAAATTTAAATGCACCATCGTGTTCAGTTGTTCATGTGGGATTTTTGAACATTTTGTTGAAATTGTAGAATGGCTGCTCTTTCTAATGACTGAAACAAAAATTTCTTATCTTATATAAAAAAAGTGGAGACATATAATATTTTCTGAAGGAGGTGAGGAATTTGCGTGTTGCAGGCGCCTGTGTGGAGCAGGAATCTGCAGGACTACCAACTGTACCAAGCTGGACGGCAGAAATCGAGTGTAATTTCTTATTGGAATGGAGTATAATTTTTGCTACTTCTTTCCGACCAAATCCCACAATGTATATACATTTTTTCGATACGTGTCTTTATGATCTTATCAGATCTCTAAAACCATTTGACTGCATAAATTTTCAAGGATTTCATTCTGGCATTTGCAAAACGGTTGTATTGAGCAGATCAGATATTATTTTACTAACTAGGTTAAGATTTGTGTCAATTATTTCCTTCGCGAAGATGACACCTTACCCCTTCCCTTCTCTTCCAAAAAATTCCTTGCCAGATTTATAGAGGTAAATGCCACCTGGTTCGGAAGGAAATGATCGAAGGTTATTTCGCGCCAAATCATCGCGTCATCTCGAAGCTCCGGCCCCCCTCCCGCCCACCCGGCCCCGCCAACGTGTCTCATCCACTCCACCATGCGTCTTATGTAAACACCAAGTTCTTGTCATACTTCTCTGTGACCGGCATTATTTTTTTACGCCGCTTCCGAGTCTATTTACCTGACACCATTCTTTTTATTCTTCTCGTGGCATTTATTCTCTGTTTATCTGGTGGTTTCTGCTTCATTGTCGCATTTCAAATGTGCAGCAAGAAAGGATGAAGATAAGATTGTTTCATTCGTATCATAAGAAAAGGCGGATGGAAAACAATTAGTAACAAATAATTGCCACTCAAGTACTGCAGAGAAGATACAAATTCAATATTCACTTCAAAACATTTTCTAGATCTCATTGATGATCAGTTAACTGGGCACACTTTAAACGACCGGTTTTCATTCACATTCGTCCTGAAAGCGGTTGCCCCAAAGCAACAAAAATAAACATTGAAAACCACTTAAAGTTCCTTCATGTCACACGTATCAGTCACTCTAACGGTATACCTTGCTATTAATCTTTGACTTTCAGTACTCCATGAAGTAGTTCAGTCCAATGCACGACAAAGTATCCTAAATTCCCGTCTAGTGTCGTGAGCTAATGGGGAGCAGATGTTGCCAGCGACCAGGCCAGTGTCCGTTACTCGGCCCGTCAAAGAGACCTCTTTTAGCGCCCGTTGCACGGGGTGGGGACAATGAAGGGAATCATCGTTCAAACCAACAATCAGTTCTATTTTCATCTATCTCACCTCGTTACTTTTGATTGATGCAATAATAGAAATAACGATTTTCTTTTATAATATCCATCTACCTTTTCACTAGGTTCAATTCCAAAACAATATATGCACTTATGAGTATTCTGAATGAACCTCCAATCGTATGCCCTTTCCTATTAATATGCAAGTACCTGAGCCCGTGGAATCTGTCCCTTTTTTCTCCATCTATCATACTTGAATTTATAAACTCGATTGTAGTTATATCTTGGTTTTACTTGTCGACATTAACATCTTATTTGCCTACAAAAATTTATCGAAATATAAGCATATTATGCACTTTATATTTTCGTTAAAATTATCCACCATCAAATGGGAGACTGTTGAGTATGTGAGTTACTATCGCTAAAACCATCCCGACAAAACGAGGAACTGAGGGAGTTGAATATGCAAGTTCTTCGTCGCTGAAACTATTCCTTACCAATTGAGGAACTGAGACTGTCGAATAAGTTGCTTAAAGTGATAAATCTTCACTGTTAGACCGACGCAAATGTACACACAGAGATTGCAAAACTACCGTTACGAAGAAGCTGCGAAGAGTTTGATGATCCGCCAATTCCTTCCTCCTCCGCTCACCGTAGCTCAAGTGACTTTGGTGACCCCTACGGACCCGAGGCACGCATCCTTTTATTTTTACAGGAAATTAATTTCTGCTCAAATATGAATGTTGAATTTCAATTTGGGTTCTTCCAGTAAATATTTCAGTTGACTTACTCTCAGTCATACATGCGATAGAGGATGAAAGCACGCCAGGAGGCGCATCACATTTGCCTTCTACATTCGGATAGTCAGGGCAAGTGACAACCACTGGTTATAGTTGTTGGACTCTAACGGCGGGGGGGGGGAGGGAAGGGGGCTATGGGGGATTTAGCTCGCCATATGATAGAACTAGCATATATCCCCAAATCTAAAGTCCTATGGGTACGTTTGAATCTATCTGAATTTATATATATATATATATATATATATATATATATATATATATATATATATATATATATATATATAAACAGGGGCATTTACTGAATAACTGGAAGAAAATGTGTATGTGTAAGTCTACCACAGGAAAGAAACTTGAAGACAGCAAGAGCTTTCGCATATTATCTCAGAATTTATTGTCAAGTTCTGGTGTCCTCTGGTGATTTGACACGTTTTTCACGGTGCACACACACAAACACACTCACACATATATATATATATATATATATATATATATATATATATATATATGTGTATGTGTGTGTGTGTGTGTGTGTGTGTGTGTGTGTGTGAGTGTGTGTAGATATCCATTCGCATAGGATCAATCCCGGGCCAAGCATATCATTGGTCGGTCGGCCGTTCTACCAATAACCTGCTATAACCACTAAATAACCTCAATTATTGCACTTAACTATGTTACAAGACTCGAGGTAGGCTGCTTACTGCCGTCATTAAAAAAATTTACGAAGCTGCCGACAACGTACAGTAGAGTTGGAACTTTTAATCACTTCGTCTTTGTTAACTTGGAGTAAATTGCTCGTCACAGTGGAATCTTACAAGTAATTATCATCTCGGCCCTAGCGTATTCCGAGCGTCAGCTGGGATGATTATTTTACAAGACGGTATTTAGCGGTCTACCTTGATATATGTATCGTGGTTAAGTAGTTATATTTAACCTCTTTTGCAAACCTCGGTTAAAGTTATTGGTACAGTGGCCGCATGGCAATACGCTAGGTCTGGGATCGATTCCGAACGACAGCCAGGATGACTGTTTGTAAGTTTTCACTCTGACGAGTGATTTATTTCAAATCAGTTACAAGAGCGAAGCGATTAAAGGTTTCCGTCCAACTCTACTGTCCGTTGCGAGCGGGCTCGGCAGCTTCGTGAAAAGATTAATGGCGGCAGTTAGCAATACACTCACCAGTACCCTAGTTAAGTAGTAACGTTAAGGTTCTTGCGAGGTCGGTAGAGCGGTCGCCTCAAAACATGCTGGGCTCGGGCTCGATCCCGAACAACAGCTGGGATGATTACTTGTAAAGTTTAATTAATACGAGTGATTTACCCCAATATATATATATATATATATATATATATATATATATATATATATATATATAATTATATAAATGTATATATATATATATATATATATATATATATATATATATATATATACGCATGCAGATACTGAATGGTCGCCAGTATACAGATATTCATCTTATCTACCACAACAAATTCCATTTTATTTCCTTGCAAACACGATGGAACAATTTTTCGTAAACTGAAACGTAGTCGGGCTGAGGACTCAAACCCAGCCGGCACGTCACAAACGGAAACAGTGAATTGATCAATTGAGCCATCAAGAGCGATATAAGTAGAGTACAATCTTGAACTTACGTATACATATTCAAATTACATTTACACGAATTTATACTCCACCCATCCCCACCATGATTAGCTATTGGTTGTTTGTATACACGTGGGGTTTTATTTTGCAGATAATGAATGGCCTCAGTATACGGATATTCATCGTATCAACACGATCGAGACTAACTCGATGGAAGCATTTTTCGGAAACTGAAGCGTGTTGGGTAGAACATAAATTCGTGTATATGTAACTTGAACATGTATATGTAAGGCCGAAATTGTACTCATTTTATATCACTCTTGATGGCTCTATAAAGTCACCATGTCTCTGTGATGTTAGAGTCTTCAGGCCGACTACATTTCAGTTTCCGATAAAATGCTTCCATCAAGTTACATATTGTTAGTCTCGATCGTGTTGCAAGGAATTGAAATGGAAGAAGTTGTGGTTGACAAGATAAAATGTGTGTGTGTATATATATATATATATATATATATATATATATATATACATATATATATATATATAGTCACCGATAACCAGCGCTTCTATTTTTGGGGACAATATAGGTCCGATGCGTTCACAGAGAGGGTAAAGGATATATTCAAGGAGGACACAGAGGTAGAAAAGAAAGGGCAGAAAGAAATGATAGTAGATATTAAATGATCTGTATTCTACTTTGAATGAAGATAAGCCTCCACTCAAACAAGTGGTGCGTGACTGTGGTCCGTCCGGGTGTTACGAAATTAAACACTCCCTCCTGAAGTATTGACAGCATAAAACGGATACATTTTATACCATACACGAGGCAGGCGTCATGTAATAATACAAGTGCAAGTTACAAATATGACCAATATGCTTCCTGTTCTTCCAACGCCTCTAAGGCTCAAGTCTGCGGTCAATAACTTCTGACCCTCAATCCCACGAGGCCCATTACCTCTGGGATTAACTCCTCAGTCATGTGAACGACCCTTACGTTCTCAAGCTCTAGCCAGGTGGCGTCACGTTTTCACGCCACACCATAGTTCACTCCTCGAGTCCTGTCAAGGAGTGCAACATCTCAACCTCAGGATCGCGTGTTTAGGCGCTAGTTACTGAGTAATCTTGTCGTCTACAGAGATGACATAATTATCTAGATCGTTGTGCTTTGTGCGGAGTTTTCAGTCACTGTGAAGCACTCACGTTATCGCATAAAATAATTGGATTTTGATGACATCAGAATCCCACACAGAGAGTGTGAACTCATTACTTCTAAATGTTTTGTGATAAAGTACTTTCTCACACGAATGAGCTTTTCCTAACAGAGTCCATTTGTTCATTGTATAACAAACATCAACGACAACAAATAACAATAACTACTAATAAACTGCTAAAATATCTAGAGCACTAAATAAATAACATATGCCCAATAACTGATAAAACAATCACAAAAAATATAATTATGTAATTTAGGTTTAAGAAGGAAATAGGCGAGAGCTAGTTAACGAATGGAATAGCCTTAGTGATCATACAGTGAGCGCTGAAACAATGTTTTTTTTTTTTTTTAAGAGAAGATGACATAACTTTATGGATAGGGATGACAGGTAGTAATGGACAAGGAACTGCCCAGTGTAGGCGTTAAAGTCTCTTGCAGTCCCGTTCAATCTTTATGTTCATAGGTTTACTTAACTAAATGCAGACTAGATGTACCCACCCATCTCCCTACTCGCTTTGCTACTGAAAGGGTGTCAAACAAATTAATAAAATCTCCTGACGGCAAACAGAAGAAAAGGAAATGTATCATCAGGCACGGAAGGGGTTCAGTGAGATAGGCTATAATAGTAATTCATTTTATGATTAATCTAAAACACATTTCATCTGTATTGTGTTTGAGTGTATGTGTGTGTGTGCGTGTGTGTTTACCCAATTGTAATATACAAGTCCTGTCTTTTTCTCATACTACTACTGTTTTCTTAACTGTAGCTTAGTTTAGTAAACACAAAAAGCCTCGTTAGGGCCAGTAGGCCTGCTGTTGTTTGTTCTCCCTTTGTGATCCTTTGTACTCGTATAGTCATTCATCTCCACCCTCTCTCTTTCTGTGTGTGTGTGTGTGTGTGTGTGTGTGTGTGTGTGTATGTGTATGTGTATGTGATTCACCAGTTTTGGTGATCGATCACACACACACACACACACAGGAATGATAACTGGCGAGCTTTGCTCCTTTCCTGTATACCTTCCCTGAATAAGATAAAAAAAAATAATTAATGTGAGGAGATGTTGGTGCAAGGGAGAGAGAAATTCACGCCATGGGGCGCTTAGCTGTGACCGAGGACGTCATCTTTGCTCTCTGTATTCGGGTAACCAGGGCAAGTAGCAACCACTGGTTGTTGCTGATGGACTACAAAGCCCGTGGTCACGAGTAGGGGGCTATGGGGGGCTATGGGGGGACTTGGCCACAGGATTTAGCCATGGGAAGAAGAGAAATGCTCCATCGCACAAGAACAGATGTCCGTAGAGGAAGACAGACACGCTGGAGAGTAGAGAAGCCAGAGGCGGTTAGGCGTCTATGCCAGTAAGAGCCGAGTACCTGCGGCCGAAGCCGTCACATTTGGTCTATGCACTCGGACTGCTGGGGGAAGGCAACTAACAGTCACTGCTGGGAATCGGAGAGGCGTGTGGGAATCGAACCTACAACTAAGCGAATGCGAGACCAGAACGCTTCCGATGACGTCACCAGAGAAGAGGACCATATATGGTAATTTTATATGCAAAGAACAATACGTTTTGTTCATTTGTAAAAGTAACAATTTTCGAAATTTCGTGTTTTTATTTTTGATATAAGAAACGGGAAAATGCTCCGTGTGCAAGAATAGAAGCGCTGGTAAACATCAGTCCACAACAACAACGGATTTATCTGTGACACGCTTCCCTGATGTTGATCCCAGTCACACACAGTGGTCTTCACAAGAGATGACCCTTGATGGAAGAGACGAAGGAAGGTAACGTCCAAAGATCTCATGGCTAGAGCAAGTCGACCGTTCCTGCCTTCACAGCTAACTGGAGTCGGGTGCTTGCCCGGGGAGGGTGGGGGTGGGGGGTGGTGGCGTCTGCGTGTGAGTGAAGCAACGCGTCCCCCGACGTATACTCCCGATTGATGATGATGAGGAAGAGGAGGAAAAAGAGTAAGAGGTGGAGCAGGAAAAGGATGATGATGAAGAAGAAGATTTGGAAGACGATGAGGAAGGAAAGGGAGAGGAAGAGGGGGAAGAGGAGGAGGAGGGAAGGGAAGAGTAGGGAGAGTAAAAGGAGGGAGAAGAGGAGGAGGAAGAGGATGGGGACGAGGGGAAGAGGAGGGGGAAGAGGGGAAGAGTAGGAGGAGAAGGAGGGGAAGAAGAGGAGGAGGAGGTGAAGATGAGGAGGAGGGGTAGAGGAGGTGGGGTAGAGGAGGAGGAGGGGGAGAAGAGGAGGAGGGAAAGAGGAAGAGGGGAAGAGGAGGAGGAGGGGAGGAGGTGAAGGAAAAGGTGTAAGAGGAAGGAGGAAGAAAACGAGTTATGTATGACAAGACGAAAACTTACTCAAGACGACGGGACGCACATCTCCGAAGACGACGACGACGACGACAAGTGCTTTTTTACCATCGCTCAGAGCGTTCCGACCTCCGAAGCTGCCTCTCTCACACGAACATCCCCCAGTAGCTCTTCTCCTGTGTACGATAGATCATTCTAGAGCACTTAGATCTCCCGTGAGAATATTCCCTTTCGTGAGAACCTCCGACATTAAGACCTCATCTCAAACTCTTCGCAGTCACTTCGAGAGACGACAACAGACCACCTGAAACCAGCTTCACCACCATCTGCTTCCAGGTCGAAAACTTCGGGAACAGAATACGAAGTTCGAGGAATTGTCAGGAAAATAATGGATCGCATTGTATTGTGGTCCAGACTCGATCGGTCAAAACGTTTGAACATTAAAGATTTCCCACAATTCCTCCGTTTTCTTCCTCCTCCTTCACCACATACGCGTACGGAGGGCAACTGTGAGTCACGGTCAACCTGGGTTACCTGTCCCAGTGTAGCGCAAGATTTTGTGGATTTCCACTCACAAACATTAATGCAAGTTTCGAAGTCTAACGGTGGTATCCTTTAAAAAAATATTTCCTTATATAGATCCTTGGAAGGGAAAGATTTGTTTAAGAATACCACTTAAAAAATATTTCCTTATATAGATCCTTGGAAGGGAAAGATTTGTTTAAGAATACCACCGTAAAAATCTTACGGTATTCTTAAATTCTTTCCTTATATAAATCCTTGGAAGGGAAAGATATTTTTTTAAGAATACCACCGCAAGTCTCATGCCCATGCCTCATAAGCTACGACACAAGAGCTAATAAACATCCTTTAAAAGCGCTCAGTGGCAAGAGATCATTTTTATACACAACTATCTTTTCATTTTCTCTCAGACTTCTATTACTCTCCCACAAACGCCGATCCCGCGCGATCGGATGGTCTTCTCTGGATAGTCCATAGTTCATAGTCCTCGAGACAGAGTTCGAAACTTGCGATTAGACTCTCAACCACGAGTACAGTGTCTGCATTATATCCAACCTACCTGAACTCCAACTCTTCACGAATACATAAATATACACGAACGACATTACAGTCTCGATTCGGCTCTCTCTCTCTCTCTCTCTCTCTATATATATATATATATATATGTGTGTGTGTGTGTGTGTGTGTGTGTGTGTGTGCGTGTGTGTAGAATTAAAATTAAATTAAATTTTCCGAGGAAAAGAAAAAACCGAGATGTTGCTGGGATCCATTTAAAATCACAACCTGAAAACCTCTACAAATAATAATAATAATAATAGTAATAACAATAGAATAAACAAAGAACAAATGAATATGTGCACCAAAATGTCGGGATCAAAGGCACTGGGGAAAGAGACCTCTTCCCTTGTCACAGACATCTTGATCCACATATATACATTTTTTTTCTTTCTTTTTCTTGTGACCATCTGCTCATGGGAACATCTGCTGGTGGTCGCAATACAAAAAACCCTCTCATCTCAGTTTTAATTTCTATCAAACAACTAGTGTTTAATTATGAGTCAGTGCCATACTAAATGCTTTCCCATATATATATATATATATATATATACACACACACACACACATATATACATGTGTGTGTGATTCACCATGGCCTTGGATCACGTGTTAGACTAGTGATCGACAGCTATTCTCCTCCCGGAAGAGAGCTCAGAGCTCATATGACTGATCTATGGGTAATGCTGTGACCTTACACACACACCCAACTCCCCGCCCACGGGTTGAAGTAATGACCTGCAGCGCAGCGATACTGAAATTACTTCAGCTCTGGGCGGGATTCGAACCCGGACCGCCTTAGAGGCAGCCAGGAACTCTACCACTGCGCCACGAATGTGTGTGTGTGTAATAATGTAAGTTATCTTTCAAACATGTTTTGTTGGAGGCAAGTACTGATTTAGTTTCAACTAACTTCTTAATACGTAGTTCTTTTGATTATGGTATTCTGTTGGACTTATCTTTCGAAGGTTTTTTTTCTCGCCCACCTCTCTCTCTCTCTCTCACACACTCACACACACACACACACACACACACACAGACACACACACACACACAGTGAATAAAGTTGACCGCTTGCTGCTCTGTTTGTTTCTGTCACGGGAACCCTACAAGAACGATAATAACGGAACCTTTAATTGATCGACCACCACCACCACCACCGCATTCCTCCACTAGACGTGCAACGTCTTTTTCCCAAAGATAATAAAACGAGACCCGTGAACGAAATTGTATTTCTTCACACACGAGCGTGTTTTTTTAACCTTCATTTGTACACGACAACGAACAGTCGTAGCTTGCGATCACAGCATTGGAGAAAAAATGTCGACAAGTTGGCGGTTGGACTATGGCAACGTATGCCGAGAGGCCCATCGATTCAAAACGAAGTCAGATAAAAAAGAAAAGAAAGAAAGAAAGAAAGAAAAAAAAAAAAAAAAAAAATTATATATATATATATATATATAATTTTTTTATAATATACAAATAAATATAATATATCAAGATACACCAAGGACTTTACAATATTTTTGCTTACGTGTTTAAGGGAGTAGATTTGAAGTTCTAACTGTATCATCAACTGCCTCTGATATTGGATTATTCCATCCATTCGCACTTCTTCCTAGCTACCTTCCCACAGTGGCCCTCAATCTGTGGTCCAAGAACCATCTTGCGGCCCATAGATTTCCTCAAGTGGGAACCACAAATAGAAATCTAGTGAGGATTAGTGGATGCTTACCGATTAAATTCAGTGTTGAAGATCTACAGCAATACATAAATATGGGGGACACTCGAGGCGAGAAAAACAGCTTTGAGAACTTCTTCCCTAAATATATCTATATATATATATATATATATATATATATATATATATATATATATATATATATATATATATATATATATATATAATATATACATATATATATGTGTGTGTGTGTGTGTGTGTGTGTGTGTGTGTGTGATTCACCACCATTCATCATGGTCTTGGATCACGTGTTGGATTTATGATCGACAGCTATTTCCCTCCCGGAAGAGAGCTCAGAGATCATATATAACCGATCTATGGGTAATGCTGTGACCTTACACGCACACACACACACAACTCCCCGCCCACGAGAGTTGGAGTAACGGCTCGCAGCGCAAAGATACTGAAATTATTTCGGCCCTGGACGTGATTCGAACCCGGGCCACAATAAAGGCCGCCGGGAACTCTACCAACTGCGCCACGAGTGTGTGTGTGTGTGTGTGTGTAGGTATATACGTGTGTGTGTGTCTATATAAGCCCTACAATCTTTTGATATTCTCTCACAGGTCCTCTGTGATCTGTGATCAGCCAGCTTGGGTAAGTGGCAGCTACCAGGGTCCATTGAGAAATGATCCCAAAGCTCTAAAATTACGGTTACCACAGTTTTCATCCTTAGGGACAAAATAGCACCAAAGAGGTTCTGTATTGTATTTCGTTGCTCATCATTCATCGGTGCTTCTGTCCTTACACCGGTAATGGTATTTAGATACATCAAGGGCTTTAACAAAGGTGATGCAGGCAAGGTCATCACATTAAGACAGTAGGGTAAGGATCGTAGTAATGCATTCAAATTGGGCAAGTTTAAGTTTAAGAAGGAAATAGGCAAGAATTGTTTTACCAACAAAATGGTTACCGGATGGAATAGTCTTAGTAACCATGTAGTGAGCTCTGAAATAATGAATTGTTTTAAGAGAGGATGACGTAACTTTATGGATAGGTATGACAGGTGCTATGGGGCATCGAACTGTCAGGTGTAGGCCTTGTGGTCTCTTGCAGTCTCCTGTTCTTATGTTCTATTTAGGGCTCGTGGGATTGGGTGTGGGGATATGGGTCAGTTAGTACTGTCCAGGCACACGTAGGAATGCGATAGTCACCTCAGCTATGGGGATGTTGGTAAGTTCCCGCCAGAAAGTGTGTAATTAGGGCGCCATGGTGCGAGACGGAGTCTTAAAGGGTCCAGTCACATCAAGTTTACGATCTGTTTCCTACCACAGGCGACCAGATGGCGACCAGATGGTCCCCGACTAGTTACAGGAAGTCGCTGGTAGTCGGTAATAAGATATATAAATCGACAGATCGATAGATATATTACAACACACACTAAATTGTCCCCAGTACATATATTTTCATCTTATCAATCCCATTAACTTTTTTCCATTTCAATTCCTTGCATAGATTTTGTGTCGCCGACCGATTGCTTGATTTTCGGTCGAAGGGGGTCGAAAACAGGCCGTAAGCTTGGTGTGACTGGTTTTGGTCCAGGAGCAACATTAACTTGTGAACACAAGAATGAAGAAGACTGCAAGAGACCATAAGGTCTACACTAGGCAGTTCCATGTCCTTGACCACTAGCTATCCCTATTCACAAAGTTATCTCATCTTTTAGAATTAAAACAACCCATTGTTTCAGCATTAACCCATTAAACTCCGATGACAAGATGTCTTGTCATTTGGTCAAATAAAACAAAAAATCATAAAACACCAAAATGTTTGATCAAACACCAGAAAAATATGACGTCAGTCCTCACTTCGCTCGCGAGCGAAGCGAGGATTGACGTCATATTTTTCTGGTGTTTGATCAAACATTTTGGTGTTTTATGATTTTTTTTTTATTTGACCAAATGACAAGACATCTTGTCATCGGAGTTTAATGGGTTAACTACATGGTTAGCCTATTCCAATTGTTAACCATTCTGTTGGTGAATCGGTTCCTACCTATTTCCTCCTGAGACCTAAATTTGTCCAATTCAAATCCATCACCACGAGTTCTGCCCTCCTGTCTTAATATGATGACCTTGCTTGCATCTTACTGTGTGTGAACTACACTGGGTAGCAGCAAAACAGAGGTATAGCACAAGATGGGGGTTCATAAGTTTCAAAAGATTTTTAAAATGATCAAACTAAATGAAAAATAAATATAATAAATAAATCAATACGAATATGTGAAATTATGTAAATAAAATAGACAATAAACAACAAGATTAATTTACAAAAAACATATGACATTAATAAACAAATAAATACAAACGCGTTAAAATAAACAAAAACACTGTAGACATATACAAATATAAAACCTTCACGTATTCTAGTATATTGCAACATAGAATGAGATAAAAAAAATCTGTATTTGAACAGTTTTAGTTTTTCTTTAACGCGTGAGCTGTTTGACGACAGCGGGTGCGTGTACAGTACGCAATGATAGACATTGGCGCGTGCCGATCTCAATGAAAGTAGACGCTTGTCAGCCGGTCAGTTCTGACGGCTGATGATGGGACGGCTGTAGTAATATGATAGGTAGCAATTCAAGTAACTCTTATGATACACCACACCTTTATGCTTATATGGGATTAATGAAAACCACTGAGTCTATTAATTCCCCCCCCAAAGCTGAATAAAATCGTTTGGCATGAACCACAAGAAAATGTGTGAAGTCCGTCATTGACTGTTTTTTTCTAAGTTGTAGAGAGAAAAGGAGGAATATATATATATATATATATGTACATATGCAAAGTGGTCTACTTTGCATAAGTGAACACACGTACCCGTGTTCTTATTAGCATATATATATATATATATATATATATATATATATATATATATATATACACATCTACGATCAAGCAATTATCACAAAGCACACTGCATCTGTGATACACACACACGTCCGCAACCGCTACTTCAGTGGTACGAGTTCTGAACCCGACTAGGGCTGAAATGATTTCAGTATCGCTGCGCTGCGAGCCATTACTCCAACCCTCGTGGGCGGGAGTTAGGTGTTTGTGTATGTGTTTAAGGTCACAACATTACCCATGGATCGGTCATATATGAACTCTGGGCTTTCATCCGGGAGAGTAATAGCTGTCAATCACGAGTCCAACATGTGATCCAAGACCATGGTGAATTACGCAATGCACACATATATACATACATATACATACACACACACACACACACATAAATCCATTTTTTCGTCAGCTTATAAAGAAGATGAACGCATAATGAAATAAATTATAAAAAGAAACATTAAACCAGTCAATACAGAGAAAATACTCAACCTGGTGATTTATTATACCTGTAGATCTGAAAAAAACTAGCTACCTCCTTATTAGAAACATCCCCCAACCAGAAAAAAAGGAACTTCAGAAATCCCATGTCATCTATAGGTTCACATGTACACGAGGGAACTGTGAAGCCCTCCCATCCACCTATATTGGCATGACGACAATGAGGTTATCCCGTCGCCTCTCATATCACCTGACATCTGGAGCCCCTAAAAATCACTTAAGAGAAGCCCATGGCATAACACTATCAAGAGAGAACCTAGAGGAAAACACTGAAATTTTGGATTTATGTACTGACGATAGACGGCTCCCAATTTTAGAAGCATTATATATTAAAGAGTTAAGTCCAAATCTAAATAAACAAGCAGACGACCTTAGAGCCCTCCCAAGCATGAGACAAACCGTTGCAAATCCAAACATGAGACATAACACCACAAACGCCAATACGAGACAAAACGCCACTAGTGCAAATGCGAGACAAAACACCATAACCACAAGCATGCCACATTCCGCCACAACATGAACCCGGAGGCTCTCCTAGTGCACGTGACATTTCGTCACTGCCCGAAATACCGGGTGACCTCCCCCAGAGTGATTAGCAAGTAAGAAACTCTAGTATAAAACTTAGAACTTTAATAAGACTCATCGGATTAAATCTTATCCTAAAAAGATAGAACATCCCTATAGCTACTGAAGAAGGGTCTTGAACCCGAAATCGCGATCTAGCTAATATGACTACATACAGCCAAGTCATCAATTTCCTTTCTAAGGAACATTTATCTATAATAAGGTATTTGTAAAATACCTTTAAGAAGATAATTAGTGCAAAACTAGCCATCACCTTTAATGATATATATATATATGTATGCATAAAGATCACAACACCACGTGATCCAAAAGATTGCTGATAACCACAGGGAAAAAACATGGGGAATTCTAGTTTTCTTTTCCGTTTTTTCCCTGTGGTTATCAGCAATATATATGTATATGTATATATATATATATATATATATATATATGTATATATATATATATATATATATATATATATATATATATATATATATATATGTGTGTGTGTGTGTGTGTGTATGAAAAAGGTGGAAAAAAGAGTCACGGGTTTCGTTCCGAGTTTATTCCTGACCGGTTTCGCTTGTAGCTTCTTCATTCCTCTGAAGAAACTACAAGCGAAACCGGTCAGGAATAAGCTCGGAACGAGACCCGTGACACTCTGTTTTCCACCCTTTTTAACTTGTCACTATGTCTCAACACACACACAATTATATATACATACATACATACATATATATATATATATATATAGGCGTGTATGTGTGTATTTGTAAAAGAGGGGAGCAAATTTTCTATAAGAAATGTGGAGTTGAGAACGACAGTATTTTTTCTGGTATTTTCGATGTTTCTAATGATAATTTTGGCTTCAAATGGATGAAACTAAATTTGCATAGTCTTCCATTTAATCAACGTTTTGTCTTTAATAAGACATCTTCAGGATTGTCTGTAATGACATAAGACAAATAATTAAAAGTTGGCGTCATTAAAACAAATAATGTAACAGGAATTAAAAGTAAGTACTCACATTTAAAATGAACATTAAAAACTAAAAAGTGTCATGGCTGTTTACATGTGCGTTTGATGCTACCGGATGGCAATATCAAACCGATATTTATTCCGGTACCTGTTGACCGCTTGAGCCGTTTCCTTATCAGGAACTTTGAACGTGTTTGGTACTACCCGACAAATCCGTTGACCGCTTTTTATTTCTCGTTTTCATTTCCCTTTCTTCCTCTTCTTTTTGCACGTGATTCAAAAAACGTCAACATAAAACTTAGTATTATTTTGCCGAGTTGTGCTTGGTTCGCATATGTCGCTGTCTACCTAATCTCACCCAATCCCAGCCCATTTGAAAGCAAATCACACAGACTTCACAAAATCGGGTGACGTCATGTATACACACGCACAAACACAGCGAAAAGCCAAACTTCCTTCACAGACTCGCTAAGTCATGGAACATCACTGTAGTAGAAACAGCCAACACAGTACAAACGACTTGAAAATAAATTTCACTTGAAAAGTCATTCTACGAGCTATACTTACCTTACAATCAAATCATTACACGCACCCTGTGTATCATACTTGTTATATACAATAAGAAATATCGGTGACTTGTGTTCAAGAAACAGGAGTAACTACCATGAAGGAAGAGAGAAAAAAGGTATAATTATGTCTTTAAACCAAAAGATGTAATTACAAGAAAATGCTTGACCTCAGGCAGTTTCTCTTTCCTATTGGCTAGCCCTCCATACACATACATACACATTATATAATATATATATATATATATATATATATATATATATATATGTGTGTGTGTGTGAATATTACACAAACACTTTTTGTGATATCCTTCATTCGTTCACTAATCATCTTTATTTTTGCAGGACATGACAGAAGCAACGCCTATGAACACAACTAGATCACAATGGGAATTCCAGCCAAGAATATACTGCATCAAACATTACTACAAGACAGGCTCGTCCATGAAAGTGCATCAAACTTTCATGCATCAGTTCGAACGCGAAAAAAAAAAAAAAAAAAATTCAGGACTGGGTAGACCACTTCGAGAACTATGGGACAGTGGAGAACCTCATTACAGCCATTCAGGACGTCTCAGGAAGCGTACAGCTGAGCTGGTCGAGAGCATGTGAGAGTCAGTTCAGCAGAGTCCGAGAGGCTCTGTGCGCAAGCGAAGTCAGTCCCTCAGTACTTCCCGTGAGACTTGCAGGATGGTGCTAGTGATGACGAAACAGACCATTACAGCCTCAGACAAGTAGCAGAGAAAGGCTACGGCAGTCAAGACACTGGAGAAAATCCAGGAGACCCCCAACTTTCCTTAAACCTCCTTTGGACCTCTGATGAAGCTCACTTCGATCTTGAAGGAATGGTAAACTAGAAGACAAATGTCTTCTGGGGGACCTCCAGACCCAATGAGGTAGCCATCAAGCCCCTCCATTCACCTAACGGCATGGTATGACTGTAATCTCAGCCAGAGGCATCATCGGACCATTCTTCACCGAGGAATCTGGCGCGACAGTAACAGTCACCAAGGAGAGATATACTGAGGTCTTCAAAACCTTCAAGAGTGAGCTGCAGACACTGCACCCGTCGCTTATGGGGAGGTTCTCGTTCCAGCAAGATAAGGCAAGCTCTCGCACCTCAAACCTGTTCCGAGATTGGCTGAAAGAGAACACCAATGGGCGTGTGGTCAGTCTCACAGCCAAGACCTTAGCCTCCCAGATTTCTTTCTCTGGGGCTTCCTTAAACACAGAGTGTACGCAGGGAGACGCTGGATCATCACGGAACTCCAGTAAACTATCATGGAGGAGATAAAAGCCATTCCTCGGTCGGTTTGTAAGGACGTCATGGACAAGAAATGCACAGAGCTAAATGGAGGTCATCTAGAACACATGCACTAGATTTAGTCTAGAATAAAGAAGAAAAGTCAAATGGCTCTCACGTTTTGTTAAGATGTTTTAAACACAATAAACTAGTTATCGCCAAAGTTTCATTCAATTCTTGCAGAAAATTAAGAAATGAGGCCTATCGAAAAATGTGGACAGCTTTTTTGTCACTCTACACCAGTGGTTCTTAACCCCTGGGTCGCGACCCAAATTTGGGTCGCCAAGCCATTTTATTGGGTCGCTAAGGGTTTGCAGAAAATAATCATTTTCCCACTACAAATATATTATAATTACATACTGTAATAATTAAAATACATGATGCCAAGTTTTAGGATTCTAAGCAGACCATGATTAAATAAAAACTCCAAAGCAGAAAATTTATTTGAAGTGTTTTGAAATTTCAATGTAAAACCGACAATATCTATGTAGGCTTGGGTCGCGATGCTTGATTTGTGCAAAATTTTGGGTCGTTGCCAAAAAAGGTTAAGAACCACTGCTCTACACACACACACATACATACTGTATATATATATATATATATACATATATATGTGTGTGTGTGTGTGTGTGTGTGTATATATATGCGTGTATATGTGTATATATATATATACACACACGAGAGCTATATATACGTGTATATGTATATATATATATATACGTATATATATATATATAAGTTAGCCAAATATTTAGCTAAACCTCTATCCAATACATGAGGAACTATTAGTGATGCACATCTACGAAATTCTTCGGATCTAATTAACAGGTTAAAAGATTTAGATTTCAGTAACAAGAATCTAGCAAGCTACGATGTTACCTCTTCATATACTTGAGTATCAATAATTGGCGCTCTAAAAGCTGTTGAACGAGTAGATGAAAGATGAAGATCTACCCGTCCCCATAAAAGATTACCTCGAATTAATTTCTCTTTGTGTAGGTTTTGGCGCTTTCACTTTTAATAATATTGAATACAGACAACATTCTGGTCTCGCCATGGGTAGTCCCCTTTCTGCAGTTTTAGCAAATTTATACATGGAAATACTCAAAACAGAGGAATACATGACAATAATGGCTAGCAATAGCAAATGGTTTAGGTATGTTGATGACATACTTGTAATTGTGCCTAATGATACAGATATTAATAACAAGCTCAGGATATTAGTGTAAATGAAAATATACAATTTACAGCAGAAAATGAAAATAACGGAAAATTACCTTTTTTAGGCACAATTATCCATAGAATAGATAAAAATGTGAAATTTTCAGTATACCGGAAACCCACCAATAAAAAAAAAATACATACACTTTTATTCAGGATATAATGACAGAACTAAAATAGGTATTATAATAGGTTTCTTCCTCAGAGCATTTCGTATATGCAGTAAAGAATATCTAGATCTTGAATTACAACATATCACAGAGACTTTCATCAAACTCAAATATCCAAAAGACCTCTTATGTAGATTAAAACAGAAAGCCAAAGAAATAATTAACAAAAGTAAAAATAAAAATTATGATAAATGTAATGATGAAACTAGATACATTACAGTACCAAACTCTAATATCAATTCACACCTAGACACTTTTCTCCTAAAAGCGGGCATCAAAATACCCAGGACATCAGGTAATAAAGTAGGACATTTGGCCACACGTAGCTACAATAATCCTACTAACGAAAACAGCATCTATATACTTATAAAACTCTGATAATCTTGTTTGTTATCTTGCTTGCTTGAAACCGTCACCCAGCCAATCAGAGGAGATATGACGTCACGACTGAGGACCAGCCAATCAGAAGATATATGACGTCACGAATGAGGACCAGCCAAGCAGAAGAGATCAGAAGAGATAAGACGTCACGACTGAGGACCAGCCAATCAGAAGAAGAGACATGGCGTCACAACATCATATGATGCGTAGTGTTCCAAGCAACGACGATATGACGTCACAATCTTCTGCATTTCACTTCTTATAACAATGTATCATTTAAAATTTTATTTGACCCAACATACATATATATCTATCTATATATACTTATAAAAAAAATTCATATTCAGTATTTAAAAGTATAGCCAACTCCTGAGTTAGCATCTATGAGGCAAAATGAGTTTAATAAAATATTACGAAACCTATAAATCATATGATGCGTAGTGCTCCAAGCAACGACATGACGTCACAATCTTCTGCTTTTCACTTCTTATAAGTAATCAAGTCACTGCCTTCGTCTACTGAATAGAACATTGTCTTAATAAATATTTTATTGACCATTTTATGAACGTATAATTAAAAAATTTATATGATCCAACGGGTCACGGGTGGTCTAGTTGTTTATAAAATCCCGTGTAAAAGCTGTTCCACTTCATATTTTGGTGAATCTAGTCGCGGACTTAATAATCGGATTATTGAACACACAAATGGCGTAAAAGCCCATAGATCTTCTAACTCCACAGTAATGCATGTGGATAAGCATGGCCACCTTCCAGACTGGAACAACACAACCATATTAAATAAAGGATCATCCAAGAAACTGAGGAAGACAATTGAGGCAGCATACATTAACACTAATAACAACATTAACCATAGAGAAGGATTTATATGTCTAACAAAAGCCACAAGCTTATTAATAATAAAAGAATGCGCAAATAAAATAAGCTCTCCGAAGCGTCCCATGAGATGACCCATGTATAAAACCCCATATTATGTTTGAATTGTTAGCTTTGTGATCAAGACCCTGCGGGTCGAAACGTTTAAGCACAAAATTCTCCCATTACTCCTCATCTGCTTCCTCCACCTTCAATCCTATTTGTCATAATATAGTCAACATATATATATATATATATATATATATATATATATATATATATATATATATATATATAGTATTGGTGGTATTGAGCAACAGCACCTGCTCGGCCTCTGTTCCTACTCCTATGACCTCTACCAGTTTGTCCTACTTTTTCCTTTTAGGTCGATCCCTGTACACCATGCCCTCGATCTTGCCAACCAGACCCACATTCTCCGCCCCTGCAGGCTCTCATGCTGGCAAAGCTGAACTATCTCCGTCTTGTAGCAATGAGCAAGTTTCTTCTACCAGTACACCTCGATACGTCTTCCAGAGAAATCTTTATCATCCTTCTCCTTAACCTCACCTCCCACCTCCCTCTCTCCGTCCTCTTTCAATAATTTCCAAATTTCACATTCATGTAACAACGCCAAGAATACATACGAGCTTCCAGCTCGTTTACGGTTACAAGAAATCAACCCCACGGGTGACCCTTTGCTCCATAACGATGTTGGAAACAAGTAAATAAATAAATACACTAAAAAATTAATACTTAAATAAATAAGTAAATAAACAAAAATAAATAAATAAACAAATAAAAAAGGCGTTAAACAGACACCCAAACCGAAAAAATAAAATAAAATAAAATGAATAAACAAAAATAAACGGTTGGCAGACATGACGTCATATCATTTGAAATCCCTCTACTTAGAACGAAACTACGTTCCATCGTCTTCTAGCTTTAATTTACACATTTGCAGTTAGAAGCCATAATTTCTCTTCTAGTTACTATTTAGTGTGAAAATATTCTAAATTCTGATGTTATCAATTCCCCTTAAAATATAGTTGACTTCTATTTAGCCACCGGAGTCCTCACTTTGTAACCGGAAAAATATAAATTCAAATGTTTTAAGCGGTTTTTGTTTTATTTCTTCCTGAGATTTTGTACCAGCTTTGTGGCTCGCCGCTGTACCCTTTCCGATCCGCATAGTGTTTGTGCTGTCAACCTTTTTGGGGGCTTTAGACGCATCCATATGGAGCAATGACACATTCTTTTATGGCAAGAGACTCATTTTCAGTCAAATAATAATGCGGACTCACTTTTAACATTTATCCACCCTTAAGAATATCCTTTACCATCATCATAACTCATCACCAAGGATAGAAGCGCTGGATATCGGGCGACGAATTGAAAAACACGGTCTTTGGCAAACTTTCCCCCAACCGTCACGCTTTCGTGGAAAAGGGGGAATAGCGCCAGGGTTGCCAACTGGAGCAAGAGGTTTTGATCACTGCAATTAAGAATAATTCAGCCCTGACATGAAATACAGCGCTGGCGTTGGCGTCTCTAGTGATATGCTGTTCCGGTTCTCAACTTCCTCTGCGTTTTGAGTGAGGACGACTGACCCGGGCTTGATAGATTATCACTTCGCTTTTCCCGCTGTCTGAAATGGCGTCTAGAGTGACCGCCAATGCTGCCAGGTGCAGGGTAGTTACGCTGCTTTAGGGTAATTTGAGCGCTATCAGGGTAACAGGGTAGCACATGGAAAAAGATATAATTTTAGGACAATTTTAACTCTGCAAAACCCACAGAAATTTAGCTATTTAGTTTGAAGAGGGAGATAGAAAGAACGAGTGAGACGCGGTGGGGGGGGGGGGGGTGTCTGTACTGGGGTCCGTTCAAAGTTCGTCAATAAAGTTTCAGATTATCTGGCACGTAACAGAACTTTCTGAGATCGAGCACGCGATAGTCACTGTGAGTCTGTTTGTCATTGTGCGACCGATCGGGAGGTTGGACATTACAAGGAATTGTTTATGAAATGTGACGTTATAGCCATGGACTCGTACACCATACCCAGCTAAACGTAAACGTTCATCCTACGCTCAAAAGTATAGTAAGAAATGGGAAGATGATGTGAACTTCAAGGGCTGAGTATAAGCAGTAAAGGACCACTTCAAAACCTGCATTTATGATGGACAAGTAGGAAATAAAAAATTGAAAGTCATGAAGGCACAATAAAGCATGTGAACAATGCGCAAAACCTGAAAAAATGCAAGGAGTATATTAGATGGTTAGTGGATACAAGAAAGGAAAACTGGCGAAAGGCGAAATAAGACCAGCGGCTGTTGTCTAAACTTAATTTTCCTTTTTTTAGACGTTGATCGTCTTCTTCTTCGAATAAAGGTAACGTGTCCTGATTCAGATCTAGCAAAAAAAAAAAAAAAAAAAAAAAAAAAAAAAAAAAAAAAAAATGCGGGAAGACAAAATGCTCCGTATATTGTGAGGAACATGTTGGGTAAGAATGATCAGGATGACCTGCTGGATCTACTAAGAAACTGTTTTTCGTTGGTTGTGGATAAATAAAAAAAAAAACAAAAAAACATGGCTGCTTAAGCATCTAACTATTGTAGCCAGGGTGGAAAGTGTGGAAGGTATGGAGGATTTGTTTCCAACGCTTGTTCCCTTGGAAAATGTCACTGCCCTCAGCCCTTATGAACTGTGTTCAGGGAAGCAAATATACCATACAAGGAACATAGGATTCACTGCTGATGGTACCAGCGTAATGATGGTGGTATATAACTCCCTTTCATTTCATCTTAAACAAGACATTCCAATTTTGTTTGTGATGAAATGCATTTCTATTTTCATTTCTGTTTCGTATGCTTGCAAACAATTGCATATGTGGGTTGAGGACCTGGCACGTGGTAAATTATTTCTTGTCTCCTAAGCAGTCTTTGGCTTTATAGGATTTTCATGAATTCGTCTATGTCAAGCCTTACAGGATTCTAAATTCATCTCAGACAAAATGGCTGTCTCTGGATAGTGTAGCGAAAAAGCTCTTGGAACAACTTTTAAGCTATTTTCATTCAAGCAGTGTTGGAGAATTGACTGCAAGCATCCCAGTCCATCTTCCAAAAACTGAATGATTCTGTAAATAAACTGTACCTAGAATTTCCAAGTTATGCATTGCCTTCTTCAATGACCTCGATAAAGAAATGCAATCTGAGTACCCAAAGATATAAACTATTATCAGTAGTCTCTGCAGTCTTGGCTACTATAAATGAATGTTACCAGAAGCCTTAAAATAAATTTAAAGTCACTTTAAAGTCAACAACAAAGGTGAAAATCGGACACCCGGTTAACTTTCTTATCTTGGAATATATGGGCGGTCGGGTGACTGCATCACTCTACACTTGCCACCCCATCGAGAAACAGGTTTATAAAAGCTTTAGGCTAAGATGTCTTGAGTTTTATTCTGAGAATGCACCGCAGGTTCTACTTAGATTTAATCTTACTGATCCAACTTGAATATGTAAAAGCATTGAGGCCTCAATGTATTTTAATTAAAATTATCCCTTCCACTGCAGTATTGGCATCAGTTTCCAAATTTTGTCCCTGAGAATGTCTTAAACATAACTCACACTGTGTGGAGTTTGCTAAGGAACATAGAAATGAACGTTCAGAGAGACACTAGTGTTTGGGAATTTTGGATGGAAGTAAAGAATATGAAGAAAGGTCATGGCACACTACTGTTTCCATGGGTAGGGAAAACCGTTATGCCTGCCCCTTTCAAATGCCAATGTAGATTTCTTTTTCTCTCTCAAATCAATCTTCTGAAAACTAAAACAAGAAATTCCCTGAACACAGACACGTTAATTGAAATGATTCATGCTAAGAGAATCTTGGAAAATTCAACATCAGACAATTTTGAAATTACATCCATACACGTGAATCTGGTGACGGACAGCACATTGCCTGACAAGGAGTAAATGAATATCTATGGACAAAAGCAACAGTGGATGGCCGCACTACATACTATTTCATTACTGCACACATTATGGTAATATTTTTTACATAAATGTATACACATGATCTCAATAAATAAATTATTGACAAACATGGTGTTTTTAAAGCAAACAGGGTAATTATAAGATGAATTTAGGGTTAAATAGGCAACTCGACCTGGCAGAACTGGTGACCGCCCGTTAACGCTGGCGGGCTATGTATAGTGTTGAACGAAGTCGTCTAGGCTGTTTGGCGTGAGCATTTCACATCATTCAATTTATAAACAAAAAGAATAAATAAATACAAAGATAATAATCTCACAAACAAGTAAAGAACTGAATAAATAAATAAGCTAATGAATAAACACAGCACTACTCTGCCGCTGCTTTCCCTCTCATTATATAAGGAACATCACGTTTCGTTCACATATAGTGACTAATATCCATTAACGATAGGTTATGCTGTCAAAATCATCGCTTCCAAATGACTAAATCCTCGTTGTTACCCCGATATTACTAAACATGAGCAAACATTTCTTCGACTAACGGTTTCCAGATCGCGCAGGCGTGAAGCACTCGCCCAACGGCTCGATTGAATGCACAACATAACATGACGTTTATATTCTCCCTCAGCAATCTCACGTCAATGTCAATCTTCATATGTCCGACTCTGCAAAGATTATTTTGTCGTTTATGTGCGCCTATGGAGTTCATGGGAATTTTCTTTGGGAAAAAAGAGGTGATGGGAAAGGAATGATATGATGCAACACTGATCAATGGGGCGATGGGAAAAGGCAGGGAGGCACGTTACAAAAATATTGAAACCTCCTCTTTTGATATATATATATATATATATATATATATATATATATATATATATATATATATATATATATATACACACACACACACAAGTCTTCACTGAATTTTTGTCCATGCTAAGACATTGGCATTCTACTTAGAAACTCGTTAGGTTAGAATAATTTAGTGCTTGCAAAAATATCTCTCAAGTTCTGTTATGTTGTGGACACTGGCTGCAAGCATAGGTGCTTACATTCAATTCGAACCTGTTTTGCAGACCTGCCGACCAACTTTCAAAACTGGAAATGATTGTAAAATTCAAAGACATGCTGAGTGATAAACTCTGATGTAATAAATGTACGCACACACACATATTATATATATATATATATATATATATATATATATATACATATATATATATATATATATATATATATATATATATATATATATATATATTTCAAGAAGCCTACAGCGACAATGGCGTTGTTGAGTTTATATTGAAGCTTTAATTTCTCTCGTGCAACAAGTGTCTGTGCTGGTTCCAAATAGCTGAGGTGTCCAAAAGACATTTGGTTCGGTTTTCGCTTTTCTAATTTTTTTTATTTGGAGAAATTAAAAAAGAGAAAACCGCATCAAATGTCTTCTGGACACCTTCTCAGCTATTTGGAACCAGCACAGAAACTTGTTGCACGAGAGAAATTAAAGCTTCAATATAAACTCAACAACGCCATTGTCGCTGTAGGCTTCTTGAAATCATGTATACAACATGGCCTCCTACCAATATGTACATATATATATATATATATATATATATATATATATATATATATATATGTATATATATTTACGCAATAAATATGATTAAAGATTGTGTTATAACTGGACAGTCTTGGATCACATGCTGGGCTGATGATTCCCAGGTAATACGTTTCAGGATGGAAGTTCTAATTTCATATACAGTACACAACCCGTGTGTGTGTGCATCCAAGCACGTGGAGTCCTGTACCTTACTCTCTAATTGGGAACCAATAACGGGTATCTGCTTCCGCGTGGTGGTTCTGCAAGATGAACCATGATCAAAACCCACCTTCCCAATCATCACCACCATCAGGAGGTGCAGCCCTGAGGGGCTGGCACTGGGTCTCCGGACTGGACCTAAGTCTCTCTATATAAACTCCAACTTTATTTCTTGCACTTTTTCACACATGGGGAGTTGACAACAGGAAAGTATTCTCCTCCCCCCTTACCACTTTGAGCCGTTAATATAGAAACTGTCCCACACTGATCAATACAGGCAACAGTCCAAAGTTCCCAGAGATATCTATGGGAGGGAGTGGCGGCCTGGCGCACCGGGATACAGGAACATTTGGACCCCAAAGTGATGAATAATGAATTAACAAATAACTTGGAAAAATATTATATATATATATATATATATATATATATATATATATATATATATACAGTATATATATATATATTATTATTACTGGTGAGAAATGTAGTAGCACATTTGTAAATCACAACTAACACCACAGTCGGACGAAAGAAAGAGTTAAGTAAGCGAAACTGTATGTGTATTTTGATTGCTAACTGCAATCCTCTTCGGTAGTACTGTGATATATATATACATATACATATATATATATATATATATATATCAGACATGCGAGTGAAAATAATGCTATTGAGTGAAGCGAGTAAGCCGGGATCCCCCCCCCCTCCCACGGTAGGGAGCTTTTGCATTTTTCAGCTTCAAATAGAGTAATCTGGAGCATACTGCATTGAGTGGCAATTCAGAACGGAACAAAAACGGAAATAATGCCAAAACGTGAGAAAGCGTTCTTAAATAGGGAAACGCGGGAAATTCACATGCCTGATATATATATATATATATATATATATATATGTATATATGCATATATATATAAATATATATACATATGTATATATATATACACAAATATATATATATATACACATACACACACACACACATACACACACACACACACACACACACACTATATATATATATATATATATATATATATATATATTATATATATATATCCGTTGAATGCTACAACACAAAAGGCGTCAATGGTTTTAAGAGAACATTTCTCTAATTCTCCATATCTCAGAGTTAGAGAAATGTTCTCTTTAAATCATTGACGCAACTTGTGTGTGTGTGTGTGTATATTATATATGTATATATATATATATATATATATATATATATATATATATATGTGAGCATTTTAGAATCTGCCAAGGGATTCGAAAACTGACCTGTGTGTGAATAAACACGAAGTCACGACGCTAGCAACCGAGCTATGTGCGATGGTACAAAAGGACTGTACAAGTCCCCACCCACACTTCACATAGCTACAGAAGACGTAGTCTCATTTTCATCCAATCCCCATGTGTATGTCTTAAAACATGCACAACACACACATACATATACACACATTCACACACACACACACATATATTATATATATATATATATATATATATATATATATATATATATATATATGTGTGTGTGTGTGTGTGTGTGAATATATGTATTGTGTAGATTCTGACCAAATTTGAATAAGGTTCCTTTGGTGCTATCATATCTTTCGGTAGATAATAGATATCCTGAATTCCTTGTTTGTTGAATTATTATTTTCATTCCAAGGCTATTTTTCTAATTTCGTTTTTCGCTTATTATATAATAAGTACAATATATGAAATGTTCCTTTAGTAATTCGAACATAATTTAGTTGTTTTTGCGGCCCATTCCTGTCAACTCATCACTCAATTTAATTTTCATCTTACTCCAGCATTTAAATTTCACTGTTTATGTCACCCTACACACGATATTTTGATTCTAACGTTAATTTATATATATGCTGCATTTACTAGTTGACTAGAACATTTGAAATTCGTGTGTCATTTTCATTCTTTTGTTTTGACCCCAGCATTTGAATTTTGTCTATAGGTTGTCATCGTACACTTTAATTTCCATCTTACTCCAGCATTTGAATTTCATATATTTATGTCACCCTACACATGATATTTTGATTCTAGCATTTGATTTATATGTATACTGCACTAGGCAATTTGACTAGCGCTTGAAATTAGTTATGTTATTTTCATCCTACTCGTTGTTTTGATACCACCGTTTGAATGGTAACTGTATATTGTCGTCGTACTCTTTAAATTTAATTTTCACCCTTCTCCAGGATTTGAATTTCAAATATCTATGTCGTCCTTCTCATGACATTGCGGTTCTAGCGTTTGATTCATAAACGAGTATATACTGCATGTGGCAATTTCACTAGTCACTTGAACCTTTGAAATTCACCTAACATTTTCATCCTACTCTGTTTTTATTCCTGCGTTTGAAATGTGCCTATTGGTCATCTTACACTTCCAAATTAATTTCCAACAAATTTCAGCATTTGAATTTCGTATCTATATGTCATCCAGTTTTGCTGTTTCCGTATCCTGTTTAAATATTCATTTCGTGCGTCTGCATGCGCGAATTTGTTCTTAACTTACAAATACTTTTTTACCTTCTCGCTTACACAAGTCTGGTGCGAACGTGCAGTCACTTAAGTCGAATATCGTAATATTTCGATTACGCACTTCGCTGTCGAATGATCCGCTTGAAGCTTTTCTGTTGATGAGTATCGGAATATATATATATATATATATATATATATATATATATATATATATATATATATATATATATATATATATATATATATTGTTACGTATTCGCATGTACATTAACTCACCTTTTTCTCTTTCTCGTGGGCCGTGATCATGGAATCACGAGTTAAAGACAAGTTCACGCCTACAATTGTCCGGATCAGGGAAAGGCAGGAGTTCAGTCTTCTCTTGTTTATTCTGCTTAGCGAACATGAGGATTTTACACGTGTGTTCAACACCAATGCTAGGCTTACTCTCTCTATGCGAGGGTATGGCAGGCGATGCCGGGACCACCCCCGGCATCCCCCCACGCACACCCCCGCTACATACCCCCTTGCTTATGCTTCGACTCTCCGACATCACGCATCACTTACACGCATACCAACCATCCAGGCACACTATGCAACATTCATACATGCAATTTCGCCACAATATATATATTCAAATTGTTGTGGATTATATTATTCCTTTTCTTGTGAAAATAATTACACTGTTTTGCTGACTGTGCTTTGTAAATTAGCGAGTTTTGACTGGTGTTAGTGATGGGCGATACTTATTTTTAATGTACTCGATTACTTCGATTATTTTTGCGAATAGTCACAGATTATATTTCGGTTACTTTCACCTGGAAATAGATCATGCAGTGGTATATGTGTAGATTATACGATATGCATTCATGGTTTTAGTGTAGTATTTCTCTTTCCCAGTTGTTCTGTCTGACGTTTGGTTTTTTGCCTGTGTGCGTGTTGAAACTGTTACCTTCGTCTCTTCCCTCTTTCCCCATCACCACCCACTAGTAAGACGAGTAAATATGCGCCTGATTTTTTTTTAAGAATCATTACTTTATAATCAAATATTCGTACAAGAAACAACTTGCACCCCCTTCTAGAGAGAGAAAAAAGTGTCATGGGGAGCTGTGTTAGATTGAAATAGAATCATCCCTCGTTTAAACGAGAAAGAAAGGGGGGGGGGGGAAGGAGCATCGGTTCGATAATGCCGATTGTCGGCAGTGACACTATGTAGTGACTAATATAAACAAATGATATGGTTTAACGTCACAACCTATCGGAAGGTTAGGACGAAAAAAAAAAAGGAATAGTACTGTATTGTACTTTTAACCAAGCACACCATCCAATCCGAGTGTAAAATACCTGTACACTAAATATACACTACCATACAGTAAATTCAAAATTCTTATTTTAAAATCGATTCGTGTTCAGAGCCGTCGCAACTCAGTCCGCATCACGTGGGACTTAACGGATATCACATTGGTCTATTTTTCCTCCAACCTCCACTTCAACTAAAATATGACCAAGCTTACAGAAATTTAGACTTCTCTAAGAGCAAACAGTATGTCTAACGTTCGAATGGGTTTACAGTCTGGTAAAGCCCATGGAAGCCCGGTGTGATAACCCTTTTACAGATTGTGTCGGCTGCAACAGAACTTGTCCGTTGCTTCCGATATCAGTTAAATGGAGGTCCGTTAAAACGAGGGAATAGTATATGCCAGCGTTTCTCAACCAGTTCCCCGGAACCCTAACGTTCCGCAAAAGGTCCCTAAGGGTTCCGCGAGAACAAGTGAGATAAGCTAATGCACTTTTGATTTTTTATTTAATTTCATATACGTAATATAATTAAACATGCACGACATATTCTTGGTTAATGTAATATAGACATCATCCTATCTAACCTATTATTACGATGAAAATAAAATGAGAAATGCATATTTTTTTTTTTTTTTTTTTTTTTTTGCGCAGGGGTTCTTTGAGACATGCAATTTATTTTAAAGGTTACGCAAGGAAAGGTTGAGAAACGCTGGTATATACCAAGACAGACCTCAGTTCAACCTCGACTCTGGGAATAATCGTTTGTTCATCGATTACTGGAAGCTTTACTTTGTAATCGATCATGTCCACTTTACTGTTGTAGTGGTATTTGCACACATCGAAAATCGCACACGTTCCAACCATAATTATACACATAAATGGCTTTCTCCGTGGCGCAGTGGGCTATGGTGCGAACACCATTGCACCAGTGTAAGTTCGAGTCCCGACCATTTACTGAACTTGCAAATAAGAATCTTAATTATACTTTAAAAAAAATCAAATCATGCTTTGTAAATTACTACGATTGATTGTTCTATGAACGAATTTTTTATTTTCATTACAAGATTATTAAAATTACTAATATTAGCATTATGCAAGCATTAACATAAATACAAAATATCTAATAAATGCATGTGCCTAAAACCTCGACTTCTATCTGATTCCTTTGAATACGTTTTGCGATCAAGTAGGCCCTCTTATAAGGTTCCCCGATAGAAATTCTACACTCAGTCCGCCAATGGTGGGAAATTTCGAGGACCTTTGCCAGCCGCCGTGGGGCTGCGGGTTTTCCACTCGGCGAAATTCGAGGCAACAGTTGATTGCTTGATTGATTGTTCTCTTTACTTCATGAAGCCTTCACATTCTTTAACAAAATATCTCCTTTGGTAGTGACCTTACATCAAGTCTGTGTATGAGCACGTGCGTGTATGTGTACGTACAGGTGTGTGTGTGATTCACCATGGTCTTGGATCACGTGTTGGACTCGTGATCGACAGCTATTTCCCTCCCGGAAGAGAGCTCAGAGCTCATATATGACCGATCTATGGGTAATGCTGTGACCTTACATGCACACACACACACACCCAACTCCCCGCCCACGAGAGTTGGAGTAACAATCCGCAGCGCAGTGATACTGAAATTATTTCAGCCCTGGACGGGATTCGAACCCGGACCGCCGTAGTGGCAGCCGGGAACTCTACCAACTGCGCCACGAGTTTGTGTGTCTGTGTGTGCGTGTGTGTGTGTATTTACCTAGTTGTATTTTACAGGAAAGGGAGCTATGCTCGTGGTGTCCCGTCTTCATATCTCGTTTTATCTAGACTGTTTAATTCGTGTATCGTTTTTGCACATACCACATTCTCATCTAACTTGTTCCAAACGTCTATTACCCTGTGGGGAAAGCTGTTCTTTTTCAGGTCTCTTCTATAACTGCCTTTCTTGATTTTCTTTCCGTGTCCTCTTGTATCTCTACTATCCCATTTTATTAGATCCTCTCTATCAATAGTTTCTATGCATTTCATGATTCTGTAAATAGTTATCAAGTCTCCTCTCTCTCTTCTTAGCTCTAATGTCTAGCTCAAGTTTTGCTAGTCTCTCTTCATATGATAGTTCTGAGAGTGTTGGTGCCAATTTCGTAATTGCTCCTTGTATTCTTTCAAGTTTTGTTATACATTTTTTTTGTACTTGGTGACCACGTCGTCGCTGCATACTCCAATCTTGGTCTTATCAAAGTGACTAGTATTTTCTTCACAATTTCTTCGTCCAGGTATGTAAATGCCACTTTGATTGTTCTTATTAAATTTTAGTTTCTCCAAAAATTTTGTTTATATGTTTCTCAGGGGACATATTATTCATAATAATGACTCCCAGGTCCTTCTCATTTTCCACTTTTTTAATTCCTTCCTCTCCCAATGTATATGACCCCACTATTCTTTTTTTTTTTGCTTCT
The DNA here is from genome assembly GCF_046742065.1 of Oratosquilla oratoria. Lineage (NCBI taxonomy): Eukaryota > Metazoa > Arthropoda > Malacostraca > Stomatopoda > Squillidae > Oratosquilla > Oratosquilla oratoria. The sequence goes on along the minus strand of NC_134797.1, from coordinate 45,730,815 downwards.
TCCAAATTCCATTATACTACACTTCTTAATATTGAATTCCATCTCCCACTTATTACTCAATTCCCATACTTTATCGAGATCACTCCGTAGCGACTCACAATCTTCTAGTGTTCATTTTTCAACAATTTTGCATCGTCCGCAAAGAAGCTCATATAACTTTCAATTCCTTTATCCATATCATTGATATATATATATATATATATATATATATATATATATATATATATATATATATATATATATATATATATTGCAGAAACCACAGGGAAATTAAAGTCGGAATACTGAACGTTTTCGTCAATTACGACATCATTCGTAATAGACGAAAACGTTCAGCATTCCGACTTTAATTTCCCTGTGGTTTCTGCAATATCTTTTCGTCACGCGTTATTGTGATTATTTTTGCTATATATATATATATATATATATATATATAAATATATATATATTATATATACATATATACAGTATATGTAGATATATATATATATATTTATATGTATATACAAGCCCCTGGCTTCGCCAGCCCGGCTGCGCCAGGGGGGGTTGGCCTGCGGCGCACCTCGCTTCGCCCGCGGGGGGCTACGCCCCACCTTCAAACAAAGGCTATAAAACAAACAACTGTAAATTATTCACCTCTTTTATTTTCGTCATTTTTGTTTTTTAGAAAAATATTTTTATTTAGACTTACGCCCAAGATCCGCTCGAGTCCCAAAGATCCGCTCGAGCCCTCAAGATCCGCTCGAGTCCCAAAGATCCGCTCGAGTCCTCTAGATCCGAAGGAGAAGAAGAAGACGAAGAAGACGAAGAAGAAGAACGCGAAGACGAAGAAGAAGAACGCGAAGAAGAACGCGAAAAAGAACGCGAAGAAGAACGCGAAGAAGAAGAGGAAGAATACCACCTGACCCCGACTTCTTCTTCTTCTTCTTCCTATTGGACAACCTTACACCCACCCGATGTCCCCAAAATACCACGGATTGAAAAACGGGAAAAACTGGAAAGACTTTATTTTTTAAGTTACATTGATATATATATATATATCTATATATATATATCAAACATTATTGGGGCCAGAATTGTTCCTTGTGGAAATCCATTAATCACTTCATCCCAATTAGAGTGCTTGTCTCTTATCACCACTCTCATTTTTCTTTCATGCAAGAAGTCTTCCATCCAGTTCAGCAGTTTGCCCTGTATTCCTCCTGCAGTTTCTAATTTCTTTAGGAATTTCTTACGTTGCACCTTATCAAAACATTTTTTCAGGTCTAGAAATGCACAATCAGCCCATCCATCTCTTTCTTGTATTACATCTATCAGCCTTGAATAGAAACACATTAAGTTTGTGACGCATGATCGTCCTTGTCTAAATCCAAATTGCCTTGGATTTAGTACGTTTTTTTTTTTTTCCAAACGCCTTACCCATCTAATTTTGACCATTCTTTCACAAATTTTAGCTATCGTACTCTTAAGAGAGACCGGTCTATAGTTAGTGGGGTCTACCTTGTTTCCCCCTTTATATATTGGTACTATATTTGCTCTTTTCCAATCTTCTGGAACTTTTCCTTCTTTCAATGAACTGATTATTAGACTGTATTTTGTCTGTTAGTTCATTCCTGTATTCTCTCAAAATCCAGTTTACCATTTCATCTGGACCGTGCAATTTTCTGACATCGCGATTACTCAAGTGTCATTATTTCATTCCTTGTTCTATCTCTTTCATAGGGGGGACATTCTCCTCCCACTCGATGTCTCTAGGTTGTATGTTCTCCCTCGTAAACACCGATTTAAAATGCTTGTTCATAATTTCTGCCATTTCTATTTCTTCTGTGTATTAAACTCCTCCTTGTCGTAGTTTCTCTAATTATTGTTTGTTTTTCAGTTTGTTGATTACGATTCTGTAAAATAGATTTGGTCGATCTTTACATTTTTCTATGACATCTTTTTCGTATTTTCTCTTTTCTTCTCTGCACACTTGTACAGAGTGATTTCTATAACTAGTATATATTTTCCATTTTTCAGGCCTTTTGTCTTTTTTCCATTTTATCCAGACTTTATCCCTTTTGTCTTTTAACTCCCTACATATTTTGTTGTACCAACAGTTTACACATTCCTTTTCTTGCTTTTGTCTTGGAATATACTTTTCCACTCCTTTATCAACTTTTTGTCAAAATATTCCATTTTTCTTCTACTGTTCCTCTTGTTTATCCTTTCCCAGCCTGCTTTTTGAAAGAATTTTCTTATCTTATCAAAATTTGTTTTTCCATACATCAATATTTACCTTCTTCGTTGTTCTTTTTTCCATATATATTTCCTCATTTACTTCCAGTTCAATCAATATGTGGTCACTTTTATTTATTGGTGTCTTATATTCAATCTTGTCCACTATTTCAGGTTCGGATGTGATTATTAGGTCCAGTCTCGATGGTTCTTCCTCATTTTTATACCTAGTATTTTCTTGTATCCATTTTGTCATTGTACGTTCTATAATCATATCAAGTAGTACATTTCCCCATAGGTCGTCTCCACCTTTCACTGTCATTTCTTCCCATTTTCTTATTTAGTGTTAGCCTTGTGTCTTCTAACATATTTTTGTGCTCTCTTCCCACGAGGCCGTTTTAGAAGCCATATAATTTACTACAAATTTCCTGCTCTTCCCATCCCTGTCCTCCACTTCCATCATAATCATCTCTACTGTATTCTTTCCATATTTGACATTCCTCACATTTATATCCTTCTTAGTCAGGAAAAAAAAACCTTCACCCCCTTTTTTAACTTTCTGTTTCTAATCCAATAATTATATGCACCATGTCCTACACTGTTGGATGGTAGTGGACCTTTCAATTTTGTCTCTACAATTCCCATTATGTCTGGTTCTTTTTCCTTCAGGTAATCATTCAGTTCGTTCAAGCCTGTTATTAATCCATCTATATTTGTGTAAGACACTTTTAATTTTCTGCTACTTCCATCGTGTTTTCTGTTTCCCTTCCGTTTTTCTCTGCTATGAACCATTTCCTCACTTTCATATCCACTACTCTCCAATAGAATTTCTTTGACTCTGTTCTTTTCTCGTTTTTTCCTTAGCTTCTAGTCTTTTTGTTTTCTCATCCTCTCTTTCCTCTTTATTCATTTCTCTTTTTATCCATACCTGTTTATATTGATCACTGTCTGCTAGTTTCCTTGTTTTTGCTAAGATATTCTCTGCTGTCGTTTGTGACCTGAATTTAACCTTAATTGGTCTGGTCTTATCTGTATTGTATTTCCCTATTCTACATATATTTTCAATTTCTTTCCCTGTTTCTTGTCCATCCTCTTGAACTAGTTATAATATCTTGTTTACCCTTTCCTTCTCATCTTTTACGCTTCTCTTCCATCCCTAATATAATTATATATTTCTTTTTGTCCACTAAGTCTCTTACTATATTCTCCTTCTCTCTCATCACTTTAATAACGGTGTCTTTAGTTTGTTCTTTCATCTGCTGTGTCACTATATCTCTAAATACAATTTTGTTGTTCTCTTGGACTTTTCTCCAACCCTGTGCTTCTTTTGCTATGGACTCTATTCTCTTTATTATTATTCTTTAATTCCTCATTCTCATCTTTTACTTCTTTTAACTGTCTTTTTAATTCTTCTATTTCTTTAGTTCTTCCAATTTATCAACTCTGCGTAATCCGTGTAAATTGGCTGAACCTAACCTCTCAGTGTTCGATCATTTTCTCTAGTTTCTCCTCTAGTTTTGCTAATCGGGGAAGGTTGGCATCCCCTCCATCATTAAATTCATGAAAAATATTATTTCCACTTTCTATTGTGTTATTGTTATCTATATTTCTGATCTTAGTGCCTTTACTGATATTTTCGATTTCACCTGCGTTGTCTGCAGCCCTCTTGTTGACATTTCTTCTGACGTCCGGGGGAGCCCGTTCGTCCCCTTCCTCATTTCCTTCCATTTTCCTCAGTAATTCCTCCCTTTCTCCTTTTTCTTCACCTTCCCACTACACCACGAGCTTTCCCCTTCCCTACTAATACAACAAAGGTACTCCCTCGTTGTTGAGATTGACGAAACTTGAATTTTTCCTGGAGTTCCAAACTTCGCTGTCACTTCGACCGATGTGTGTGTGTGTGTGTGTGTGTGTGTGTGTGTGTGTGTGTGAGATTAATCACGGTTTTAACCCACGTGTTGGACTCGTGATCGATAGCAATTACCCTCCCAGATGAGCGCTCAGGTCTCAAATATGGCCCAATCTATGGGTAATGGTGTGAAATTACACATACGACAGTCGAAGTGAGAGTGAAGATTGGAACTAAAAAAAAAAAAAAAAAAAAAAAAAAAAAAAAAAAAAAAAAAAATATCGTGGATTTCAACGACGAGGGAGTACCTGTGTTGTATTAGTAGGGAAGGGGAAAGCTCGTGGTGTAGTGGGAAGGTGAAGAAAAGGAGAAGGGGAGGGATTACTGGGGAAAATGGAAGGAAATGAGGAAGGGGACGGCTGGGCCCCGGAAGTCAGAAGGAATGTCAACAAGAGATGCGCAGACGACAGAGGTGAAGTCGAAGAGATTAGTAAAAATGTAAAAATTAGAAATATAGATAAGAGCAGCGCAATGGAAGGTGAAGATAATTATTTCCATGGATTTAATGAGGGAGGAGATGACAACCTCCCCCGATTAGCAAGTCTAGAGGAAAAACTAGCAAAAATGAACGAACAGTGGGAGGTTAGGTTCAGTCAACTTGCACTGATTACACAAAGAGTTGATAAATTGGAAGAACTAAAGAAGGAGAACCAAAACCTAAATAAATAGAAGAATTAAAAAGACAGTTAAAAGAAGTAAAGGATGAGAATGAGGAATTAAAGAAGAAGAATAAAGAGAATAAAGAGTCCATAGAAAAAGAGGTAAGTGGTTGGAAAAAGGTTCAGGAAAATAGCAAAATTGAATTTAGAGATATAGTGAAACAACAGATGAAGGAACACACTAAGGACACAGTTATTAAAGTGATGAGAGAGAAGGAGAATATAGTAAGAGACTTAGCAGATAAAAAGAAATGTATAATTATGTTAGGAATAGAAGAGAAACGTAACTCAAATAGGACTACAAGAGTTGGAGAGGAGAAAGAAAGAATGAATAGGGTACTAAAATATTTCAAGAAGGTGAACAGGAAATAGGGAAAGAAATTGAAGAAATATATAGAATGGGAAAATACAATGTGGACAAGACCAGACCAATTAAGGTTAAATTCAGGTCACAAACGACAGCAGAGAATGTCTTATCAAAAACAAGAAAACTAGCAGAAAGTGATTAGTACAAACAGGTATGGATAAAAAGAGAAATGAATAAAGAGAAAAGAGAGGAAGAGAAAACAAAAAGAATTGAAGATAGGGAAAAAACGAGAACAGAACAGAGTCAAAGAGAAATTCTATTGGAGAGTAGTGGAAAGTGAGGAAATGGTTCATAGCAGACAAAAACGGAAGGGAAACAGAAAACACGATGGAGGTAACAGAAAATTAAGTGTCCTTCACAAATATAGATGGGTTAATAACAGGCTTGAATGAACTGAATGATTACCTGATGGAAAAGGAACCTGATATAATGGGAATTGTGGAGACAATATTAAAAGGTTCATTACCACCCAGTGCAGGACATGGTGCATATAATTATTGGATTAGAAACAGAGAAGTAAAACAAGGTGGTGGAGTTATGTTCCTGACTAAGAAGGATATAAATGTGAGGAATGTTACATATGGAAAGAACAGAGTGGAAATGATCATGATGAAAATAGAGGACAGGGACAAGAAGAGCAGGAAGTTTGTGGTAAATTATGTGCCTCCTAAAACGGCTTCATGGGAAGAGAGAGAACACAAGGATATGTTAGAAGACACAAAGATAACACTCAATAAGATAATGGATGATGGAGGAAGAACAATTATAATGGATGGCTTTAATTGTAAAGAAATCTGCTGGGAAGAAATGACAATGAAGGGTGGAGATGACCTATGGGGAAATGTACTACTTGATATGATTATAGAACATACAATGACACAATGGATACAAGATAATACTAGGTATAGAAATGAGGAAGAGCCATCGAGACTAGACCTAATAATCACATCAGAACCTGAAATAGTGGACAAGATTGAATATAAGACACCACTAAAATTGACCACATATTAGTTGAACTGGAACTAAATGAGGAAAAATACATAAGAAAAAACGAACAATATATAAATGGAAGAATGATGTATGGAATTTTTTTTTTCTTCATAAAATGAGATTTTTTTTTTTCTTTCAAAAAGCAGACTGGGAAAGGATATACAAAGAGGAAACAACAGTAGAAGAGAAATGGAAAATTTTGACAACAATTTATAAGGAAGGAGTGGAAAAGTATGTTCCAAGACAAAAACAAGAAAAAGGATATGTGAAAATGTTGGTACAACAAAATATGTAGAGAGTTAAAAGATAAAAAGGATAAAGCTTTGGGCAAAATGGAGGAAAACAAAAAACCCAAAAAATGGAATATATATACTGATTATAGAAATGAATATGTACAAGTGCGCAGAGAAGAAAAGAGAAAACACGAAAAGGATGTCACAGAAAAATGGCCACAAAACGTTCTGCAGACAGTGCTGGAGTTGAAAAGGCAAAGCAAAAGAAGAGTAGTCTGACATTGGAGGTAAAATTAGATATTTTGAAGAGGAAAGAGCAGGGAAAAGGTATGTTTTCAGCCTCCTGCCTCACCCTCATCTTTGTCTGCCCACTCAGCAAAAGATGAGTAAGGGCTGAGATCCCTACTGTCCCTTAGCCTTGGGAAGGACATCATCTGATAGAATACGTGGCGAGTGAAAGGTGAATAAAAACATTTTCTGTTTATTTCTTTTGTGCAGTACTTTACATTTTCTTATGTGACTATTTTCATGTATTTTCATGTCTGTAGGGGTGACTTTTAATGTGCTGGAACACATATCCTATTATTACATGTTATAATGGGTTTGGTATAAAGTTATTTCAATTTGTGGTAAGGTTTTCAGGAACGCATATGAACCGTATAACAAGGGCTTACTGTATATCATAGATTTACCAAGGGCTTTTTCCCCATTACAAGGAGGTAACCACAGTCAAAAGGCATAAATCCATTCCCACCCATTTCATTTCGCCCATTTTTTGTACATCACCTTAGGTAAATACACATGAACATGAGCACACAATCACTTAAATACACTTTTCTTAGAAATTTCATATCACAGTGACAGTGGGAGCTGTCTGAAATTGATCCGAGACCACTCGGAACATTGTCCATTCTGGTAAATATAAATTAAAACATTCTTTGTTGCTCCTCTTGCATATAAGCCACAAAAACAATACCCAGACGTATTCTATAAACAAACTTACCTGGAGGCAATCAGGATAATGGTGCAAGTCACATAGCATTTTCTTTTCTTCTTTTTCTATACATCTATCTATACAACAAGGGTCTTTTCCCCCTAATTAGAGAGGTAGCCAGCCAGGGTGCACACACACACACTCCCATTCATCACACATTATTTCCCTCTCACTTTAGTTCCTTGTGCATGAAAGGTCATCCCTGTCTCCTGCCCTGTGCCTGGGTCTGAAGCAATGCCGCAAGACACAGCACATCCACGGCAAGGTTGCTTCACTTATATGGCGACCCCCACCTTGTCTCCTCATGCAGAAAATTGAGAAGACGGGGAGAAATCCCTTTGGGCTGCATCAAAATATCATCCATAACAACTATCCTCCATTCACCACTGCCTTCTCTCTTCCTTGCTCAACAGACATATATACCTGGCCTAGTCATGGATCCCACTACATAAGCATAATTACTTGGTCAGAATTTACGGGGCTTCTGTGACACCCCTATGGACCAGTCACTCATCATCTTTATGATTAGAGACTACTACTCGAAACAAGAATAACTACTTTTAACTTCTATCCCTCCTTTCTGCTACTCTCCTTGAATTTCTCCTTTACCACTACTATGATCCTACATTTTCATTTCACTCCTACACCTTGTGGTGGAGGACAAGAATACCAACACCATGTTCCTCTTTGTAGGGTAAAAGATAATTGGACAGTACAAGGGTACTAGCGATCCTTCTTTTTGTAATTTTCTCCCACAACGAGTTGGGGGGAAAAGTAGGTTTTGACTCGGCCACCACCCTCATAAAGAGGATCAAGTCGTTTGTATATTGATTTTGTATTCTCCCATACCAGAAGAAAAAGTGCTAAATACTTTAGTAAAACATGGACTTGTTTACTTACCACTTCTTTGCGATTGGGTTTGGCTTTGTCGAGTGCTCTGTTACATTGCTGATAGTCTACCATTAAACACGTCCTTCCTAGAAGCATAGTTTCTTCAGATTCAATATAATGACTCCACAAGGTCAACATAAATCCTAAGCTTGAGTCATCTTTATTTGCACTATCATCAACGTGGTTCTGGAAGAGAAAGAACAAGCTCTTCTGAATGTCTTTAAATAAGAAAAGAAGCGTTGGACATTACAAGAATAGAACACTATACTTCCAACCCCCCTCCCCCCCCCAAAAAAAAAAAATATATATATATTATATATACGGTATATATGAAATATAGTAACCAAGGAACATTGGATTATTGGCCTATGCAGATGATGCAGTAATGATAGTGGAGAATAAGGAAAAAAGAAACAATTTGCTCTCACTATTCTAGGAAAAAGTAGAGCAGATCAGATTCATATGTAATAAGAAGAAAAACAACAATTATGAAAATGAGGAGAGAAGGTGGCAATGGAGGTGTTGAACAAGTCAAAAACCTAAACATACAATACACTGACAGATTCAAATACCTTGGAGTCGTACATAGATATATATACCAAAAGCTTTTTCCTCCTTACAAGGGAGGTAGCCAAAAACATAGTATAAAATCCGCTCCCACCCATTTCATCCCATATACTCCACTCCTATCCACCCCCTTCCCACCCTCTTATCTTGGCTCCTCCTGAATGTGGGGTAATCTCTGGCTCTCGCCCACTGCCCTGGGTCAGAAGCAGTGTCACAAGACACAGCACATCCACAGCAAGACCACTTCATTAAATCGGTGACCCCCTCTCTCCGTTCCATCATGCAGAAATGGAGAAGACAGGGAGAAATCCCTTCAGGCTGTGTCAATTTATTTTTCAAACATACTTCCTCACCCCCCATCCCCCACCCGCTCCCTTTCATGCATCACAGCATCATCCATACACAACCCTTCTCCATTCAACCCTATCTTCTGTCTTCTCCCATCCTTCCTCACTAGACATTCCCCTCTTTCCCAATTCCCTATTTTACCCAATACTTACTCAATCCCTCCCCTGATCCTGCTACAAGCAGTGTTGTCAGCAAACAACAACTGGCTTATCTTCCACTTTTCTCCATTTTCTTTAACCATCTCCAATCCACAGCCTATTACCCTTGCATCTACCTCTTGCACCACTCCATCCATGTATAAATTGAACAGCCAAGGCAACAAAACACATCCCTGGCAAAGTTCCATCTTGACCTCAAACTACTCACTCTCTCCATTTCTGATTCTAACACAAGCTCTACTACTCTTGTAAAAACTCTTGACTGCTCTTAACAGCTTTCCTCCTACCCCATATATCTCCAATACCTCCCACAGTTCTTTCCTGTCTACCAAGTCATAAGCCTTTTCCAAATCCATAAAAGCCCCAAAAAACATCCTTACCTTTTCCTACAGCTTTCTCACATATCTGATCCATGCAACCACTACCTGTCCTAAACCCACACTGTTCCTCACCAATTACTCCCACTGTTCCTCTCCTAATCCTTTCATTCAAGACCCTCCCATAACCCTTCCCAACTACACTTAACAAACTCCCTTTGAAACTACTACTCTCACAATTGTCCCTTTTTTCCTTGTTAAGTGGAATTATACAGGCATTCCTCCAGTCCTTCGGCACTCTACCCTCTCTTAAACATTAAATAACCTCACCAGCCAGTCCACCATCACTGTACCTCCTTTTATTAGACATTCTGCATGACATCCATCCAACTCAGGTGCCTTACCTGCTCTCATCATCTTAACAGCTGCCTTCACCTCACATTTCCTTATTTCTCCTTACTCATCATTTAGCAACTCCCTAAAATACTCTGCCCATCTTCCTCTTACTGCCATCTCTTTCATTATCATCTCTCCATCTACACCTTTTACCTTTTCTTCTCTACTTGATTTGCTTCCTTTTCCTCTCTTAATTTCTTTCCAAAACATCTTTTTATTACTTTCAAAATTTTCTGTCATACTCTTACCCCATTTCACATCTGCTCTCCTCTTTGCCTCCTTTATCTTATGCTTTACTTCTCTTCTTTTTTCTTTGTACCTTTCATATGATTCTCTGGTCTTATTTTGTAACCAATCTGTGAATGCTTGCTTCTCTTCTACAATCTTCTTTGCTTCCTCATCCCACCACTCACTACCTTTCCTTCTATTTCCTCTCATCCTCCTTGTTCCACACACCATCTTTGCACACCTTGTGACTCCCTCCTTGAAATGTCCCCACTCCTCCACTCCCAGTTCTATTCTATCCTTCACTCCCTCCTATTCCTCTCTCAGCTTCTTCTTGTACTCCTCCTTTTCTTTCTCATTTAAGCAGTTCACTTTAAGCACCTTCCTACCTTCTGTCCTTTTCCTCTTTCTCCATCTATCCTCCACTCTCAACTGACCTTCTGCCAAAAAATTATCTGATATTCCCCCACTCTCTCCCCTTAGAACATGTACATCCTTAACTCTTCCTACTATTCTCCTGGTTATCACTATATACATTAATGTTGTATCTACAACCCTTCCATCCACCACCCTCTCCCATGTGTACTTATGCTTGACTTTCTTCTTAAATACTGTATTTGCTATCATCAACTCTTTTTATACACATCTACACCATCAACTCTCCACTAAAATTTTTTCCTGGAACTCCACACTTCTCAACCACTCAGTCTATTGGTTCATTTCCTACCCTAGCATTAAGGTTTCCCAATATCACTACATTGATATTTCTCCTTAATCACTCTATGCACTCATTTAAATCTATCCAAAATGCCTCCTTTTCCTCTCCACTCTTCTCACTACCAGGCCCATATGCACTTAAAAACCCACATCTCCCTTCCCAGTTTTACCTTCATCCACACTAACCTTGAAGAAACCTCCTTCCACTCCACCACGTGCTCACCTATCTCTTTACTTACTAGTATAGCCATCCCTTCTCTCCCTCATCTTCTCCTCACTCCCAAGATCCTCCCAACTACACTCCCAAACTCAAAATCATCCCCACTCTTTCAACTTAGTTTCACTCATGCCAACACATCCATCTTTCTTCTCACAAACATACTGCCTATCTCTTCCCTTTTACTCTCATCTGTACCTCATCCATGCACATTAAAAGACCCAAACCTTAAGGTACTGGTTAAAAAACTCCTCCCAGCCCCTCTTAAGCCTTTACTTTATTTTAGGAATGTCCCTTTGGGGCTACAGGGAGAAGGAGGCATAGTTCTATCCCTGTCCAGTTTTTGTTGCCTTATATGACTCAAGTGTAAATACTTGGTGGCAGTATTCTTTTCCCCCACCACAGGATTTGGTGAAATGAGAAAATGAATATTCAGAGAAATGGTATAAGACAGTAACAAGAGTCGAGGGGCAGCATAATGGAGGGGCAGTTGCAGTGTAATGCAGTATAATAATTTCTCTATGAATAAAGATTTCCTCTACCACAGACAAAATGATGTGTGGCTCTGGTCTATAGGGGCACCCCATATAGACCCTAAAGTATCAGCTGCACACTACTTAGCAGGTTTTAATCCCACAATAACATGCAGCCAATACCCCAGGTGAGGAAATAAATGAAAGGATTGCAGGAGGACATGGAAATAAATTAAAGGATTGCAGCAGGAAATAGATATTACCATGCACTCTCCTTCATCACGATGAGCAGAAAAGTTAGTGAGAAGACAAGACTTAGAACTTATAACACAGTAATCAGACCAACTGTGTTATATGGGTGTGAGACCTGGACCTTAACAGAACAATAAAAAATAAGGCTGGAAGTCTCTGAAATCTACATTCTTAGAAGACTCTTGGGGCCAGTGTACAACAAAGAGACTGGCGAATGGAGGAGAAAATGCAATAGAGAAATTAGAGAAGAGATAGGGTAGCAACTACTGCAATACATTTTATGTGGAAGAAGAGCAAGGTGGGCCAGTCATTGTGCCAGGATGGAGTAAACCAGATTGCCAAAGACAGCAATGGAAGGAAGAGAAGGAAGTGTAAGCACCCAGTAGGAAGACCAACATATTGATGGAGTGGAGAGTGATGCAGTATGAATTGATCCCAACCTGCAAGACTGGAGGAAAAAGGATGAAGTTAGGCCTGTCTGGAGAGGCATAGTGAAAGCAGTGATGGAACAGCAGTCAGCTGATAGCCAATATAGTATATACATACATGTACCAAAGGCTTTTTCCCCCTTACACAGGGGGTAGCCAAAAAGAAAAAGGCATAGAAACCACTCCCACCTATTAGAGTATATAGTATAGGTTTTCATCTTCTGAATTCAATTTTATCCTTGGTAAGAGGTTCATGGTGTTTTGCAAATTTTCAAAAAGTTTGTAACAATATTTATATATTATCATTCTAGGATGTATTTAGTAATCCTTTTCAAGAAAACAAGGTAAAAACTACCTCCACTCTGCCAAACTAAGCATTTATATTCTGTCCTTACCTTTATTGTATCAACAAAGTCTGCAAACAGGTAATTCACCATGTTGAACCGTTTATGGTGTACTTGGTCAGATGGACAACTGCTTAACTTCAGGGCAGTGCTGATTTCTTCAAGCTGGTGGACAATGCCTGGAATAAAACAAGGTGCACACTAAGTAAAATGAAGAGATAGTACAAAATAGTTTAGACAAATAAAAAAGTATAGGGCATAAACAAATTATTTCTTACCTGCTAGCTCATTTTCATGCACCATTACTTTGATTTTATATCTACATTTATCATGGCAACTACCATGCAATTCTATTCAGGTGAGGGATAACCCTTTATGACACAAAGGGGTTTCATCTTGATGACCTCCCCCACCCCTACTCAACCCTGCCATACGGGGAATGGACTGTACAAGTTTTATGCAGTCAATACCTTAGAGACTCGAGCAGCACTTTGACAGACTAGATTCAAACAGCAACCCCCCCACCAATCCACTCAAGAAATTACAGAGCAGACAAGAAGAAATTCTTTTGGGCTGCGTCATTTCATTCACAATTGCTCTGAATTAAAATCTAAATATGATAATTGGAAATCAAGGATACAGATTAAGTTGGAACTGTACATGAATTTGAGGTTAGGTATGATAAAGTGGAGAGTAGGAGATGGGACCCAACAAGTGTTGTTCCTTTCCTGTATACTTCAATTAGGTAAATACTCTCCACTCACACCTGTATAAATCTATAACAATGTGGTGATCTAATGATTACATAAATGCTAAAATAAAAAGTAACAGACCACACATGCATTAAACATATGCACAAAAGCCTCACATAACTTACGTAACTCAGCATAGATTATTTTGTTAAAGGCCTCTCTTGATTCAACAACTGCTGGGCGATATTTAGCAACCCAGTCTCTTTCTTTCTGGAAAAATTCTTCACTATCTGGATAAGCTGCTTTCCGGGCATCTAAAGAGTCAGATAAGCGACTCAGAAGACTCTTTTTTACCTGGAATAGAAATACATACATACATATACCAAGGCTTTTTCCCCCTTACAAGGGAGGTAGCCAAAAAGGGAAAGGCATAAAATAATTTCCACCCATTCCATCCCTGAATACACTCCACACCCCTCCACCCTCCCTCTTATCTTAGCACCTGCTGAATGACGGGTCATCCCTGCACCTTGTCCACTGCCCTGGGTCAGAAGCAGTGTCACAAGACACAGCACATCCACAGCAAGGCCGCTTCATTAAATCGGCGATCCCCCCTCTCCGTCCCCCCATTGCATAAAAGAAGACGGGGAGAAATCCCTTCGGGCTGCGTCAAATTTTGCTCACACATACTACCTCACCCCCATCCCCCCGCCCATTCCACCTCATGCAATCACAACATCATCCATATACAACCATTCTCCATTCACCCCTGTCTTCTGTCCTCTCCTGTCCTTCCTCAACAGACATTCCCCTCTTCCCCAAAGCCCCCTTCACCCCATCCATCCACCTCATCCTAGGATGTCCCCTCATGTTCATTCCCTCCACATCTGCCTTCCATACCTCTTTTACTAGTCTTTCTTCACTCATTCTTTCCATGTGTCCAAACCATCCTAATATTCTTTCATCAACCCTATCTCCCAGCTCCTTTTCCACCCCTGTTCTCCTCCTCACCTCCTCATTTCTCACTCTATCTAGCCTAGTAGCCCCCATCATACTTCTCAGACACCTCATCTCAAACATATTCAAACTCCTCTCTTCTTCTCTTATGTTCCATGTTTCTGCCCCATACAGTGCTGTTGGCACAATCACTCCTTCATACAGTCTCCTCTTAGCATCCATTCCCAAATGTCTATTCCTCATTACACTCTTTAATCCACCAAGGCATTTACTCGCTTCTCTCAATCTACATTCTACCTCCACCTTCACTCCACCTTTTCCTGCCACATTTGCACCCAAGTATCTAAAACTATCCACTTCCTCCAGTCGCTCTCCCTTAATGCTCACTTCCAGTCTACTACCACTTTCACCCCTTGTACATCTCATCACCTTACTTTTACCCACATTTAGCTTTAGCTTTCTTCTATCACATACTCTCCCAAACTCTGCCACCAACTTCCTCAATCCCTCCTCCGATCCTGCCACAAGCGCAGTGTCGTCCACAAACAACAGCTGGCTCACCTCCCACTTTTCTCCATTTTCTTTAACCATCTCCAATCCCTTGCCCACTACCCTTGCATTTACCTCTCGCACCACCCCATCCATGTATAAGTTGAACAGCCAGGGTGACATAACGCATCCTTGACGAAGTCCCACCTTTACCTCGAACCACTCACTCTCTCCATTTCCAATCCTGACACAAGCTCTACTACTCTCATAAAAACTCTTGACAGCTCCCAGAAGCTTTCCTCCTATCCCGTATATCTGCATAACCTTCCATAGTGCCTTTCTGTCTACCCTATCATAAGCCTTTTCCAGATCCATAAAAGCCCAAAAAACATCCTTCCCCTTTCCTATAGCTTTCTCACATATCTGTCTTACCACAAAGATCTGATCTACACAACCTCTACCTGTCCTAAATCCACACTGTTCCTCACCAATTACTCCTTCTGTTCCTCTCCTAATCCTCTCAATCAAGATCCTCCCATAAGCCTTCCCTACTACACTTAACAAACTAATCCCTCTGAAACTACTACATTCACACTTGTCCCCTTTTCCCTTGTAAAGAGGAACTATACAGGCACTCCTCCAGTCCTCCGGCACTCTACCCTCTCTCCAGCAAACATTAAATAACCTCACCAGCCAGTCCACCATCACTGTACCTCCCTTTATCAGACATTCTGCATGGCATCCATCCAGACCAGGTGCCTTACCTGCTTTCATCATCTTAACAACTGCCTTCACCTCATCCTTCCTTATTTCTCCTCCATTCTCCTCACTCATCACTCTCATTTTCTTCGCATTTCCCACTGCAGCTATCTTTCCCTCCCTATCCTCCTTCACATTTAGCAACTCCCTAAAATATTCTGCCCATCTTCCCCTTACTGCCTTCTCTTCCATTATCATCTTTCCATCTACACCTTTTACCTTTTCTTCTCTATTCGACTCACCTTTTCTTCCTTTCTTAGCTTCTTTCCAAAATATACTTTTATTACTTTCAAAATTTTCTGTCATACTCTTACCCCATTTCACATCTGCTCTTCTCTTTGCCTCCTTTATCTTATGCTTTACTTCTCTTCTCTTTTCTCTGTACCTCTCATATGATTCCCTCATCCTATTTTGTAACCAATCTGTGAAAGCTCGCTTCTTCTCTTCTACAACCTTCTTTGTTTCCTCATTCTACCATTCACTACTCTTTCTTCTATTCCCCCCCTGTCCTTCTTGTTCCACACACCATCCTTGCACACTATGACTCCCTTCTTGAACCATCCCCATTCCTCCTCCACACCCAGCTCCACTCTATCCTTTACTCCCTCCCACTCCTTCAGCTTCTTTTTGTACTCCTTCTCCTTTCCCTTTTCATTCAAAGAGTTCACTCTAAGAACCTCCCTACCTTTTGTCCCTTTCCTCTTTTTCCATCTATCCTCCACTCTCAACTTACCTTCCACCAAAAAATGATCTGATATTCTCCCACCCTCTCCCCTTAGCACATGTACATCCTTAACTCTTCCTATCATAATCCTATTTACCACTACATAATCCATTAGCACTCTATCTACCACCCTTCCCTCCACCACCCTCTCCCATGTGTACTTATGCTTGACTTTCTTCCGAAACACTGTATTTGCTATCATCAACTCTCTTTCTAGACACATTTCCACCATCAACTCTCCACTACGATTCTTTCCTGGAACTCCACATTTCCCAACCACTCCATCGATTGGACCATTTCCTACCCTAGCATTAAGGTCTCCCAGTACTATTACATTTACATTTCTTCCTAAATCCTCTATGCACTCATTTAAATCTATCCAAAAGGCCTCCCTTTCTTCTACACTCTTCTCACTGCCAGGCCCTTATGCACTTACAAAGACCCACATCTCCTTTCCCAGTTTCACCTTCATCCACATTATCCTTGAGGAAACCTCCTTCCACTCCACTACCCGTTTACCTATCTCTTCACTTACTAGAATAGCCACCCCTTCCCTCCCTCGCCCTCTCTTCACTCCTGATAACCTCCCACTTACACTCCCAAACTTACACTCACCCTTTCCTTTCAACTTAGTTTCACTCAAAGCCAACACATCCATCTTTCTTCTCACAAACATACTACCTATCTCTTCCCTTTTACTCTCATCTGTACCACATCCACGCACATTAAAAGACCCAAACCTTAGGGTGCTGGTCCGAAAACTCCCAGACCCTCTTATGCCTTCTCTTTTTTGTTTAGGAATGTCCCCTGTGGGGCTACAAGGAGAAGGATGCCTAGTCCCAATCCCCGTCCCTTTCTTCTCGCCTCTTACGATCCAAGTGGGAATACTTGGTGGCAGTATTCTTTTCCCCCACCACAGAAAAAGAATACTCAGAGAAATGGTACAGGACAGCAACAAGGGGTTGGGGGACAGCATAACGGAGGGACAGTCGTAGTATAAAAGTGTCATCATTTCTCTATGAACAGAGTTTTCCTCTATCATAGACAAAATGATGTGTGGCTCTGGTCTGTAGGGGCACCCCATATAGACCCTAAAGTATCGACTGCATGCTACTTTGCCACAATAACAAGCAGCCAATACCCCAGACGGAACAGAAATAAGAATAAATAAGTAAAAAAATATTATATATATATATATATATATATATATATATATATACATATATATATATATATATATATATATATATATATATACACATACATACACATACACACACACACTTCCCACACAGAGTGATAGATACTTGGAACGAATTAGACAAATAAACAGTGTGTGCAAACACTATTCACGATTTTAAGAATAAACTTGATGCTGAGAGATACAAAGATGCTCACCACGAGCATAGCTCCCTTCCCGTATAATACAACTAGGTAAATACACACACACAAGAGTATATGTCAAACAAGCTTTTAAGAGTAAATCTAGTCATTAGACAAATGTTTCCTATTGAGTCTTCAATTATCCTTATCAAAGTAATTATGTCAAGATTGCTAACAAAGTATAACAATCTTGTTGAGGACAAATCCTTAACCTGAGCCTTCACCCATTAACAAACATATCAACAAAATTGTGGGTGAAACAAACTACTGATGACCATAAGTGTCTCTTCACTGCATAGGTGAAAAGATAATAATAACAATGATAATAATAACAACAACAATAATAATAATAACAACAATAATAATAACAACAAAAATAACAATATATATATATATATATATATATATATATATATATATATATACAGACACTCCTCTACTTACGTTCATTCGTTTTACGTTTTTTCGATTTTACGTTTGAACTGAAAAAAAAAAAAAAAAAAAATTTGAGTGAATTTTTTAGTTTAGCGTGCTCTCCGTAGTTCAAACAATACTTACACATGATGCTACGTCCATTGTTTACATGGCACAAACGACAGACTGAACGTGCCTTGCCTCCTCCTCCCCCACCATCTCAATATATGTTGCTTGAATTTAATTTATTTGAAATTAATGTTATTATTTTACAATGTTATGTGTATAATTAATGATTTAGGGGTGTTTTATAAGATACGGTAATAGAATTTACGGATGTATAGTACAGTAACAACTCACGTTCATTTTCAACTTACGTTCTGCCGTTCGGAACGTAACTAAAACGTAAGTTGAGGAGCGTCTGTATATATATATACATACATACATATACCAAGGCTATTTCCCCCTTACAAGGGAGGTAGCCAAAAAGGAAAAGGCATAAAATCACTTCCACCCATTCCATCCCTGAATACACTCCACACCCCTCCACCCTCCCTCTCATCTTGGCACCTCCCGGTCACATATTTGTCAATCACGTTAAAACCACTGTTGGAGTAGAAAAGACTGGAGACGGGGAATCTATATATTTTTATTGCAAACTGCAATCCTTTTCAGTAGATACAAATAAAAGTAATGAGTGCTAATTAAGTAGCAAAACATGAGAAAGGGGAACATTGGGAGAGGTCTCTACTCTCGGCTCGCTCCGTATGTGAGATCAGGAGGCAAATGTGTTTTTAATAGGCTGGTAATGAAAAGTCCTGAAATTATATTTGGGGACCATTGCCTCTTTGAAATGTTCATATTGGGCTGGTATTCAATTATAGTAGATTCTACCATTTTTCTCCTGAACTCATATCTGGATATATAAATATGCTCAGCTTTGTCCCAATCTGAACAATGTTTAAATTACTTAACATGTTGGAACACAGCTGAGCTTTGTTGTTAAGCAATTTAAACATTGTTTAGATTGGGACAAAGCTGAGCTTAGTTATAAATCCAGATGGGAGTTCAGGAGAAAAATGGTAGAATCTTCTATAATTGAATACCAGCCCAATATGAACATTTCAAAGGGGCAATGGTCCCCAAATATAATTTCAGGACTTTTCATTACCAGCCTATTAAAAACACATTTGCCTCCTGACCTCACATACGGAGAGAGCTGAGAGTAGAGACCTCTCCCAATGTTCCCCTTTCTCATGTCAAGGGTGCTACTTAAGTAGCACTCACTACTCTTATTTGTATCTACTGAAAAGGATTGCAGTTTGCAATCGAAATATATAGATTCCCTGTCTTCAGTCTTTTCTACTCCAACAGTGGTTTTAACGTGATATACATATATATATGTTGTTGGCATCCTTCTGTCTTGGGAGACAATAGAGGTCGTGTTTTATATATATATATATATATATATATATATATATATATATATATATATATATATATATATATATATATATATACACACATTTTTTTTCCTCTCTTATAAGGGAAATAACCAAGTCAAATGGCATGCACCCACTTCCATTCCACTCTCATCCACCAACCTTTCTTCTCTCTCATCTTAGCTCCCCATGGATGATGGGTCATCCCTGTATCCTGCCCTCTGCCCTGGGTCAGAGGCAATACAGCAATAAACAGTACATCCACAGCAAGTCCACTTCACTTATTGGCAAACCCCCTCTCCATCCCCTCATGCAGGAAAAGAGAAGACAAGGAGAATTCCCTTTCAGCTATGTCATAATACCATTCACCAGTAACCATTCCTTACTCTCCCCACCCCTTTCCTTACTTGCATCACAGTGTTATCTATACACAACCATTCTCCACTCACCCCTATCTCCTGCCTTCTCCCTTCCTTGCTCAACAGACATTCCCCTCTTGCTCAATGCCCCTTTCACCCCATCCATCCATCTCATCCTTGGTCATCCCCTCAAGTTCACTCCACCCACCTCTGCCTTCCACACCTCTTTTACTAATCTTTCTTTATTCATTCTGTCCATGTGTCCAAGTCACCCCAGTACTCTTTCATCAGCTCTATCTGCCATGTTTTCCATCCCCGCTCGCCTCACCTCCTTGTTTCTCATTCTATCCAACCTAGTAACTCCTATCATACTTCTCAAAGATTTCATCTCAAACACATTTAAACTTTTCCTCTCTGCCTCTCCTAAATTCCAAGTCTCATCTCCATAAAGTGCCATTGGCACAATCACCCCATCATATAATCTTCTCTTTGCATCCATTCCTAAAAAAAAAAAAAAAAAAAAAAAAAAAAAATATATATATATATATATATATATATATATATATATATATATTTATATATATATATACATACAAATACATATATATATACGTATATATATATACATACATACATATATACATATATATATATATATATATATATATATACATACAAATATATATAAATATATATATATATATATATATATACATACACACAATATTAATAAAATTAATAATAAAAATCCCTATCTCAACCTAAATTAAGAATATGCAGCAGTGGTGTGGTCAGTATAAAGTAAAGGATATAATCAAAATTGAGAGAATACAAAGAGCAGTGACTAAACTGGTTCCCAGAAATTAAAAACACTGGACCTGCCATCAGTGAAGGGAAGAAGAGTAAATGGTGGCATAATCACAGTATTCATATAATTTAAGGTACATATACCAACAGTTTTTCCCCCCCTTAAAAGGGAGGCAGATAAAAAACAAAGGCATAAAATCCACTCCCACCCATTAAGGTAGTATACAAAAGTGGCAAAGAGATCTTGTTTTCTAGGTAACATGAGACTGGTTGGAAAAAGTAAATAGTATGAATAACATTCTGGTACCTGACTTCAGGAGAGCCAATTTTGAAAAGCTGAGAAAATATTTGGGACAATTGGTCTCATGTGAGGCTTGCCCAGAGGACTGTGACAGAGTGGGGTGTGTGGTAAGCCCAGATGTAATTAATGCAGCACTGTACGAGGCAGAAACATGGAACATAAGAGAGAAGGAGTCTGTATGTGTTTGAGATGAAATGTCTGAGAAGTATGATAGGGGTTACTAGGCTAGATAGAGTGAGAAATGAGGAGGTGAGGAGGAGAACAAGGGTGGAAAGGGAACTGGGAGATAGGGTTGATGAAAGAGTATTAGGATGGTTTGGACACATGGAAAGAATGAGTGAAGAAAGATTAGTAAAAGAGGTGTGGAAGGCAGAGGAGGAAGGAATGAATATGAGGGGGTGTCCTAGGATGAGATGGAGGGATGGGGTGAAAGGGGCATTACAAAAGAGAGGAATGTCTGTTGAGGAAGGATGGGAGAGGACAGAAGATAGGGGTGAATGGAGAAGGGTTGTGTATGAATGATGCTGTGATGCATGAGGGGGAGTGGGTGGGGGATGGGGGGTGAGGAAGCATGCATGGGAAAAAAATTGATGCAGCCTGAAGGGATTTCTCCCTGTTTTCTCCTTTTCTGCATGAGGGGATGGAGAGGGGGGTTGCCGAATTTATGAAGCGGCCTTGCTGTGGATGTGCTGTGTCTTGTGACACTGCTTCTAACCCAGGGCAGTGGACAGGATGCAGGGATGACCCGTCATCCAGGAGGTGCCAAGAGAGGGAGGGAGGAGGGTGGAGGGGAGTGGAATATGTAGGGAATGGAATGGGTGGGAGTGGTTTCTATGCCTTTTTCTTTTTGGCTAACCCCCCTGTAAGGGGAAAAGCCTTTGGTATATGTATGTATGTAGGTGTCCAGATCAAGGTCAGGTCATACAGGGTGGTATGGAAAGCCTGGATGAGGTTACCCACAAGCATGAAGTCAACAACACAGCAATCTGGATGAAATGTACAGTAACCTAACTGCTTCAATTTTGAATGTGCAAAATAAATTTATTACCCTCAAAACAATAAGGTTGAATACTAGTACTCCCGAATGAAATAAAAAGAAGGGTTTACTAAATATATATATATATATATATATATATCGACGCCTCGACCTGACTCGCCGTAATACGAAGATGAGCAACTACCGCAAGGAATGCGATAGATGGTACTGAGGGCGTTTTTGGGACAGTCTTTTTTTTTTATAAAATCAAAGCCCATGGCATAAGAGGAAATATGTTTGGATGGATTAGAGCATGGATCAGTAACAGAAAACAGCAGGTCACCATAAACAGTGTAAAATCCAAATGGGGTAGTGTTACTAGTGGAGTTCCCCTGGGCTCAGTTTTGGGTCCCTTATTGTTCATTATGTATTTAAATAACTTGGATAATGGGATCAGTAGTAATGTTAGCAAGTTTGTAGATGGCGCTAAAATAAGAAGCCAAATTAGGTCAGGAGAAGATGCCATGATCATGCAGGAAGATCTTAACAAATTGTTCACATGGTCAATGAAATGGCAAATGGATTTCAATATCTCAAAGTAAAGTGTGTTAAACATAGGCTTACACAACCCAGAAAGCAGGTATACATTATATAACATCTTTGTAGTGAAAAATGGGTGCAAGAGTGACTTGGAAGTTCTAGTGAGTCCTGACCTTTAATCTAGAAAACAGTGCATTAGAACCAGGAATAGAGCTAACAGAGCATTAGGTTTCATTACTAGGACCATTACAAATAAAAGTGCAGAAGTAGTTATCAAACTGAATCTGGTGTTAGTTTGACACATCCTTGACTATGCAGTACAATTTTGGTCTCTGTCCTATAGAATGGATATCAATTTAAAAGGACAGGCTTAGGCATCTTAACTTATATTCTCTGGAAAAATGTAGTGCTGGGTAATCTATTGGAGGTGTTCAAGTGGATCAAGGACTTTAACAAGGGTAATGCCGTCAAGGTTATCATATTAAAACAAAAGGGCATGACTTGTAGTAATGGATTTGAATTGGACAAATCTAGATTTAAGAAGGAAATAGCCAAGAATGGGTTTACCAATACAGTGGTCAACAAATGAAATAGACTTAGTAATTATACAGTGAGTGTTGTAACTATCTGTTGTTTTAAGTAAAGATTAGACAATTTTATGTTTAGGGATGATAGGTGGTAATGGACATGGAACTGCCTCATGTAGGCCTTATGGTCTCTTGCAGTCTCCTTCATTATTATGGTCTTATGTAAGTAAAAAAATCTAAATGATACAAGGAAACTAATAAACCTATTACCTTTGTACGAGGAGGGGGATCCTTATTTGTCAGAAAACTGTCAAGCTTTTCATCTTTGCCTAGTACAGGATGTGAGAGCAGGAGTTCAATGTATCTGTTAGATGCAAAAGCCTCTTATTAGCAAAACAATGAACTATATAATAATTTTAGGATATTCAAATGTTAAAAAATCAGCAAGTAGTAAGTGCCAATCATGTATGCATTAAAGAGAAAAATTATTCAGTGCCTCTATATCAATTAGTACAAATATACATATACCAAAGGCTTTTTCCCCCTACATGGGGGGTAGCCAAAAAGAAAAAGGCATAGAAACCACTCCCACCCATTCCATTTCCTATATATTCCATTCCCCTCCACCTTCCTCCCTCCCTCTTATCTTGGCACCTGTAAAATGCCTCTTAGGATTAATGAAAATATTTATGATACTCACTTTTGTAGCTGTCTACAGTCTTTATGAAATTCATCTGCAATCAGTTTTCTTGAGTCTTTGCCCATCTGTTGCCTGGACTGCACTTCAGCTGTGTGAGGGTCTGAGAAAAAACAGAAACACATGGATAGTATCCATGATACAATACATTACCAGCTCCCACCTCAAAAATAAAAATTTACCTACCATTACACACTTCATACACTGAAAATGTATGTACAAAACAAAAACTATGTGGCTATAAAGTAATTACTTATAAAGGATCATTCCTATGCATCTGCTTTCACCTAAACTAGGGCATCCATACAAGTGCACATACAGTATGCCACTACTCTACTGTGAAGGACAAATTATTCTCATGTGTTTTTTCACTCATACAATGAAATCATAACTACATACTTAACCTCTATTTCTCATGGACTTTCACTATCCACCATACATCATATCATCTATACATCCATAAACTTGTATATGTCCTCCAATTAAAAAAATCCCATTCAAGCAATCTCTTAAAAAAGTAAATAAAGTACAATAGCCATATACCGATAGCTGAGCGCTGAGGCAATGGTGGTATAATGATACCCTGAGAGGCACGGTTGGTGACGACACAGTGCTCAAGGTATTCAAAGTCTTCAAACTCTCTCTCCAGAAGTTGAATTGTTAACCCGTTCTGAAAAAAGTAAATAAATAAATATGTAATTGAAAATAGAATAAATAAATAATAATAAAATATAACTGGAGAATAAGGAGATATAATCCAAATTTATAACTTAACCTTATCCTATTTTATCTTTTTGTTTTCCTTTTTAAATTAGTCAAGTTCAGTTTTCTATTCAGCATTAAGTGCAATCACTTGATTTAATAGATATTCTAAATCTTTAACTTGGATTCCTGAACAGAACATAGGGTAACCAAGAAAAGAATTCTATACCTTATGACATCTCTAACAGCTTGAACAAGCAACATTCCTATACATAAAGTAACCATACTATTCATACTTATAATCATAACATTCATGTAAATTAACATCTACATCTTTAAAGTTCTGCATGACCACTAAGTGCCTCATCTTGAATTTCAACGAGCTAGCAAGGGTTTTTCTTGCCGTTTCTGAAATTAGAACTGGAAAACAATCATAGCATGACCAATAAATTTGAATCTTATTCTCAAAATCTCAAATATATCTTACCTGACAAACCTGAAGAGTAAACCTAACCGAATCTCCATCTTTATTGACACGGTCTGTGAAACGTACGGTAAAGTTAGGTGCAAAAGGCTCAGGGGGTTCTGGCGTTGATCCATTGGATGAAGCCCCTGAACCTGATCCTTCCTCTAACATCCTGCAAATATTACATAACTAAATATCAACAATTCAACTTAAACTATATGCATATCATACAACTCCTTACATCAGTGCAGCATTTCTCAACCTTTTCTCCCTTCCATAATCTTTAAAATAAATTGCATGTCTCAAGGAACCCCTACGAAAAAAAACAAACAAAAAAAAACACACAGTATACCATATCCTTCTCATTTTATTTTCATCGTAATAATAGGTTAGATATGATGATGTCTATATTACATTATTACAATAACCAAGAATATGTTGTGAGTGTTTAATTATATCAAGTATGTGAAATTAAGTAAAAAATCAAAAGTACATTAGCTTATCTCATTTGTTCTCGTGGAACCCTTAGGGACCTTTTGCGGAACCTTAGGGTTCCAGGGAACCCTGGTTGAGAAATCCTGCATTAGTGGTTCTCAACCTGGGCGTCATGACAAGAATTTGGGGGAAGGGGGCATGGCCTGCTGTTACAAATCATACATTGTTATATAATGAGAGGAATCTGGGAAAAAAAAAATCCATCATTTTGCCCTAGCAGAAGAAATGTAAGATAACTATGATTGTCATAATAACAATAATAATAATAATAAGTTTATTTGGCAATGAATCAATATACATGAAGAGCAGATAATGAAAAGAACACATAGTTTGAAATAACAATTACAATTGCCAAGGATAACACAAAAAAGCATGTAAGCTTATTTCCATTGTAGTCCTCAACTTTGTAATAAAGCAAAGGGTTTCTCTTCATCAACATTTTATTAATATTATTATTTTTTCTTTTTAACTTTTTTGGCAAGGTGGGATGTGGGAGAAAAATGAAGGGGATCCACACAAATGTTTAGGATTTATGATGGGGAGACTGCAGTGAAAAAGATTGAGAACCACTTCCCTATATCACATAATTAAACACTCCTTAAAATATCCAGAGAGATCTAGAGCCTTAAAGGAGGACTGGGAAGACAAAAATAATAACTACAAGAATAAACTTTTTTTATCAAATGGGTGACCAGGATAAAAACTAAGCCCCTATCCCCTATATTTATTGTGTCGCATGTGTCATACTCCTCGCAGCACAGGTAATGGGTTCACACCATTCCTATAGTTTAGAGATTGCTACTACATACACAAACAAGCAAGTCTAGCATTGTCAAATAGTAGCTGGTGTTCATTATGAACACAGTCAACCACTAATGGATGGTAAATTGCTACAGGAAGAATCACCTAATTGTGTATATCTATAATTTGTACTTATAACCTCATTCATGAACTGATAAAAGGTCTTTTAAGGTGTCTTGGGTCAGTCTCTGGTACCTTGAGGCTGGGTCTTCAGCAAGAGATTACTTGGACAGTGCTCATCACAAATTTCACTTTGCCCTACACTTCTCTCTGATTCCCAGGAGTAACTGTCTGATACCTGCCCCAACATTCCCAAATGCGCATATGTAGGGCAAAGGTGACAGTTTCAGTCACAGATGTATGCCTCCTGGTGTAGGCTCCTTGCCACCTTCTCCCTAAATTTACTGGTCTTCTAATCACAATCAAGCATAACAGCAGTGTCAGCACAAAATCAGCTTGGCTTCAGACGTCACATGTAACATAGGTGGTAATATACTATTTCTTCTCTAAAGGATCTGTGGACCAACTTGGAAGACATTTCTAAATTCCATGGATAGCAGTGTAAACCAAAACAACACCTATGATTAATCCAAATTTTTTTCTTAACATATACCCAATCTTCAGTAAAAACTGGCAATATTTTTTCTCCCACACAGGATATTTGAAAATTCAGGAAATGTCACTAAATAAACATAAGAACTATAAACAAGTGAAAACTCAATTAAATCCTGAATTATTTTTTATATGGCTTCAATAATTCACTTAAGTTGAGCATGTCAGTACATCTGGTATCAGTTGAATACATAATTCTTCCATGGCTTCTGTTATGAAGGAGGCTTGTGCATACATGTCAGTAACATGCCAGACTGTCAATACACAAAATATTTACAAAAGACAAATTAACAAACATAAACAAGTATATGTAGTCATGATATTACAATCCTGGTCAGTACTGTATTTCCATTGTGTAGCTAACCAGCACATGCTAATAAGATAGCTAACATGTAGAAGCACTTGTGAGACCTTGCATTTCCAACATGGTGTGGGCCAACCCAGCATAAAGAGGTCACAGGAGCACGGATTTTGCTATGGTTATGACTACTGCAAGTCTGTATCACATTGGTGCATCTATATGTTACTTGCAAGGTGAACAAGCATGGGTTATCCCAGATTTAATGTGTCAAATCTCTTCACACTATATATTATTTATTACTTTAGACATGGAGAGGGGGGGTTGCTGAATTTATGAAGCGGCCTTGCTGTGGACGTGCTGTGTCTTGCGACACTGCTTCTGACCCAGGGTAGTGTACAGGATGCAGGGATGACCCATCATCCAGGAGGTGCCAAGATAAGAGGGAGGGAGGAGGGTGGAGGGGAGTGGAATATATAGGAAATGGAATGAGTCAGAGTGGTTTTTATGCCTTTTTCTTTTTGGCTACCCCCTGTGTAGGGGGAAAAAGCCTTTGGTATATGTATGTATGTACTTTAGACACAAAGATGAGAAAGCCTAGTACATTTGACATGATCACTGTGCTGTGTCTTGTGACACAGCTTCTGACCCAGGGCAGTGGGCAAGATACAGGGATGACCTGTCATCCAGGAGGAGCCAAGATAAGAGGGAGGGGGTGTGAATGGGAGTGGAGTATGTGGGGACAGAATGGGTGGGAGTGGTTTTTATGCCTTTGTTTTTTGGCTATCTCCCTTGTAAGGGGGGGAAAAAGCCTTTGGAATATATATGTGGAATGCAACCAGTATGCAAATGATACCCATGATCAGTGCAATTATTGCATCGACTGCTAACACATAAGAGGTGTACCCTAATATTCTCATAGTATGCTAAAGAAAATGTTACACTCTTCCCTTCCCTTATTTTCATCCCTTCAGGATTGTGATACATTGAAGTGTGACCCCTCTTAGATATAGCAACATTACCTATGGTCTATAACACTAGGAAGTAAAATTGAAAGGCTTCGCTCTCTCTTTCAAGCAGTTGGAAGCTCCTAGACCCCTTGGTTCTGGAAAGAGTTGAAGTAGCTCTTCCAAGTAGTGGTTACATGGCAGAAGCTCCTGGCAGGCCCCACCCCCCAATGATTTCTCAATTCTAATACGAACTACAGTGAAGATTAAGACCTAGAGGTCTTGTGATGGTGATTTTCAATGGTAGTATCATTATAAACAAGATTTCTACTTCCTCCACCCTCTCACTTAACTATGGTGACCCTCAACAGAACTATGACTACCTTTTTCAAGTTTGGGGAGATCTATCACAAACCACTTGAAAGGTACCACCTTTGTTATAATAATTACAACTACCCCTACTGATTACTTCTGACCTTGTTACTTATCTAGCTATTGTATCTTCACCTCAGAATTCCTAAAATTACACACAAATTAGCCGCTGGTCGAACACCTATCTAGTATTTTGCCTAGGCTAATGACTTCTGAATTCGAAACACAAAACTTCCTTCACACTCACTTCACTGTTTACAAATTTTCACTATAACTGCTTCAAGTTTATCATATTGGGACAGGGCTATTAAAGTATTGCGTTGCTAGTTTCTCCCATAGCCCGATATGCAACCTCATTTTTAGTTGAGAAAACAAATACAACAATATTTAAATCCCGCATACTTTTGTGATACGCCCCCAATGGCAATGCTCAGTTTACGTCAAACTTATATTCACTTTGCACTAACTTACAACACATATTAACAACGTTACTTTTGTATATTACCTCTTTGCACTCTCTGTATAAAGACCTGATTCCTGTGTTGTAATTTTCATAGACTCTGTTTGTTTTGCGACTATAACTGAACTAAGGGTGTATAGCACACAAACTAGCGGTTTGTTTAATACATGTAAACAAATGTTGACAATCAGCTGAGACCTACGATATTTTTGATGGATAACAATTCATGTTTTTTTTTCTCAAATGTAACTTTAATTTTTTAAATAATCACAGTACCTTGTCTTATTAGAGATGCAAAAATAGATCTATGGTGCTAATACCTGTGCTGTGGCTTCAGCCCAACTAATGAATATGCGATAGCTATCCTATCGTGACGCCCATTGTAAGATAATACAATGATTAGAGGTTCCCGACATTTTCCAATGCATTGTACTTACAGAGATAAAAGATTGTGTTTTACGTGTGACAGATTATATGGACGTTATTGATTTATCTTTTATAAAACAAAACAATGGGGTTACAATGTTCTTTGGAAATAAAGGACCGAATAGGCTACAATTCGTTTTGAAAATCCTAGATGTTATGATTTGGTGATAGTTATAAAATAAGAATTGAAACTTAAAAAATACAAACTGTTGTTGCATTACATGGCAACATAGAATCAGTCATTCAGTCCAATTTCGAAGAGTCATAAGACAGCGCAATTCTTCATCACGCCACTATTGAAAACTTCTCTAATATTTATTTTGACTAATTTTCATTCTCCACGCTTCCCATTTTGCAGCATCTAGTCAATAACTCACTCCATATGTCATATCCGTCCTTTTGACAACCTTTGATGTTCCCTGCCCAGTTTTATTTCCATTCCGGTGTTCTGTAGCGTGAGGTCTACCTCCCGTTTCGACCATAGCGTGCGGTCTACCGCAGCATCAAACTATAATATTGTATGTGTATACATATTTATTTAAACCTTAGATAATAATTCATATATCTATATACTATTTATATTTATATTAGAGGCAAAAGGGTAAAGATAAACACGCTATCAAATACAATATATATTTATTTTAGCGGAAAAAACTTGGTATATCTTCTAGGAATGACACGAATATTTATATATCTATATACTATTTATATATATATTAAAGGCAGAGATGTAAAAATAAACACGCTATCAAATGCTATACATACATTTATTTTAGCGATAACGCTTCGTATATCCTCTAGAAATGACACGAATAGATAATTAGAATTTTTTTCTCATTTTCCAGCAAAAACTATCAAGATGTGACAGGAACAGCTGACTAACCTCGCATATTCTTGAGAATCATTGTTTTAACATCCAACCACGATCGCTCAATTGCCAAGTGTTTGCTCCTGTCGCTGGTAATTCACTGTTGAATTCTGGTAACCTATGGCATTTAGAGAAAATTAGGACCCGTGTATGACAACCAAAGGCAAGAATGGAGAATAAGACATAACTTGGAAATTCGAGAACAAACAAAACAACCCCATGTTAAAAATGTAATAAGACTGAAAAGATTGAAATGGGCAGGGCATGTCACAAGGATGCAAGAAGATAGATGGCCAAAGAAAGTGCTCAATAGTGGAGTGCACGGAAGACGACCACTTGGACGACCTAGAAAAGACTGGAGGAGATGCGTTGAAGAAGATGTGCAGATATGCAGAATAGAACCAAGAGAATGGAAGGAGGTGGCACAAGACAGAAAGACATGGCGAGACATTTCAAAAGCGGTTATGGATCACCCAGTGGCCTGAAGACCAGTGGAGTAAGAGTAAGTATGGCATTTAGATTACTATAAGCTGGCCTCTCATCTGAATATATCACCGAACCATTTGCACATTTCCTTTCAATAATATGGAGTGTTTCGATCACGCCGTTCCACCCAAAAGTACCGACAGTCTGAGACCAAAAACCCAAGGCCCGTCAATTCTACGCCCATGGTTTCTGTTTTTTTTTTTTTTCTGCATCATTGTCTTCGGAGAGAGGAATGTTGTCTCCATTCAGCATCCTTCCTCGGTTGTACTTCCGTCAACCAGCAAATCTTACCTTGTCAATTTGAATGGGGTTATCGTTTGTTCCGACCATCTTCTCTTTTCGTTCACGAGAAATAATGGCTCAAACTGCAGTGCAATTTATTGTTCATGTCTGTATATAATGGAAAATTTAATTTCCTTTATGAACAGAACGTGTAGTTTGACACCCCTTTCGAGAACAACGTAATGCAGGCTTGAATTTTCCTCCTCTGTTACGCTTCCGTTTTTCCTCCATGACAGAACCTCATTTATGCTTTTTGAACTATATCTCTTAAAAAAACGACTACTGTTTCCTCTGTCAGGATAACTCTTCTATAAAACTCCTTCAGCAAGATTTTGAAGTACCCTGAAGCAGGGGCGCCCACAGACTTTCTTGTGGTGGACGCACAAGGCACGTGCACGACTCACACAAACATACACACTCCGCTGACAGGATCGACAAAATTACATATACCACGCGATACAGCACATGTGAATACGTACCACTCGAACCATGACACGTGCATACATTTCACTCGGTGTTCAGACACACAAGCGGAAATCCTGTCGCTAAACAACTCTGCAACTCTACCAGTCTCTATGACACATGAAACCGACAACAATGCATATGTCCACCGAAACCACACAATGTCACATTTTTCGTTTGCGTTTTCTTCTGTTTATAATTTATATACTACATAGATCCACATGTATTCTAGTGCATACATAATTTTAACACTGATGCTTTACCACGTTTCTAATGTATGTAAAACATCTACATTTTTCATTGAAAGTTGAGGGTTTTAGAAGGGAAAAATGTTTGAATAGGGGACCTTGTATGCTTGTAATGTCCAAACTGGACGCACGTGCGTCCGGTGCGTCCGCCTGCGGGCGCCCCTGCCCTGAAGCTCTGAATTATTTGTTAACTGGTTCAGGCAGAGGAGGATTTTGATTTAGGAGCTTCATTTACTTCTTTTTATATGGGGAGGTCACGTGTTTAGAAAATGTGAGAAATATATAAATATCCATGTTTGACCTCATCTGACCTGATGGCCACGTGAGAGGAGGGGCACGGTGGACCTCCGCGCTGCACCAGGGTAGACGACTTATTGAGGTAGACCTCATGCTATAGTAGCGCCTCCATTCCTTTATCGTCTCCACAATACCTCTCACTTCAGACTGCTCTCTTACTCAACATTCCCTCTTCTTCGTCTCTCAGCACAACATTGATCTCTCCGGTCCCTCTGAACACTCCGTAGCCTCGCCTCCATTAGGTTGTAGATCGTAGCTGGGTTTATACACACATTATAAAGTCTGCAATTCAGGTGGAGAATCTCTCACGATGTTCCTGTATAACCAAACCTTTTCAACCAGCTGTGTAGATTATAGCTGGGTTAATACATTCATAAAGTCTGCAATTCAGGTTGAGAATCTCTCATGATGTTCTTGTATTAACCAAACTTTTTCAACCAGTTGTGTAGATTGTAGCTGGGTTTATACACACATTATAAAGTGCAATTCAGGTGGAGAATCTCTCATGATGTTCTTGTACTAACCAAACTTTTTCAACCATTTGTGATACTCATTTAATATAGTTTCTACTGTCTTTCTTGATTTTTACATTCTGAATTGAATAATTATATAGATTGAAATATCAACCAGTTGTGATACTAATTTTATATAGTTGAAACTATCTTTATTCAGTTTTTCCACTTGGATTTATTAAATATTTTGTTCGAGTTCTTAAGATTCTTATTACTGATTACTTTGAGGCTTAAATCCAGTGTTCTAACAGTCGAGAAGCTTCTTGCATTTCCTCTTATATGTACTTCAACGCGTTCCCCACTCAAGGAAAAAATAGTGAACATCAACGATAATTTCTAATCACTGTTTCAGCTTCCTTTTCTCTTTGCTTTTTAATACATTTTCTTATGCCGCATTTGAAGGCAAATAAGATTCTTGGCAATATAAAACACTCCCCTACTCCACTTAAGTGGTAATTATTGGAATATATATATATATATATATATATATATATATATATATATATATATATATATATATATATATATCCATTTAATGTTTATTGAAATAGTTATTTCACTTACTCCGGTAGGCAGTGGTGCCAGATGTAGGACAATTACCATGTTTTAGGGTAATTTGAACAATATCTAGGTAACAGGGTAGAAATATGAAAAATACATAAATTTAGGGTAATCTAACCATGACAAAATCCACAGAAATTTAGCCATTTACCGTAGAGAGAGAGAGAGAGAGAGAGAGAGAGAGAGAGAGAGAGAGAGAGAGAGAGAGAGAGAGAGAGAGAGAGAGAGAGAGAGAGAGAGAGAGAGAGAGAGAGAGAGAGAGAGAGAGAGAGAGAGAGAGAGAGAGAGAGAGAGAGAGAGAGAGAGAGAGAGGGGAGATAGAGAGACAGGGGAGGAATTCTGCGCTGGGATTCGTTAAGTACGTCAAGAAATAGTAAAGGTGGAAATTAGAGACCCGGCTAATTTTCTTCCCTCAGATTAGCGTTTCCCAACTTGGGGTGCTAACACTCCCTGGGGGTGCATAAATCAATTATAGGGGGTGCTGGGAAGTGATGCACACAAAAATCACATTGGTATATGTATCATTGATTACCTAGTTGTGCATATTTTATTTTTCCCATGCTATTTTATTTTTCTAGGATGTTCTTATTTCTTCTACAAACAACATTGTCAATTTGTTTCAGTTCTAAGGAATCAAGAAAATAAATCATCAAGCAGTACACTTCACTTTCTTTTATCCTTCTAATAACAAGATAGGGGTGCTGGACTGCTTAGGCATGGCAATAGGGGGTGCTATGGTCGGAAAAGATTGGGAAACGCTGCCTTAGATGATATATAGTTGAGTGGTCGGCTAAATGGCCACTCTAGACATGTCACTCTATCGAGAAACAGGATCTTGTAAACTTCAGGCTAAGATGCCTTGGTTTTTATATTGAGAAAACATCGCAGCTTCTACACAGATTTAACTTGATACTATTTCATTGCTGTACACATTATGGTGATGTTTCTTACATATACATACATATCTATCAATATACCAAGGGCTTTTCTCCTCCTACAAAGGGGGTAGCCAAGCCAGAAATCACGTACCTACTCCCACTCATTTCACTCCCATCTATCACCCTTTCCTCCCTTTCATCTTAGCTCCTCTTGGATGACGGGTCATCCCTGTATCCCGCCCACTACACTGAGTCACAAACAAGACACAGTACATCCACAGCAAGGCCGCTTCTTTTAATCGGCGGACCCCCCTCTCTCCATCCCTTTATATAGAAGAAGAGAAGATGGGGAGAAATCTCTTCGGGCTGCATCAAAATATCATTCACACATAACCACTTCCTACCCACTATCCCCCCGCCCCCTTCCCTTCTTGCATCACAGTATTATCTATACATAGCCATTCTCATCTCACCCCTATCTACTGCCTTCTTCCTTCTTTGCTCAACAGACATTCCCCTCTTGGTCAACACCCTTTTCACCTCGTCCATCAATCTTATCCTCGGTAGTCCCTCAAATTCACTCCACCCACCTCTGCCTTGCACACATTTTTTACTTGCCTTTCTTCATTTATTCTTCCAATGTGCCCAAACCACCCCAATGCTCTTTCATCAGTCCTATCTGCCATCTCCTTTTCCGCCCCAACTCTCCTTACCTTCTTGTCCTTAACATTTGCCCCTAAAGGTCAAAGTGTACAACGGGAGACACCTTTTCAAAATCCAAGCAGAGAAGATAAAAAAGAAAGAAAAAAAAATTACCGAGCATTCTCATGATTGTTTAAAACTTGAATGTAGGCAGTGAAAACGCTACTTTTCAACTCTGATAAATCGTCTGCACTTCGAAAACAGTTTCGGGAATCTTCGGAAGTGTGACGTTTGCGTAGTCACACGCCATTGTTAAACAATGAATCTTTTTAAAAGCTGTGAGGAAATCTGCCGAGTGTAAAAACGGTTAAGGAATGTACCAATAAAACCAACACTGTCTGTCAATAATTTAGATTTCCACATCTTTTAGACTAAGTTTCCAGCACCTGTTGATCTGCCCCCATCTTATTTCTGATGTTTTGGAACCCTCCCTTGTAATATATAGGATCCTAACACACACACAAACACACACACACACACACACACACACACACACACACACACACACACACACACACACACACACACACACACACACACACACACACGCACGCACGCCCGCGCGCGCACACACACACACACACACACACACACACACACACACACACACACACACACACACACACACACACACACACACACACACACACACACACACACACACACACACACACACACACACACACACACACACACACACACACACACACACACACACACACACACATATTTTGGAAAGTCACTGTCGCACTTGTCATGAGGATGCCGGGTTCGAGTCCTGAGCAGTACCGCATTTCAATTTCAGCATGCTGGCCTTTGATGGCTTAGAATTAAAGTGCATTGTGGTTGTTAAAAATGTATCTCTAATTACTGGGACCTATTCAGTGTTGTATATACATATATATATATATATATATATATATATATATATATATATATATGTATACATATAAATATATTGCAGTAATTCACAAGGCACACGTGAAAATAATATGCAGAAAAAACCACTGGGAAATAAGAAGCTTAGTCCAAACGTTTTCGTCTATTTAAGACATTATCAAGGAATACACAGTTACAGAGACAAAAATGGATATATATACATAAAGTAAAAGACAAGCTAGGAACATGGGAAGTACACACAAGATGCTTCACAATCAGGTAGAGCCGATGTTTACATATACGGACGTTTGGTCCATGACGTTACGTCACCCCCGCTTAGTAGCACTTGGAGAAGTTCTTACAATTTTATCAATAACAAAATCATCAAGTTTAAATAATCCTAAACTTAAATTGATATTATTGTCAAAGGTTTGTTTAATATGACTGGATTCGATGATGTTTCTTTCTAATAAGGATCTACAAGAAATTATTACATTCGAATTACATATATATATACATCATGCAGAAGGATCCCGTATATGACTCCAGGATATTCAGCAAGGCGTATCAGAGAGATGGGATAATATAAATTATATTTTTAGCCTTTTGGTCATCAAAATATACTGGTTGCATAATTTAATGGTCCAATTTGAACCATTTATGGCACAACAAATGTATTTCTCATAATTTTTATATCTCAAAACTATAAATTTAGTTGAATTTTTCCCTAACGCACGAATGTATGCAATTTTCAGCTACATACTGTTACCTTTTGCGTGTTTTGAAATTTAAAAGAGTTTAAAGTTATTCTTAATTTCTTTCTTTTGACCAGGAATGAAAAAGTGTATTGTTTCTATACTTTATTTACCCAACAAATAATATAACAAAATCACTCGGTTTCTAGATAACAATTAAGGATTTTATTTTAAGGAAAGTTAAATCATAAGACAATCACGTGAGAATTAATACGCCTTAATGTGCTTAACTTACGCGTCATGTGGATAAGCAGTTGGAGGACACAGATAAATAAGGTCACACACAAGAGACCGGAAAAAGCCCGTTTGACGTTTTTTTCGATATGGTGCTGAAATGGCTGGTCTTTCCAGTGTTTGTCCATTTGTTTTGCGATCGACAAAATACTGGGCAAATTTTCCTCCCTCATTCTACCTCCACCTCCTTTTTGAAGAAGTAGAATATGGCTTTGCTTACAGAAACCTAGACCTCTCTAAAAACATTTCAATAATATGTTCATCATTCAACTTTGCTTTAATTGACGGAAAGATAAATTGATATTTGGAGATTTGAAAAATACGATTTTGTAACCGAAGTCGTTTTTACTCAAACGAACTGTCAACCGTCGACGCTGGTGAAACCCGTGGAAGGACAGTGTGATAAATTCTTGACACTGCTTGATTATCACTTTGTGGGTCTGTTCCTCGTCTTGAATATCTTCCAGTCAACCTCTTCTCGGTAGTTCTTCTGCGCTTCTGCTTCTGCTTTGTTTACTTTGTAGCTCTGAACACTCCCCATTGAAGTACACCTCTCTGATTCCCAATCATTTGGTTTTCGATACGTTTGACGAGTTTGGCGTAGTCATTCTCACCGAATTCCTGTGCAGAGATGCAAGTAAGACAATTATACCTTTACTCTGTGTCGGTGGCATATCATATGATATTTACATGTATGTACCAAGCTTTGCATGTTTGTACAAGCAGTAGGCGCGCGCGCGCACACACACACACACACACACACACACACACACACACACACACACACACACACACACACACACACACACACACACACACACACACACACACACACACACACACACATACACACACACACACCAAACTAGATCAGCGTTTCTCAACCTTAGGGTTCCCCGGAACCCTAAGGTTCCGAAAAAGATCCCTAAGGGTTCCGCGAGATCAAGTGAGATAAGCTAATGCACTTTTGCTTTTTTATTTAATTTCATATACGTAATATAATTAAACACGCACGACATATTCTTGGTTATTGTAATAATGCAATATAGGTCATCATCCTATCTAACCTATCATTACGCTGAAAATAAAATGAGAAAGATATGGTATATGTGTTTTCTTTTTGAGCAGGGGTTCCTTGAGACGTGCGATTTATTTTAAAGGTTACGCAAGGGTGAAAAGGTTGAGAAACGCTGAACTAGATGCTGAGAGATACATAGACGGGACATCACGAGCATAGCTCCCCTTCCTGTATAATAGAACTAGATATAACTAGGTAAATACACATGTACACACGCGCGAGCGCGCGCACACATACAGGTATAGTACTTGCTACCAACATATAACCATAGGGCCTAAGCGATGACGCTATTCACCTAACGGATCTAGTGTTAGATGTTGGTAAAAAATAAACAAAAAAATTAAGTAAATCAAGAACAAATAAATAGACAAACAAATAAATATATAAATAGAATGGAGTGGGATA